>NC_140579.1:1170396068-1171062880 GCF_964204655.1 Triturus cristatus | reverse complement strand
CTGCCTTATTATATACTAGGGGCTTACAGAGGAGGTTATGCTAATCACAGGGGGACCCCAGCGCATAGTGTTCCCTAGTGTATGTAGGTGTTTTCACTATATTCTGAGTGTCTTTTAACATAGCACTGGCTCTAGGACTGGTTAGTCAGACTCAGTTACCACCAGTATCCGTCTGAAAAAGTTGAGGGTACAGGATGATTTTGCAACATGGCTTCTTTCTGCTCTTCTGTTTGCTCTTTCAGAACGTTATCCTTCTTCCTGCACTTTTCTTCGTCTTTGAGGACTTCTGTTGCTTCTTTCTGCATTTCTTTTTTTTCTTTCTGTGCGTTTTGTCTTCTTTCTTCACATGTCCTATCTCTGTAGGCATAGTTAGAAATTAGCATTTAAAAAACCTTTGAAATTCACAGAAAAAACCATAGGTTTCAGGGGCGGTATAGTTAGCTGGACTTTCACTCGTACAAAACCATTGAAATTCCCCCGTTATAGTTAGTTCAGCTAACTATAACTCGCGCGCCCGCAATGCACTGCTGATGACGTCACATATCACATCACTCATGACATGGTCAGTGACATCACTCATGACATCACTCATGACATCTCAAATGACATCACTGATGACATCAGTGACGACATCATCCAGGGTATGTGTGTTTTTCTGAAAATTACATGTTTTATATATGTATATATATATATTCACTGAAAAAACCATAGGTTTCACCCACGTTATAGTTAGAAATTAGCATTTAAAAAACCTTGCAAATTCACTTAAAAAACCATAGGTTTCACACAGGTTATAGTTAGGTGGACATTTCACTTGTAAAAAACCAATGAAATTCCCCCGTTATAGTTAGTTCAGATAACCATAACTCGCACGCCCGCAATCCCCTGCTCATGACGTCACACATTACATCACTCATTACATGGTCAATGGCATCACTCATGACTAGGGGTGGGCGGAATTTGCGTAATCGCGTTACGCAAATCTCCGCGAAATGGTAAAAAATCTCCGCGAACACGCAGAAATTCCGCGAACACGCGGAATTGCTTGTTCGCGATGCTTTTTTCCTGTTCACAATCGCTGTTCGCGTGCTCGGGGAGAAATATCTCGCGAACACGCATTTTGAGAACGCGAACAAGCAAAAATTTCGCGAAGTCGCGGAAAGCAGAATTTTGGGCAATTTTGCGTTCTCCGCGGAACGCGAAATTGCCCAAATATCGCAAATTCCGCGAACGGAATGGAATTTACCACCCAGGCCTACTCATGACATCACTGATGACATCATCCTTGTGATAGAGTGGCGGTCGCGCAAGTTATAGTTATCTGAACTAACTATAACGGGGGAATTTCATTGGTTTTTTATGAGTGAAATGTCCACCTAACTATAACCTGTGTGAAACCTATGGTTTTTTAAGTGAATTTGCAAGATTTTTTAAATGCTAATTACTAACTATAACGTGTGTGAAACCTATGGTTTTTTCAGTGAATTTGTACGGTTTTTTAAATGCTAATTTATTTATGTATTATTTTTTTTATATATTTATTTTACAATAAACTACGTATTAAAATTTTGTTGTTGTTTTTTTGGTTTTTTACCGTGCGCGCACGTTGCGCGCACCCCCGCGATTTAAAAAAACAAAAAAAAAACAAATTCTGCCTTCGGGGTCCTTCAGGGACCCCCTGACAAAGGCTAGGGGGTCAGGAACTCTCTACCCTGCCCCCTTTTCACGTTCGCCACCTTCCTTTCTCACTCTCGCACTTAAAACAAACAAAATGGCGGCCGACACTTCCTGATTTCGACCGATTCGAACGTTGACTAACATGTAACCACCAATCAGAATTGCGCTTGCGCACTTTAGGGTGCTCGCACGGTGCGCGCACGGTGCGCGCACGGTGCGCGCGTATAGATATTGATATGCTTTTAAATGCTATTTTCTCAGGAAATACTGAACAGATTTACACCAGAGCTGTAGCTACGTCTAAAGGTCCTATGGAAAAATGCATGGGGAAAACGCGTTTTGGGACCCCCCTTTTTTCTCGGCCCCCGCTTGACGAATCACATCGAGACTTTCAGGGTAGGAGCTGAACGGAGGGCCCCATTAGTTTTGAAAATTTCGCGAGGATTCGTCAACCGGCGCCAAAGTCATTCAAAATAGAATTTTGAGATTTCCTATGGAAACACGGTCCTAACTATAACTATCTACTGGCGACCGCCAGTAGATAATATATATATATATATATTATAATATATATATATATCTATCTATATATATTATCTACTGGCGGTCGCCAGTAGATAGTTATAGTTAGGACCTATTTTCCATAGGAAATCCGCAACATTCTATTGGGAATATCTTTGGCGCCGGTTGATGAATCTTCGCGAAATTTTCCAAACTTTTGGCCAGCCCCGCTCCGCTCCTACCCAGAAGTTTCGTGGTGATTCGTCAAGAGGGGGCCTGAGAAAAAAGGGGGGTCCCAAAACACATTTTCCCCATGCAATTTCCCATAAGACCTGTTGTCGCAGCTACAGCCCGAACTGCTGAACGGAATTACACGGAATTACACCAAATTTGACAAGGAGGTAGTCCTCAGTTCAGACTCGTGCCTTTTGCTTAAATGGTGTAATTCCTGAGAAAATTAGAGTTAAAAGTTAGTGATATCTATGGCCGGGGAGGATCCGCGGATCCTCCCCGCACCCTCCCCCGAACCCTCCCGAGCATGAGCTGAATGGTAATTGGCTGCCAACACTCTGAATCAGGAAGTAGAACCGAGGCACAAGAAAGCACAAAAATAAAGGCGCAAAACGCGACAAGGGGGCAGGTTAGAAACACCCTGACCCCCTAGGCCTGCTCAGGGGGTCCCACAAGGATTTTTTTTAAATCGGCGAGATTCGCGCACCCAGCGCGAATTTCGGCCGGAAATGAAAAAAAAACAAGCGTGGGGCTCCCACGCTTCTTTGGTAATTGGCCCCTGGGGGGGTCCAAATCCCGGGGGCAGAAATAAAAAAGTGTGTGGGGGTCCCAATATGCACCAGGAGGCTGTGTTGCAGAGAGGTGTAATGAGGCCACACCCCTTTTTACACCTCTCTGCAACACAGCTCTGTGGCGCTTACTGGAGGTACCTGGTGGCCTAGTTGGCCGCTAGGGGACCTCAGGATTCAAGGGGACTTAATCCCCCAACTTAAAATGCACCACGGGGCGCGTTTGCACAGTGGTAAAGGTAGGGGGCGGGACCTGAGGTGATACTGTGCAAACACGCCCTGGGGCGCGTTTTAAGTTGGGGGAATTCATTCCTCTTCAATCGAGAGGTCCCCTAGGGGTCAACTAGCCCACCAGGTACCTCCAGTAAGCGCCACGGAGCTGCGTTGCAGAGTGTTGTTAAAAGGGGCGTGGCCTCTGAACACCTCTCTGCAATGCAGCTCCCTGGAGCATACTGGAGGTACCTGGTGGGCAAGTTGGCCGCCAGGGGACCTCAGGATTCAAGGGGACTTAATCCCCCAATTTAAAACATGCCACAGGGCGCGTTTGCACAGTGGTGAAGGTAGGGGCGGGCCTGAGGTGATATGTGTGCAAACACGCCCTGTGGCGCGTTTTAATTGAGGGAATTAATTCATCTTCAATCCAGAGGTCCCCTAGGGGCCAACTAGCCCACCAGGTACCTCCAGGAAGCGCCACGGAGCTTCGTTGCAGAGTGTTGTAAAAAGGGGCGTGGCCTCTGAACACTGCTCTGCAACGCAGCTCCCTGACGCATACTGGAGGTACCTGGTGGGCTAGTTGGCCCCCAGGGGACCGCAGGATTGAAGAGGAATTAATTCCCCAACTTAAAACGCGCCACAGGGCGTGTTTGCACACGTCACCTCAGGCCCTGCCCCCTTCCTTTACCATTGTACAAATATTCCTCTAAAATCAGCCGAACTACGAATTCCGATTTACTCACCTGTTATCAGGAGAGAACCCAGGGCTGCATCTTTTAGCCCAGCACTGACCCTGAAGAGTAATTCTAAGCGTACTTACCAGTAACTTGTATTTCCTTCCATAGGAATCCATTGTGTGGTTTTCAGCAGAAAATTTTCTAAGTGGCCATTTTTGAAACGTACAAATATTCCTCTAAAATCAGCCGAACTACGAATTCCGATCTACTCACCTGTTATCAGGAGAGAACCCAGGGCTGCATCTTTTAGCCCAGCACTGACCCTGAAGAGTAATTCTAAGCGTACTTACCAGTAACTTGTATTTCCTTCCATAGGAATCCATTGTGTGGTTTTCACCAGAAAATTTTCAAAGTGTCCATTTTTGAAACGTACAAATATTCCTCTAAAATCAGCCGAACTACAAATTCCGATTTACTCACCTGTTATCAGGAGTTAACCCAGGGCTCCATCTTTTAGCCCAGCACTGACCCTGAAAAGTAATTCTAAGCGTACTTACCAGTAACTTGTATTACCTTCCATAGGAATCCATTGTGTGGTTTTCACCAGAAAATTTTCAAAGTGTCCATTTTTGAAACGTAGAAATATTCCTCAAAAATCAGCCAAACTACGAATTCCGATTTACTCACCTGTTATCAGGAGAGAACCCAGGGTTGCATCTTTTAGCCCAGCACTGACCCTGAAAAGTAATTCTAAGCGTACTTACCAGTAACTTGTATTTCCTTCCATAGGAATCCATTGTGTGGTTTTCACCAGAAAATTTTCTGTCCATTTTTGAAACGTAGAAATATTCCTCTAAAATCAGCCGAACTACGAATTCCGATTTACTCACCTGTAATCAGAAGAGGACCCAGTGCTGCATCTTTTAGCCCAGCACAGACCCTGAAAAGTAATTCTAAGCGTACTTACCAGTACCTTGTATTTCCTTCTATAGGAATCCATTGTGTGGTTTTCACCAGAAAATTTTCAGTGTCCATTTTTGAAACGTACAAATATTCCTCTAAAATCAGCCGAACTACGAATTCCGATTTACTCACCTGTTAGCAGGAGTAAACCCAGGGCTGCATCTTTTAACCCAGCACTGACCCAGAAGAGTAATTCTAAGCGTACTTACCAGTAACTTGTATTTCCTTCCATAGGAATCCATTGTGTGGTTTTCACCAGAAAAGTTTCTAAGTATCTATTTTCACAAACTAAAAATATTCCTAAAAAATCATCTGTATGACTTAAACACATTCTTTCAACTGTTTAAGGGAGGTTGGCCAGTGCTGGATCCAGGATCCACCACTGAGTAAGAAAAAGTAATGATAACACTACTTACCTGCTAAGTGAATTTTCTGCCATAGGATAACATTGGTGATTCTATGTGAAAACATTTCTAAGTGTCAACTTTTAAAATACAATAATATTCCTTAAAAATAACTACTGTAACCAAAGCGCTTTTACTCAACTGTTTACAGGAGATGTCCAAGGACTGAATCTAGGATCCAGTCCTGTGGTTAGAAAAGTAATCCATAAAGTAACTAATTGCATTTCACTAGAAATTCACATTGAGCTCAATGTTGCTTTGTGTTTGAAATTGTGTTGCCCATTGCAACAACTGTAACTACTGTACTTAAAAGTCTGTTGCCTATTTGCCAAGTATTTAAACTAAAGTAATTCATTCTGAGAAAGTATATTTTGTATTGTAATGTAAAATGTAATTATAATGTAATTAAAAAAAATATATCTAAAAATAAATAGTTTAAAAAATATAGTAAATCAGTATAATAAAAATCAGTATAACAATTAATACATTAATACATTCAAAATTGTCATTTACAAAACCTTTGAAAGTCACTGAAAAAACCATAGGTTTCAGGCCTGATATAGTTAGGAATTAGCAGTTAAAAAACCTTTGAAATTCACTGAAAAAACCATAGGTTTCAGGGGCGTTATAGTTAGGAATTGGCATTTAAAAAACCTTAGAAATTCACTGAAAAAAACATAGATTTCAGGGGTGTTATAGTTAGCTGGACATTTCCCTCGTACAAAACCCTAGAAATTCCCCCGTTATAGTTAGTTCAGCTAACTGTAACTCGCGCCCCCGCAATGCACTGCTGATGAAGTCACATATTACATCACTCATGACATGGTCAGTGACATCACTGATGACATCACTGATGACATCTGAAATGACATCATGTGATCAAGGGTACGTTGTATACCCGAAACGCGTCATAAGGCTTAAATAATAAAAAAAGTTCCAGCCACGAAACCTTGGGTCCGTGATTCTATATTCAATATCCAGGAGTCATTTATGATTATATATATATATATATATATATATTATCTACTGGCGGTCGCCAGTAGATAGTTATAGTTAGGACCGTGTTTCCATAGGAAATCCGCAACATTCTATTTTGAATAACTTTGGCGCCGATTGACGAATCCTCGCTAAATTTTCAGAATAGGTGGGGCGCTCCACTCCGCTCCTACCCTGAAAGTCTCGGGGGGATTCGTCAAGCGGGGGCTGAGAAAAAGGGGGGGTCCCAAAAAGCATTTTCCCCATGCGTTTTTCCATAGGACCTTTAGTCCAAGCTACAGCCCGAACGGCTGAACAGAATTGCTTGAAATTTGGCAGAGAGGTAGTCCTCAGGTCAGGGATGTGCCTTTTGCAGGTCTGGTGTAAATCTGTTCAGTATTTCCTGAGAAAATAGCATTTAAATCAACATATATATCTATAATCGCGCTCCGAGCGCGTACGGTAAGCTTACCGTACGCGCACGCTGCCGTGCGCGAGCTTAATTCTGATTGGTGGTTACATGACTGTAAACATTCGAATCGGTCGAAATCAGGAAGTGTCGGGTGCCATTTTGTGTGTCTCACACTGATAAACAAAGGTGGAGAACGTGAAAAGGGGGCAACGAAGAGAGTTGCAGACCCCCTAGCGTTTGTCAGGGGGTCCAAGAAGGTCCCAAAAGTATGAAAAATACATTTAAAAATTTTCAAAAAATCGCGGGGTGCGCGTACGGTAAGCTTACAGTACGCGCACGGCAGAAAAAAAACAATAAAAAAAATAGAAGTAAAAATCAAATTTAAGTGTTTAGATATTAGGGGGCTCTAAAAAGAGCCGTTGTGTTTATGAAGTGTTTTTTTTGTGGTACCTACAAGTAAGTACCGATGCAGGGTCTAAAGTTCAAGAGGAAGACTCTGTTGCCTTCATCAGTGAAATGTACACCGTCTCCTCTATAAATGCCTTGCATGTTGTAACGCAAGTTGTTGTGGTATATAGAACCCATACCATAGTCTCTGAGGAAAGCAGAAATAGATTTGTTGACGTGCTTTCTTGCTTTGTCAATCTGTGGACAAAATTGGTTGGACCAGTTCCACTTTTGCCTTTGGCATATATTAGAATATACAAAGGCAGATTGAGGAAAAAGCGACATTAATTGCACAAAGGTGTCCTTAACAAGCATTTCCAGACCTACCCCAGTTAAAGTGCCTAGGTCCTTTCCACCACAGTGCACAATAATAAGGTTAGGCTGTTGGAGGTGTAGAAAAGATTTCACCAAAGGCATTAATTGGTGCCACTTTAACCCTCTCTGACCAATCCATTTAATGTCTACATTTGGCAAAGCAAGGTCTCTCACCATACCTCTTTTTTCTGCATACTTTTCACTCCAGAAGACATAGCTGTGACCTACAATCCACACTGTGAACATCTTTCCAGGAGATCTGGATGCACTCAGGAGGTGTCTTTCAGTAGAATGGCAATATGAAATGAAAGACAGTTGTAAAATGGAGGCATACATATTGTTTTTTTAATAAAAAGAACTCATTGGCTGATTCAAACCATTTTACAGTTAAAACTAGGCTGTATGTATACATTTTTAGAAGCATGTTTTGTATTGGTTCAGAAAATTGTGTTCCCACAGAAGATTAATTTGGATTTGCTGTTAGGTTTGACAGGTGAAGCACTCTTGCTCTTTGGAATAGAAACATTGTGTGCTGAACTTCTGACCTCTCTGCTCACACCAGTGTTCCCTGAGCTGTTGCTATGGTAGCAGGCAGAAGTCAAGTTGGGGGAAGGGTTCATTTGGAAAAGGGTTGAAGTTTTCAAGCAATAGAAATGTGTGATTTCATTTGAAAAAATGTGGGAAGCACTGAGATTTGTAATTAACATGTATATGTGTGAAAAAAGAGAGGGAAACATTGCCATTTACTGGTTCTGGTGAGAGGAGAGAGTTGTACAGCTCTGAGATTCTGACTCTGATAATCTGCTGTGTTCTCCTCTCTCTGCTCTTCTCATTTCCGTTGTACTCCCTCAAGGACCTTGTAGGGTGAAAATTTATTATTTAAAAAAAATAAAAAAATACGCGTACCGTACGCGTACGGTAATTTTTATATATATATATATGTTTTATATATGTATATCTCAAGGTCGATGGAAGAATAAATGGGTATATAAGTGTCTAAATGGATGATTTGTTTTTGAAAAATTGATTGTGTAACTGACTGATTAAGTGTATCATAGTG
Organism: Triturus cristatus; assembly: GCF_964204655.1. Classification (NCBI taxonomy): domain Eukaryota; kingdom Metazoa; phylum Chordata; class Amphibia; order Caudata; family Salamandridae; genus Triturus; species Triturus cristatus. The sequence continues at coordinate 1,171,054,436 of NC_140579.1, read as the reverse complement.
AATACATGGATTAGTGAGTAATGTTTAAATATGTAAATATCTGTATCAGTCTCTCACTTTGTGTACAAGTGGCTGCATGGGTTGGTGAGTAGCTACATGGGTGTCTATATAGGTTATTAGTTGGTTTTTTGAGTATCAGTCTGAGTGTCTGCATGGTTCGGTGGGGGTATTACGTAGTGCATAGGTGCATGAATGAGTGACTCACTGTTTGTATGTGTTGAACACAGCATGTGTGCAGGACTGTATGGGTGGATGAGTGTGTGTATGGGTGTGTTAGTGAGTGAATGACTGTCTCAATAGTGTCTTTATGAGTAACTACATATGTTTTAAACTAGTATATGTGACTATTGGTGTATATAAGTGAGTATATGTGAGAGTGAGAGATTGAAAGAGTTCCTGTATGAATAAGTATGTGTTTCTATAAGTGATTGTTTAAAAGACTAAGTATGTGTAAGTTTCCGTAGAAGTAAGTGTGGTGGTGTGTGTATAACTGTATATGCAAGTAAATGTATGTTTGATTCTTTATTAGCATGAGTGACTATGTGTGTGAGTAACTCTATGGATGAGTGGCATTGTGTAACCGGATGTATAGGTGTATGAGTACATATGATGAGTGAGTACATGTATGAGTGACTGTATAGGACTGTTGGTGAATGAGTGGATGTGTATGTGGATCTTAGAATTACTGAAGAGGTTGTTGTAACTGTTATTGGTATGTCCATTGTTTTGAAAATTTTAGTCTCTATTTTTGAATGTGTGTATCAAAGGTTATATTAGGGTGAGAGGAGGTCTGCCACTCTATCACAAGGATGATGTCATCAGTGATGTCATCAGTGATGTCATTTGAGATGTCATCAGTGATGTCATGAGTGATGTCACTGACCATGTCATGAGTGATGTAATATGTGACGTCATCAGCAGTGCATTGCGGGCGCGCGAGTTATAGTTAGCTGAACTAACTATAACGGGGCAATTTCATTGGTTTTTTACGAGTAAAATGTCCAGCTAACTATAACATGTGTGAAACCTATGGTTTTTTCACTGAATTTCTAAGGTTTTTTAAATGCTAATTCCTAACTATAACGTGTGTGAAACCTATGGTTTTTTCAGTGAATTTCTAAGGTTTTTTAAATGCTAATTCCTAACTATAACGTGTGTGAAACCCATGGTTTTTTCAGTGAATTTGCAAGGTTTTTTAAATGCTAATTCCTAACTATAACGTGTGTGAAACCCATGGTTTTTTCAGTGAATTTGCAAGGTTTTTTAAATGCTATTTTTTTCTTTTATTCTTCATTTTTTTCAAACATATTTTTAATTTAATTTTCTTATCTTTTATAAAGACTATGCTTAAATTTTTAAAATCCTTAAATATTTTTTTTATATATATTTTTTAAAATAAACATGTAAAATGTATTTCCAGATGTTTTTTTTTTTTTTTTTTTTTTTTTTTTTTTTTTTATAGTACGCGTACCGTAAGCTCACGGTAAGCGTACGGTTTACGCAACGTCCGTAATCTATCTACGCTGCTTGCGCATAGTTACGTACTTTGCGTAGCCGCGCGTACTGCGCGTGGGACGCGTGCGCGCTTACGCAACACGCGCACGTTACGCGGAAGTGCCGGGAAATGACTGTTATGCGCATGCGCGCAAGCGCGTGTCTTTTTTACGCGCACGCGTACTTTTTGCCGTAAGCGTACCGTAAGCGTACCGTAAGCGTACGGTAGGTCATGTGATCTTGAAACACAACTTTTGATTGGTTGAAACTACTTTCAGTTCTAGAACTCTCCTACACCACACCCATTCCCCTCATTTCTGCTTGTGATCCCTTGGGAGAAGGAGCTGGTTTGTCTTTGGGATACGATGGCAGAACAGCAGAGCTCTTCTGAGAGTGAGGCTAGCACCAGCAGCACTGTCTTGAGGCAGAGAGCGAGGAAAGTAAAGCCTTCTTACGTTTGGGAGTATTTTACTTTTCCAGAAGGCCAGCAAAAGGTGAATGCACCCTTAGTTACTTGCAAGCTGTGTAAGCGTGTACTTTCTAGAGGTAATCCTAACAGGAAGTATTCCTTTGGGAATCACACCATGAAGAGACACCTCCAGGAAGTACACAGAAGGACACATGGTCATCTTTTTGGAGGTAACTCTTCAGAAAGACGAGCCAGTACATCCACAGCAGCTCAGCCTGGACCATCATCTGCAGGGCAGACTCCTTCTTCTGCAGGTCAGGTGAGCCCTTCATCTGTGGGGGGAGAATCTCCTTTTGCTGGCCCTCTGGAAATTAACCCTCGGTTTGCGAGGGTTGAAGTACGGTGCGCCACTTGTCACGATCTAATTACTTATAGGGAGACCAGTGTTTCCCTGGTGAACAGTAAAATAGATCAGCACACTTGTCGTACCGTCTAATATTCCCAATCTTTCTTTCCTCTGTCCCTGCATGAACACAACGGTTCTTTTAAGAGCCAACCTTATCTTTCATCTTTTTTTTTCTTTTTTTTAAAAAACTTTTTTTTTTTTTTTTTTACCGTACGCGTACGGTAAGCGTACCTTTTTTTTATTTTTTTAAAAAAAACACTAAAAATCATTTATCTCATTACAAAGTCCTTGAGAGACTACAATTTTTATTTTTAACTTACCATACTCACTCAAAAAAATATTTATTCATTTGTTTTTTTAAAAAATAGTTTTTAAAATGGTTGTAGTTTCCGAAAATTTTCTATATCGATCTGAAAATAAAGAAAAAAGTATTAATATTTTTTATCCATTTTATAATACAATACACATATTTACATTTTTTACAAAAAAATATTTTTGCCTTATTTTTGCTGTTTTCAGAATATATTGCATTTCACTATTAATTGTGAAAGCAATTGCATTCATCATTTTACAGCGGGCAAAAAAAATTAACAATCACAAAGATTGTATTAAAAAAGCCCAGAATGTCTTCTCACTTAAACTTATCATTACAGAAATGCATATTATTCTAAAAAAATATCATCTAAAAACAATACTTTTTTCTTTAAAATACCGTCTGATATGTTTGTTTCAGAAGTATAATCACAATATTATATCTCAAATAACTCCAAAATACATCTGATTTTATTTCCTTTAGGCCAAATAGTATTTTTTTTTTTTTCCTGGAATAAATTTCCAAGGGAAAACCATTAAAATTCTAAAGTTTAATCTGTCCAGATCTCACCAATTCTCTGTAACATTTTGGTTCACGAAAATTTTTTGAATAATTTATTTAGTCCACAATAGAATTGCTTACTTTTCCACATGGCCAAATAGTAATTTTTTAAATCATTTTTGAAAAAATTTCCAATGGCAGTCCAATAGCATTCCAAAATTTAAAATGTGCAGAAGTTACCGATTATCTCTAAATTATTGGTTTTTCAAAATTGCATTAAAAATTAAAAAAGTCCACATTACAATTGGTTATCTTTCCTTTAGGCCAAATGATAATTTTAAAAATCTTTTTTCTACAAAATTGCAATGGTAATCCAGTAAAATGGTAAAATTATTTTGTCCAGATCTTGCCAAATCTCTCTAAAATTTAGGTTTCAGGAAGATTAGATAGGAATTTGCTAAATCAAAAGGCAAACGTTGTTTGAAAATCAATTGGGAATCATTACACAGTGTCCAGCCTTTTTCACATTTTAGATAAACTGTGTAATGTCCAGAAGTAACAGTAGGTCCATCATGGAAAATTATTGCAACAGTTACAAAAGTTTTTCCTGAAATTGATAATTGCTGTCCTGTAAACTTCTTTATTAAAGTATCCAATTTTGATCCATCAGCTCTACATCGTTGCATCATTAAAATTACATACTGTCCGTATTCCCTTAAAATTAATGTTGATAACATGTCAGAATTACACTCACCACATTTCATGCTATGATTAGCATCTTTAACTAATTTTGCAAAAGTGACTGTTTTACTCTCTGGCAATGTCAAATAAATAAACCTTTCATTATCAACAATAGAGCCACATATATTATAACAATTATCACAACTATGTTCCCATTTATAAGAGAGACCAAAAAAAATGTCAATGGGAACTCCTTCTTCTTCCACTACCTGAAGAAAATACATCAAAAATTCGTGTGCATCTTGCTGTTCATTTTGAGAAAACTGTGTTCGTCCTGAACATACATCTAAAAGTTTTCTAATATCAGTAGCACTTTCTATTTGAGTTTTATCTTTACTCAGCTTTTGAAAAAGGAGACTGAGCTCTGAACAGAATCTTTTTCCCTGATTTACTATTATCTGCTCTTGCAAACTTTCCAGATAAAATGCAACATTCAGCACTACATTAGCGTAGCAGTTGACACCAGAGCTATTTTCAAAATGACATCCTACAACCTGTTCTTCATTTTCCTTATTCTTTTTGCTTGCAATTACATCACTCCTCTTTTTTTTCCTCTTCTCTACATCCTCATTACAGATATTCTCATTTCTCCTTTTACGAGAAACTACACGTTTCTCCAACACAGGATACTGACCTAAATGAGGAGCATAGCTTCTTCTTAATCTATTATACTCCTTTACACAGTTTGTATCAGCACTAACTTTTGAGTCATCAAAGTCTATCATGAATAAACCTGATAATGTTTTGACTCGTGACAAAGCTACATATGCCATACCTTCTTTGAACACAGTTGAACCAATGTTCACAAATGCACAATCTACAGTCAATCCTTGAGACTTGTGGATAGTTACAGCATATGCTAGTGAAAACGGAAACTGCTTCCTACGTACATATAAGTCTTTCACAAGCATGAAACGAACTGAACAACGACAAATGTCTTTAACTTCCTCTATCTGATCAAATTTTATCTGGAAACATTCAATTCCTTCTTTTTTCTGATAATTAATAACACCCACAACCTTTCCCATCGCTCCATTCACTAAGCCTTTCTCAACATCCAAATTTCTCCTTAAAAACACTCTACAGTTCATGCAAACATAAAGATTTTTTTCTAATCCTGCTGTTTTGGAGATGTTCTTCTCTAGTGAGTCCAATTTATTTTTCAGTTTGCCTGTTACTGTGACTGTAATTCTTCCATCCTCAATTTTGTCCACTGCTTCCAATTTCCTGATGTCTTCCTTTTCCAATTTCAAAAGCTCCTCATTAAATATTGAGCATTCACGTAGAGTTGGCATTAAGCAGATGACACTTTTGTTTTCTGCAATATTCTTGTATATTTTCTCTGCAACTATTTCTTCCTTTGGAAATAAATTATGTAGCAGCCGACTCTGTAATGCTTTTTTCCCAACATCTGTGAGTAGTCCAATCCTGATATCTTTCAGAATACTTCCATATTCTTCATCGTTTGCTTGCCTCATATTAGTTGTAAGTTCCTTGTACTCAAAGAAGGACCAAATATTTGTATTTCCAATGCTTCCCAATGACTTCTTTGTGTCTTCATGTGTCACAGTATTAAACACTGGTTGTCCTTTAACTGGAGTAAGTTGCAAAAGATCCCCAAAAACTATGACGTGTTTTCCACCAAATAACACGTCATAGTCTGTCTTCAAAATTTGCTGCATTCTTAAATGCACAAAGGCAAGCATTAAGTTTGATACCATGCTCACCTCATCAATAATGAGAACTTGCATCTTCTTCAATACTCGTGAAACTTCCAAGGATGCTTCTCCAGTTAGCTTGTTGAATTGTATTTTGTTCTCATGCTCCACTGGTAACATTAGCAAACGATGTAAGGTGATTCCTTTTATGTTATATGCTGCTAACCCAGTTGGAGCAGTAACCACACAAGACAAAGTAGAATCCGTTTTTTGCTTTAGGTAGCTTCTGATGACTTTAATTAGGAAACTTTTTCCAGTGCCAGCTTGTCCGCTTACATACATCCTGATTGGATGAAATGATGTGCATGAGCACTCTTTTTTGATATGTAGAAATCCGTGATCAATTTTGTTTTTGATCTCTTCATAAATTTGTTGCTGCTCTTGATTCAGTTGTCTTTCCAAATTTTCTAAGTCTATAAATTCTTCTTGAGCTTGATTCATAGCCGTTTCCACTTCATTCATGGCTATTGATGCTTCATTTTCAACGATTGGTTGTCCTAGGGGATCTTGACTGTGTGTTCCTGAACTTTGGCTGTCCTGAGAACTGTCTCTAGCTATTTCTGCTGCAATTGTAGTTTCCTGTTCAATTTCTTCATTTAACATTTGCAGATAAGTTGAGAATGTACTGCATTGTATGCTGTCTTTGCAAGCATTAAAAGAATCTTCATAGCTCTGGAATTCTCCCAGTAGTTCATCCTCTGTACGGCATGGTTTAAACAACTGTAAAAGAGCCAAGTAGTAAAATTCTTTCTTGTCGGTAGTGTCGCAACTCAGCTTCCGGTGATTTATCAAACTTCCTTTGGTTTGCTTCACCAAACATCCTTCTTCACCAACAACTTTATATTTTCCACTGTTGATGTCTTCTGCAGCTTTCCGTGAATAAATGTAGTTCTGCAACACTTCATAGAGACACATGTTCTCCAGATGATGACTTCTCTTGGGATAATATGTGTCCAACATGTTTGTTTTCAATATGTCTGTACTTTCTGGGTCATTCTCAGCCAAATATTCAATTTCTCCAACAGATTTCAGTACCCGATTTCTCATTGCTGCAAGGCCTAAACTTGCCCAAATTATTCTTCTTGACTTCGAGTAGAGACTTGCAGAAGATAACCTATCTGAACATTCGTAGGATCCAATTTCTCGATGCGATAACATCTTCAAACTGAAACTGTACAGCTTCTTACTGACAGTCTTCTCGTGAGAAATCTCTTCCCACATTTCCTTCAATTCTGTTTTTTCTGATTTCGTAATGTAAGACGTTACATATCGAGCAACAGCAATGGAATTGTCAGCAACATACTGTATATCCATGTTAGCGTTCCACATGGATAAAATGACTGGGTTGTAGTCATTTATATTTTTTGATTCTTCTTTTCTTTTAAGGTTGTAGGTATTCTTAGGTGATTTTCTTGTGATAGTATGTCTCACAGCTGACATAAAACTGTTGACTCTTCCATTTGTAAGAACAGGTCTAGGAAATCCAAATCGACATTTAGTGTAGTATTTTTCTTTGCTCTTGTATTTCCGTCGACAGTATTTTCCACACCGATGACTTTGGAAACGTAGAACTTGCTCCTTTAACTTGTTCTCTTCTGTGCTTTTAGGTATAGCACATGTTGCATATTCTTCAATGTAAGATAACACTGCTTCATCAGTATCTGTTCCAAACTTTGGGGCATCCTTGATCCACAGCAGCATATGAATATGAGGAGCACCTCTTGCCTGGTACTCTTTTCTCCAAAAGAAATCCACTACTTCTCCAAGGGGTGGATTTTTTTTATTGCAGATGAAGGACATCATAGCCTCAAATCTATGATTGAAATATCTGCAAACATTAACCGGATCCAATGAGCACAGTTCTCCTGCTGTCTTGTATTCGATGTTTTTAATGTTTGAATTGGCCTCTCGTAGAAAATCCAGTAAATCATCCCAAGCGTACTCGGCACAGCTTAGGGTAAGGAACCATGTTGGTGTTCCTAAATTGCGTAACATGCATTTTAGTTCACCATGGCGTCGGTACCAATATTCATTTGTCCCACGCTGACAAGCCATCAGATTGATCAGTTGTGTTTCCAAATGATCATCTCGGTGCTGCACTTTCTCCATAAAATCCTTAGCAGACACATTTTGTAAATGTACTCCACTTTTTAAAATGTGATTTACTGCATAAGACAGTGCAGACAAGTCGCTTTCAAATAAAAGATGGAACAAATAAGGAATACTTTGTCGAAATCTGGGATCTTCAGCATATAGTCTTGTAGTTCGATACTCTGAAGCTGGAATCTGTTCTGGACGTTCATCGTATCGTCCTCCTTTTCCTTTAGGAAACAGCTGGGGAAAACATCGAGCTTCCAAGCTCTCCTCCCATACACTCACGGGATTTCCTTTTGCTTTCTTCATCTGAAAGAGATCAATATTGTCTCCCATAACTTCTTTCGAATGGAGAGGATGTATGCTAAAATGTTCATAAATTTCTTCTTCCTTTGACTTGTCCACTTTTTCAATTTGTCCAGTTGGTGTTTCTGTGTCTCCTTGTAAATCTTCTTCTTCTTCTTCTTCTTCTTCTTCTTCTATATAAATTGATTCATACCATTTGTTATTTTTTTTCAAATACAAATTTGCTCTTTGTACTTTCCGCACATCTACCAGCTCCTGCCAAATCTTCTTATTCTTTGTAGGTACACCATTAACCAGAATAATTAATGGTTCAGTTTCCAAAGTATCCGCATCAATAGTTTCCATATTTTTTTTCAAATCCAAGGGCAAATACACCACTCTACCTTTTAAACCTCTCAGTAAATCTGAAGGAGGTAATTTACCAGTTTTGGGCTCCATACGTACTATGGTCTGGAACGGATGAACACATTGAATGAGTATAGACTCATATGTATTTAATTCAGAAAGTTCGGCAGGAATAGCATCCAATTCTAAATTATTATATAGATTCCTGACGCACAGTGCAAATACTACTACAATTCCAAGTGTACACTGGGGCTTTAGGACGTCTCCCCATTGCCTCATCTGCCATCACTTGTACCTCATCTCTTGGAACCATTATCTCCTTCTCCATTATGCAACCATTTTTTACTTCGTATGAACGACCTCTGGTGTCAACTGCATGCAGCAAACTATTACTTTGAAAATAGCTCTCTTCATTAAAAAAAGGTTCACTACTTGAACTATGCATCCACTTTCCTAAAAAAACTTTACAAAAGTTTGTTCTGTTCACTACTCTTTTGCTTTTGCTTTGTGATTTCAGTACATTAACCATTTTATCTAATGTACGCATCCTATTCAAAATTAAAATGAATAGTTTCCTTTTTAATTCTAATGCCTTTGCTGCAATGGCTTCAATTTCTTTTTTTCTCTTGTAATATTTTGCCTTTTGCTTATATTTCTTTATATCCTTTATCAAATTGGACATAACTCTTCTCTGAAACATTTTTCTACGTATCTCTTTAAATGCTGTTTTTCTGTTTATGTTAAACTTTTCAATTGCAGAAGGTATATTTGCATTAACTAAATTCTCAATTTTTTGCTGTTCTCTATTTTTTGTTACATTTTTCCGAGAACAGACATTTTGTACATTTTTCTTTGTTTTGAATATTTTGTTTAGAAATTGTTTTTTTTGCTTACCAGAAGATTTTTTCTTTTTCCCAACATCAGCATCTTCTACTAACTTTGGTCCTCCAGTTGTCTTCAAATATAGTTTTTTTTTTAGCGTTTTTTGAACTCGAGATTTTGTAGGCATCTTAAATTTTGTTCACTGTTCTTCAGCAATACCTGAAAAAAACTAAAAAAAAAATCCGTTATTGTATTTAAATATATTACTAAATTTCTTTTCACAATAGTCACAAAACGAAATTTCTTTGCCAATTTGAATTCACACAAACTGCTCTTTTTTTTGGGCAAGTGAAAATCTCTTTTACAAACTGTCACATTATGAAACCACTTTTCAGATTTTTTAAAAAGCCCATGTCCACAGTGCTACACTCCACCAAGGGCAACCAGCCTTAGTGATGCTGAATGTATTTGCATTACAGACTTAAACCTGAAAACCCCACTGGCTTGTACATACTGTGCATGACTATACACGGCAAGGACATGGGTGTGTGCTAAGCCTCTGCTTCTTCCCCAAAAAATTCGCTCCCCCTTTCCATCTAATGCAACTGTGAAATCACCAGAGCAAGACGCAATAAATCTCTGTCTATAATTCTTCTATGCACACAGAGTCATGTTTTCACATTAGTGTCAAAACGAAATTTCTTTGCCAATTTCAAAGCACACTTACTGCTCTTTTATTTTTTCAGGGGCAAGTGAAAATCTCTTTTTACAATTTGAAATCACTTTTACAGACTGACACATTATGAATCCACTATTTTTGCTTTATTTAATTGCACGTGTCCAAGCTGTTTTTTTTTCAGACCACCACCATGTGCATTCTCTGTGACTGCCTACACTCCACCAAGGGCAACCAGCCTTAGTGATGCTGAATGTATTTGCATTACAGACTTAAACCTGAAAACCCCACTGGCTTGTACATACTGTGCATGACTATACACGGCAAGGACATGGGTGTGTGCTAAGCCTCTGCTTCTTCCCCCAAAAATTCGCTCCCCCTTTCCATCTAATGCAACTGTGAAATCACCAGAGCAAGACGCAATAAATCTCTGTCTATAATTCTTCTATGCACACAGAGTCATGTTTTCACATTAGTGCCAAAACGAAATTTCTTTGCCAATTTCAAAGCACACTTACTGCTCTTTTATTTTTTCAGGGGCAAGTGAAAATCTCTTTTTACAATTTGAAATCACTTTTACAGACTGACACATTATGAATCCACTATTTTTGCTTTATTTAATTGCACGTGTCCAAGCTGTTTTTTTTTCAGACCACCACCATGTGCATTCTCTGTGACTGCCTACACTCCACCAAGGGCAACCAGCCTTAGTGATGCTGAATGTATTTGCATTACAGACTTAAACCTGAAAACCCCACTGGCTTGTACATACTGTGCATGACTATACACGGCAAGGACATGGGTGTGTGCTAAGCCTCTGCTTCTTCCCCAAAAAATTCGCTCCCCCTTTCCATCTAATGCAACTGTGAAATCACCAGAGCAAGACGCAATAAATCTCTGTCTATAATTCTTCTATGCACACAGAGTCATGTTTTCACATTAGTGTCAAAACGAAATTTCTTTGCCAATTTCAAAGCACACTTACTGCTCTTTTATTTTTTCAGGGGCAAGTGAAAATCTCTTTTTACAATTTGAAATCACTTTTACAGACTGACACATTATGAATCCACTATTTTTGCTTTATTTAATTGCACGTGTCCAAGCTGTTTTTTTTTCAGACCACCACCATGTGCATTCTCTGTGACTGCCTACACTCCACCAAGGGCAACCAGCCTTAGTGATGCTGAATGTATTTGCATTACAGACTTAAACCTGAAAACCCCACTGGCTTGTACATACTGTGCATGACTATACACGGCAAGGACATGGGTGTGTGCTAAGCCTCTGCTTCTTCCCCCAAAAATTCGCTCCCCCTTTCCATCTAATGCAACTGTGAAATCACCAGAGCAAGACGCAATAAATCTCTGTCTATAATTCTTCTATGCACACAGAGTCATGTTTTCACATTAGTGCCAAAACGAAATTTCTTTGCCAATTTCAAAGCACACTTACTGCTCTTTTATTTTTTCAGGGGCAAGTGAAAATCTCTTTTTACAATTTGAAATCACTTTTACAGACTGACACATTATGAATCCACTATTTTTGCTTTATTTAATTGCACGTGTCCAAGCTGTTTTTTTTTCAGACCACCACCATGTGCATTCTCTGTGACTGCCTACACTCCACCAAGGGCAACCAGCCTTAGTGATGCTGAATGTATTTGCATTACAGACTTAAACCTGAAAACCCCACTGGCTTGTACATACTGTGCATGACTATACACGGCAAGGACATGGGTGTGTGCTAAGCCTCTGCTTCTTCCCCCAAAAATTCGCTCCCCCTTTCCATCTAATGCAACTGTGAAATCACCAGAGCAAGACGCAATAAATCTCTGTCTATAATTCTTCTATGCACACAGAGTCATGTTTTCACATTAGTGCCAAAACGAAATTTCTTTGCCAATTTCAAAGCACACTTACTGCTCTTTTATTTTTTCAGGGGCAAGTGAAAATCTCTTTTTACAATTTGAAATCACTTTTACAGACTGACACATTATGAATCCACTATTTTTGCTTTATTTAATTGCACGTGTCCAAGCTGTTTTTTTTTCAGACCACCACCATGTGCATTCTCTGTGACTGCCTACACTCCACCAAGGGCAACCAGCCTTAGTGATGCTGAATGTATTTGCATTACAGACTTAAACCTGAAAACCCCACTGGCTTGTACATACTGTGCATGACTATACACGGCAAGGACATGGGTGTGTGCTAAGCCTCTGCTTCTTCCCCCAAAAATTCGCTCCCCCTTTCCATCTAATGCAACTGTGAAATCACCAGAGCAAGACGCAATAAATCTCTGTCTATAATTCTTCTATGCACACAGAGTCATGTTTTCACATTAGTGCCAAAACGAAATTTCTTTGCCAATTTCAAAGCACACTTACTGCTCTTTTATTTTTTCAGGGGCAAGTGAAAATCTCTTTTTACAATTTGAAATCACTTTTACAGACTGACACATTATGAATCCACTATTTTTGCTTTATTTAATTGCACGTGTCCAAGCTGTTTTTTTTTCAGACCACCACCATGTGCATTCTCTGTGACTGCCTACACTCCACCAAGGGCAACCAGCCTTAGTGATGCTGAATGTATTTGCATTACAGACTTAAACCTGAAAACCCCACTGGCTTGTACATACTGTGCATGACTATACACGGCAAGGACATGGGTGTGTGCTAAGCCTCTGCTTCTTCCCCCAAAAATTCGCTCCCCCTTTCCATCTAATGCAACTGTGAAATCACCAGAGCAAGACGCAATAAATCTCTGTCTATAATTCTTCTATGCACACAGAGTCATGTTTTCACATTAGTGCCAAAACGAAATTTCTTTGCCAATTTCAAAGCACACTTACTGCTCTTTTATTTTTTCAGGGGCAAGTGAAAATCTCTTTTTACAATTTGAAATCACTTTTACAGACTGACACATTATGAAACCACTATTTTTGCTTAATTTAATTGCACGTGTCCAAGCTGTTTTTTTTTCAGACCACCACCATGTGCATTCTCTGTGACTGCCTACACTCCACCAGGGGCAACCAGCCTTAGTGATGCTGAATGTATTTGCATTACAGACTTAAACCTGAAAACCCCACTGGCTTGTACATACTGTGCATGACTATACACGGCAAGGACATGGGTGTGTGCTAAGCCTCTGCTTCTTCCCCCAAAAATTCGCTCCCCCTTTCCATCTAATGCAACTGTGAAATCACCAGAGCAAGACGCAATAAATCTCTGTCTATAATTCTTCTATGCACACAGAGTCATGTTTTCACATTAGTGCCAAAACGAAATTTCTTTGCCAATTTCAAAGCACACTTACTGCTCTTTTATTTTTTCAGGGGCAAGTGAAAATCTCTTTTTACAATTTGAAATCACTTTTACAGACTGACACATTATGAATCCACTATTTTTGCTTTATTTAATTGCACGTGTCCAAGCTGTTTTTTTTTCAGACCACCACCATGTGCATTCTCTGTGACTGCCTACACTCCACCAAGGGCAACCAGCCTTAGTGATGCTGAATGTATTTGCATTACAGACTTAAACCTGAAAACCCCACTGGCTTGTACATACTGTGCATGACTATACACGGCAAGGACATGGGTGTGTGCTAAGCCTCTGCTTCTTCCCCCAAAAATTCGCTCCCCCTTTCCATCTAATGCAACTGTGAAATCACCAGAGCAAGACGCAATAAATCTCTGTCTATAATTCTTCTATGCACACAGAGTCATGTTTTCACATTAGTGCCAAAACGAAATTTCTTTGCCAATTTCAAAGCACACTTACTGCTCTTTTATTTTTTCAGGGGCAAGTGAAAATCTCTTTTTACAATTTGAAATCACTTTTACAGACTGACACATTATGAAACCACTATTTTTGCTTTATTTAATTGCACGTGTCCAAGCTGTTTTTTTTTCAGACCACCACCATGTGCATTCTCTGTGACTGCCTACACTCCACCAAGGGCAACCAGCCTTAGTGATGCTGAATGTATTTGCATTACAGACTTAAACCTGAAAACCCCACTGGCTTGTACATACTGTGCATGACTATACACGGCAAGGACATGGGTGTGTGCTAAGCCTCTGCTTCTTCCCCCAAAAATTCGCTCCCCCTTTCCATCTAATGCAACTGTGAAATCACCAGAGCAAGACGCAATAAATCTCTGTCTATAATTCTTCTATGCACACAGAGTCATGTTTTCACATTAGTGCCAAAACGAAATTTCTTTGCCAATTTCAAAGCACACTTACTGCTCTTTTATTTTTTCAGGGGCAAGTGAAAATCTCTTTTTACAATTTGAAATCACTTTTACAGACTGACACATTATGAAACCACTATTTTTGCTTTATTTAATTGCACGTGTCCAAGCTGTTTTTTTTTCAGACCACCACCATGTGCATTCTCTGTGACTGCCTACACTCCACCAAGGGCAACCAGCCTTAGTGATGCTGAATGTATTTGCATTACAGACTTAAACCTGAAAACCCCACTGGCTTGTACATACTGTGCATGACTATACACGGCAAGGACATGGGTGTGTGCTAAGCCTCTGCTTCTTCCCCCAAAAATTCGCTCCCCCTTTCCATCTAATGCAACTGTGAAATCACCAGAGCAAGACGCAATAAATCTCTGTCTATAATTCTTCTATGCACACAGAGTCATGTTTTCACATTAGTGCCAAAACGAAATTTCTTTGCCAATTTCAAAGCACACTTACTGATCTTTTATTTTTTCAGGGGCAAATGTAAATCACTTTTACACACTGACACATTATGAAACCACCATGTGTAACTACAACAAAAACAATTCCCATTTCTATTATTCATTTCTTAAGTTACCACATACATACCCTCTCAAACTGTAAACTCACCTTTAAAATTAGTTAGTTCTGAAAGAAATGTGACACTCAAACAGCAGATTATCAGAGCCAGGATCTCTGTTGTGTTCACCTGTCTCCTCTCAGCAGAACCAGATAATGGCAAACTTTCCCTCTATTTTTCCACACATATACATGTAAGTTTCAAATCTCAGTGCTTCCCCCTTTTTTTTAAATGTAATCACACATTTCTATTGGTTGAAAACCAACCCTTTTCCAAAAGTACCCTGCCCCCAACTTGACTTCTGCCTAGTACCCTTCCCCCAACTTGACTTCTGCCTGCTACCATAGCAACAGCTCATGGAACACTGCTGTGTTCAGTTAGGTCAGAAGTTCGACACACAATGTTTCAATTCCACAGAGCAAGAGTGCTTGACTTTTCAAACCTAACAGCAAATCCATAGTACTGTTCTTTGGTTACACATTTTTTTGTACCAATACAAAACATGCTTGTATTAATTTTCACATACAGCCTAGTTTTTTTTCTAGAATGGTATGAAACAGCCAATCAGTTCTTTTTGTTTTGTAAAAAATATGTATGCCTCCATTTCCAAACTGTCTTTCTTTTCATATTGCCATTCTACTGAAAGACACCTCCTGAGTGCATCCAGTTCTCCTTTGAAGATGTTCACAGTGTGGATTGTAGGGCACAGCTATGTCTTCTGGAGTGAAAAGTTTGCAGAGAAAACAGATATGGTGAGAGACCTTGCTTTGCCAAATGTAGACATTAAATGGATTGGTCAGAGAGGGTTAAAGTGGCACCAATTGATGCCATTGGTGAAATCCTTCATTCAAATCCAACACCCTGACCTCATAATAGTGCACTGTGGTGGCAATGACCTAGGCACTTTGACTGGGGTAGGTCTGGAAATGCTTATGAAGGACACCTTTGCACAACTGTTTACACTTTTCCCTAAAACTGCCTTTGTGTTTTCCAACATATGCCAAAGGCAAAAATGGAACTGGTCCAATCATTTCTGTCCGCAGATTGACAAAGCAAGAAAGCACGTCAACAAATCTGTTTCTGCTTTCCTCCGTGACTATGGTATGGGTGCCATTTACCACAACAACTTGCGTTATGACATGCAAGACATTTATAGAGGAGATGGTGTGCACTTCAATGATGAAGGGAACAGAGTCTTCCTCTTGAACCTTAGACTCTGCATCGGTACTTACTTGTAGGTACCACTAAAAAAATGACTTCATAAACACAACAGCTCTTTTTAGAGCTCCCTAATTTCTAAACTCTTAAATCTGCTTTTCATTTATTTATTTTTATTTTTTTTACCGTACGCTTACCGTAAGCTTACCGTACGCGTACCCCGTGATTTTTTTTAAAATCAATAAATGTTTTTATTGTACTTTTCTGTCCTTCTTTGACCCCCTTACAAATGTTAGGGGGTCTGTAACTCTCCTCATTGCCCCCTTTCCTTGTTTTCACTCTTTTTTTTCAGAGTGAAATACACAAAATGGCGGCCGCCGCTTCCTGGTTTCGGCCGATTCGAATGTTTACTAAGATCTAAGAGCCAATCAGAATCGCGCTCGCGCACGCCACCGTACGCTTACCGTAAGCGTACGGTAAGCGTACCGTAAGCGGGCTCAGATATATATATTGATTTAAAGGCTATTTTCTCAGAATCTACTGAACAGATTTACACCAAACCTACAAAAGGCACTTCCTTGACCTAGGGACTACCTCTCTGCCAAATTTTGAGTAATTCTGTTCAGCCATTCGGGCTGTAGCTCGTTCTAAAGGTCCTATGGAAAAATGCATGGGAAAAACGCATTTTGGGACCCCCCTTTTATCTCAGCCCCCGCTTGATGAATCCCCCCGAGACTTTCAGGGTAGGAGCGGAGCATAGCGCCCCACCTATTTTGAGAAATTCGCGAGGATTCGTCGACCGGCGCCAAAGTTATTCAAAATAGAATGTTGAGGTTTTCCTATGGAAACGTGGTCCTAACTATAACTACCTACTGGCGACCGCCAGTAGGTAATATATATATATATATATTCACTGAAAAAACCATGGGTTTCAGGGGTGTTATAGTTAGCTGGACTTTTCACTTGTACAAAACCATTGAAATTCCCCCATTATAGTTAGTTCAGCTAACTATAACTCGCGCGCCCGCAATGCACTGCTGATGACGTCACATATTACATCACTCATGACATGGTCTGTGACATCACAGATGACATCTCAAATAACATTACTGATGACATCACTGATGACATCATCCAGTGAATGTCTGTTTTTCTGAAAATTAAATATGTTTTATATATGTATATCTCAAGGTCGATGGAAGAATAAATGGGTATATAAGTGTCTAAATGGATGATTTGTTTTTGAAAAATTGATTGTGTAACTGACTGATTAAGTGTATCATAGTGAATACATGGCTTAGTGAGTAATGTTTAAATATGTAAATATCTGTATCAGTCTCTCACTTTGTGTATAAGTGGCTGCATGGGTTGGTGAGTAGCTACATGGGTGTCTATATAGGTTATTAGTTGGTTTTTTGAGTATCAGTCTGAGTGTCTGCATGGTTCGGTGGGGGGTATTACGTAGTGCATAGGTGCATGAATGAGTGACTCACTGTTTGTATGTGTTGAAGACAGCATGTGTGCAGGACTGTATGGGTGGATGAGTGTGTGTATGGGTGTGTTAGTGAGTGAATGACTGTCTCAATAGTGTCTTTATGAGTAACTACATATGTTTTAAACTAGTATATGTGACTATTGGTGTATATAAGTGAGTATATGTGAGAGTGAGAGATTGAAAGAGTTCCTGTATGAATAAGTATGTGTTTCTATAAGTGATTGTTTAAAAGACTAAGTATGTGTAAGTTTCCGTAGAAGTAAGTGTGGTGGTGTGTGTATAACTGTATATGCAAGTAAATGTATGTTTGATTCCTTATTAGCATGAGTGACTATGTGTGAGAGTAACTCTATGGATGAGTGGCATTGTGTAACAGGATGTATAGGTGTATGAGTACATATGATGAGTGAGTACATGTATGAGTGACTGTATAGGACTGTTGGTGAATAAGTGGATGTGTATGTGGATCTTAGAATTACTGAAGAGGTTATTGTAACTGGTATTGGTATGTCCATTGTTTTGAAAATTTTAGTCTCTATTTTTGAATGTGTGTATCAAAGGTTATATTAGGGTGAGAGGAGGTCTGCCACTCTATCACAAGGATGATGTCATCAGTGATGTCATCAGTGATGTCATTTGAGATGTCATCAGTGATGTCATGAGTGATGTCACTGACCATGTCATGAGTGATGTAATATGTGACGTCATCAGCAATGCATTGCGGGCGCGCAAGTTATAGTTAGCTGAACTAACTTTAACGGGGGAATTTCAATGGTTTTGTACAAGTGAAAAGTCCAGCTAACTATAACACCCCTGAAACCTCTGGTTTTTTCAGTGAATTTCTGAGGTTTTTTAAATGCTAATTCCTAACTATAACGTGCCTGAAACCTATGGTTTATTCTGTGAATTTCAAAGGTTTTTTAAATGCTAATTTCTAACTATGCCTACAGAGATAGGACATGTGAAGAAAGAAGAAAAATGCACAGAAAGAAAAAAAAGAAGTGCAGAAAGAAGCAACAGAAGTCCTCAAAGACGAAGGAAAGTGCAGGAAGAAGGATGACGTGCAGAAAGAACAAAAAGAAGAGCAGAAAGAATCCTTGTTGCAAAATCATCCTGTACCCTCACCTTTTTCAGACGGATACTGGTGGTAACTGAGTCTGATTAACCAGTCCTAGAGCCAGTGCTATGTTAAAGGACACTTAGAATACAGTGAAAATACCTACATACACTAGGGAACATTATGCGTTGGGGTCCCCCTGTGATTAGCATGACCTCCTCTGTAAGCCCCTAGTATATAATAGGGCAGGAGGATTAAAACTACCTCTTAAAACAGGCCACAGGGCCTTTTTGCACACGTTAACTCAGGCCCCGTCCCCTCCCTTCACCACTGTGTAAACACGCCCTGTGTCCGTTTTTAGTTGGGAGATTAAGTTCATTTGAATCCTGAGGGTCCCTAGGGTCCAACTAGCCCACTAGGTAACTCCAGTAAGTGCCACAGAGCTGCGTTGCAGAGAGGTGTAAAAAGTGGCACGGCCTGGACCACCTCTCTGCAATGCAGCTCAGTGGTGCTTACTGGAAGCACTTGGTGGGCTAGTTAGCCCCCAGGGGCCCTCAGTATTGAAGGGAAATTATATCCCCAATTTAAAACGTGCCATAGTGCGTGTTTGCACACGTCACCTCAGGCCCCGTCCCCTCCCTTCACCACTGTGTAAACGCGCCGTGTGGCTGTTCTAAGTTGAGAGATTAAGTCCCCTTGAATCCTAAGGGTCCCTAGGGTCAAACTAGACCACTATGTACCTCCAGTAAGCGCCACAGAGCTGTGTTGCAGAGAGTTGTAAAAAGGGGCTTGGCCTCAGAACACCTGTCTGCAGCGCAGCTCCCTGGCGCATACTGGAGATGCCTGTTGGGCTAGTTGGCCCTCAGGGACCCTCAGTATTGAAGAGGAATTAATTCCCCAACTTACAACTCGCTAGGGGGCGCGTTTGCAGAGTGCTGCAAGGAGGGGGCATGGCCTCCGGCACGATGCCAGTCTTTTATTTATTTTAATTTTTTAAGAAGGGGGGCTGTGTGGTTCCCCTTCTTATTCTAATTTATTGGCCCTGATGACCCCATCCCCCAGGGCCTGTCTCCTAATTATATTTTTTTGACCCCAATCCCCAGGGCCGGCCTCTGTTTTTTATTATTTTTAAAAAATATATATTTATAGACACACCTAGGACATGCTGGACAACCGTACGTACCTATCACCATGACGATTTGCGTGATATTCATTAAAAGGCGACTATGCATACAATGAATCCACGTGGAATGTATTTACACCACTAGTGAAGCTCTGACATGTCTGATGCCCTACCGTGCCTAATCCCGGTAGACACCCTTGTCGTTTATTTATACAAACATGGGTAGCTATTGACGGGCACATTTAATACACATGCACACCAAGCCATTCAAAGGGGATTCGACAAAAATTCGACCAAAACTATGCAAGAAACCCCCCTCACGGTTAATAAAACACACACCCACTGCCGGATGTGTAATACTTTTTATTTTATTCTCTGGAAAAGAGACGAACCTCACTTGAGAGTCACAGCGTGCTCCTGGCTGAGCCCAATGATGTGTTACACCCACCAGTGCCTGCTGAGTGCCACACACCTCTGTGTTGTATTCCACCAGCTAGTGCATATGCTATGACACTCTCTAGCCCATGTGCACTTTAACACCACCCCGTGAATATGTCATGCCACACTTGTCTTCGCAGGGGTTATATTGCCCCATCTAACGTGCCTTCCTCGATGCCTATGTTATAACGCACAGTGCTATGCCATACATATTACAATCTGGGATCCATATCTTTGTCACAGTGCATATGCAACGTTACACTCCCCAGCACATATTTTATATTACAACTTTAGAGACTAGTTAGGTTACACAACACTGCCCTGTGCATATTACACTCCAAGGCGCATATCGCATAGCACGCGCTAGTGCCTGTGCTGTCTCGCGCTCTCCAATGAATCTGTCATTGCGCACAATGTATTGCATATTATATTTCACGCCTGGTTCATCTTATATCACACTTTTTGGTGCATAGTTTATACCATACACTATATCTAGTTTTCATTTTCAATCGTGCTCTCAGGACTATGTTCTATATAACACTGTGTTCACCTACCCTTTTCACGGGCATTACATTTTGCGATAGGGGGTGGAGGGTCTGCCAAGTGAGCCCGGAGTCACAGTCACAAACGTACTCTTCTTCCTGAATAAAAGTGAGATTATGCTGCATACTTGTTCATATTTTAAGTAGTTCGCACAGACACACGTTTTAAAAACAATAAAGTTCCTAATACCCGCCTTCTCTGAACAGTTAGCTTGCTGCCCCATCCCCCTCCTCCCTATCCTCTGTTGTGTGAATCCATGGACTAGCCTCCTCCCTCCTGCCATGCATGGTCTGAAGTGCTGCCACTGCCCTCAATTTAGTATGATGTACCAGTCCACTCCTCCTGCCCTCCATTGCCCAATATTATGCCCCATCATTGACCTCCTGCTTAAACTCTGTGCTTAGCTTGCTGCCCCTATTCTCCTTCCCCCTGCCCTCCGATGTCTTTGTGCATGCCCCTGCTCCATCCTTTTTGCCCACCATGTTCCATGGACCTGCCACTCCTATCTACACTGCCTAGCATTGTCAGATGACTGTAACCTATCCCTAACCACACATCTCATCGTGAGATCTGATTGGCTGTCAGTACTTCATCCAAGAAGTGTTGGCAGCCATCTTGGGATCAATGTACATGACATCACCTCATTAAAAAGCATTGCAGTTAATAGAAGGTTTTAAGACTTTAGTTACATTATAAATCATTTGTTGATGGTACCATACTCATTTTAGGAATTGTGGTGTGTTCTAAGGTGATTTTACCATGTGAAAAAGCCTTCTGCTGTGATATCATGAATCATGTTTGAGAGAAAACTATTTTCTCATGCTTTTCCCACAGAGGTTTAGAAGGTGATCTATAAGCTAAACTGAGAGCATATTTTCTGTAAATTCCCATTATCTTTCTCAGTCATGTGAGAATGAAGTCTGACATTCTCAGTAAAACATGTACATCCAACAAGGGCAGAGACTGTCAGTTGATTCCTTTGTGGTCTACTGTAGCTTCCCAGAGTGTTCTAAAGAACAACTAGAGCGCTAACAGTCCTACCTATGACAAACATATGGCACACCTGAAGCCATCTTGATTGGAATAAAGTGGTAACTCTTAAAACAATTAATTTTAAAAGTAACAAAATGATTGGGTTCATTTTGCCAAAGAAAGTATGATTAGTGCTGCAGAAAGAAAAATTAGGGCACATTTTGAGTGACTTCTCAAATCCTCTTCTATTTCATTAAAAAATTCTGACATGCAGACTGAAACATGCACTTTCTATACCAGCAGCAGACTTCCCTGGTGAGCAGTAGCTTTACTACAGTGATCTAATAAGCAACTAGAGTGCTAACATTCTGAATTTATGGCAAATGTGTGACACATCTGAATGCCTTCTTGATGGAATCAAAGTAAAAAACTGAAAGTATTTCCTACTGAGGAGACTGTAGTAAATGAGAAAATTAGGAAACTTCATAACAAATAAGTCTCCCAAAATGGCCACCAGAGACAAAAGAGCCCAAATGTAGCCCAAATATCACCCAGATGTAGCCCAAGTATAGCCCAATGGCAGAATGTCCCAGAGTGTTCTAACGAACAACGAGAGCGCTAACAGTCTTACTTATGACAAAAGTATGGCACACCTGAAGCCATCTTGATTGGAATAAACTGGTAACACTTAAAACATTTAATTTAAAAAGGAACACAATGAGGGGGTTCATTTTGCCATAGGAATTATGATTAGTGCTGCAGAAAGAAAAATTAGGGCACATTTTGACTTCTCAAATCCTCTTCTATTTCATAAAAAATTCTGACATGCAGACTGAAACATGCACTTTTAATACCAGCAACAGACTTCCCTGGTGAGCAGTAGCTTTACTACAGTGATCTAATGAGCAACTAGAGTGCTAACATTCAGAATTTATGGCAAATGTGTGACACATCTGAATGCCTTCTTGATGGAACCAAAGTAAAAAACTGAAAGTAGTTCCTACTGAGGAGACTGCAGTAAATGAGGAAATTAGGAAACTTCATTACAAATAAATCTCCCAAGATGGCCACCAGAGACAAAAGAGCCCAAATGTATCCCAAATATCACCCAGATGTAGCCTAAGTATAGCCCAATGACAGAATGTCCCAGAGTATTCTTAAGAACAACGAGAGCACTTACTGTCGTACTTATGACAAAAGTATGGCACACCTGAAGCCATCTTGATTGGAATAAACTGGTAACACTTACAACATTTAATTTAAAAAGGAACACAATGAGGGGGTTCATTTTGCCATAGAAATTATGATTAGTGTTGAAGAAAGAAAAATTAGGGCACATTTTGAGTGACTTCTCAAATCCTCTTCTATTTCATTAAAAAATTCTGATATGCAGACTGAAACATGCACTTTTAATACCAGCAGCAGACTTTTGTGGTGAGCAGTAGATTTACTACAGTGATCTAATGAGCAACTAGAGTGCTAACATTCAGAATTTATGGCAAATGTGTGACATATCTGAATACCTTCTTGATGGAATCAAAGTAAAA
This sequence comes from Triturus cristatus, assembly GCF_964204655.1. NCBI lineage: Eukaryota > Metazoa > Chordata > Amphibia > Caudata > Salamandridae > Triturus > Triturus cristatus. The sequence continues at coordinate 1,171,031,454 of NC_140579.1, read as the reverse complement.
AACTGAAAGCATTTCCTACTGAGGAGACTGCAGTAAATAAGTAAATTATGGAACTTCTTAACAAATAAATTTACCAAGATGGCCACCAGAGACAAAAGAGCCCAACTGCAGCAAAAATATCACCCAGATGTAGCCCACATGTAGCCCAATGACAAAAGTGTGCAAAACACTTATTTTTTGTGTATTTGCAGTTTTTTATAGTGCAGACTTGTCAGGTATTGGAGTGCTTTACATGAGCATTGGTTACATCACACAAGATCAAATTCATTTTGGTTGTAGACATGGGAAGATTAAGTGATTTGACCAGAATCACAGAATGTTGAGCTGAAGCAGAAACTCCAACCTGGTTCCCCAGTTGCAAAGTCTGCAGCTCTGGAAGTAACACCACATCCTCTCCCCTAAGTGCAACATTTAATCAAGTGGTCAACTGGATAAAAAAACTTAAAGATTACAAATAATTTAAAAGTTCTTTGTCGCTATTTGAAAACTCAGAAAATATGTCCTCATTTTAGTTTTTTAGAGCACTAACCATCATTTTGATGCAAATAAGACCCTCTCATATATGTAATTTCTAAAGGAAATGCTCTAGGTATTACAGTTTTGATTACATCAAGATGACGTCAGGCGTTCCACACTTTTGTAATAAGTATAGAATGTTAGCAATCTAGTGTTCATTGGGATACTGTTGAGAGGCAGACGCCAGGGGCACGGACTCTGAAAATTGAAAGGCAGGTAGGAGAGTGCAGAGGCAACAATTTGACCACACTGGGCAGGCAGGAAGGGCAGTGGCAGCACAACAGACTATGGAGGGCCATGGAAAGGGGGGCAGGGCCAACAAACCAACAATACAGGACTGGCAAGAGAGGCTGTGGCAATATAATAGACCATTGTGGGCAGAAGGAAGAGGCAGTGGTAGTACAACCATACATGCCAACAGACCCGTTTCAGCCAGGAAACGTCCAATGTTTTTAAGCTCAAATGGGCTTTATTTGATCTGTCTCCTGTCTACAATCTCCTCTTTTTCAATGTAACTCAAAGGGGAAAATCAATACCCCAGTTTTTTTTCAAAATCTCCCTCTTACCAAGCTCTAAATGTTTGCACGTATGGTACATTGAATCATGGTAGGCAGGAGGAATTGGGGTAGGGACATGGACTCGGATAACAGAGGACAGGAGGGACATGGAGAGGTGCACCAAACTGACCCTACAGGGTTTGCAGCAGCACAATACACCACACAGGGCATGCGGGACAGGAGTGCAGCACAACAATCCATAGAAAGCAATAGGGAGGGGACAGACCATGCACATGGACAACAGAGAACAGAGGGGAAAGAGGCAATGGTAGCCAGCTGACCATAATGGACAGACAGGAGAGAAAGCTGCAGTATAACAGACCATAAAGGGCAGGAGGGACGGATCAGGGGCATTACAATGGAACAGACAAGCCAGGAGGGAGGGAATAGGGGTCTGCACATGGAAACAGAGGGCTGGGGGCAAGGGGGCAGAGCAGGAGCCGCAAGATGACCATGGAGGTCAGGCAGGATGGGCACTAGAAACAAGACACACCATGGAGAGCAACAGTGAGACTATGATGGCATACACACAGACCATGGAGGGAAGGTGGGAGGGGGTCAGGGGTAGCTAGCTGACCACACAGGGAAGGTGGGAGGGGCCATGGCAGCACAGAAGACCATGCATGGCAAGCGGGAGGGTTAGTGGCAGCACAATGGCTATGATGGGCAAGAAGAAGGGTGCAGGGGCATGCACATAGGACCATGGAGGATAGAAGGGAGGGTCAGGACCTGGGCACAGACAAGAGAGTTCAGTGAAGGGGCCTCACAACAGACCGCGCGGGGCAGGCAGGAGGAGCAGTTGCAGCACAACAGACCAGGGTGGGCAGAAGGGTGTGGCTGTAAAATTGACCATGGAGGACAGGAGGAAGGGGATAGGGGCATGGCATGTGCACAGGCAGGGTGGTGGTGGCAGGGACAGGTTACAGTCATCTGACAATGCTAGGCAGATGGGAGGGGAGTGGCAGCTCAACAGTACACTCAGAGTAGATAGGAGTGGCAGGTCCATGGAACATGGTGGGCAAAGAGGATGGAGCAGGGGCATGCACAAAGACATCGGAGGGCAGGGGGAAGGAGAATAGGGGCAGCATGCTAAGCACAGAGGCTAAGCAGGAGGTCAATGATGGGCCATAGAATTGGGAAATGGAGGGCAGGAGGAGAGGACTTGTGCATCATGCTAAATGTAGGGCAGTGGCAGCACATCAGACCATGCATGGCAGGAGGGAGGAGGCTAGTCCATGGATTTAGACAACAGATGATAGGGAGAAGGTGGATGGGGCAGCAAGCTAACTGTTCAGAGAAGGTGCGTATTAGGAACTTTATTGTTTTTAAAATGTGTGTCTGTGCGAACTTCTTAAAATATGAACAAGTATGCAGCATAATCTCACTTTTATTCAGGAAGAAGAGGACGTTTGTGACTGTGACTCCGGGCTCACTTGTCAGAAACACCCCCTGACCCTCCACCCCCATCGCAAAATGTAATGCCCGTGAAAAGGGTAGGTGGACGCAGTGTTATATAGAACATAGTCCCGAGAGCACAATTGAAAATGAAAACTAGAGATAGTATATGGTATAAACTATGCACCAAAAAGTGTGATATAAGATGAACCGGGGCGTGAAATATAATATGCAATACATTGTGCGCAATGACAGATTCATTGGAGAGCGTGAGATAGCACAGGTACTAGCGCGTGATGTGCGATATGCGCCTTGGAGTATAATATGCACAGGGCAGTGTTGTGTAACCTAACTAGTCACTAAAGTTGTAATATGAAATATGTGCTGGGGAGTGTAACGTTGCATATGCACTGTGACAAAGATATGAATCCCAGATTGTAATATGTATGGCATAGCGCTGTGCGTTATAACATAGGCATCGAGGAAGGCACGTTAGGTGGGGCAATATAACCTGTGCGAAGGCAATTGTGGCATGACATATTCACGGGGTGGTGTTACAGTGCACATGGGCTAGAGAGTGTCATAGCATACGCACTAGCTGGTGGAATACAACACAGAGGTGTGTGGCACTCGGCGGGCACTGGTGGGTGTAACACAGCATTGGGCTCAGCCAGGAGCACGCTGTGACTCTCAAGTGAGGTTCGTCTCCTTTCCAGAGAAAAAAATAAAAAGTATTACACATCCGGCGGTGGATGTGTGTTTTATTAACCGTGAGGTGGGTTTCTTGCATAGTTTGGTCGAATTTTTGTCGAATCCCCTTTGAATGGCTTGGTGTGCGTGTGTATTAAATGTGCCCGTCAATAGCTACCCATGTTTGTATAAATAAAGGACAAGGGTGTCTACTTGGAGAGTACCCACCAGCGGGGGAGCCGGGATTAGGCACGGTAGGGCGTCAGACACGTCAGAGCTTCACTAGCAGTGTAAATACATTCCACGTGGATTCATTGTATGCATAGTCGCCTTTTAATGAATATCACGCAAATCGTCATGGTGATAGGTACATACGGTTTGTCCAGCATGTCCTAGGTGTTTCTATCAATATATATTTTTAAAAAATAATAAAAAACAGAGGCCGGCCCCGGGGGATGGGGTTCCCGGGGCCATAAGTGGCCTGAGGAGGGGGGCAACGTAGCCCCCCTCCTAAAGAATTCAAAAAAAAATAAAGGCCATGACCTGGGGCCGATTAAGGCCTTGGGAGGGGGGCCACGCGGCCCCCTTCCAAATTTATTTTTTTCAACAAAAAAAATTAGGGTGCAGGCCCTGGGGGATGGGGTCCCCAGGGCCAATAAATTAGAAAAAGAAGGGGGGCCACACAACCCTCCTTTTAAAAAAAGTAAAATAAATAAAAGACCGGCATCGTGCCGGAGGCCACGCCCCCTTCTTGCAGCACTCTGCAAACGCGCCCCCTGGCCAGTTGTAAGTTGGGGAATTAATTCCCCTTCAATACTGAGGGTCCCTGAGGGCCAACTAGCCCAACAGGTATCTCCAGTATGCGCCAGGGAGCTGCGTTGAAGACAGGTGTTCTGAGGCCACGCCCCTTTTTACACCTCTATGCAACGCAGCTCTGTGGTGCTTACTGGAGGTACCTAGTGGGCTAGTTTGACCCTAGGGACCCTTAGGATTCAAGGGGACTTAATCCCTCAACTTAGAACGGCCACAGGGCGCGTTTACACAGTGGTGAAGGGAGGGGATGGGGCCTGAGGTGACGTGTGCAAACACGCCCTATGGCGCGTTTTAAGTTGGGGAAATAATTCCCCTTCAATCCTGAGGGCCCCTGGGGGCTAACTAGCCCACCAGGTGCTTCCAGTAAGCGCCACTGAGCTGCGTTGCAGAGAGGTGGTCCAGGCCGTGCCACATTTTACACCTCTCTGCAACGCAGCTCTGTGGCGCTTACTGGAGGTACTTAGTGGGCTAGTTGGACCCTCAGGATTCAAATTAACTTAATCTCCCAACTAAAAACGGCCACAGGGCATGTTTACACAGTGGTGAAGGAAGGGGACGGGCCTGAGTTAACGTGTGCAAACACGCCCTGTGGCACATTTTAAGTTGGGGAAATAATTCCCCTTCAATCCTGAGGGACCCTGGGGACCAACTAGCCCACCAGGTGCTTCCAGTAAGCGCCACTGCACTGCGCTGCGTTGCAGAGAGGTGGTCTAGGCCGTGCCCCTTTTTACATCTCTCTGCAACACAGCTCTTTGGCGCTTACCGGAGGTACCTAGTGGTCTAGTTGGACCCTAGGGACCCTCAGGATTCAAGGGGACTTAATCTCCCAACTTAAAACGGCCACAGGGCGTGTTTACACAGTGGGGAAGGGAGGGGACGGGGCCTGAGGTGACATGTGCAAACACGCCCTGTGGCGCATTTTAAGAGGTAGTTTTAATCCCCTGCCCTATTATATACTAGGGGCTTACAGAGGAGGTCATGCTAATCAGAGGGCGACCCCAACGCATAGTGTTCCCTAGTGTATGTAGGTGTTTTCACTGTATTCTGAGTGTCTTTTAACATAGCACTGGCTCTAGGACTGGTTAGTCAGACTCATTTACCACCAGTATCCGTCTGAAAAAGTTGAGGGTACAGGATGACTTTGCAACAAGGCTTCTTTCTGCTCTTCTGTTTGTTCTTTCTGCACGTTATCCTTCTTCCTGCACTTTTCTTCGTCTTTGAGGACTTCTGTTGCTTCTTTCTGCATTTCTTTTATTTCTTTCTGTGCGTTTTTTCTTCTTTCTTCACATGTCCTATCTCTGTAGGCATGGTTAGAAATTAGCATTTAAAAAACCTTTGAAATTCACTGAAAAAACCATAGGTTTCAGGCACGTTATAGTTAGGAACTAGCATTTAAAAAACCTTTGAAATTCACTGAAAAAACCATAGGTTTCAGGGGTGTTATAGTTAGCTAGACTTTTCACTCGTACAAAATTCCCCCATTATAGTTAGTTCAGCTAACTATAACTCGCGCACCCGCAATGCACTGCTGATGACTTCACATATTACATCACTCATGACATGGTCAGTGACATCACTCATGAAATCACTGATGACATCCCAAATGACATCACTGATGACATCACTGATGACATCATCCTTGTGATAGAGTGGCAGACCTCCTCTCCCCCTAATATAACCTTTGATGCACACATTCAAAAATAGAAACAAAAATTTTCAAAACAATGGACATACCAATACCAGTTACAACAACCTATTCAGTAATTCTAAGATCCGCATACACATCCACTCATTCACCAACAGTCCTATACAGTCAATCATACATGTACTCACTCATCATATGTACTCATACACCTATACATCCTGTTACACAACGCCACTCATCCATAGAGTTACTCATACACATAGTCACTCATGCTAATAAAGAATCAAACATCCATTTACTTGCATATACAGTTATACACACATTACCACACTTACTTCTACAGAAACTTACACATACTTAGTCTTTTAAACAATCACTTATAGAAACACATACTTATTCATACAGGAACTCTTCTAATCCCTCACTCTCACATATACTCACTTATATACACCAATAGTCACATATACTAGTTTAAAACATATGTAGTTACTCATAAAGACACTATTGAGACAGTCATTCACTCACTAACACACCCATGCACACACTCATCCACCCATACAGTCCTGCACACATGCTGTCTTCAACACATACAAACAGTGAGTCACTCATTCATGCACCTATGCACTACGTAATACCCCCACCGAACCATACATACACTCAGACACTCATACTGATACTCAAAAAACCAACTAATAACCTATATAGACACTCATGTAGCTACTCACCAACCCATGCAGCCACTTATACACAAAGTGAGAGACTGATACAGATATTTACATATTTAAACATTACTCACTAAGCCATGTATTCACTAAGATACACTTAATCAGTCAGTTATACAATCAATTGTTCAAAAACAAATCATCCATTTAGACACTTATATACCAATTTATTCTTCCATCGACCTTGAGATATACATATATAAAACATATGTAATTTTCAGAAAAACACACATTCACTGGATGATGTCATCAGTGATGTCATCAGTGATGTCATGTGAGATGTCATCAGTGATGTCATGAGTGATGTCACTGACCATGTCATGAGTGATGTAATATGTGACGTCATCAGCAGTGCATTGCGGGCGCGCGAGTTATAGTTAGCTGAACTAACTATAACGGGGGAATTTCAATGGTTTTGTACAAGTGAAAAGCCCAGCTAACTATAACGCCCCAGAAACCTATGGTTTTTTCAGTGAATGTATATATATGTATGTATATGTATGTATATTATGTGTATATATGTATGTGTATGTATATATGTGTGTGTATGTATATGTATATATGTGTATGTATATATGTGTATGTATATGTATATGTGTATGTGTATATGTATATGTGTATATGTATATGTCTATATGTATATATATGTATATGTATATATGTATACATATGTATATATGTATATATATGTATATGTGGTGGGGGCAAAGCCCCTCCAGAAGTATTTAGATGCAGGCAGAATCCCGAGGGGGCTTAGAATTATGTTAGCCCCCAGTTATGACACTCCGAATCCACACATGATGGCTGAGTGGGCAGAGTGCAACCTGGACTCCTCTCGCAGATTAGTAGAAACGTTGGTAAAGTATGCGGAGGTAGACAGGTTGAAGTTCTCAGTGAGGAAATAGAACAACAAGGAGATACACAATTGAGGAAAAAATATCATGATGAAATGACGACTAGGCTCAACAAGGAAGAAGAAAAAATCAAACAAAGAAAAATATATAAGTTTCAAAGATGATTATGCCAACGGCCAGATTTTTACTTTTGCCCGTAAATATGATGTTTACAAAAATAAATCTATGAGAGGCAACAAAACACAACAAGAACGGATTGGAGAACATGGAGGTGCATCATCAACCTTGGCATCAGATTTGAGTTCTGCCGTCGAAAGCGAAACTGAAATGGAAAACATGAGAGGCAAACCAGCCCCAGGGGCAATGAAACCATCTCTGGGTGAAGAATTGGATTGCCTTAGAATGAGTCGCAGGGATACTCTTAGACCCAGGGCCATTAAAACATCAAAAAACAAAGGACTAAGAACAGGCGGGAATGAAGGAGGGCAGCCAGAAAAAGGTGGCAGCGGCGAAAATACCAAATCGGTGAGAACACGGGGAAAATGGAGGAAACAATAATAGAGCATGACAATCAAGGAGTTACGGAAAATGAAAGGCCAACCAATCAGAAAACCACCATCATTAATCTTACTGATATGGATCTTAACCCGTCTGAACAACAGATCCTTTCACTTGGCCTGTCAGACTGTCCCTCTACCAATTTTGACTATACTAATACCAGAGCTGACATCTATAAGTTTGTTAGGAAACTCAAACTTTGCAAATTTCATCAAATGAGGGCGAGCTCCCCTAACATGCCCGAAATGACACATGATATCAGCAACCCAACAGCAGTGATGGAGATGGGCAGTCTGAATGTGGCTGATTTAAGATCATTTAAAGACTTATATAACCTGGGTTGTGAATGTGAAGCAATTGAGGGTTGTGACTCAAGCACAGGCGAATATTCGGAATTGGCAACTCAGGAATTACTCTCACCTGAATTTGATACATGTGCCAAGCCTGAAACCAACTTTTAGGAAAAGTCCAAATTCACACCCATTATGCCTCGTTATGCCATAGACTTATTTAATGAACAAGTAATGGCGGAAATCAAACAACTCTATAAGGTAACCAGCAAAAACAGTCTACCTATTAACAATGAAGAGCGAAAATACCACCAATTGATGGAAAAAATAAACAAAAACAAACAGGTGGTAGTTAGAAATGCAGATAAAGGGGAAAATTTGGTTTTATGGACACTTAAAGATTACTCGGATGAAGCAGCCAAACAGTTGAATGATACTGACTGTTATCGCAAAAGTTCCATGCATAAATTCAAGCAGGCACAAGATAATTTCTTTGGGAAATTGATGGCATGGAAGAGCGTAGGCCTCCTGAACTTACAAGAATTTAAGTTTTTGAAAAAGGAGAATCCAACTATCCCCCTACTATATTTCGTGCCCAGGGTACACAAATCGATGGTGAAACCACCAGGCAGGCCCATAATCTCCGCCTGTGATGGGCCATTGGAAAATATGTCTGTATATATTGACTCTTTTTTACAACAACATGTGAAATCTCTCAGATCGTATGTACAAGATACAAGTGACTTCATCCGCAAAATTAAAAATATCAGTTGGCAGGTGGACTATTGCCTTATTGCCCTCGATGTTACGGCGATATATACCTGCATACTATGAGGGAGTCAAAGCTGTAGAGTATTTTTTGGCCAACCGACCTATCAAATTTGCCAAGCACAATCAGATGTTATTAGACCTATTGGCATTTTGTCTGTAGAACAATATATTTCTGTACAATAATCAAGCCTATCAACAGATACAAGGTGTGGCAATGGGGGCCAGCTTCTCCCCCGGTTATGCCTGTCTCTTTATGGGATGGTGGGAGGAGCTGGTCCTCATGAAACAATATGCGCACACATTTTCCAATAATATTGTAGCATGGTTACGATTTATTGATGATCTTTTTGTTGTTTGGAAGGGGCTAATTCAAAGTGCACAGGATTTGGTTTCAGAGATTAAGACAAATAACCTCAATCTAAAGGTTACATGTGATATTAGCTGTGAAACTATCACATTTTTAGATACCAAGGTATATATCACCCACAATGGTCTGGCAACAACCCTATTTAGAAAACCCACAGCGGGCAACTCGGTATTGCATGCGACAAGTGCCCACCCCCCTCACTTGATTAACAGCATCCCCTACGGGGAAATGTTGAGAATTAAGAGAATTTGCAGTGAGGAACATGATATGCGGGAAAAGTATGAACAATGTAGGAATAGATTTTTACAGCGTGGGTACAAAAATCGCATTATCGAAGCAGCAATATCTAAATCAGTGATGTCATCAGTGATGTCATTTGAGATGTCATCAGTGATGTCATGAGTGATGTCACTGACCATGTCATGAGTGATGTAATATGTGACGTCATCAGCAGTGGATTGCGGGCACGCGAGTTATAGTTAGCTGAACTAACTATAACGGGGGAATTTCATTGTTTTTTTACGAGTAAAATGTCCAGCTAACTATAACGTGTGTGAAACCTCTGTTTTTTTCAGTGAATTTGCAAGGTTCTTTAAATGTTAATTCCTAACTATAACGTGTGTGAAACCTATGGTTTTTTCAGTGAATTTGCAAGGTTTTTTAAATGCTAATTCCTAACTATAACGTGTGTGAAACCTATGGTTTTTTCAGTGAATTTCAAAGGTTTTTTAAATGCTAATTTTTGTATTTTTTAATTATATTTTTTAAATATTTCTTTTTCAAAAACTTCCCTATGTATACATTTATATATTATCTGTATCCTTTAATTTGGTGTGGCTCATTTTTTTAAAAGTTTTAATTAAGATAAAGTTGAACAGCATAGTTAATATCTTCTATTAAGTTATGTCCACTTTTTTTTTTTATATAAATTCTTGGGGTGCGCACTCAGAGCGCGCACCTAGTACGTTTGCGTACATTTTTCATGAATTCCGGCATACGTTATTTACGTACGCATACATACGTTTTACTGCGCGCTCGGAGCGCGCACCTAGTACGCATGCGTACGTACGCATGCTTTCGTGCGTCGTACGTACTCAACGCGGTACACTTCCGTATACGCGTAGAGTACGCGCGCTGACGTTTACGCATACGCGCGTGCTGCGTATGCGCGTTACGTACGCGCATAGTACGTAAGCGCATGCACGCATACGCGTTCACGCATGCGTAATTGTACCGTGCGCGCAGGGAGCTTGCTCGGTGCGCGCACCTCGGGGTATGTGTTGAATAAAACAACACTTCTAATTGGTTTTCATTACTTTCAGTTTCATATTGTTTCAATACCACACCCAATCCCCTCATGGCAAGTCATGTGATGAAGAAACATCACTTTTCATTGGTTCAAAGTACTTTTAGTTCCAGATTCTTCCAAAATCACACCCACCCCCCTCATTGTTAGTTCTGATTCCCTAGGAGAAGGAGCTAATCTGTGTGTTGAGATACAATGGCAGAGCAGCAGCCATCTTCTGAGAGTGAACAGGACACTCTTGAGAGACAGAGGCAGAGGAAGCAGAAAGACTCCTTTATATGGCATTTTTTCACTTTTCCAGAGGGACAAAAGAAGGTGAATGCACCAAAGGTCACCTGCAAACTGTGTCAGCGCGTCTTGTCACGTGGGAATCCTAACAAGAAGTATTCTTTTAGTATTCATACTATGACGAGGCACGTTGAGGCAATGCATCCAGTGACTTTTCGTCGAGCTTCTGGAGCAAACCCTCCACCTGCTCAGCCGACGACATCTGCAGCAGCTCAGCCGAGCACATCTTCGGCAGCTCAGGCAAGCACTTCTTCTGCAGTGGTGCCTTCACCTTCTACCACACCTCTGGATATTCGTCCTTGTTTTTTGAGGATGAGTACACACTGCATGGATTGTGGTCGTCTTATTACTTTGGGTGAGAGCAGTATTGATCTCATTCAAAGAAAATTTGAGGAGCATCCTTGCGAGAGGCCATAATTTTCTTTTTTTTTTTTCGTTTTTCTCTTCCTCTGTCCCTACATTAACTCAAGGGCTCTTTTTAGAGCCACCTAAAATCAAAGCACCACAACTTGTTTTTTAGAATCTATTTCTTTTTTTTTTTTAGAGTGCGCGCACCCAGCGTGCACCCAATGGGTTTTAAAAAAAAAAAAAAAAAACATTTTTTTTCACCTTTAGTAAACCTTCAGGAACTCCCTGAGCAAGAGAGGGGAGTGGCAAAGTAATTAAAAAAGAGATGGTGTACATTTCACAGATGAAGGGAAGAGAGTCTTCCTATTAAACTTTTAACTCTGCATCAGTATTTATGTATAGGTACCCAAAAAACATAATACCTCATTTTAGTGCTACATTTGAATTGGCTGTATTTACAAGGAGAGGAAAAGGCACACAGAGAGGCTTATCTTCTCCTTGTAAATATGGAGGAGCACCCTGCGCCACTAGTTCGTCAAGAAAATTGACGTAGTGGTGGCGCAGGTGGCTTGTAAATGTGCCCCAGAGATGTTAAGGAAATTAAGGGTAAAACAGACAAACCAAGAGTGACAGATACAGACACAGAGAGCAAACAACTGAGAAGGAGTAAGGCAGTTAAAAAGACTAAGACATATGGATACAGAAAAAGAAACATGGATTAAAAATTAGTGATGAAGGTAGTAAAGGTAGGGGAGTAGTATAGAAGGAGTGAGGAACTTACAAAAGAATAGTAAAGCAGGAAGAGAGAGTGAGAAGAGAAATGAGAAAAGTAGAGTAAGGAGAGGTGAAGAAAAGGAAGCATGAAACGAAACCAGTGACACATACAGATATGTTAAACTTACCTGACCATCAACATAAATAATTTAGAATTAAATGTTTTTATTTAATTGCAAAGATAACTGAATAACATCTTCTAAATTTTCTTTCTAGTTCTGAAAAAAGAAAAAAGTATTAATATTCAACAATACACTTTATTAAACAGTACATGTTTTTTCATATTTAGAAAAGCAATTTTTTGCCCTTTTTTTGCTGTTTTCAGAATGTTTTGATTTTCACTGAAAATAGTGAAATCAATTGTATTCATCATTTAACAGCGGGCAAACAAAAAAACAATCTGAAAGATTGTTTAAAAAAGCCCCAAATGTATCCTCACTAAAACATACTTTAATAGAAATGTTAAAAATACCTTTTAAGAAGAATAACAATTTTCAAAAAATAACGTCTGTAAACCTTGTTGCAAAAGAACATTTTCCAAAATAATATCTGTCAAAGAAGTCCACAATTGTTTGTTTTACCTTTCCTTACGGCCAAATGATAAGTTTAAAATCTCTTTTGAGCGAAATATCCAATTTAAATCCTATTAAATTTTAATAATGCTTTCTTCCAATGATGATGTTAGTATTTAAAATTTGGGTTTCAGAAAAATTAGGTAACAATTGGGTAAATCATAAGGCAAACGCTGCTTGAAAATCAATTGAGAATCATTACACAGTGTCCATCCTTTTTCACATTTAAGATAAACTGTGTAATGACCAGAAGTTATAGAAGGTCCATCATGAAAAATTATTGCAACTGCAACAAAAGTTTTTCCAGATATTGATAATTGTTGTCCTGTAAACTTCTTTATTAAAGTGTCCAATCTTGAACCATCAGCTCTACAACGTTGCATCATTAAAATTACATACTGTCCATATTTCTTTAAAAATAACGTTGACAACATGTCTGATTTACATTGAGAACATTCCATGTTGTGATTAGCATCTTTAACTAATTTACTAAAAGTCACTGTTTTACTCTCTGGTAATGGTAAATATATGAACCTTTCAGAATCAAAATTACTACTGCTTGTGTTCATACAGTTATCACAACAATGTTCCCATTTATAAGAGACACCAAATACATTTTCTACTTCTACCCCTTCATCTTCCAGTACCATCAGGATATACATCAAGAATTCCTGTGCATCTTGCTGGACATTTTGTGTAAACTGTGTACGTCCAGAACATACATCTAAAAGATTTCTAACATCAGAAGCACTTTCTATTTTAGTTTTATCATTACTCAGCTTCTCATAGAGGAGACTCAGCAAAGAACAGAATCTTTTTTAATGATTTAGTGTTATCTGCTCTTGCAAAAATTCAAGATAAAATACAACATTCAGCACTACATTTGCGTAGCAGTTGACACCAGAGCTATTTTCAAAATGACAACCAACAACCTCTTCCACACTGTCCTTTTTCTTTTTGCTTGCAGTCACATCACTATCTTTTTGTTTTCTCTTCTGTACATCCTGATTACAGATATCCTCAAATCTCCTTTTCCGACAAACAACACGTTTTTCAAACACAGGATACTGACCTAAATGAGGAGCATAGCTTCTTCTTAATCTATTATACTCCTTTACACCGTTTGCATCAGCACTTACTTTTGAGTCATCAAAGTCTATCATGAATAAACCAGATCATTTTTTCACGCGTGACAAAGCAACATATGCCATACCTTCTTTAAACACACTAGATCCAATGTTTACAAAAGCACTATCTACAGTTAATCCTTGAGACTTGTGAAAAGTTACAGCATATGCTAGAGAAAATGGAAACTGCTTCCTACGCACATATAAGTCTTTCACAAGCAAGAAACAAACTGAACAACGACAAATGTCTTTAACCTCTTGTATCTGATCAAATTTTATTTTTAAACATTCAATTCCAACTTTTTTCTGGTAATTAATAAAACCCACAACTCTTCCCATAGCTCCATTCACTAAACCTTTCTCTACATCCAAATTCCGTCTTAAAATTACTCTACAGTTCATACACACATAAAGATTCTTTTCCAAACCTGCTGTTTTTGAAATGTTTTTCTCCAGAGAATCCAATTTAGTACCCAATTTGCCTGTCAATATAACAGTTCTTCGTTCATGTTCTATTTTATCCACAGCTTCCAGTTTTATAATCTCTTCATTTTCCAATTTCAAAAGTTCTTGATTGAATACAGAACATTCATGTAGTGTTGGCATTAAGCAGATTACAGTATTTTTTTCTGCAATTTCCTTGTATATTTTCTCTGGAACTATTTGTTCTGTTGGAAACAAATTACTCAGCAATCAACTCTGTAATGCTTTTTTGCCATGTTCTGTGAGTAGTCCAATTCCTATATCTTTCAGAATACTTGCATAGTCCTCATCATTTGCTTGCCTCATATTGGTAATGAGTTCCTTATACTCAAAATATGTCCAAATATTTACATTGCCTATACTTCCCAATGACTTTTTTGTGTCTTCATGTGTAAGTGTATGGAATACCTGTTGTCCTTTAACTGGAGTAAGTTGCAAAAGATCTCCAAAAACTATGACGTGTTTTCCTCCAAATAGGACGTCAAAGTCTGTCTTCAGAATTTGCTGCATTCTTAAATGCACAAAGGCAAGCATTAAGTTTGATACCATGCTTACCTCATCAATAATCAGTACTTTCATTTTCTTCAATACTCTTGAAACTTCCAAGCATGCTTCTCCTGCTAGTTTGTGGTACTGTATTTTGTTCTCATGCTCTACTGGTAACATTAGCAAACGATGTAAGGTAACTCCTTTGATGTTATACGCTGCTAACCCAGTTGGAGCAGTAACAACACAAGACAAAATGGAATCCATTTTCTTCTGTAGGTAGCTTCTAATTACATTAATTAAGAAACTTTTTCCAGTTCCTGCTTGTCCACTTACATACATTCTCATTGGTTCAAAAGATGTGCATGAGCACTTTTTATTTTCATGTAGTAATCCGTGATCAATTTTTTGTCTGACTTCTTCATAAATTTGTTTTTGTTCTTCATTCAGTTGCTCTTCCAAATATGTTAAGTCTACTAAATCTTCCTGAGCTTGATTCATAGCTGTTTCCACTTCGTTCATAGCTATTGCTGCTTCATTTTCGATGATTGGTTGTACTAGAGGATCTTGACTGAATGTCCCAGAATTTTGACTGTCTTGAGAACTGTCTCTAGCTACTTCAGCTGCAATTGTTGCTTCTTGTTCAATTTCTTCATTTAACATTTGAACATAAGTTGTGAAAGTACTGCATTCAACGCTGTCTTTGCTAGCATTGAAGGAATCTTCATAGCTCTGAAATTCTCCAAGTAGTTCGTCCTCTGAACGCCATGGTTTAAACAGCTGCAAAAGTGCCAAGTAGTAAAATTCCTTTTTATCAGGAGTGTCGCAACTCAGCTTCCGGTGATTTATCAAACTTCCTTTTGTTTGCTTCACCAAACATCCTTCCTCACCAATGACTTTATATTTTCCATTGTTGATATCTTCTGTGACATTCCGTTTAAAAATAAAGTTCTGCAGCACTTCATAGAGACACATGTTCTCAAGGTGATGACTTCTTTGTGGATAATATGTGTCCAACATGTTTGTTCTTAAAATGTCTGTACTTTCTGGTTCGAACTCTGCTAAATATTCAATTTCTCGAATAGATTTCAGTACCCGATTTCGCATTCCTGCAAGGCCTAAACTTGCCCAAATTATTCTTCTGGATTTTGAGTACAGACTTGCAGATGATAACCTATCTGAGCATTCGTAGGATCCAATTTCTCGATGCGATAACATCTTTAAACTGAAACTGTATAGCTTCTTACTGACAGTCTTTTCGTGAGAAATCTCTTCCCACATTTCCTTCAATTCCGTTTTCTCAGATTTAGTGATGTAAGATGTGACATAGCGAGCAACAGCAATAGAATTGTCAGCCACATACTGTATATCCATGTTAGCATTCCACATGGATAAAATGACTGGGTTGTAGTCATTTATATATTTTGACTCTTCTTTTCTTCTTAGGTTGTAGGTATTCTTAGGCGATTTTCTTGTAATAGTATGTCGCACAGCTGACATAAAACTGTTTACTCTTCCTTTTGAAAGAACAGGTCGTGGAAATCCAAATCGACATTTTGTGTAGAATTTATCTTTACTCTTATACTTTCGTCAACAGTATTTTCCACACCGATGAATTTAGAAACGTAAAACTTGCTCTTTTAAATTTTTCTCTTCTGTGCTTTTAGGTATAGCACATGTTGCATATCCTTCGATGAAACTTAAAACTGCATCATCAGAATCTGTTCCAAATTTTGGAGCATCCTTGATCCACAACAGCATATGAATATGAGGAGCACCTCTGGCTTGGTACTCTTTTCTCCAAAAGAAATCCACAACTTCTCCAAGAGGTGGATTTTTTTTATTGCAGATGAAGGACATCATAGCCTCAAATCTATGATTGAAATATCTACAAACATTAACTGGATCCGATGAGCACAATTCTCCTGCTGTCTTGTATTGGATGTTTTCAATATTTGAATTTGCCTCTCGAAGAAAATCCAGAAGATCATCCCAAGCGTACTCAGCACAGCTTAGGGTAAGGAACCATGTAGGAGTTCCTAAATTCCGTAACATACATTTCAATTCTCCATGGCGTCGGTACCAATATTCATTCGTCCCACGCTGACAAGCCATCAAATTGATCAATTGAGATTCCAAATGATCATCTCGCTGTTGCACTTTGTTCATAAAATCCTTTGCAGTCACATTACGTAGATGTACTCCAGTTTTCAAAATGTGATTTACTGCATAAGATAGTGCTGACAAGTCACTTTCAAATAAAAGATGGAACAAATAAGGAATACTTTGACGAAATCTCGGATCTTCTGCATATAGTCTTGTAGTCCGATACTCAGAAGCAGGAATCTGTACTGGACGTTCATCATATCGTCCTCCTTCTCCTGTAGGAAACAGCTGGGGAAAACAACGAGCTTCCAAGCTCTCCTCCCATACACTCACGGGAGTTCCTTGTGCTTTCTTCATCTGAAACAGAGCAATAGCGTTTCCCATAACTTCTTTAGAATGTAGAGGATGTATGCTGAAATGTTCATAAATTTCTTCTTCTTTTGACTTATCCACTTTTTCAAGTTGCCCAGTTGGTATTTCTGTGTCTTCTAGTATTTCTTCTTCATCTTCATCCATATAAATGGCTTCATACCATTTTTTTTTTTTTTCAAATACAAATTTGCTCTTTGTACTTTTCGTACATCCACCAGCTCCTGCCAAATTTCCTTATTCTTTGTAGGTACACCATTAACCAGAATAACTAATGGTTCAGTTTCCAAAGTATCTGCATCAATTGTTTCCATATTTTTTTTCAAATCTAATGGCAAATAGACATCTCTTCCTTTTAAACCTCTTTGTAAATCCGAAGGAGGTAATTTACCAGTTTTTGGCTCCATACGCACTATGGTCTGAAACGGATGGACACATTGAATGAGTATAGACTCATACGTATTTAAATCAGAAAGTTCTGGAGGGATATCAACCAATTCTAAATTATTATGTACAGCTCTAGCTGGCATTCTATTTTCTTCTAACTTGTTATAACAGTATTTACAAATACGCTGATCTTCACCCAAATCAAAACAATTTTCCAGAAATATATATGTTGCAAAATCTTTCCACTTATAATTATCTTCATTTTCACTTTTTTTATACAGATCAACATTCCTTGTTTGATTTTTGTAATGGCTTCTCCGGCAACATATACAAGTAATATTTGGTCTTTCATTAGAGATTATAGCAAATTTTGTCATTTCATCATCAAAATTTTTACTAACAGTGAGTTCTATATTCTCTTCCACATTTTCATCAATAACTGTGTCATTTTCTGCACTTTCTTGTTCTGGACCAAAGTAACAAAACTGAATTTCATCAGTAACCTTCACTACATCTGATACAGATCCACGGAACAGAGCATTATTCAACTCATTTAACTTTAGTGCTGGACTTTTAGCAAAATACAATGTTCTCACAAACTTTCTCATTTCAGTATGATGAACAGCCAGCAACCTAAAATGGTGAAAAACACTTTGACACACTTTCCTAGATAGACAAGCCAGAGAATGTCCTTGCAAACCAGTATTCTCTCTCACTCTGCATGGATCTAGTCTTTGAAGCACCTTAATTTTCTGTTTAACACTCTTTTTACTATATTCTCTTAGAAAGTCACGTAATCTATCAATAGATTCCTGACGCACAGTACAAATACTACTACAATTCCAAGTGTACACTGGGGCTTTAGGACGTCTTCCCATAACCTCATCAGCCATCACTTATTCCTCACTTCTTAGAACCATTTTCTCCTTTTCCATTACACAACCATCCTTAACTTCATAAGCTCTACCATTGGTGTCAACTGCATGCAACAAACTATTACTTTGAAGATAACTCTCTTCATTAAAAAATGGTTCAGTACTTGAACTATGTTTCCATTCTCCTAAGAACACTTTACAAAAGTTTTTTTTTTACTTCTCTTTTCCTTTTGCTTTGTGACTTCATTGCATTCACTAATTCATCTAATCTACGCATCCTGTTCAAAATTAAAATGAATAGATTTTTTATTTCTAAAGCCTTCGTAACAATACTTTCAATAAATTTCTTTTTCTTATAAAATTTTGTTTTTTTCTTATATTTTTTCACATCCTTCAGCAAATTTAACATCACTCTTCTCTGAAACATTTTTCGACGAATGTTTTTAAAATCTATTTTCCGTGTTAAGTCACTCTTCCTAACTTCTGAGTCTATATTAGCATTTTCTTTTTGCTGTCGACTCTGTTGTTGTTTTGTACTTGAAACACTGTTTGAATGTATCTTTCGATCATTTTTTTTTTTTTAAGATATTTTTTAAAAATTCTTTAGTTTGCTTACCAGAAGACGTGCTTCGCCTCCTATTTTTTTTATCAGTCGTCTTCAAATATAGTTGTTGTTTCTTTTCTTTTCTTTTTCTTGAATTTATAGGCATCTTTATATTTTTTCACTGTTGCTCACCAATACCTGCAAAAAACTAAAAAAACTTTAAATTCATTACATTTTTTAAAAAAAAACTTTTCAAATCCTATCACATGAGCTGATACTTTCCTACGAGTCAAACTTTTACAAAATAGAAGAAACATGAATTAAATCTCTGACAACAATTCCTGTGTGCACACAGACTCATGGTCTGATTCTAGGCAGAAAGCGATATTTCCTTTGGCAATTTGAAAGCACATTTACTACTGGGGTAGAGCAAGTGATCATTACTGTAACAGCCTGACACATGTTCCTTCTAGTTTAGACAGGCAGAAAAGAGCACATGTCCTAACAGCTCCTTGAGACCATGACCATGTGTTAGAGGGTGACTGATTAGACTGGAGCAAAGGAAATGAGCCTTGGTGATTTTGAATCTGTTTGCGTTACACACTGCTATCTGAAACACCACACTGAGCTGACTATTACACATGGGAGTGTAGCAGAAGCTGCTGTGTGTGTGCAAAGAGTGTGTTTCTGGAGACTGTGTATTGTCAGCTGCAAGAGAGATCTGCATGGAGACTCCCACAACTGCATGAAGAGTACAGACATTTGTGTAAGAGTACATGTGTGGTAAGGGTTAATTGGAGTTTTCAACATGTAGGAACCACCTCAGCCATTGCAAGAATTGATGAAAAATCTACCATACTATTTTCAAATGTGTTTGCATTTGCCTCACATTTTTGAGATAATGATTTCTGCTGAGTGCTAACCAACACATTGGAAGAAAACAAGATGGGCCTTTCCTGAATGTGCAAGTTTTACAGAACAACAGCAACACAAATTAAAACGCTGACAACAATTCCTGTATGCACACAGACTCATGGTCTGATTCTAGGCAGAAAGCGATATTTCCTTTGGCAATTTGAAAGCACATTTACTACTGGGGTAGAGCAAGTGATAATTACTGTAACAGCCTGACACATGTTCCTTCTAGTTTAGACAGGCAGAAAGGAGCACATGTCCTAACAGCTCCTTGAGACCATGACCATGTGTAAGAGGGTGAGTGATTAGACTAGAGCAACGGAAATGAGCCTTGGTGACGTTGAATCTGTTTGCGTTACACACTGCTATCTGAAACACCACACAGAGCTGACTATTACGCATGGGAGTGTAGCAGAAGCTGCTACGTGTGTGCAAAGAGTGTGTTTCTGGAGACTGTGTATTGTAAGCTGCAAGAGAGATCTGCATGGAGACTCCCACAACTGCATGAAGAGTACAGACATGTGTGTAAGAGTACATGTGTGGTAAGGGTTAATTGGAGTTTTCAACATGTAGGAACCACCTCAGCCATTGCAAGAATTGATGAAAAATCTACCATGCTATTTTCAAATGTGTTTGCATTTGCCTCACATTTTTGAGATATTGATTTCTGTTGAGTGCTAACCAACACATTGGAAGAAAACAAGCTGGGCCTTTCCTGAATGTGCAAGTTTTACAGAACAACAGCAACACAAATTAAAACGCTGACAACAATTCCTGTATGCACACAGACTCATGGTCTGATTCTAGGCAGAAAGTGATATTTCCTTTGGCAATTTGAAAGCACATTTACTACTGGGGTAGAGAAACTGATAATTACTGTAACAGCCTGACACATGTTCCTTCTAGTTTAGACAGGCAGAAAGGAGCACATGTCCTAACAGCTCCTTGAGACCATGACCATGTGTAAGAGGGTGAGTGATTAGACTAGAGCAAAGGAAATGAGCCTTGGTGACATTGAATCTGTTTGCATTACACACTGCTATCTGAAACACCACACAGAGCTGACTAATACACATGGGAGTGTAGCAGAAGCTGCTGCATGTGTGCAAAGAGTGTGTTTCTGGAGACTGTGTATTGTCAGCTGCAAGAGAGGTCTGCATGGAGACTCCCACAACTGCATGAAGAGTACAGACATGTGTGTAAGAGTACATGTGTGGTAAGGGTTAATTGGAGTTTTCAACATGTAGGAACCACCTCAGCCATTGCAAGAATTGTTGAAAAATCTACCATGCTATTTTCAAATGTGTTTGCATTTGCCTCACATTTTTGAGATACTGATTTCTGCTGATTGCTAACCAACACATTGGAAGAAAACAAGCTGGGCCTTTCCTGAATGTGCAAGTTTTACAGAACAACAGCAACACAAATTAAAACGCTGACAACAATTCCTGTATGCACACAGACTCATGGTCTGATTCTAGGCAGAAAGCGATATTTCCTTTGGCAATTTGAAAGCACATTTACTACTGGGGTAAAGCAAGTGATAATTACTGTAACAGCCTGACACATGTTCCTTCTAGTTTAGACAGGCAGAAAGGAGCACATGTCCTAACAGCTCCTTGAGACCATGACCATGTGTTAGAGGGTGAGTGGTTAGACTAGAGCAACGGAAATGAGCCTTGGTGACGTTGAATCTGTTTGCATTACACACTGCTATCTGAAACACCACACAGAGCTGACTATTACGCATGGGAGTGTAGCAGAAGCTGCTGCGTGTGTGCAAAGAGTGTGTTTCTGGAGACTGTGTATTGTCAGCTGCAAGAGAGATCTGCATGGAGACTCCCACAACTGCATGAAGAGTACAGACATGTGTGTAAGAGTACATGTGTGGTAAGGGTTAATTGGAGTTTTCAACATGTAGGAACCACCTCAGCCATTGCAAGAATTGATGAAAAATCTACCATGCTATTTTCAAATGTGTTTGTATTTGCCTCACATTTTTGAGATACTGATTTCTGCTGAGTGCTAACCAACACATTGGAAGAAAACAAGCTGGGCCTTTCCTGAATGTGCAAGTTTTACAGAACAACAGCAACACAAATTAAAACGCTGACAACAATTCCTGTATGCACACAGACTCATGGTCTCATTCTAGGCACAAAGCGATATTTCCTTTGGCAATTTGAAAGCACATTTACTACTGGGCTAGAGCAAGTGATAATTACTGTAACAGCCTGACACATGTTCCTTCTAGTTTAGACAGGCAGAAAGGAGCACATATCCTAACAGCTCCTTGAGACCATGACCATGTGTTAGAGGGTGAGTGATTAGACTAGAGCAAAGGAAATGAGCCTTGGTGACGTTGAATCTGTTTGCATCACACACTGCTATCTGAAACAGCACACAGAGCTGACTATTACGCATGGGAGTGTAGCAGAAGCTGCTGCGTGTGTGCAAAGAGTGTGTTTCTGGAGACTGTGTATTGTCAGCTGCAAGAGAGATCTGCATGGAGACTCCCACAACTGCATGAAGAGTACAGACATGTGTGTAAGAGTACATGTGTGGTAAGGGTTAATTGGAGTTTTCAACATGTAGGAACCACCTCAGCCATTGCAAGAATTGATGAAAAATGTACCATGCTATTTTCAAATGTGTTTGCATTTGCCTCACATTTTTGAGATACTGATTTCTGCTGAGTGCTAACCAACACATTGGAAGAAAACAAGCTGGGCCTTTCCTGAATGTGCAAGTTTTATAGAACAACAGCAACACAAATTAAAACGCTGACAACAATTCCTGTATGCACACAGACTCATGGTCTCATTCTAGGCACAAAGCGATATTTCCTTTGGCAATTTGAAAGCACATTTACTACTGGGGTAGAGCAAGTGATAATTACTGTAACAGACTGACACATGTTCCTTCTAGTTTAGACAAGCACAAAGGAGCACATGTCCTAACAGCTCCTTGAGTCCATGACCATGTGTTAGAGGGCGGGTGATTAGACTAGAGTGTTACAAAAAACAAGCTGCCCCTTTCCTGCGAGTGCAAGGATAATAGAGCAAGACCAACCGGAATGAAATCTCTGTTTACATTTCCTGTGTGCTCACTGTCTCATGGTATGTTTATAGGTAGAAAACAGTATTCCTGGGTGATACCAGTACACATTAACTTATAATGAAGACATACTCCATAATATATAACATGTTCAAGCCACTTAAATATCTTCCTTAACATAAAATGTAAAACACAACTTTTAAAGTGGTAGGAAAATGTACCATACTATTTTCAAATGTGTTTGCATTTTCCTCTCATTGGTCAGTAAATGATTTCTGCTGAATGCTAACCATCACACTTTAAGATAACAAACTACCCCTTTTCTGCGAGTGCAAGGCTAACAGAACAAAAGCAACACAAATTAAATCTCTGTCAACAAATCCTGTGTGCAGACAGACTCATGATGTAATTCTAGTCACAAAAGAATATTCCTCACTAATACCACTACACCTTAACTTACAGTGAAGACATACTCCATAATATCTTACAAGTTCAAGATAGTTAAATATCTTCTAAACCACAAAATGTAAAACACAATTTTAAAACAAGAATGACAATTCTATTATTTATATCAAAATACACCACATACTTCCCCTCTCAAACTCATAACTCACCTTTAAAATAATTAGTTGAGAAAGAAATGTGGCACTCAAACAGCAGATTATCAGATCCAGAATCTCAGAGCTGTACACCTCTCTCCTCTCTCCACAACCAGTAAATGGCAATTTTTCCCTCTCTTTTTTCCCACATATACATGTTAATGTAAAATCACAGTCCTTCCCACATTTTTTCAAATGGAATCACACATTTCTATTGGTTGCTACTTTCAACCCCTTTGCAAATCATCCCTTCCCCCAACATGACTTCTGCCTGCTACCATAGCAACAGCTCATGGAACACAGGTGTGAGCAGAGAGGTCAGAAGTTCAGCAGACAATGTTTCAAATCCAAAGAGCAAGACTGCTTGACTTTTCAAACCTAACAGCAAATCCAAAGTAATGTTAAGTGGGAACACATTTTTCTGAACCAATCCAAAAGATGCTTTTAAAAATGTAAACATACAGCCTAGTTTTTAGTGTAGAATGGTTTGAAACAGCCAATGAGTTCTTTTTATTAAAAAAAGTATGTATGCCTCCATTTTTCAACTGTCTTTCTTTTCATATTGCCATTCTACTGAAAGACACCTCCTGAGTGCATCCTGTTCTCCTTGAAAGATGTTCACAGTGTGGATTGTAGGTCACAGCTATGTCTTCTGGAGTGAAAAATTTGCAGAAAAAAGAGGTATGGTGAGAGACCTTGCTTTGCCAAATGTAGACATTAAATGGATTGGTCAGAGAGGGTTAAAGTGGCACCAATTAATGCCTTTGGTGAAAACCTTTCTACATCTCCCACAGCCTAACCTTATTCTTGTGCACTGTGGTGGAAATGACCTAAGCACTTTAACTGGGGTAGGTCTGGAAATGCTTATTAAGGACACCTTTCTGCAATTGATGTCACTTTTTCCACAAACTGCCTTTGTATATTCTAATATATGCCAAAGGCAAAAGTGGAACTGGTCCAACCAATTTTGTCCGCAGATTGACAAAGCAAGAAAGCACGTCAATAAGTCTGTTTCTGCTTTCCTCAGAGACTATGGTATGGGTTCTATATACCACACCAACTTGCGTTACAACATGCAAGACATTTATAGAGGAGAGGGTGTACATTTCAATGATGAAGGGAACAGAGTCTTCCTCTTGAACTTTAGACTCTGCATTGGTACTTACTTGTAGGTACCAAAAAACACTCAATGAACACAAGGGCTCTTTTTAGAGCCACCTAATATCTAAACACTTAAAAGTGATTTTTTTTTAAAAAAAATTAATTTTATTTTTCGGGTGCGCGCTGGGTGCGCGCACCTCGTGATGTTTTTAAGGTTTTTTCGGGTACGCGTAGAGTGCGCGCACCTCGCGATGTTTTTTAAAAAATTAAAATCTTTTTTTTGCCCTTCGTGGTCCTACTGTGCCCCCCTGACAATGACTAGGGGGTCTAGAACTCCCTACCCTGCCCCCTGTTCACTGTCTCCACCTTTCCTTTTTAGTGCGACAGACAAAATGGCGGCCGACACTTCCTGATTTCGACCGATTCGAATGTTTACTGACATCTAACAACCAATCAGAATTACGCTCGCGCACGGCAAGGTGCGCGCACAGGGCTTGCTCAGTGTGAGCACGGTACGCGCGTATAGATATTGATATGCTTTTAAATGCTATTTTCTCAGGAAATACTGAACAGATTTACACCACACCTGCAAAAGGCACTTCCTTGACCTTATGGCTACCTCTCTGCCAAATTTCAAGTAATTCTGTTCAGCCGTTCGGGCTGTAGCTGTGTCTAAAGGTCCTATGGAAAAATGCATGGGGAAAACGCGTTTTGGGACCCCCCTTTTTTCTCGGCCCCCGCTTGACGAATCACCCCAAGACTTTCAGGGTAGGAGCTGAACGGAGCGCCCCATTAGTTTTGAAAATTTCACGAGGATTCATCAACCGGCGCCAAAGTTATTCAAAATAGAATTTTGAGATTTCCTATGGAAACACGGTCCTAACTATAACTATCTACTGGCGACCGCCAGTAGATAATGTGTGTATATGTATCTGTATATATGTATGTAGATGTATCTGTATATATGTATGTGTATATATGTATGTATATGTATGTATGTAGCTATATATGTATGTATGTATGTATGTATGTATATGTATGTATGTATGTATATATGTATGTATATGTATGTATTACCTACTGGCGGTCGCCAGTAGGTAGTTATAGTTAGGACCGTGTTTCCATAGGAAATCTCAAAATTCTATTTTGAATAACTTTGGCACCGGTTGACGAATCCTCGCGAAATTTTCAAAACTAATGGGGCGCTACGCTCCGCTCCTACCCTGAAAGTCTCGGGGTGATTCGTCAAGCGGGGGCTGAGAAAAAAGGGGGGTCCCAAAACGCGTTTTCCCCATGCATTTTTCCATAGGACCTTTAGACACAGCTACAGCCTGAACGGCTGAACAGAATTACTTGTAATTTGGCAGAGAGGTAGTCCGCAGGTCAAGGATGTGCCTTTTGTAGGTCTGGTGTAAATCTGTTCAGTAGTTCCTGAGAAAATAGCATTTAAATCAATATATATACCTGTAAGCGCGCTCCGTGCGCTTACCGTAAGCTTACCGTATGCGTACGGTGCCGTGCCCGAGCTCAAATCTGATTGGTTGTCACATGACTGTAAACATTCGAATCGGACGAAATCAGGAAGTGTCAGCCGCCATTTCGTGTGTTTCACACAGAAAAAAAAAGAGAGATAACATGAAAAGGGGGCAAGGAAGAGAGTTACAGACCCCCTAACATTTGAAAGGGGGTCAAAGAAGGACTCAAAAGTACGGAAAAAACATTTATTAATTTTTAAAAAAAATCGCGGGGTGCGCGTACGGTAAGCTTACCGTACGCGTACGGTAGAAAAAAAAATAAAAAAAGAAATAAAATTCAGATTTAAGTGTTTAGATATTAGGGGGCTCTAAAAAGAGCCTTTGTGTTTATGAAGTGATTTTTTAGTGGTACCTACAAGTAAGTACCGATGCAGAGTCTAAGGTTCAAGAGGAAGACTCTGTTCCCTTCATCAGTGAAGTGTACACCATCTCCTCTATAAATGTCTTGCATGTTGTAACGCAAGTTGTTGTGGTAAATGGAACCCATACCATAGTCTCGGAGGAAAGCAGAAACAGATTTGTTGACGTGCTTTCTTGCTTTGTCAATCTGTGGACAAAAATGATTGGACCAGTTCCATTTTTGCCTTTGGCATATGTTAGAATACGCAAATGCAGTTTTAGGGAAAAGTGAAAACAGTTGTGCAAAGGTCTCCTTCATAAGCATTTCCAGACCTACCCCAGTCAAAGTGCCTAGGTCATTGCCACCACGGTGCACTATTATGAGGTCAGGGTGTTGGATTTGCATGAAGGATTTCACCAATGGCATCAATTGGTGCCACTTTAAGCCTCTCTGACCAATCCATTTAATGTCTACATTTGGCAAAGCAAGGTCTCTCACCATACCTGTTTTCTCTGCATACTTTTCACTCCAGAAGACATAGCTGTGCCCTACAATCCACACTGTGAACATCTTCAAAGGAGATCTGGATGCACTCAGGAGGTGTATTTCAGTAGAATGGGAAAAAGAAATGAAAGACAGTTTGGAAATGGAGGCATACATATTTTTTTAAAATAAAAAGAACTCATTGGCTGTTTCACACCATTCTACACTAAAAACTAGGCTGTATGTGTAAATTTATAAAAGCATGTTTTGTATTGGTACAGAAAAATGTGTTACTAAAGAACATTACTATGGATTTGCTGTTAGGTTTGAAAAGTCAAGCACTCTTGCACTTTGAAAATGAAACATTGTGTGGTGAACTTCTGACCTGACTCCACACAGCAGTGTTCCATGAGCTGTTGCTATGGTAGCAGGCAGAAGTCAAGTTGGGGGAAGGGTACTAGGCAGAAGTCAAGTTGGGGGAAGGGTACTTTTGGAAAAGGGTTGGTTTTCAACCAATAGAAATGTGTGATTACATTTGAAAAAAAGGGGGAAGCACTGAGATTTGAAATTAACATGTATATGTGTGGAAAAAGAGAGGGAAACATTGCCATTATCTGGTTCTGCTGAGAGGAGAGAGGTGTACAGAACAGAGATCCTGGCTCTGATAATCTGCTGTTTGAGTGCCACATTTCTTTCACAACTAACTAATTTTAAAGGTGAGTTATGAGTTTGAGAGGGGATGGATGTGGTAAATTAAGAAATGAATAATAGAATTGGAATTCCTTTTGTTGAAGTTGTGTTTATCATTTTGTGTTTTGGGAGAAATTTAAATGTAAGGAACATGTAAAATATTATGGACTATGTTTTCACCATAAATTAAGGTGTACTGGTATAAATGAGGAATACTGTTTTCTGCATAGAATCAGAAGATGACTCTGTGTGCAAAGAGGAATTGTTGTCAGAGATTTATTGCGTATTACTCTGGTAATTTTAGATTTGCATTAGTAGGAAAGGGGCAGCTATTTTTCTGCAGAAGCAGACTCTTTGCACACACCCAGCTGCTTACCCTGTAGAATCATGCATAGTATTCACAACCGAATGGGGTTTGAGGTTGCAGTGAGTAATGCAAATACATTCAACATCACTAAGGCTGGTTGCCCTTGCTGGAGTGTAGTCATTCACCCAGGTTACACATGTTCCTGGTCTCAAAAAGCTATTTGGACATGTGCTGTTTTCAGATTCTGAAAAGTGGATTGAAAATGTGTCAGACAGTAAAAGTACTTATCACTTGCCAAAAAAAGAGTAGTAAGTGTGCTTTCAAATTGGCAAAGAAATTTCGTTTTCTGCCTAATTTCTAACCATGACTCTGTGTGCAAAGAGGAATTGTTGACAGAGATTTATTGCGTATTACTCTGGTAATTTTAGATTTGCATTAGTAGGAAAGGGGCAGCTATTTTTCTGCAGAAGCAGACTCTTAGCACACACCCAGCTGCTTACCCTGTAGAATCATGCATAGT
The DNA here is from genome assembly GCF_964204655.1 of Triturus cristatus. Lineage (NCBI taxonomy): Eukaryota > Metazoa > Chordata > Amphibia > Caudata > Salamandridae > Triturus > Triturus cristatus. The sequence continues at coordinate 1,171,003,064 of NC_140579.1, read as the reverse complement.
ATTCACAACCGAGTGGGGTTTGAGGTTGCAGTGAGTAATGCAAATACATTCAACATCACTAAGGCTGGTTGCCCTTGCTGGAGTGTAGTCATTCACCCAGGTTACACATGTTCCTGGTCTCAAAAACCTGTTTGGACATGTGCTGTTTTCAGAATCTGAAAAGTGGATTGAAAATGTGTCAGACAGTAAAAGTACTTATCACTTGCCAAAAAAAGAGTAGTAAGTGTGCTTTCAAATTGGCAAAGAAATTTCGTTTTCTGCCTAATTTCTAACCATGACTCTGTGTGCAAAGAGGAATTGTTGACAGAGATTTATTGCGTATTACTCTGGTAATTTTAGATTTGCATTAGTAGGAAAGGGGCAGCTATTTTTCTGCAGAAGCAGACTCTTAGCACACACCCAGCTGCTTACCCTGTAGAATCATGCATAGTATTCACAACCGAGTGGGGTTTGAGGTTGCAGTGAGTAATGCAAATACATTCAACATCACTAAGGCTGGTTGCCCTTGCTGGAGTGTAGTCATTCACCCAGGTTACACATGTTCCTGGTCTCAAAAAGCTGTTTGGACATGTGCTGTTTTCAGATTCTGAAAAGTGGATTGAAAATGTGTCAGACTGTAAAAGTACTTATCACTTGCCAAAAAATGAGTAGTAAGTGTGCTTTCAAATTGGCAAAGAAATTTCGTTTTCTGCCTAATTTCTAACCATGACTCTGTGTGCAAAGAGGAATTGTTGACAGAGATTTATTGCGTATTACTCTGGTAATTTTAGATTTGCATTAGTAGGAAAGGGGCAGCTATTTTTCTGCAGAAGCAGACTCTTAGCACACACCAAGCTGCTTACCCTGTAGAATCATGCATAGTATTCACAACCGAGTGGGGTTTGAGGTTGCAGTGAGTAATGCAAATACATTCAGCATGACTAAGGCTGGTTGCCCTTGCTGCAGTGTAGTCATTCACCCAGGTTACACATGTTCCTGGTCTCAAAAACCTGTTTGGACATGTGCTGTTTTCAGAATCTGAAAAGTGGATTGAAAATGTGTCAGACTGTAAAAGTACTTATCACTTGCCAAAAAAAGAGTAGTAAGCGTGCTTTCAAATTGGCAAAGAAATTTCGTTTTCTGCCTAATATCAAACCATGACTCTGTGTGCAAAGAGGAATTGTTGACAGAGATTTATTGCGTATTACTCTGGTAATTTTAGATTTGCATTAGTAGGAAAGGGGCAGCTATTTTTCTGCAGAAGCAGACTCTTAGCACACACCCAGCTGCTTACCCTGTAGAATCATGCATAGTATTCACAACCGAGTGGGGTTTGAGGTTGCAGTGAGTAATGCAAATACATTCAACATCACTAAGGCTGGTTGCCCTTGCTGGAGTGTAGTCATTCACCCAGGTTACACATGTTCCTGGTCTCAAAAACCTGTTTGGACATGTGATGTTTTCAGAATCTGAAAAGTGGATTGAAAAGGTGTCAGACTGTAAAAGTACTTATCACTTGCCAAAAAAAGAGTAGTAAGTGTGCTTTCAAATTGGCAAAGAAATTTAGTTTTCTGCCTAATATCAAACCATGACTCTGTGTGCAAAGAGGAATTGTTGACAGAGATTTATTGCGTATTACTCTGGTAATTTTACATTTGCATTAGTAGGAAAGGGGCAGCTATTTTTCTGCAGAAGCAGACTCTTAGCACACACCCAGCTGCTTATCCTGTAGAATCATGCATAGTATTCACAACCAAGTGGGGTTTGAGGTTGCAGTGAGTAATGCAAATACATTCAGCATCACTAAGGCTGGTTGCCCTTGCTGGAGTGTAGTCATTCACCCAGGTTACACATGTTCCTGGTTTCAAAAAGCTATTTGGACATGTGCTTTTTTCAGAATCTGAAAAGTGGATTGAAAATGTGTCAGACTGTAAAAGTACTTATCACTTGCCAAAAAATGAGTAGTAAGTGTGCTTTCAAATTGGCAAAGAAATTTAGTTTTCTGCCTAATATCAAACCATGACTCTGTGTGCAAAGAGGAATTGTTGACAGAGATTTATTGCGTATTACTCTGGTAATTTTAGATTTGCATTAGTAGGAAAGGGGCAGCTATTTTTCTGCAGAAGCAGACTCTTTGCACACACCCAGCTGCTTACCCTGTAGAATCATGCATAGTATTCACAACCGAGTGGGGTTTGAGGTTGCAGTGAGTAATGCAAATACATTCAGCATCACTAAGGCTGGTTGCCCTTGCTGGAGTGTAGTCATTCACCCAGGTTACACATGTTCCTGGTCTCAAAAACCTGTTTGGACATGTGCTGTTTTCAGAATCTGAAAAGTGGATTGAAAATGTGTCAGACTGTAAAAGTACTTATCACTTGCCAAAAAAGAGTAGTAAGTGTGCTTTCAAATTGGCAAAGAAATTTCGTTTTCTGCCTAATATCAAACCATGACTCTGTGTGCAAAGAGGAATTGTTGACAGAGATTTATTGTGTATTACTCTGGTAATTTTAGATTTGCATTAGTAGGAAAGGGGCAGCTATTTTTCTGCAGAAGCAGACTCTTTGCACACACCCAGCTGCTTACCCTGTAGAATCATGCATAGTATTCACAACCGAGTGGGGCTTGAGGTTGCAGTGAGTAATGCAAATACATTCAGCATCACTAAGGCTGGTTGCCCTTGCTGGAGTGTAGTCATTCACCCAGGTTACACATGTTCCTGGTCTCAAAAACCTGTTTGGACATGTGCTGTTTTCAGAATCTGAAAAGTGGATTGAAAATGTGTCAGACTGTAAAAGTACTTATCACTTGCCAAAAAAAGAGTAGTAAGTGTGCTTTCAAATTGGCAAAGAAATTTCGTTTTCTGCCTAATATCAAACCATGACTCTGTGTGCAAAGAGGAATTGTTGACAGAGATTTATTGCGTATTACTCTGGTAATTTTAGATTTGCATTAGTAGGAAAGGGGCAGCTATTTTTCTGCAGAAGCAGACTCTTAGCACACACCCAGCTGCTTATCCTGTAGAATCATGCATAGTATTCGCAACCGAGTGGGGTTTGAGGTTGCAGTGAGTAAAGCAAATACATTCAGCATCACTAAGGCTGGTTGCCCTTGCTGGAGTGTAGTCATTCACCCAGGTTACACATGTTCCTGGTCTCAAAAAGCTATTTGGACATGTGCTGTTTTCAGAATCTGAAAAGTGGACTGAAAATGTGTCAGACTGTAAAAGTACTTATCACTTGCCAAAAAAAGAGTAGTAAGTGTGCTTTCAAATTGGCAAAGAAATTTCGTTTTCTGCCTAATATCAAACAATGACTCTGTGTGCAAAGAGGAATTGGTGACAGAGATTTATTGCGTATTACTTTGGTAATTTTAGATTTGCATTAGTAGGAAAGGGGCAGCTATTTTTCTGCAGAAGCAGACTCTTAGTACACACCCAGCTGCTTACCCTGTAGAATCATGCATAGTATTCACAACCGAGTGGGGTTTGAGGTTGCAGTGAGTAATGCAAATACATTCAGCATCACTAAGGCTGGTTGCCCTTGCTGGAGTGTAGTCATTCACCCAGGTTACACATGTTCCTGGTCTCAAAAACCTGTTTGGACATGTGCTGTTTTCAGAATCTGAAAAGTGGATTGAAAATGTGTCAGACTGTAAAAGTACTTATCACTTGCCAAAAAAAGAGTAGTAAGTGTGCTTTCAAATTGGCAAAGAAATTTTGTTTTCTGCTTAATATCAAACCATGACTCTGTGTGCACACAGGAATTGTTTTTAGATATTTAATTTGTGATGGTTTTATTGTGATTTTCACTTGTAGGAAAGGGCTACATAGTATTTTAAGATTTGAAAAGATCATAAAATATATAGTAATATATTTAAATAAAATAAAGGAATTTTTTTTTGTTTTTTTCAGGTATTGCTGAAGAGCAGTGAACAAAATTTAAGATGCCTACAAAATCCAGACTAAGGAAAAACCACAAAAAAAATCTATATTTGAAGACAACTGGAGGACCTAAGTTAGTTGGAGATGCTCATGTTGGGAAAAAGAGAAAGTCTTCTGGTTAAGCAGACAAAAGATTTTTTTTTAAATATCTTCAAAAAAAGGAAAAATGTACAACATGTCTGTACTGGAAATAATGTTTTAAATAGAAAACAACAGGAAAAAATTGAGCATTTAGTTAATGCAAATATACCTTCAGAAACAATAAAGATTAACTTAAAAAGAAAAACAGCGTTTAAAGAGATTCGTAGAAAAATGTTTCAGAGAAGAGTTATGTCCAATTTGATAAAGGATGTGAAGAAATATAAGAAAAAAACAAAATTTTATAAGAGAAAAAAAGACATTGAAGCCATTGTAGTAAAGGCTTTAGAATTAAAAAGGAAACTATTCATTTTAATTTTGAACAGGATGCGTACATTAGATAAAATGGTCAATGTACTGAAATCACAAAGCAAAAGGAAAAGACTAGTGAAAAGAACAAACTTTTGTAAAGTGTTTTTAGGAGAATGGATGCATAGTTCAAGTAGTGAACCTTTTTTTAATGAAGAGAGTTATCTTCAAAGTAATAGTTTGCTGCATGCAGTTGACACCAGAGGTCGTGCTTATGAAGTGAAAAATGGTTGTATAATGGAGAAGGAGAAAATGGTTCCAAGAGATGAGGAACAAGTGTTGGCGGATGAGGTTATGGGGAGACGTCCTAAAGCCCCAGTGTATACTTGGAATTGTAGTAGTATTTGCACTGTGCGTCAGGAATCTATTGATAAATTTCGTGAGTTTCTAAGAGAATATAGTAAAAAAAGTGTTAAACAGAAGATTAAGGTGCTTCAAAGTCTAGATCCATGCAGAGTGAGAGAGAATACTGGTTTGCAGGGACATTCTCTGGCTTGTCTATCTAGAAAAGTGTGTAAAGTGTTTTTCATCATTTTAGGATGCTGGCTGTTCATCATACTGAAATGAGAAAGTTTGTGAGACGATTGTATTTTGCTAAAAGTCCAGCAATAAAGTTAGATGAATTGAATAGGGCTCTGTTCCGTGGATTGGTATCAGATGTAGAGAAGGTTACTGATGAAATTCAATTTAGTTACTTTGGTCCAGAACAAGACAGTGCAGGTAATGACACAGTTATTGAGGAAGATGTGGAAGAGAATGTAGAACCCTCTGTAAGTAAGAAATTTGATGATCCAATGACAAAATTTGCAATAATCTCTAATGAAAGACCAAATATTACTTGTATTTGTTGCCGCAGAACTCATTATAGAAAACAAACCAGGAATGTTGATCTCTACAGAAAAAGTGAAAATGAAGATAATTATAAGTGGAAGGATTTTGCAACATATATATTTCTTGAAAATTGTTTTGAATTGGGTGAAGATCAGCATATTTGTAAATACTGTTATAATAAGTTAGAAGAAAATAGAATGCCGACCAGAGCTGTACATAATAATTTAGAATTGGATGCTATTCCTGCCGAACTTTCTGAATTAAATACATATGAGTCTATACTCATTCAATGTGTTCATCCGTTCCAGACCATAGTACGTATGGAGCCCAAAACTGGTAAATTACCTCCTTCAGATTTACTGAGAGGTTTAAAAGGTAGAGTGGTGTATTTGCCCTTGGATTTGAAAAAAAAATATGGGAACTATTGATGCAGATACATTGGAAAGTGAACCATTAGTTATTCTGGTTAATGGTGTACCTACAAAGAATAAGAAGATTTGGCAGGAGCTGGTAGATGTACGGAAAGTACAAAGAGCAAATTTGTATTTGAAAAGGAATAACAAATGGTATGAATCAATTTATATAGAAGAAGAAGAAGAAGATTTACAAGAAGACACAGAAACACCAACTGGACAAATTGAAAAAGTGGACAAGTCAAAGGAAGAAGAAATTTATGAACATTTTAGCATACATCCTCTTCATTCAAAAGAAGTTATGGGAGACACTATTGATCTGTTTCAGATGAAGAAAGCAAAAGGAACTCCCGTGAGTGTATGGGAGGAGAGATTGGAAGCTCGATGTTTTCCCCAGCTGTTTCCTACAGGAAAAGGAGGACGATACGATGAACGTCCAGAACAGATTCCAGCTTCTGAGTATCGGACTACAAGACTATATGCAGAAGATCCAAGATTTCGACAAAGTATTCCTTATTTGTTCCATCTTTTATTTGAAAGCGACTTGTCTGCATTATCTTATGCAGTAAATCACATTTTAAAAAGTGGAGTACATTTACAAAATGTGTCTGCTAAGGATTTTATGGAGAAAGTGCAGCACCGAGATGATCGTTTTGAAACACAACTGATCAATCTGATGGCTTGTCAGCGTGGGACAAATGAATATTGGTACCGACGCCATGGTGAATTAAAATGCATGTTACGGAATTTAGGAACTCCAACATGGTTCCTTACCCTAAGCTGTGCCGAGTACGCTTGGGATAATTTACTGGATTTTCTACGAGAGGCAAATTCAAACATTAAAAACATCGAATACAAGACAGCAGGAGAACTGTGCTCATTGGATCCGGTTAATGTTTGCAGATATTTCAATCATAGATTTGAGGCCATAATGTGCTTCATCTGCAATAAAAAAAAATCCACCTCTTGGAGAAGTTGTGGATTTCTTTTGGAGAAAAGAGTACCAAGCAAGAGGTGCTCCTCATATTCATATGCTGTTGTGGATCAAGGATGCCCCAAAGTTTGGAACAGATACTGATGAAGCAGTGTTATCTTTCATTGAAGAATATGCAACATGTGCTATACCAAAAAGCACAGAAGAGAAAAAGTTAAAGGAGCAAGTTTTACGTTTCCAAAGTCATCGGTGTGGAAAATACTGTCGACGGAAATACAAGAGCAAAGATAAATTCTACACTAAATGTCGATTTGGATTTCCTAGACCTGTTCTTTCAAAAGGAAGAGTAAACAGTTTTATGTCAGCTGTGAGACATACTATTACAAGAAAATCACCTAAGAATACCTACAACCTAAAAAGAAAAGAAGAATCAAAAAATATAAATGACTACAACCCAGTCATTTTATCCATGTGGAATGCTAACATGGATATACAGTATGTAGCTGACAATTCCATTGCTGTTGCTCGATAGGTAACGTCTTACATTACTAAATCAGAAAAAACTGAATTGAAAGAAATGTGGGAAGAGATTTCTCACGAGAAGACTGTCAGTAAGAAGCTATACAGTTTCAGTTTAAAGATGTTATCGCATCGAGAAATTGGATCCTACGAATGTTCAGATAGGTTATCTTCTGCAAGTCTCTACTCGAAATCAAGAAGAATAATTTGGGCAAGTTTAGGCCTTGCAGCAATGAGAAATCGGGTACTGAAATCTGTTGGAGAAATTGAATATTTGGCCGAGAATGACCCAGAAAGTACAGATATTTTGAAATCAAACATGTTGGACACATATTACCCAAAGAAAAGTCATCATCTTGAGAACATGTGTCTCTATGAAGTGCTGCAGAACTACATTTATTCACGGAAAGCCACAGAAGACATCAACAATGGAAAATATAAAGTCATTGGTGAGGAAGGATGTTTGGTGAAGCAAACAAAAGGAAGTTTGATAAATCACAGGAAGCTGAGTTGCGACACTACTGACAAAAAGGAATTTTACTACTTGGCTCTTTTACAGCTGTTTAAACCATGGCGTTCAGAGGACGAACTACTGGGAGAATTTCAAAGCTATGAAGATTCCTTTAATGCTTGCAAAGACAGCATAGAATGCAGTACTTTCATAACTTATGTCCAAATGTTAAATGAAGAAATTGAACAGGAAACTACAATTGCAGCTGAAGTAGCTAGAGACAGTTCTCAAGACAGCCAAAGTTCTGGAACACTCAGTCAAGATCCCCTAGGACAACCGATCGTAGAAAATGAAGCTGCAATAGCTATGACTGAAGTGGAAACGGCTATGAATCAAGCTCAAGAAGAATTAATAGACTTACCAAATTTGGAAAGACAACTGAATGAAGAGCAGCAACAAATTTATGAAGAGATCAGAAACAAAATTGATCACGGATTACTACATGAAAAAAAAGAGTGCTCATGCACATCATTTCAACCAATCAGGATGTATGTAAGCGGACAAGCTGGAACTGGAAAAAGTTTCTTAATAAAAGTCATCAGAAGCTACCTACAGCAAAAAACGGATTCAACTTTGTCTTGTGTGGTTACTGCTCCAACTGGGTTAGCAGCATATAACATAAAAGGAATCACCTTACATCGTTTGCTAATGTTACCAGTGGAGCATGAGAACAAAATACAATACCACAAGCTAACTGGAGAAGCATGCTTGGAAGTTTCAAGAGTATTGAAGAAGATGCAAGTTCTCATTATTGATGAGGTGAGCATGGTATCAAACTTAATGCTTGCCTTTGTGCATTTAAGAATGCAGCAAATTCTAAGGAGAGACTATGACGTGTTATTTGGTGGAAAACATGTCATAGTTTTTGGGGATCTTCTACAGCTTACTCCAGTTAAAGGACAATCAGTGTTTAATACTGTGACACATGAAGACACAAAGAAGTCATTGGGAAGCATTGGTAATGCAAATATTTGGTCCTTCTTTGAGTACAAGGAACTTACTACTAATATGAGGCAAGCAAACGATGAAGAATATGGAAGTATTCTGAAAGATATCAGAATTGAACTACTCACTGAAGCTGGCACGAAAGCATTACAGAGTCGGTTGCTACATAATTTATTCCCAAAGGAAGAAATAGTTGCAGAGAAAATATACAAGAACATTGCAGAAAAGAAAAGTGTAATCTGCTTAATGCCAACTCTACGTGAATGCTCAATATTCAATGAGGAACTTTTGAAATTGGAAAAGGAAGAGATTAGGAAATTGGAAGCAGAGGACAAAATTCAGCATGAAAGAATTACTATTACATTAACAGGCAAACTGAAAAATAAATTGGATTCACTAGAGAAGAACATTTCCAAAACTGCTGGATTAGAAAAAAATCTATATGTTTGCATGAACTGTAGAGTATTTTTAAGGAGAAATTTGGATGTTGAAAAAGGTTTAGTGAATGGAGCTATGGGAAGAGTTGTGGGTTTTATTAATTACCAGAAAAAAGATGGAATTGAATGTTTAAAAATAAAATTTGATCAGATAGAAGAAGTTATAGACATTTGTCGTTGTACAGTTCGTTTCATGCTTGTGAAAGACTTATATGTACGTAGGAAGCAGTTTCCGTTTTCTCTAGCATATGCTGTAACTATTCACAAGTCTCAAGGATTGACTGTAGATTGTGCTTTTGTGAACATTGGTTCAACTGTGTTCAAAGAAGGTATGGCTTATGTTGCTTTGTCATGAGTGAAAACATTATCTGGTTTATTTATGATAGACTTTGATGACTCAAAAGTTAGTGCTGATGCAAATTGTGTAAAGGAGTATAATAGATTAAGAAGAACCTATGCTCCTCATTTAGGTCAGTATCCTGTGTTGGAAAAACGTGTTGTTTCTCGAAAAAGGAGAATTGAGAATATCTGTAATGAGGATGTAGAGAGGAGAAAAAAAAGAAGAGTGATGTAATTGCAAGCAAAAAGAAAAAGGAAAATGTTGAAGAGGTTGTTGGTTGTCATTTTGAAAATAGCTCTGGTGTCAACTGCTACGCTAATGTAGTGCTGAATGTTATATTTTATCTTGAAAGTTTGCAAGAGCAGATAATAGTAAATCAGAGAAAAAGATTCTGTTCTGAGTTGAGTCTCCTTTTTGAAAAGCTGAGTAATGATAAAACTAAAATAGAAAGTGCTACTGAAATTAGAAAACTTTTAGATGTATGTTCAGGATGTACACAGTTTTCTCAAAATGTACAGCAAGACGCACAGGAATTCTTGATGTATTTTCTTCAGGTACTGGAAGAAGAAGGGGTACAAATTGAAAATATGTTTGGTCTCTCTTATAAATGGGAACATAGTTGTGAAAACTGTTTTAATACATGTGGCTCTAATGTTGATTCTGAAAGGTTTATTTATTTAACATTGCCAGAGAGTAAAACAGTCACTTTTGCTAAATTAGTTAAAGATGCTAATCATAGCATGGAATGCGGTGAGTGTAAATCTGACATGTTTTCAACGTTAATTTTAAAGGAATACGGACAGTATGTAATTTTAATGATGCAACGATGTAGAGCTGATGGTTAAAAATTGGATACTTTAATAAAGAAGTTTACAGGACAGCAATTATCAATTTCAGGAAAAACTTTTGTAACAGTTGCAATAATTTTCCATGATGGACCTACTGTAACTTCTGGTAATTACACAGTTTATCTAAAATGTAAAAAAGGCTGGACAATGTGTAATGATTGTCAATTGGTTTTTAAGCAACGTTTGCCTTTTGATTTAGCAAATTCCTATCTAATCTTCCTGAAACCTAAATTTTAGAGAGAATTGGCAACATCTGTACAAAACAATTTTACCATTTTATTGGATTACCATTGGAATTTTCAAATAAAAAGATTTTTAAAATTACCATTTGGCCTAAAGGAAAGGTAACCAATTGTATTGTGGACTTATTTAATTCCTAATTAATCTTTCGGAAACCAAAATTTTAGAGAGAATCGGTAACATCTGTACAATTTAAATTTTGGAATTTTATTGGATTACCATTGGAAATTTAATCAAAAAAGAATTTTAAAATTATCATTTGGCCTAAAGGAAAGGTAACCAGATGTATTGTGGAGTTATTTGAGATATATTATTTTTGTGATTATGCTTCTGTAACAAAATTGTCAGACGGTATTTTTTAGAAATAGTTATTGTTATTAGATGATATTTTTTTTGAATAATTTGCATTTCTATAATGTTATGTTTAAGTGAGAAGAGATTCTGGGCTTTTTTAAAACAATCTTTTAGATTGTTATTTTTTTTTTGCCCGCTGTTAAGTGATGAATGCAATTGCTTTCACGATTTATAGTGAAATGCAATATATTATGAAAACAGCAAAAAAATGGCAAAAAATTGTTTTTGGAAAATATGTAAATACGTGTACTGTATTATAAAATGTTTTATTAAATATTAATACTTTTTTCTTTTTTTTCAGATTGAGAAAGAAAATTTTCGAAAAATAAAACCATTTTTTCAAGCAATTTCAATAAAATTTAAATTGATAATTAAATTTTTGGGTGGGTCAGGTAAGTCAGAAATTTGATGGTCCCTTTTTTCCACTTCTCCTCAAACAGATTTTCAGTATTTCGTTATTAATCCCTCAAGGACCTGGTAATGTGGTAATTGTTTTTTAGTGTTTTTTAAAAAAAAAAAATAAAAAAAAAATACGCTTACCGTACGCGTACGGTAAAAAAAAAAAAAAAGTTTTTAAGAAAAAATTAAAAAAAGTTGAGAGGTAAGGTTGGCTCTTAAAAGAGCCGTTGTGTTCATGCAGGGACAGAGGAAAGGAAGAATGGGAATATTAGCTGGTAGGACAAATGTGCTGGTCTATTCTGTTGTTAATTAGGGGAACACTGGTCTCCCCACGAACAATTAGACCATGGCAATTTGAGCACCGCATTGTAACCCTCGCAAATCGATGGTTAGTTTCCAGAGGACCAGAAAAAGGTGAATCTCCCCCCACAGATGAAGGGCTCAGCTGAGCTGCCGAAGATGGACTCGGCTGAGCTGCTGTGGATGTGCTTGGTCGACTTACTGAAGGGTTTCCTCCAGTATGTTGAGCATGTGTCCTAGGGTGTACATCCTCAAGGTGTCTTAACATAGTGTGATTCCCGAAGGAATACTTCTTGTTAGGATTACCTCTAGAAAGTACACGCTGGCAAAGCTTGCAAGTCACTAAAGCAGCATTTACTTTTTTCTGGCCCTCAGGAAACGTAAAAAACTCCCATATAAAAGAGCTCTTCTGTTTCCTCCTTCTCTGCCTGATGGTGGTGCTGCTAGCCTCACTCTCAGAAGAGGAGTGCTGGTCTGCCATCGTATCCCAAAGACAACTCAGCTCCTTCTCCTAAGGGATCACAAGCAGAAATGAGGGGAATGGGTGTGGTGTAGGAGAGTTCTAGAACTGAAAGTACTTTAAACCAATCAAAAGTTTTGTTTCTTAATCACATGACCCACCGTGCGCGTACGATACGCTTACGGTACGCTTACGGAGCGCTTACGGTGCGCTTACGGTAAAAGTACGCATGCGCGTATAAAAGACACGCGCACGCGCGCATGCGCATAACAGGCACGCCCCAACACTTCCGCGTAACGTACGCGTGTAACGTATGCGCTTACGCGCCGCGTACGCAGTACGCACGTCTACGTAAATTGCGTAACCATACGCAAAAAGAGTAGAAATATTATGTACATTACGCAAAACGTACGCTTACCGCAAGCTTACCGTACGCGCACGTAAAAAAAAAAAAAGAAAAAAAGAATCACTATGTTATACTAATATATCTTACCTGTTTGGTAAAAAAAAAATGAGAAAAAATAATATATTGCAGAATTTTTAAAATTTAAGCATAGTGTTTAAAGAGAATATAAAGTAAAAATAAAAAGATGTAAAAAACCTTGCAAAAAAAAAAAAAAACACGTTTAATATAAGAATTTGTATTTAAAAAACCATACAAAATCACTGAAAAAACCATGGGTTTCACACACGTTATAGGTAAGAATTAGCATTTAAAAAACCATACAAATTCACTGAAAAAACCATGGGTTTCACACACGCTATAGTTAGGAATTAGCATTTAAAAAACCTTGCAAATTCAGTGAAAAAACCATGGGTTTCACACACGTTATAGTTAGGAATTAGCATTTAAAAAACCTTGCAAATTCAGTGAAAAAACCATAGGTTTCACACACGTTATAGTTAGCTGGACATTTCACTCGTAAAAAACCAATGAAATTCCCCCGTTATAGTTAGTTAAGCTAACTATAACTCGCGCACCCGCAATCCACTGCTGATGACGTCACATATTACATCACTCATGACATGGTCAGTGACATCACTCATGACATCACTGATGACATCTTAAATGACATCACTGATGACATCATCCTTGTGACAGAGTGGCAGACCTCCTCTCACCCTAATATAACCTTTGAAACACACATTCAAAAATAGAGACTAAAATTTTCAAAAAAATGGACATACCAATACCAGTTACAACAACCTCTTGAGTAATTCTAAGATCCACATACACATCCACTCATTCACGAACAGTCCTGTACAGTCACTCATACATGTACTCACTCATCATATGTACTCATACACCTATACATCCTGCTACACAATGCCACTCATCCACAGAGTTACTGACACACATACTCACTCATGAAAATAAAGAATCAAACATAGATTTATTTGCATATACAGTTATACACACACCACCACACTTACTTCTACGGAAACTTACACATACTTAGTCTTTTAAACAATCACTTATAGAAACACATACTTATTCATACAGGAACTCTTTCAATCTCTCACTCTCACATATACTCACTTATATACACCAATAGTCACATATACTAGTTTAAAACATATGTAGTTACTCATAAAGACACTATTGAGACAGTCATTCACTCACTAACACACCCATACACACACTCATCCACCCATACAGTCCTGCACACATGCTGTCTTCAACACATGCAAACAGTGAGTCACTCATTCATGCACCTATGCACTACGTAATACCCCCCACCGAACCATGCAGACACTCAGACTGATACTCAAAAAACCACCTAATATCCTATATAAACACCCATGTAGCTACTCACCAACCCATGCAGCCACTTATACACAAAGTGAGAGACTGATACAGATAATTACATATTTAAACATTACTCAGTAAGCCATATATTCACTAAGATACACTTAATCAGTCAGTTATACAATCAATTTTTCAAAAACAAATCATCCATTTAGACACTTATATACCCATTTATTCTTCCATCGTCCGTGAGATATACATATATAAAACATATTTAATTTTCAGAAAAATACACATTCACTGGATGATGTCATCAGTGATGTCATTTGAGATGTCATCAGTGATGTCAAGAGTGATGTCACTGACCATGTCATGAGTGATGTAATATGTGACGTCATCAGCAGTGGATTGCGGGTGCGCGAGTTATAGTTAGCTTAACTAACTATAACGGGGGAATTTCATTGGTTTTTTATGAGTGAAATGTCCAGCTAACTATAACGTGTGTGAAACCTATGGTTTTTTCACTGAATTTGCAAGGTTTTTTAAATGATAATTCCTAACTATAACGTGTGTGAAACCCATGTTTTTTTCACTGAATATATATATATGTATGTATATATATGTATGTGTATATATGTATGTATATATATCTATATATAATCTACTGGCGGTCGCAAGTTAAGACCTAGTTTCCATAGGAAAAGCGTTTTTTGTTTTCCCAATAACTTTGGCGCCGGTTGACGAATCTTCACGGAATTTTCAAAACTTATGGCTTGCTCTGGTCAGCTCCTAACCTTTAAAGTTTCTGGGTGATTTGTCAAGCAGGGGCCGAGAAAAAAGGGGGGTCCCAAAACGTGTTTTTTCCATGTTATTTTGCATAGGAAACTTTAGACACGGCTACAGCTCGAACTGCTGAACGAAATTACACCAAATTTGGCAAAAAGGTAGCCCTTGGTTCAGAAAGAGACCTTTTTAGGGCTCGCGCCTGCGTTGCAGTGCGAAGCACTGCTTGCGCAGCGAGAGCCCTTTTGTATGGGGTTTTGAAAGCTGACCACACACTCGTGCGTGTGATCAGCTTTCTCCGTCAGGTATTGGCTTTCGCTTGTTTTTTTTTACAAAAAAAGGCACGCGATTGGGCAAAGGCGGGCACATGTTCCGCTTTGCTACGCCCATTCCTGACAGTGGCTAGCATGCGCAGCAGCGCGTGTTCACCTTGCTGTCGTTGCCGCGCTCCCTCCCCCCGCTCCTCTGTGGTTCGAGCGCCCCACTAGTTGTTGACAATAGCGATCGCGACGCAATCGCTTTCAGTGCCGCTTGTTTTCTTTACTATTGGTATAATCGCGGCACCCGCGCTTTACTTTTGATGTTATAAGTAAAGCGCGTGTGCCGCGATTATACCAAAATTAAAGAAAAAGATTTTTTTTTCTAATTTGTTTTTACAAGGCATGGAAGCTCAGCTGGTTTATGGACAGACTTGCTAAAGGCAACGGAGTTTTTGTTCTGTGGCTTTTTGTATCTGGAAACACGTATGCCACAAAATAAAATGAGGCTATAATTTGAATGGCCCTTTGCAAAGCACACATCACACACTGAATTTCCGGTGTGACATTGAAGGATGTTTTTTAATTACCTATATCCATGATACTCATTTTATTGACATTGGAAAGAGGAAGATCTCAGTGAGCTCCATCCGGAATTGCATATTACACAAATCTATCTTCAGTATGTGGATAACATTTTCATATGTCTTTAAACAAGGGGATCCAGTCAAACATTATTTTCTTACTAAAAGTTCTGATAATGCCAGCGATGACGAAATGTAGAATCACACTCTTTGGTCATAAGGTGCTCACTGTCATTCCAAAAATGCAGAAAACAAGCATTGAGAAAGCCACCGATTGTTTTGCTTTTATGCATTGAAAAGGTTTTGTTTAACTTCAGTCAGCTGCACTGAACAGAGAACACATGGGCAGGACATTACAAACTTCCTGCGCACTTACAGCAGGTACATCATAATTGCAAGCGTTGCAGGATTCCTTTGAAGCTCGCAGAATGTAGGCGCACGCTGAGCAGGAGCGGTGCAAGCTTCTCTCTCCTGCAGGAAAGGCGTACAGGACGAGCTGCTGCAGTGCCCGCTCTATTTACACCTCTCGGGCACTTCAAACAGCAGCTGTGCACATCTCAGCACAGATACAGCGACCTTCTCCCACACACACAGCAACAGCAGTCAGAGTTTCACTTGCACAGGTGGAGAAGAGCTTGCACAGATAGAGATCTAATTGCTGCAGTCCTCGTTTCCTTCACATGCAGCCACACAATGCAAGCTTCACACACAGCTCATGTAAGCAAAGGTAGCTGTTAGCAAAATGTAAAAAAAACACTTGCACATTTTTAAGAAATCGGACTTTCTAGTTCATTGTAAGATCCTATTAATAATCTCCCAAGATTTTGTTCCATGGATTCCTTTTACTACTTTGTGGCAGAGGGCATTTTTCACTTATTTCGTATGCTTTTGGTTTCCTTTACTGTTCCTCGTCAATCTCTCAGGCAGGTGTTGCTCTTCATAACTTTATTTTTTAATAAAACAATGTTCCTTTGTCGACCTGAGAGACCTCTACTGGCATGTTAAGAGTCCAGGGGCACACTATAAGATAAAGCTTCTATTCTTCGCAGGGATGTGTCTGCCTACGAGTTAAGCACGTTCAAGTAAAAGTCAGTTCTCCTGTGCGATAAACAGACTTACGTAGGTGTTAAAGAATTGCCTTCTCAACCTCACACAGCAATTCCACTCCACAACCATATGCGAGTGCAGAAATACTGAATCGCTGCACTCTGGGTAAAGTATACAATCCTTTCTCACGGACTTGATGTATTTGGGGTGCACAACAGCGTCCTGAGCCTTAATGCACAACTGTCTCCCAATCAGTCTACTAAAATATACCACAACACAGTGGTGCCCCATGCACTCTCATACAACACGTCACTTATATGACCATAGCTTACTAAATGTTGAGAAGACAAAAGTAGAACATTAAGTCCAGTATTCAGATGCCACAAGCAAAGTACGGGATAAAACAAAGCTGTGTCAGGGGTAACCAAAGCATTAATGTGCTCGCCACTAATAGCTTCAGCACTCCTGTGACTGCCACCCAGGTGTGGAGGACCGTTTAAGAAAGCACATTGGGATTCAAGTTACTATATGAAATATATTCCAAGGAGTCGCACAGTAAATGTGCAATCACATGCTCTCGCCTGTATTATGGCACTGTCACATACTGTCACAACGCAGTCAAGGATACTACATGCTGCTGTACATCACAACAGAATTTGCCTGTTTTTTGGCTGTCGAACAGCCTCCTCTCCCTCTCCAAGTCTCACCCCCGTAATATGTAGGCGCTTGTTAATGCTCATACCGGTTCCAAAGATAATTACATCAAAGTCTGAGTGAAGGCTCTCCGCCATATTGGTACAGTAGGATGGAAGTGTAATTAATGCCAGAGGTGACAGCGAGTTTCTGGACGTGGGCAGTGTGCCAAGAGAGTTTTCATTTTTACGGCAAGCCAAACTATCGGCGCAGCTCCGTTTGATATGAGAACTGCACACTGATCAATGCTGTTAGGTGTGGATAGTATAATTGGTAGAAGTCTGTGTTTGACAGTTTCGTACTCAGTGGTATGGTGGTCTCCGTGTCCCGTGATTCAACTTGCATTTGACTATGTCAATTATGCTAATTTTATGGGATGTGGCAAATTGAACATTATTATTAGTTTTGCAGTTTTATATAGCGCAAACTTCCACTGCACTCAAAACCAAAACACATAGGTAAAACACATTGTCATTTACAACGCCAATAGCTGTATCTCTTGGAAATGCGAGACCTATTGCATTGCAAATGCTTGTTTTACTTCTCGCTCTTCAAATGCAAAGCACCTTGAAGAGATCTTGTTTCCTACATGATACAGTGTACACCAAAATTGTGTTCTTCCTGCAAAATACATTTTGTTTTTTTATCTAAAAATATTTGGTCATGTTTTTATTTATTCCCTCTGTGCGCAAAGGCCTGTTTGATGAATTCTGAATTAAATGGAAAAGGTATGGTACACCTTTAAATTCTGTAAACTATCTGCCCTTCTCGCGCCTATGCACTACATATCAGACACCGCTGACGCGTTACACTTTGCATACCGCTTAACTCCTGAGAGTCTGTGTACTATGCGCCATGGCAGCCTGTTTACATTCTGTGCACTACTCGACATCGCTTTAAATCATACAGTCAATATCTGCCAGTGCCCTTTGCTTGTGATTTACACCCTTTCTATTCTATACGGTATCTGTCACATTACATTCTGTTCGTGCCCAAATTCAATTTGGTTCGTTTTCAGGCTATATTCTCATATCAGACTCACCGCATGCTCTATTGTCAGTGATGCTTTTTATGGGTCTTGGCTGAATTCGCTGCCCCAGGGATTTATTATCCACTTTCTAACCAGAAAAGGACTTTGCGTTCCCACCTGTAATAAGGGATCTGCTGTCTGGCAGGTTTGTACCCAAGTGGAACAGAGAAGTGACATGGGCTCTTCGTGCCCAGAGGGAGAAGCTTAGTTCCGGGAGGTATTTGGGGTTTGTGTCACTATTTCTGTTAGAATCCTTCCTAGCTGCTTGAACACGCTCCCAACCTAGACTTCTCTGCCACATTAAGGCTTAAGCATTGAATTCTGACATAAAAACAGTCTGTCCGGGAACCGGCGCCAGAACACGTGTACCGAGCGATTATAGAGTTCACGCGCTGCAGCTACCTTTGCACACATAATGCACAGCGAGTGAAGCGCACACAGCCCTCATTGTCCCTCGGTTAAAGGGCTGCCCAGTAATCGGAAAATACAATCACTGCCAATGAATGCAGTAATAGACGAATACGTGCATTGTCCAGTGACTGCAGTGGACGCCTACTGCTTTATGAGTAGAGTACATGCGCTGCCCAGTAAATAAAGTGTACCCCCAAGACCCAGTGCAAGGGGTGCACAGGAATTATCAAGGATTGTAGTGTGCGTGCAGTGCTCCGTGAATATAGCATTCGCTCACTGCTAATTTATTCACAGTTAATTAAAACCATTCAAATATATTTCATCCTTCCATATTGAACAGCATCTGTTAGAACATCTATTTCATTCTGCAGTGCATAATCGGTCCGTGCATTTTGAAACCACATTAATGTGTTTTACAATTCTGCTGATTAAAATGCCGTCTGAGCTACTAAAACACATAAGCATTGGCAAAGCCAATTGATCGCTCCTATGTCAGAGCTATTAACTTTGCCAATGCCGTTTAGCCATATTGTAGAGCAGTGTGGCTGCTATGCAGCAGGGGTAAAAAATATTTTTTTAAAGCGCTTTATATGTTATGAAAAATATTAATATCATGCAAGAAGATTGAAAAATAATTTTAAGCCATGCTTCGCAGCAGCCACGCTGCCTACGACATGGTTAAACAAGCATTGGCATAGCCAATAGATTGCGCCTTTGGGGCCTTATAAGCCTTTAACCATGCAACAGTTAATGTTGTTGCACCAAGGATATTGTGCTGCATAACTAAATACTTATAAGGTCCCAAAAGCGAGACCTATTAGCTATGCTAATGCTTGTTGTTAAATGGTGTAAATCCGTTCAGTAGTTTTTGAGATATTAAAGGAAAAATATCTTTATATATCTGGGCGGGACCTAACTACACAAGCACAAGCTTGGCTCTAATTGGCTGCCAACACTTCAATCCAGGAAGTGTTGGCAGCCATCTTGGTGCAATTCTTTTTAGGTCTCGCCTAGCGATGCAGCACATGCGCTGTCACTACACAAACACCACTGCACTACCATAAATACTAAAACAATACCCCAGCATGACCCCCTACACTACCCAAACATTACTGTACTACCCTAAACACTAAAACACTACCTCAACATGACCCTCTACACTACCTAAACATCACTGCACTACCCTAAACCCTAAAACACTACCCCCAGCATGACCTCCTACACTACACAAAAACCACTGCACTACCCTAAACCCTAAAACACGACCCCCTATACTACACAAACACCACTGCATTACACCAAACCCTAAAACACTACCCCCAGCATGACCCCCTACACTACACAAACACTACTGCACTATCCTAAACCACTACCCCTTACACTACACAAACACCACTGCACTACCCTAAACCCTAAAATATTACCACCAGCATGACCCCCTACACTACCAAACACAACTGCACTACACTAAACCCTAAAACACGACCCCCTACACTGCAAAAACACCACTGCACTACCCTAAATCTAAAACACTACCCCCAGCATGACCCCCTACACTACACAAACACCACTACACTACCCTAAACCCTAAAACACTACCCCCAACATGACCCCCTACACTACCCAAACACCACTGCTCTACCCTGAACCCTAAAACACTACCCCCAGCAAGACCCCCTGTACTACCCAAACACCACTGCATGACTCAAAACCCTAAAACACTACCCCCAGCACAACACCCTACACTACACAAACACCACTGCACTACCCTAAACCCTAAGACACTACCCTCAGCATAACCCCCTTCACTACACAAACACCATTGCACTGCCGTAACCCCTAAAACACTACCCCAGCATGACCCCCTACACTAAACAAACACCACTGCACTACCCTAATCCCTACAACAATACCCCCAGCATGACCCCCTACACTACACAAACACCACTGCACTACCCTAAACCCTAAAACACTACCCCCAGCATGACCCCTTTCACTACCCAAACACCACTGCACTACCCTAAAACACGACCCCCTACAATACCCAAACATATCTGCACTACCCTAAACCCTAAAACACTATCACCAGCATGACTCCCTACACTACCCAAACACCACTGCACTACCCTACACCCTAAAACACTACCCCAGCATGAGCCCCTACACTACACAAACACCACTGCACTACCCTAAACCCTTAAACTCTACCCCCAGCACAACCCCCTACACTACACAAACACCACTGCACTATCCTAAACACTAAAGAACTACCCCCAGCATGACCCCCTACACTACACAAACACTACTGTACTACCCTAAAACACTACCCCAGCATGTCTCCTTCACTACCCAAAAACAACTGCACTACCCTAATCCCAAATACACTACCCCCAGCACAGCCCCCTACACTACACAAACACCACTGCACTACCCTACATCCTAAAACACTATCCCCAGATTGACCCCCTACACTACACAAACACCACGGAACTACCCTAAACACTAAATCACTAACCCCAGCATGACCCCTATACTACCCAAACAACACTCCACTACCCTAAACCCTAAAACACTTACCCCAGCACGACCCCCTACACCACACAAACACCACTGCACTACCCTAGACCCTAAAACACTACCCCAGAACGACCCCCTACACTACACAAACACCACTGCACTACCCTAAAACACTACCCCAGCACGACCCCTACACCGCACAGACACCGCTGCACTACCCTAAACCCTAAAACAGTACCATCAGCACGACCACCTACACTGCACAAACTCCACTGTACTATCCTAAACCCTAAAACACTACCCCCAGCATGACCCCTTCACTACCCAAACACAACTGCACTACTGTAAACCCCAAAACACTACCCCCAGTATGACCCCTACACAACCCAAATACCACTGCACTGCACTAAACCGTAAAACACCCCCCCTACACTACACAAACACCACTGCACTACCCTAAACCCTAAAACACTACCCCCAGCACGACCCCCTACACTACACAAGCACCACTGCACTACCCTAAACCCTAAACACTACCTCCAGCACTACCCCCTACACTACCCAAACATAACTGCACTACCCTAAACCCTAAAACACTACCACCAGCATGACTCCCTACACTACCCAAACACCACTGCACTACCCTACACCCTAAAACACTACCCCAGCATGAGCCCCTACACTACACAAACACCACTGCAGTACCCTAAGCCCTTAAACTCTACCCCCAGCACAACCCCCTACACTACACAAACACCACTGCACTAACCTAAACACTAAAAAACTACCCCCAGCATGACCCCCTACACTACACAAACACTACTGTACTACCCTAAAACACTACCCCAGCATGTCTCCTTCACTACCCAAACACAACTGCACTACCCTAATCCCAAATACACTACCCCCAGCACGACCCCCTACACTACCCAAACACCACTGTACTATCCTAAACCCTAAAACAAGACACCCTACACTACACAAACACCACTGCACTACCCTAAACCACTACCCCCAGCGCAACCCCCTACACTACACAAACACCACTGCACTACCCTAAATCCTAAAACACTATCCCCAGAACGACCCCCTACACTACACAAACACCACAGCACTACCCTAAACACTAAAACACTAACCCCAGCATGACCCCCTATACTACCCAAACAACACTCCACTACCCTAAACCCTAAAACACTTACCCCAGCACGACCCCCTACACCACACAAACACCACTGCACTACCCTAGACCCTAAAACACTACCCCAGAATGACCCCCTACACTACACAAACACCACTGCACTACCCTAAAACACTACCCCAGCATGACCCCTACACCACACAAACACCGCTGCACTACCCTAAACCCTAAAACACTACCTCCAGCACGACCACCTACACTGCACAAACACCACTGTACTATCCTAAACCCTAAAACACTACCCCCAGCATGACCCCTTCACTACCCAAACACAACTGCACTACTGTAAACCCCAAACCACTACCCCCAGTATGACCCCTACACAACCCAAATACCACTGCACTACACTAAACCCTAAAACACCCCCCCCTACACTACATAAACACCACTGCACTACCCTAAACCCTAAAACACTACCCCCAGCACGACCCACTACACTACACAAGCACCACTGCACTACCCTAAACCCTAAAACACTACCTCCAGCTCTACCCCCTACACAACCCAAACACCACTGCACTACCCTAAACCCTAAAACACTACCCCCAGCACGACCCCCTACACTACACAAGCACCACTGCACTACCCTAAACCCTAAAACACTACCCCCAGCACGACCCTCTACACTACCCAAACATAACTGCACTACCCTAAACCCTAAAACACTACCACCAGCATGACTCCCTACACTACCCAAACACCACTGCACTACCCTAAACCCTAAAACACTACCCCAGCATGAGCCCCTACACTACACAAACACCACTGCACTACCCTAAACCCTTAAACTCTACCCCCAGCACAACCCCCTACACTACACAAACACCACTGCACTACCCTAAACACTAAAAAACTATCCCCAGCATGACCCCCTACACTACACAAACACTACTGTACTACCCTAAAACACTACCCCAGCATGACTCCTTCACTACCCAAACACAACTGCACTACCCTAATCCCAAATACACTACCCCCAGCACGACCCCCTACACTACCCAAACACCACTGTACTATCCTTAACCCTAAAACACGACCCCCTACACTACACAAACACCACTGCACTACCCTAAACCACTACCCCCGGCAAAACCCCCTACACTACACAAACACCACTGCACTACCCTAAATCCTAAAACACTATCCCCAGAACGACCCCCTACACTACACAAACACCATGGCACTACCCTAAACACTAAAACACTAACCCCAGCATGACCCCCTATACTACCCAAACAACACTCCACTACCCTAAACCCTAGAACACTTACCCCAGCACGACCCCCTACACCACACAAACACCACTGCACTACCCTAGACCCTAAAACACTACCCCAGAATGACTCCCTACACTACACAAACACCACTGCACTACCCTAAAACACTACCCCAGCACGACCCGTACACCACACAAACACCGCTGCACTACCCTAAACCCTAAAACACTACCCCCAGCACGACCACCTACACTGCACAAACACCACTGTACTATCCTAAACCCTAAAACACTACCCCCAGCATGACCCCTTCACTACCCAAACACAACTGCACTACTGTAAACCCCAAAACACTACCCCCAGTATGACCCCTACACTACCCAAATACCACTGCACTACACTAAACCCTAAGACACTCCCCCCTACACTACACAAACACCACTGCACTACCCTAAACCCTAGAACACTACCCCCAGCACGACACCCTACACTACCCAAACATAGCTGCACTACCCTAAACCCTTAAAATCTACCCCCAGCACTACCCCCTACACAACCCAAACACCACTGCACTACCCTAAACCCTAAAACACTACCCCCAGCACGACCCCCTACACTACACAAGCACCACTGCACTACCCTAAACCCTAAATCTACCCCCAGCATGACCCCCTACACTACCCAAACACCACTGTGCTATCCTAAACCCTAAAACACTATCCCCAGCATAACCCCATACACTATACAAAAACCACTTTGCTACCCTAAACGCTAAAACACTACCCCTGCACGACCCCCTATACTACCCAAACAGCACTGCGCTACACTAAACCCTAAAACACTACCCCAGCATGAACCCCTGTACTACCCAAACACCACTGCATTACCCTAAACCCTAAAACACTACCCCAGCACCACCCCCTACACAACCCAAACACCACTGCACTACCCTAAACCCTAAAACATGATCTCTGACACTCCACAAAAGACCACTGCACTACCCTTAACCATAAAACACTACCACCAGCATGACCTTCTGATGGTTTGTCTAGGCAAGATTGATATATTTTAATTCTTGGAGGAACAAATTCCAATTCAAAACAAGTTGATCCAGAGGTGAACAAGTCCTTTATTTGCACTCTCACATAGGAGTGGGTATGAAGGATGAGAAAAAGAGGTGGCACAGCCAACACGTGTTTCGCCCCCTACATGGCCTATAGGCCTGGGGCTTCTTCAGGGCTGTACAGTAAGTGTAAATAAAAGCCATTTGGGAGTATGCAGATACATACAAAAGTATATAGCACGAGAGTTTAGAGATAACAAACCAGTGGGTCAAGATGTGAAAGCGTGTTGGGAGGAGAAAGCAAAACGAGAGGATGAATGAACAGGGTGATAGACATTGCAGAACAGCGAGTTTATAGTTGACAGCGGAGAATAGTGAGGGAATGGATAGTGCATTACAAGGGAAAAACAAAAAGGGGGGGGGGTTTGTAATGCAAAGGTCACGTGAGGGTTAGAAAGGGAGATGCAGTAAGTATCAATATGTATAAGTTTAGATATAGTGTGTAACATATTATAGAATAAAACACGATAATGATCATAACACATGCCCATATTATAGAACAAAGAAAAAAGCAGTACGTGATTATAGGTCACCAAAACCGAAGACATCAAGGGTTCCATAGGCCACAAGTCATTTAAGTGTACGAGGAAAAACATTGTTATATACAGTTGGTATGTCAGTAAGGGCCATAAACAGAGATTGAACACGTGGTTGTTACAATATACAGGGTAAATGGAATGTGATTAACATAGGCGCAACGACAAAAAATTGAGAATTTCGACAAGTCATGGAACATGGAACATAAAGGTGAGGTAACGACAATAATGATGCGTATATAAGACATTGAGGGCCAACAAGACATTATTATATGGAATATAGATAAGTAAAGGTTGTATATGTACAAGGTCAGTACCGGATCACGGGCAGCAAGGTGATGAGTTGGTAATGAGTTGGTAAATGGTTATCACGAGAGAGAAGATCGGAATTAGTCTTAATAATGGGTCTGGTCGTTGCGCATGCAGTGCGAGTCAGGTGATATCTCGATGCTCGACGAAAACAGTGAATATGCTTAGAGCCAAGTAGTGGTGATCTGCGGTCGGGTGAAGTCAAGTGGCGTGGTTGCTGGGCAATATCATGCTCGAAAGTGAATATATTCGTCGGTTAATATCAGGTTGCAGGCGTGATCGCGATTCAAGTAACCAACGCAGTGTTTTCAAGGATTGTTTCCATTTAAAGTAGGTCATTAACGTGTACATGAAGGTTCCATGCGTGAACTATTAAAAGGTGATCATGATTTCAGCTGAGGTCGGCAGCGCGGCAAAGTGCGGTCCCAAGCGGGATGGACGTGTTGAGATATGAGTGGCGCGGTATTGGAAAGATATAGGTTTAGGTTGAACGTGCTCATAACGGTTGAGGCTTATTTAATTCTGACAATGCGGTGGTGTAAAGACTTATCGTAGTGACAGCAAAACGTGATCAGAAAGGCGTTTTACCGGGTGTTTTTAATTTAGGTAAATACAGCGAGATACGAGTGACGTGGTCGTGCGAGTATTTATTTAAAGTGACGGTGTTCGTAACAGGTGAGGTTTAAAAACTACAAGGTAGGCTAGTCACGGTGAGGCGTTAAGGCAGTAGAAGCAAGAAGCAAGTAGAGTAGGGCTTACCGGGTGTTTCTGTAATAAGAAGTTTCAACGATGTGCTAGGTAAATTTAACGTAGGATTCTAAGGGGAGGGGATCAAAAGGAGAAAAAGATTTCCTTAGCTCATGGTGAGAGGTAAAGCCAAAGCGAAGTATCAGCTATGTTGCATTGCTTACCTCAAGTCTTGGCTAATGCCTGATACGAGCGTTCTATTCGGTTCGGTTCAGTGTTCGATGTGTGCCCTGAGAAAGCAGCGTTAACAACGGGGCTCAGGGGAGGACATCCGGGTTAGGACCCGGAAGTGGCCTGATTCGCGCGGAAGCGCCATTTTGGATTGGGAAGGGGACGCGGGAGGGTGATCTGCTGCCAATTGTCATGTTTAATCAGAAAAAAGAGACAGATAAAGTTCTGATTTGAAATGTAGTGGGGATTTGAGAAAATTATGGGAAGAGTAGTTAGTTGCATGTCAAAAAAGATGCGTAGAATTGTGCAACGAATATCTGGGGGATGCGAAAGGGTCGGACCTAGAAGGAAATCTAGGTATATAATGCAAAGTGTTCTTAACATTACTATCTAACTCATTCCCAAGGGGGATGAAAAAGGAAATTAAAGAAAGGAAATTAGGGATGTATTCACAGGTGTATTACAGGCAAGGGAGAAAAACAATCAGAGACAGTGGAAACACAGTTGATGAAATTAATCTTCTCCCAGTCATACATGCATTTCTGCATCTTTGTTGAGTCCTAGTTCAGTTGTTTTGAAATTCATGATTAGCTCACTTTCGCGTCTGCGAAGTCTCAGTTCCCGGTTTCCTCCTCTTTTGGTCTGGTGTACAATCTCCAGTCCATAGAAAAGGAAATCCTTTTTATGTTGATGTTTGTCGGCAAAATGTTCTGTCAGGGGGTGACCAGATGTGTATTTATGGATATTGCGGTAGTGTTCTTGTATCCGGATACGCAATGGTCGGATTGTACTCCCAATGTACGGTAGGTTGCATGGGCAGAGGATCACATAAATGCAGAATTTGCTATTGCAATCAATCCATTCTTTTATGGTGAATTCTTTTCCTTGTGTCATTGGTATCTTTTTGGTTTTGTTGCGGCTCAGTTTGCAGACACTACAGTTTTTGCATGTATGGTATCCTGGTGGTCTGTCCAGAAAAGTGGTAACTTGTTTGCGTTTATCTTCGAATTCTGATTTGCACAGTATGTCTTTCAGGTTCGGGGCACGTCTGAAGGTTATCTCAGGATATGTTTTAATTTCATCAGCTAGGTTCGGAGTATGTCGTAACAGGTGCCAGTGTCTTTTCAGGCTTTGTCTTATTTGGTGATGGCCATTGCTATAATCTGTGATAAATCTTGTTGCTGAATCGTTCTTTTTTTCTCCCCTTCCATTGGTTGTAAACATCCGTTTGCGTTCTAACTTTGATACTGTGGTCATGGTGTTTTTAAGTATGGACTGCTCATATCCTCTTTGGGATAGTCTTGATATGATCTCTTTCCCTTTGGTTTCAAAAACTTCATCCTCGCTGCAGTTTCTGCGGGTCCTCAGAAATTCTCCTTTAGGGATATTTTTAATGTTGTGACGTGGGTGAAAGCTATCAGCTCGCAGGATGGAATTAGCTGCAGTGTCCTTCCTGTAAAGTTTGCTATGTAGGGTGTTATCTTTGACATAAAGAGTAACGTCCAGGAAATTGACCTCCTTCTTGGAGAAAGTGTGAGTCGTTTTTATTCCCCAGGGGTTTTTGTCGAGTTTTTCCAGAAATCTTTTTAGGAGTGTTTCATCTCCTTGCCAGATGCATAAAATGTCGTCGATGTATCGTCGCCAAAGTATTATGTGGGAGGTGAAATCGGCGAAGTCATGGTCCCACAGCCAGAATTTTTCCACGTGGCTCATAAAGATACATGCGTACGGCGGCGCGAATTTGGCTCCCATAGCTGTACCGCGTCTCTGTCTGTATATCTTCCCATTGAAACTGAAGACGTTGTTTTCCAAGCAAAAGTTCAGCATTTCAAGAGTCATTTTATTGCTTTCCAATAGGTTGGCTGATTGTGTCCATAATGAGAGTTGCGGTACATGGCTTGGCAGTTCGGGCTGGACTGTTCCCATGAGGCACAGGGTCAGACTGATTTGCATATGGCCATGTCTGAACTGGGGTGGCAGAGTGGGCTAAAGAACAGTGATGGATTAAACCCAGATCAGTTGACTGGGGGTGAGTGTTTGCAATGTTCAACACTCCGTCCATCATTTCCTTTGGTTTTTGCCATAATGAGAGTTGTGCTGCAGTTAATCCATCGCGGTGTTCGATGGATGTGTACAGGCTAACAATGTCAATAGAGACTAGTATGACTAGTATGAAATCTGATTCCCAAGTTATATCTTGGAGTTTATTAAGAATGTCTTTTGTGTCTTGGATGAAAGACGGTATTTCTTTCATAAGTCCCTGTAGTTTTCTGTCCACGTACTCTCCTATCCGTGAGCAAGGGGAATTGATTCCTGCTATGATAGGTCTTCCAGGTGGGGGGTAGATGCCTTTATGTATTTTGGGAAAGAGGTAGAGGGTTGGCATGGTGGGGTATGGTATATATAGGAATGATTTTTCTGATTGGGATATAAGTCCCAAGGTATACCATTTGTCAAGTCTGGTTTTGATAGATTTGAGGATATCTGTGGTGGGATCGCTCGTGAGGAGTTCATAACAGGTGTTATCCCCAAGTTGTCGATTTGCTTCTAGTATGTAATCATCTATGTGTATTGTGACTGGGTTACCTCCTTTGTCAGCCTCTTTCACTATCAGGTCTTTCCTGTCTTTTAGTTGTTTTATCGCTCTCCTTTCTTCCGGAGTGGTGTTGTGTGGGAGGTATTTTAATTTTCGTTGGTGTTTAGTGTATTCATTTGCCAGATCGCGTGTAACTGCTAAATGGAAGGCATCTATGCTGTTCCCTGCAGGTAGTTGTGGTAAGAAAGTGGATTTTTTGGTTAGTTTACTGTCTATGGAAATGTTGGTTTCTATTCCTAGTTCCAGCGCAGTTGTGGTTAGTGTGTCTGAGTCATTTTCTTCCTCGCTCAGGTGAGTTAATAAATCCACATTTTCTAGTTCTTGAATTGATAGTTCTGAGGTTGTGGCTATGAGTGGCGCTTCCTGTCTCATATCCCTGTCTGCAAAGAAAACCTTGAGTTTTAGTTTGCGAATGAATTTGAACAGATCTATTTGTGTTTTGGTCAAATTCCATTGGGCAGTTGGGCAGAATGAGAGTCCCTTGTTGAGTATACTGGTTTCGTGTTCGGATAGTTGGATGTGGGATAGATTTTTTATTAGGTTGGTGGACATTATGTTCTTCTTTCCATCTCCTTTTTTCTGGATGACCGCCTACACTACACAAACACCACTGCACTACCCTAAACCCTAGAACACTACCCCCAGCACGACACCCTACACTACCCAAACATAGCTGCACTACCCTAAACCCTTAAAATCTACCCCCAGCACTACCCCCTACACAACCCAAACACCACTGCACTACCCTAAACCCTAAAACACTACCCCCAGCACGACCCCCTACACTACACAAGCACCACTGCACTACCCTAAACCCTAAATCTACCCCCAGCATGACCCCCTACACTACCCAAACACCACTGTGCTATCCTAAACCCTAAAACACTATCCCCAGCATAACCCCATACACTATACAAAAACCACTTTGCTACCCTAAACGCTAAAACACTACCCCTGCACGACCCCCTATACTACCCAAACAGCACTGCGCTACACTAAACCCTAAAACACTACCCCAGCATGAACCCCTGTACTACCCAAACACCACTGCATTACCCTAAACCCTAAAACACTACCCCAGCACCACCCCCTACACAACCCAAACACCACTGCACTACCCTAAACCCTAAAACATGATCTCTGACACTCCACAAAAGACCACTGCACTACCCTTAACCATAAAACACTACCACCAGCATGACCTTCTGATGGTTTGTCTAGGCAAGATTGATATATTTTAATTCTTGGAGGAACAAATTCCAATTCAAAACAAGTTGATCCAGAGGTGAACAAGTCCTTTATTTGCACTCTCACATAGGAGTGGGTATGAAGGATGAGAAAAAGAGGTGGCACAGCCAACACGTGTTTCGCCCCCTACATGGCCTATAGGCCTGGGGCTTCTTCAGGGCTGTACAGTAAGTGTAAATAAAAGCCATTTGGGAGTATGCAGATACATACAAAAGTATATAGCACGAGAGTTTAGAGATAACAAACCAGTGGGTCAAGATGTGAAAGCGTGTTGGGAGGAGAAAGCAAAACGAGAGGATGAATGAACAGGGTGATAGACATTGCAGAACAGCGAGTTTATAGTTGACAGCGGAGAATAGTGAGGGAATGGATAGTGCATTACAAGGGAAAAACAAAAAGGGGGGGGGTTTGTAATGCAAAGGTCACGTGAGGGTTAGAAAGGGAGATGCAGTAAGTATCAATATGTATAAGTTTAGATATAGTGTGTAACATATTATAGAATAAAACACGATAATGATCATAACACATGCCCATATTATAGAACAAAGAAAAAAGCAGTACGTGATTATAGGTCACCAAAACCGAAGACATCAAGGGTTCCATAGGCCACAAGTCATTTAAGTGTACGAGGAAAAACATTGTTATATACAGTTGGTATGTCAGTAAGGGCCATAAACAGAGATTGAACACGTGGTTGTTACAATATACAGGGTAAATGGAATGTGATTAACATAGGCGCAACGACAAAAAATTGAGAATTTCGACAAGTCATGGAACATGGAACATAAAGGTGAGGTAACGACAATAATGATGCGTATATAAGACATTGAGGGCCAACAAGACATTATTATATGGAATATAGATAAGTAAAGGTTGTATATGTACAAGGTCAGTACCGGATCACGGGCAGCAAGGTGATGAGTTGGTAATGAGTTGGTAAATGGTTATCACGAGAGAGAAGATCAGAATTAGTCTTAATAATGGGTCTGGTCGTTGCGCATGCAGTGCGAGTCAGGTGATATCTCGATGCTCGACGAAAACAGTGAATATGCTTAGAGCCAAGTAGTGGTGATCTGCGGTCGGGTGAAGTCAAGTGGCGTGGTTGCTGGGCAATATCATGCTCGAAAGTGAATATATTCGTCGGTTAATATCAGGTTGCAGGCGTGATCGCGATTCAAGTAACCAACGCAGTGTTTTCAAGGATTGTTTCCATTTAAAGTAGGTCATTAACGTGTACATGAAGGTTCCATGCGTGAACTATTAAAAGGTGATCATGATTTCAGCTGAGGTCGGCAGCGCGGCAAAGTGCGGTCCCAAGCGGGATGGACGTGTTGAGATATGAGTGGCGCGGTATTGGAAAGATATAGGTTTAGGTTGAACGTGCTCATAACGGTTGAGGCTTATTTAATTCTGACAATGCGGTGGTGTAAAGACTTATCGTAGTGACAGCAAAACGTGATCAGAAAGGCGTTTTACCGGGTGTTTTTAATTTAGGTAAATACAGCGAGATACGAGTGACGTGGTCGTGCGAGTATTTATTTAAAGTGACGGTGTTCGTAACAGGTGAGTTTTAAAAACTACAAGGTAGGCTAGTCACGGTGAGGCGTTAAGGCAGTAGAAGCAAGAAGCAAGTAGAGTAGGGCTTACCGGGTGTTTCTGTAATAAGAAGTTTCAACGATGTGCTAGGTAAATTTAACGTAGGATTCTAAGGGGAGGGGATCAAAAGGAGAAAAAGATTTCCTTAGCTCATGGTGAGAGGTAAAGCCAAAGCGAAGTATCAGCTATGTTGCATTGCTTACCTCAAGTCTTGGCTAATGCCTGATACGAGCGTTCTATTCGGTTCGGTTCAGTGTTCGATGTGTGCCCTGAGAAAGCAGCGTTAACAACGGGGCTCAGGGGAGGACATCCGGGTTAGGACCCGGAAGTGGCCTGATTCGCGCGGAAGCGCCATTTTGGATTGGGAAGGGGACGCGGGAGGGTGATCTGCTGCCAATTGTCATGTTTAATCAGAAAAAAGAGACAGATAAAGTTCTGATTTGAAATGTAGTGGGGATTTGAGAAAATTATGGGAAGAGTAGTTAGTTGCATGTCAAAAAAGATGCGTAGAATTGTGCAACGAATATCTGGGGGATGCGAAAGGGTCGGACCTAGAAGGAAATCTAGGTATATAATGCAAAGTGTTCTTAACATTACTATCTAACTCATTCCCAAGGGGGATGAAAAAGGAAATTAAAGAAAGGAAATTAGGGATGTATTCACAGGTGTATTACAGGCAAGGGAGAAAAACAATCAGAGACAGTGGAAACACAGTTGATGAAATTAATCTTCTCCCAGCCATACATGCATTTCTGCATCTTTGTTGAGTCCTAGTTCAGTTGTTTTGAAATTCATGATTAGCTCACTTTCGCGTCTGCGAAGTCTCAGTTCCCGGTTTCCTCCTCTTTTGGTCTGGTGTACAATCTCCAGTCCATAGAAAAGGAAATCCTTTTTATGTTGATGTTTGTCGGCAAAATGTTCTGTCAGGGGGTGACCAGATGTGTATTTATGGATATTGCGGTAGTGTTCTTGTATCCGGATACGCAATGGTCGGATTGTACTCCCAATGTACGGTAGGTTGCATGGGCAGAGGATCACATAAATGCAGAATTTGCTATTGCAATCAATCCATTCTTTTATGGTGAATTCTTTTCCTTGTGTCATTGGTATCTTTTTGGTTTTGTTGCGGCTCAGTTTGCAGACACTACAGTTTTTGCATGTATGGTATCCTGGTGGTCTGTCCAGAAAAGTGGTAACTTGTTTGCGTTTATCTTCGAATTCTGATTTGCACAGTATGTCTTTCAGGTTCGGGGCACGTCTGAAGGTTATCTCAGGATATGTTTTAATTTCATCAGCTAGGTTCGGAGTATGTTGTAACAGGTGCCAGTGTCTTTTCAGGCTTTGTCTTATTTGGTGATGGCCATTGCTATAATCTGTGATAAATCTTGTTGCTGAATCGTTCTTTTTTTCTCCCCTTCCATTGGTTGTAAACATCCGTTTGCGTTCTAACTTTGATACTGTGGTCATGGTGTTTTTAAGTATGGACTGCTCATATCCTCTTTGGGATAGTCTTGATATGATCTCTTTCCCTTTGGTTTCAAAAACTTCATCCTCGCTGCAGTTTCTGCGGGTCCTCAGAAATTCTCCTTTAGGGATATTTTTAATGTTGTGACGTGGGTGAAAGCTATCAGCTCGCAGGATGGAATTAGCTGCAGTGTCCTTCCTGTAAAGTTTGCTATGTAGGGTGTTATCTTTGACATAAAGAGTAACGTCCAGGAAATTGACCTCCTTCTTGGAGAAAGTGTGAGTCGTTTTTATTCCCCAGGGGTTTTTGTCGAGTTTTTCCAGAAATCTTTTTAGGAGTGTTTCATCTCCTTGCCAGATGCATAAAATGTCGTCGATGTATCGTCGCCAAAGTATTATGTGGGAGGTGAAATCAGCGAAGTCATGGTCCCACAGCCAGAATTTTTCCACGTGGCTCATAAAGATACATGCGTACGGCGGCGCGAATTTGGCTCCCATAGCTGTACCGCGTCTCTGTCTGTATATCTTCCCATTGAAACTGAAGACGTTGTTTTCCAAGCAAAAGTTCAGCATTTCAAGAGTCATTTTATTGCTTTCCAATAGGTTGGCTGATTGTGTCCATAATGAGAGTTGCGGTACATGGCTTGGCAGTTCGGGCTGGACTGTTCCCATGAGGCACAGGGTCAGACTGATTTGCATATGGCCATGTCTGAACTGGGGTGGCAGAGTGGGCTAAAGAACAGTGATGGATTAAACCCAGATCAGTTGACTGGGGGTGAGTGTTTGCAATGTTCAACACTCCGTCCATCATTTCCTTTGGTTTTTGCCATAATGAGAGTTGTGCTGCAGTTAATCCATCGCGGTGTTCGATGGATGTGTACAGGCTAACAATGTCAATAGAGACTAGTATGACTAGTATGAAATCTGATTCCCAAGTTATATCTTGGAGTTTATTAAGAATGTCTTTTGTGTCTTGGATGAAAGACGGTATTTCTTTCATAAGTCCCTGTAGTTTTCTGTCCACGTACTCTCCTATCCGTGAGCAAGGGGAATTGATTCCTGCTATGATAGGTCTTCCAGGTGGGGGGTAGATGCCTTTATGTATTTTGGGAAGGAGGTAGAGGGTTGGCATGGTGGGGTATGGTATATATAGGAATGATTTTTCTGATTGGGATATAAGTCCCAAGGTATACCATTTGTCAAGTCTGGTTTTGATAGATTTGAGGATATCTGTGGTGGGATCGCTCGTGAGGAGTTCATAACAGGTGTTATCCCCAAGTTGTCGATTTGCTTCTAGTATGTAATCATCTATGTGTATTGTGACTGGGTTACCTCCTTTGTCAGCCTCTTTCACTATCAGGTCTTTCCTGTCTTTTAGTTGTTTTATCGCTCTCCTTTCTTCCGGAGTGGTGTTGTGTGGGAGGTATTTTAATTTTCGTTGGTGTTTAGTGTATTCATTTGCCAGATCGCGTGTAACTGCTAAATGGAAGGCATCTATGCTGTTCCCTGCAGGTAGTTGTGGTAAGAAAGTGGATTTTTTGGTTAGTTTACTGTCTATGGAAATGTTGGTTTCTATTCCTAGTTCCAGCGCAGTTGTGGTTAGTGTGTCTGAGTCATTTTCTTCCTCGCTCAGGTGAGTTAATAAATCCACATTTTCTAGTTCTTGAATTGATAGTTCTGAGGTTGTGGCTATGAGTGGCGCTTCCTGTCTCATATCCCTGTCTGCAAAGAAAACCTTGAGTTTTAGTTTGCGAATGAATTTGAACAGATCTATTTGTGTTTTGGTCAAATTCCATTGGGCAGTTGGGCAGAATGAGAGTCCCTTGTTGAGTATACTGGTTTCGTGTTCGGATAGTTGGATGTGGGATAGATTTTTTATTAGGTTGGTGGACATTATGTTCTTCTTTCCATCTCCTTTTTTCTGGATGACCGCCTACACTACACAAACACCACTGCACTACCCTCAACCCTAAAACACTACCCCCAGCATGAACCACCAAACACTACCCAAATACCACTGCACTACCCTAAACCGTAAAACACTACCCACAGCATGTCCCCCTACACTACACAAACACCACTGCACTGTCCTAAACCGTAAAACACTACCCCCAGCACGACCCCCTACACTACAGAAACACAACTGCACTGCCCTAAACCCTAGTACAGTACCCCCAGCATGACCCCCTACACCACACAACCACCACTGCACTGCCCTAAACCCTAAAACACTACCCCAGCACGACCCACTACACTACACAAACACCCTAAATCTACCCCAGTACGACCCACTACTCTACCCAAACACCACTGCACCGGCCTAACCCCTAAAACACTGCCCCCAGCACAGCCCCCTTGTTGGAAACGGGTAGCGTGGTGCAGAGCGGGTGGGCCAAACTCTGGAGGAAATGTGTAAAGCATCCACGCAGTACACACAGGCGACACACCAGGCCCACTCCAAAAAGAGACACTACACAAGTGTGTGTAATAATAACTTCTGTATTGTAGAAACACAGGATAGTAAACACAGTAATCTCTACACTGCGCCCACTGGCGCCAAGTCAATATTTACAGGGGGGGATTATATACAATGCAGGGCCAATCGGGCCGCTGCCAGAACCATTGTGACGTAAAAGACAATAAAAATAAGGTCCATCAGCCTCAGTCCTGCAATAAAAACATCAGGGCATAACATTAAGCATTAGGCCGGAACACCTGTAATAAAACATCATGACATCATCATAAGTGTAAACGGCATAAACACCCCCGAGGCACGAAAGCTGTAAGGGGAAAAAATTAGGCAGAACTCATGAGGCAGAACACTAACGCTGTAGCCCTAGGGAAAAGAGCCCCCTCACATTAGGCATGGACCCATGAGGCATCAGGTTAGGCATAGGCAAAGTCACATTAACGTGAGGCATAAAAGTGGAACCAGGCATCAATACATTATGTATAACTTCTGGCATTGTCACTGGGGTATAAATTAATTTGCCTAACTCACTTTAGTATGGGGCCTAAACACCGTAGGGCAGGCATGAACTACCTGAGGTCATCCTAGTAGGACATTAGGCCTGAACATTAGCATAAAGGCATGACATATGCACCTTAGGCCTACCCATATGCATTAGGCATCCTTGAGGGCGACAACATTACATTATGCATAACCTCTGGCATACCAGCTTGGCCGGAATCAGTAGGCCTGACATCCGCATAGCAACCCTGAGGGGAAAACACTGGATAACATTATGGGCATACAGACATTATCCGGAGGGCCCTCAGCAGAAATCTCCCCTTGTAGTGCCCTCCTTGCTATGCAACCAAATGTGCCCCACGTTGCCTTTCCCACTGTCCGTCGGCACAGTGGCGTAAAATAGTCAGTCCTGGGCACGTTGGAGTCCCCTCCCTGGGACTCTGGAAACCAACCCGGAATAATGTGGCCCACGGGAGAATACTGACTCTGGGGGCAGGCACCGGCAATGTGCCCCGACACACCCCCCCAAACTCCTCAATGGGCCCCACTCACCGGGACTCTCCTGACATGCGGCCGCCTCCGCTTGCAGCCGCTGGGCTCCAGAAGTCAGGGTGGGCTCCCGCTGGGATGTCGGCGTGGCCCGCTCCTCGCCTCACTTCACCCGGTCCCCCTTCCCGGGACTGGGACTTTGGCTGGGGGCCCGCGATGCTCCTGCCGACTTCAGCTGTACCCGGGGCTCTCCTCAGCTCACGGAGAGCCCCAAAGACAGCAGCACCTCTTCGAGGCGCCAGCCCCTGTCTTCGGGGGCCCGGACCGGCCGGGTGGGCTCCCGCTCTGGTCTTCTTTTCAGCTACGGGGCTCCCTCGACACCACGGGAGCCCCGCAACACCAACACTCGCTTCTGGCTCCCCGTCCTTCACCCGGGCCCCCTCCAGGGACCCGGGACTTCTACACGAGGCTCTCCTCACATGCGAGAGCCCCACCCAGAATCCGACAGCACTCGGGGCCCTCCTCCACCTCCAGAGAGCCCCCCACCACGGAGCGACGTCTCCGTCGAGTCATGGGGCCGACGCTAGCGCGGGGTAGGCTCCCGCCTGGCGCCTCTGCAGCCACGGATCCCTCACAGCGAGGCGGGACCTCCTGGCGGTGCTCCAGCCGGCACCAATCGCTGCGCGGCTCCCCTGACGTCACGGGGAAGCCCGCGCGGCACTTCTGAGCTTCCCAGGCCGGCGGCGGTGATCCTCAGCACCCGCTTTAGGTGCGCCGGGACTCGGGCCGGCGGCGGTGATTTTTCCTCAATTCGAAGTGCGGGGTAGGCTCCCGCGATGAGGGTGCACAGCGCGGGGTGGGCACCCGCTAATCAAATATGCACAAAGCGGGGTAGGCACGCGCTATATGTTTAAAACAGCACCGCGTCCACAGGCGGGGTAGGCTCCCTATATAGTTTTAAATCGGCAAAAGGGCGGCAATACTGCGAGGTGGGCTCCCGCTTCCGATTTAAATAATCTCCAAGGCGCCAAAAATATCGCTATAGCACGGGGCAAGCGGAATGCAGCACCCACTAGGTGCTAGGGAGCAGGCAGCTGGGATTGCAGCACTCACCAGCAGAGCACAGTCAATTAAAATGTAGCGCCCACCGAATATAGCGTTCTCCTTCCGCAGGCAGCTTGAATATAGCACTCTCTTTCCGCAGGCAGCTTGAATATAGCACTCTCTTTCCGCAGGGACTGCAGTCAGGGTCCCACGAGGCGCTTGCTGGTTCCTGCGCCCTTGGTTGAGGGTTTCTTGAGGGGGGGTTGAGTTGGTGGCTGATGGCAGATTAATCAGTCTCTGCAGGTCGTCCCTGGGTTCCCCTCCCGCCGGGCCAGATCAGTGGGCTAGTTCAGGGTTCCTCACCCAGCTTAGAAGGCAGCACCTAAGCCCTATCACACCCAATGGTGTAGGTCCCTAACTAAGCCCTACCGCCTAAGTCTCCTGCGTAGGTTCCTCCAGGTCAGCGTCACCCCAACTATGGTTCTCCTTGCCCTGTGGACAGCAGAGGGGTGCAGGTAAGCTCAGGTCCCAGCACACAGGCCCATGTGGCGATAACCCCTGGCAGCAGGTCCCCTCTCTCTCAGGTCCACCCTCTGACTGAGCACATGGCAGCACAGCTCCGCCCTTGATACACCCCTCACCCCACCTACCAGACAGTGCCAGAAGCTTCTAGAAGCGTCTGGGGAAACTGGTTCTAACTGGCCTAGGGGGAGGGGTAGAGCACCCTGGGTGCCAGGCTTCCCTCCAAAAGCTGGGGTTGCTGGGAAATAACCACTAGACTGTTAACCCAGCTCAGTCAGACGGCACAACCAAACAGCCAAGGCATCCATTTTAAAAGTTACATGTTTAAAATGGGTAAACTCAGTCTGCGTACACCATCGCACAGCATTCAATAGTTAAATTCATATAACATGTGGTTTCCCATAAAAGCGAAAAAAATGTAGGGAAAAGGGCCAAGTCCAACACACCTACACTACACAAACACCACTGCACTACCCAAAACCCTAAAAGACTACCACAGCACGACCCCCTACACTACACAAACACCACTGCACTACCCTAAACCCTAAAACACAACCCCTAGCACGACCCCCTACACTACACAAACACCACTGCACTACGCTAAAACACTACCCCAGCATGACCCCCTACACTACCCAAACACCAATGCGCTACCCTAAACCCTAAAACACTACCCCCAGCACGACCCCTACCCAAACACCACTGCGCTACCCTAAACCCTAAAACACTACCCCCACCACAACCCCCTACACTACACAAACACCACTTCACTACCCTAAACCCTAAAACACTGCCCCACCACGACCCCCTACACTACACAAACACCACTGCACTACCCTAAACCCTAAAACACTACCCCCACCACGACCCCCTACACTAAACAAACACCACTGGCACTTACCTAAACACTAAATAACTTCCCCCAACACAACCCCCTTCACTACCCAAACACCACTGCACTACCCTGAAGTCTAAAAGACTACCCCCAGCAAGAGCCCCTACACTACACAAGCACCACTGCACTACCCTAAACACTAAAACACTACCCCCAGCATGACACCCTACAATACCCAAACATAGCTGCACTACTCTAAACCCTAAAACACTACCCCCAGCACGAACCCCTTTATTACACAAGCACCACTGCACTACCCTAAACCCCAAAACACTACCCCCAGCAGTACCCCTACACCACCCAAATATAACTGCACTACCCTAAACCATAAAACACTACCCCCAGCACGACCCCTACACCACAAAAACACCACTACACTACCCTAGACCCTAAAACACTACCCCAGAATGACCCCCTACACTACACAAACACCACTGCACTACCCTAAAACACTACCCCAGCACGACCTCTACAGCACACAAACACCACTGTACTATCCTAAACCCTAAAACACTACCCCCAGCACAACCACCTACACTACACAAACACCACTGTACTATCCTAAACCCTAAAACACTACCCCCAGCACGACCCCTTCACTACCCAAACACAATTGCACTGCTGTAAACCCCAAAACACTACCCCCAGTATGACACCCTACACTACCCAAATACCACTGCACTACACTAAACCCTAAAACACTCCCCCTACACTACACAAACACCACTGCACTACCCTAAACCCTAAAACACTACCCCCAGCATGACCCCCTACACTACACAAGCAACACTGCACTACCCTAAACCCTAAAACATTACCTCCAGCACTACCCCCTACATAACCCCAACACCACTGCACTACCCTAAACCCTAAAACACTACCCCCAGCACGACCGCCTATACTACACAAGCACCACTGCACTACCCTAAACCCTCAAACACTACCCCCAGCACGACACCCTACACTAACCAAACATAGCTGCACTACCCTAAACCCTAAATCTACCCCCAGCATTACCCCCTACACTACCCAAAAACCACTGTGCTACCCTAATCCCTAAAACACTACCCCCAGCACGACCCCCTACACAACAAAAACCCCACTGGCACTAACCGAAACCCTAAATAACTACCCCCAGCACGACCCCCTACACTACCCAAACACCACTGCACTACCCTAAACCACAAAAGACTACCGCCAACACGACCCCCTACACTACACAAACACCACTGCACTACCCTAAACCCTAAGACACTACCCCCAGCACAACCCCCTATGCTACCCAAACACCACCGCACTACCCTAAATCCTAAAACACTTCCCCAACACGACCCCCTACACTACACAAACACCACTGCACTACCCTAAACCCTAAACCACTACCCCAGCACAACCTCCTACACTACCCATACACCACAGTACCACCCTAAACCCTAAAACACGACCCCCTACACTATCCAAACACCACTGCACTACACTAAGCCCTAAAACACTACCCCCAGCACGACCCCTACACTACACAAACACCACTGCACTACCCTAAACCCTAAAACACTACCACCAGCACAACTCCCTACACTACACAAACACCACTGCACTACCATACACCCTAAAACACCACCCCAGCACGAACCCCTACACTACACAAACACCACTGCACTACCCTAAATCCTAAAACATGACCCCCTACATTACAAAAACACCACTGCACTACCCTAAACCACTACCCCCAGCACGACCCCCTACACTACACAAACACAACTGTACTACCCTAAATCCTAAAACACGACCCCCTACACTACACAAACACCACTGCACAACCCTAAATCCTAAAACACTACACCCAGATTGACCCCCTACACTACACAAACACCACAGCACTACCCTAAACCCTAAAACAGTACCCCCAGCACGACCCCCTATACTACCCAAACAGCACTCCACTATCCTAAACCCTAAAAAACGTATCCCAGCATGACCCCCTACACCACACAAACACTACTGCAGTACCCTAAACCCTAAAACACTATCCAAAGAATGACCCCCTACACTACGCAAACATCACTGCACTACCCTAAACCCTAAAACACTATCCCCAGCACGACCCCCTACACTACACAGACACCACTGTACTACCCTAAATTCTAAAACATGACCCCCTACATTACACAAACACCACTGCACTACCCTAAACCACTACCCCCAGCACAACCCTCTACACTACACAAACACCACTGTACTACCCTAAATCCTAAAACACGACCCCCTACACTACACAAACACCACTGCACTACCCTAAATCCTAAAACACTACCCCCAGAACAACCCCCTACACTACACAAGCACCACAGCACTACCCTAAACCCTAAAACAGTACGCCCAGCACGACCCCCTATACTACCCAAACAACACTCCACTACCCAAAACCCTAAAAAAACGTATCCCAGCACGACCCCCTACACCACACAAACACCACTGCAGTACCCTAAACCCTAAAACACTATCCCCAGAACGACCCCCTACACTACTCAAACATCACTGCACTACCCCCAGCACAACCCCTACACTACACAAACACCACTGCACTACCCTAAACCATAAAACACTACCCCCAGCACGACCCCCTTCACTACCAAACGCAACTGCACTACTCTAAACCCAAAAAGACTACCCCCAGTACGACCCCCTACACTGCCCAAACACCACTGCACTATCCTAAACCCTAAAACACTACCCTCTACACTACACAAACACCACTGCACTATCCTAAACACTAAAACACTACCCCCAGCACAACCCCTACACTGCACACACACCACTGCACTACTCTAAACCCATAAACACTACCCCCAGCACGACCCCCTACACTACCCAAACATCACTGCACTACCCTGAACCCTAAAACACTACCCCCATCACTACCCCTACACTACCCAAACACTGCACTACTCTAAACCCTAAAACACTACCCCCAGCATGAGCCCCTACACTACACAAGCACCACTGCACTACCCTAAACCCTAAAACACTACCCCAGCATGACACCCTACAATACCCAAACATAGCTGCACTACTCTAAACCCTAAAACACTACCCCCAGCACGAACCCCTTTACCACACAAGCATCACTGCACTACCCTAAACCCTAAAACACTACCCCCAGCAGTAACCCTACACTAACCAAACATAACTGCACTACCCTAAACCCTAAAACTCTACCCCCAGCATGACCCCCTACACTACCCAAACACCACAGCACTACCCTAAAACACTACCGCCAGCAGTACACCCTCCACTACCCAAACACAACTGCACTACCCTAAATCCTAAAACACTACCCCAGAACGACCCCCTACACTACACAAACACCACAGCACTATGCTAAACCCTAAAACACTATCCCCAGAACGACCCCCTATACTACACAAACATCACTGCACTACCCTAAAACACTACACCCAGCACAACCCCCACACTACACAAACACCACTGCACTACCCTAAACCCTAAAACCCTATCTCCAGTACGACCCCCTGCACTACACAAACACCACTGTACTACCCTAAACCATAAAACACTACCCCCAGCACGACCCCCTTCACTACCCAAACACAACTGCACTACTCTAAACCCAAAAACACTACCCCCAGTACGACCCCTACACTTCCCAAACACCACTGCACTATCCTAAACCCTAAAACACTACCCCCTACACTACACAAACACCACTGCACTATCCTAAACCCTAAAACACTATCCCCAGCATGACCCCCTACAATGCACACACACCACTGCACTACTCTAAACCCATAAACACTACCCCCAGCACAACCCCCTACACTACCCAAACATCACTGCACTACCCTAAACCCTAAAACACTACCCCCAGCATGACACCCCACAATATCCAAACATAGCTGCACTACTGTAAACCCTAAAACACTATCCCCATCACTACCCAAACACTGCACTACTCTAAACCCTAACACACTACCCCCAGCACGACCCACTACACTACACAAGCACCACTGCCCTACCCTAAACTCTAAAACACTACCCCCAGCATGACACCCTACAATATCCAAACATAGCTGCACTACTGTAAACCCTAAAACACTATCCCCAGCACGAACCCCTTTACTACACAAGCACCACTGCACTACCCTAAACCCTAAAACACTATCCCCAGCAGTACCCCTACACTACCCAAACATAACTGCACTACCCTAAACCCTAAAACACTACCCCCAGCATGACCCCCTACACTACCCAAACACCACAGCACTACCCTAAAACACTACCGCCAGCAGTACCCCCTACACTACCCAAACACAACTGCACTACCCTACACCCTAAAACACTACCCCCAGCATGACCCCTACACTATACAAACACCACTGCACTACCCTATTTGACTAACCTAAACCCTAAAACACTACCCCCAGCATGATCCATACACTACCCAAACACCACTGCACTACCCTAAACCCTAAAACACTACCCCCAGCACAACCCCCTACACTACACAAGCACACCTGCACTACACTATATCTACCCCAGCACTACCCCTACACTACACAAACACCACTTCACTA
The DNA here is from genome assembly GCF_964204655.1 of Triturus cristatus. NCBI lineage: Eukaryota > Metazoa > Chordata > Amphibia > Caudata > Salamandridae > Triturus > Triturus cristatus. The sequence goes on along the minus strand of NC_140579.1, from coordinate 1,170,959,368 downwards.
ACCTAAACCCCAAAACACTACCCCCAGCATGCCCCCCTACACTACACAAACACCACTGCACTACCCTACTGCACTACCCTAAACCCTAAAACACTACTCCCAGCACAACACCCTACACAACCCAAACATACCTGCACTACCCTACACCCTAAAACTCTAGCACCTGCACGACTCCCTACACTACCCAAACACAACTGCACTACCCTAAACCCTAAATTTACCCCAGCACTACCCCTACACAACACAAACACCACTGCACTACCCTAAACCCTAAAACACTACCCCCAGCACGACCCCCTTCACTTCACAAGCACCACTGCACTACCCTAAACCTCTAAAACACTCCCCCAGCACGACACCCTACACTACCCAAACATAACTGCACTACCCTAAACCCTAAAACACTACCACCAGCACGACTTCCTACACTACCCAAACACCACTGCACTACCCAACACCCTAAAACACTACCCCAGCATTAACCCCTACACTGCGCAAACACCACTGCACTACCCTAAACCCTTAAACCCTATCCCCAGCACAACTCCCTGCACTACACAAACAACACTGCACCACCGTAAACCCTAAAACACTACCCCAGCACAACCCCCTACACTACACAAACACCACTGTACTACCCTAAATCAAGACCCCCTACACTACACAAACACCACTGCACTACCCTAAACCACTACCCCCAGCACGACCCTCTACACTACACAAACACCACTGTACTACCCTAAATCCTAAAACACGGCCCCCTACACTACACAAACACCACTGTACTACCCTAAATCCTAAAACACTGCCCCCAGAACGACCCCTTACACTACACAAACACCACTACACTACCCTAAAACACTACCCCCAGCACGACCCCCTACACTACACAAACACCACTGTACTACCCTAAACCCTAAAACACTGCCCCCAGCACGACCCATTCACATCCCAAACACAACTGCACTACTCTAAACCCAAAAACACTACCCCAGTATGACTCCCTACAGTACCCAAACACCACTGCACTACCCTAAACCCTTAAACACTACCCCTACACTACACAAACACCACAGCACTATCCTAAACCCTAAAACACTACCCCCAGCACGACCCCATACACTACACAAACACCACTGCACTACTCTAAACCCATAAACACTACCCCCAGCACGACCCCCTACACTATCCAAATACCACTATAAATGTAAATTGATACTTGTATAGCGCACTACTCACCTGCAAGGGTCTCAAGGCGCTTGTACGAATACCGCTGTGGAACCCATCCTGGCTTTTCCCTGTGAGGCATCCACTCCTGGGCACCCCCAAGGTGGAGGCCAGGCATCCTTAGCGTTGTGGGGGCCGTTGTGGAGATTAAGCAGGCTATTGCCCAGAGTTGCAGAGTGGGACTCCATGATTGGAATGGCACCGAGGCGAGAATTATCAGGTCCGTGGAATTTTGAGCCCAAGACCCGCCGAGGCGAGGAATTGAACCCTGGTCCCGGGATACCCTCTGCATCAGGGTCTGCCGCTCTAATCATTGAGCCACACTTCTCCACTGCACTACCCTTAACCCTAAAACACTACCCCTACACCACAAAAACTCCACTGCACTACCCTAAACCCTAAAACACTATCTCCAGCACGACCCCCTACACTACACGAACACCACTGTACTACCCTAAATCCTAAAACACGATCCCCTACACTACACAAACACCACTACACTACCCTAAATCACTACCCCAGCACGACCCCCTACACTACACAAACACCACTGTACTACCCTAAATCCTATAACACGACACCCTACATTGCACAAACACCACTACACTACCCTAAATCCTAAAACACTACCCCCAGAAAGACCCCCTACACTACACAAACACCACAGCACTACCCTAAACCCTAAAACACTACCCCAGCACGACCCCCTATACTACCCAAACAACACTCCACAACCCTAAACCCTAAAACAGTTACCCCAGCATGACCCCCTACACTACACAAGCAACACTGCACTACCCTAAACCCTAAAACATTACCTCCAGCACTACCCCCTACATAACCCCAACACCACTGCACTACCCTAAACCCTAAAACACTACCCCCAGCACGACCGCCTATACTACACAAGCACCACTGCACTACCCTAAACCCTCAAACACTACCCCCAGCACGACACCCTACACTAACCAAACATAGCTGCACTACCCTAAACCCTAAATCTACCCCCAGCATTACCCCCTACACTACCCAAAAACCACTGTGCTACCCTAATCCCTAAAACACTACCCCCAGCACGACCCCCTACACAACAAAAACCCCACTGGCACTAACCGAAACCCTAAATAACTACCCCCAGCACGACCCCCTACACTACCCAAACACCACTGCACTACCCTAAACCACAAAAGACTACCGCCAACACGACCCCCTACACTACACAAACACCACTGCACTACCCTAAACCCTAAGACACTACCCCCAGCACAACCCCCTATGCTACCCAAACACCACCGCACTACCCTAAATCCTAAAACACTTCCCCAACACGACCCCCTACACTACACAAACACCACTGCACTACCCTAAACCCTAAACCACTACCCCAGCACAACCTCCTACACTACCCATACACCACAGTACCACCCTAAACCCTAAAACACGACCCCCTACACTATCCAAACACCACTGCACTACACTAAGCCCTAAAACACTACCCCCAGCACGACCCCTACACTACACAAACACCACTGCACTACCCTAAACCCTAAAACACTACCACCAGCACAACTCCCTACACTACACAAACACCACTGCACTACCATACACCCTAAAACACCACCCCAGCACGAACCCCTACACTACACAAACACCACTGCACTACCCTAAATCCTAAAACATGACCCCCTACATTACAAAAACACCACTGCACTACCCTAAACCACTACCCCCAGCACGACCCCCTACACTACACAAACACAACTGTACTACCCTAAATCCTAAAACACGACCCCCTACACTACACAAACACCACTGCACAACCCTAAATCCTAAAACACTACACCCAGATTGACCCCCTACACTACACAAACACCACAGCACTACCCTAAACCCTAAAACAGTACCCCCAGCACGACCCCCTATACTACCCAAACAGCACTCCACTATCCTAAACCCTAAAAAACGTATCCCAGCATGACCCCCTACACCACACAAACACTACTGCAGTACCCTAAACCCTAAAACACTATCCAAAGAATGACCCCCTACACTACGCAAACATCACTGCACTACCCTAAACCCTAAAACACTATCCCCAGCACGACCCCCTACACTACACAGACACCACTGTACTACCCTAAATTCTAAAACATGACCCCCTACATTACACAAACACCACTGCACTACCCTAAACCACTACCCCCAGCACAACCCTCTACACTACACAAACACCACTGTACTACCCTAAATCCTAAAACACGACCCCCTACACTACACAAACACCACTGCACTACCCTAAATCCTAAAACACTACCCCCAGAACAACCCCCTACACTACACAAGCACCACAGCACTACCCTAAACCCTAAAACAGTACGCCCAGCACGACCCCCTATACTACCCAAACAACACTCCACTACCCAAAACCCTAAAAAAACGTATCCCAGCACGACCCCCTACACCACACAAACACCACTGCAGTACCCTAAACCCTAAAACACTATCCCCAGAACGACCCCCTACACTACTCAAACATCACTGCACTACCCCCAGCACAACCCCTACACTACACAAACACCACTGCACTACCCTAAACCATAAAACACTACCCCCAGCACGACCCCCTTCACTACCAAACGCAACTGCACTACTCTAAACCCAAAAAGACTACCCCCAGTACGACCCCCTACACTGCCCAAACACCACTGCACTATCCTAAACCCTAAAACACTACCCTCTACACTACACAAACACCACTGCACTATCCTAAACACTAAAACACTACCCCCAGCACAACCCCTACACTGCACACACACCACTGCACTACTCTAAACCCATAAACACTACCCCCAGCACGACCCCCTACACTACCCAAACATCACTGCACTACCCTGAACCCTAAAACACTACCCCCATCACTACCCCTACACTACCCAAACACTGCACTACTCTAAACCCTAAAACACTACCCCCAGCATGAGCCCCTACACTACACAAGCACCACTGCACTACCCTAAACCCTAAAACACTACCCCAGCATGACACCCTACAATACCCAAACATAGCTGCACTACTCTAAACCCTAAAACACTACCCCCAGCACGAACCCCTTTACCACACAAGCATCACTGCACTACCCTAAACCCTAAAACACTACCCCCAGCAGTAACCCTACACTAACCAAACATAACTGCACTACCCTAAACCCTAAAACTCTACCCCCAGCATGACCCCCTACACTACCCAAACACCACAGCACTACCCTAAAACACTACCGCCAGCAGTACACCCTCCACTACCCAAACACAACTGCACTACCCTAAATCCTAAAACACTACCCCAGAACGACCCCCTACACTACACAAACACCACAGCACTATGCTAAACCCTAAAACACTATCCCCAGAACGACCCCCTATACTACACAAACATCACTGCACTACCCTAAAACACTACACCCAGCACAACCCCCACACTACACAAACACCACTGCACTACCCTAAACCCTAAAACCCTATCTCCAGTACGACCCCCTGCACTACACAAACACCACTGTACTACCCTAAACCATAAAACACTACCCCCAGCACGACCCCCTTCACTACCCAAACACAACTGCACTACTCTAAACCCAAAAACACTACCCCCAGTACGACCCCTACACTTCCCAAACACCACTGCACTATCCTAAACCCTAAAACACTACCCCCTACACTACACAAACACCACTGCACTATCCTAAACCCTAAAACACTATCCCCAGCATGACCCCCTACAATGCACACACACCACTGCACTACTCTAAACCCATAAACACTACCCCCAGCACAACCCCCTACACTACCCAAACATCACTGCACTACCCTAAACCCTAAAACACTACCCCCAGCATGACACCCCACAATATCCAAACATAGCTGCACTACTGTAAACCCTAAAACACTATCCCCATCACTACCCAAACACTGCACTACTCTAAACCCTAACACACTACCCCCAGCACGACCCACTACACTACACAAGCACCACTGCCCTACCCTAAACTCTAAAACACTACCCCCAGCATGACACCCTACAATATCCAAACATAGCTGCACTACTGTAAACCCTAAAACACTATCCCCAGCACGAACCCCTTTACTACACAAGCACCACTGCACTACCCTAAACCCTAAAACACTATCCCCAGCAGTACCCCTACACTACCCAAACATAACTGCACTACCCTAAACCCTAAAACACTACCCCCAGCATGACCCCCTACACTACCCAAACACCACAGCACTACCCTAAAACACTACCGCCAGCAGTACCCCCTACACTACCCAAACACAACTGCACTACCCTACACCCTAAAACACTACCCCCAGCATGACCCCTACACTATACAAACACCACTGCACTACCCTATTTGACTAACCTAAACCCTAAAACACTACCCCCAGCATGATCCATACACTACCCAAACACCACTGCACTACCCTAAACCCTAAAACACTACCCCCAGCACAACCCCCTACACTACACAAGCACACCTGCACTACACTATATCTACCCCAGCACTACCCCTACACTACACAAACACCACTTCACTAACCTAAACCCCAAAACACTACCCCCAGCATGCCCCCCTACACTACACAAACACCACTGCACTACCCTACTGCACTACCCTAAACCCTAAAACACTACTCCCAGCACAACACCCTACACAACCCAAACATACCTGCACTACCCTACACCCTAAAACTCTAGCACCTGCACGACTCCCTACACTACCCAAACACAACTGCACTACCCTAAACCCTAAATTTACCCCAGCACTACCCCTACACAACACAAACACCACTGCACTACCCTAAACCCTAAAACACTACCCCCAGCACGACCCCCTTCACTTCACAAGCACCACTGCACTACCCTAAACCTCTAAAACACTCCCCCAGCACGACACCCTACACTACCCAAACATAACTGCACTACCCTAAACCCTAAAACACTACCACCAGCACGACTTCCTACACTACCCAAACACCACTGCACTACCCAACACCCTAAAACACTACCCCAGCATTAACCCCTACACTGCGCAAACACCACTGCACTACCCTAAACCCTTAAACCCTATCCCCAGCACAACTCCCTGCACTACACAAACAACACTGCACCACCGTAAACCCTAAAACACTACCCCAGCACAACCCCCTACACTACACAAACACCACTGTACTACCCTAAATCAAGACCCCCTACACTACACAAACACCACTGCACTACCCTAAACCACTACCCCCAGCACGACCCTCTACACTACACAAACACCACTGTACTACCCTAAATCCTAAAACACGGCCCCCTACACTACACAAACACCACTGTACTACCCTAAATCCTAAAACACTGCCCCCAGAACGACCCCTTACACTACACAAACACCACTACACTACCCTAAAACACTACCCCCAGCACGACCCCCTACACTACACAAACACCACTGTACTACCCTAAACCCTAAAACACTGCCCCCAGCACGACCCATTCACATCCCAAACACAACTGCACTACTCTAAACCCAAAAACACTACCCCAGTATGACTCCCTACAGTACCCAAACACCACTGCACTACCCTAAACCCTTAAACACTACCCCTACACTACACAAACACCACAGCACTATCCTAAACCCTAAAACACTACCCCCAGCACGACCCCATACACTACACAAACACCACTGCACTACTCTAAACCCATAAACACTACCCCCAGCACGACCCCCTACACTATCCAAATACCACTATAAATGTAAATTGATACTTGTATAGCGCACTACTCACCTGCAAGGGTCTCAAGGCGCTTGTACGAATACCGCTGTGGAACCCATCCTGGCTTTTCCCTGTGAGGCAGCCACTCCTGGGCACCCCCAAGGTGGAGGCCAGGCATCCTTAGCGTTGTGGGGGCCGTTGTGGAGATTAAGCAGGCTATTGCCCAGAGTTGCAGAGTGGGACTCCATGATTGGAATGGCACCGAGGCGAGAATTATCAGGTCCGTGGAATTTTGAGCCCAAGACCCGCCGAGGCGAGGAATTGAACCCTGGTCCCGGGATACCCTCTGCATCAGGGTCTGCCGCTCTAATCATTGAGCCACACTTCTCCACTGCACTACCCTTAACCCTAAAACACTACCCCTACACCACAAAAACTCCACTGCACTACCCTAAACCCTAAAACACTATCTCCAGCACGACCCCCTACACTACACGAACACCACTGTACTACCCTAAATCCTAAAACACGATCCCCTACACTACACAAACACCACTACACTACCCTAAATCACTACCCCAGCACGACCCCCTACACTACACAAACACCACTGTACTACCCTAAATCCTATAACACGACACCCTACATTGCACAAACACCACTACACTACCCTAAATCCTAAAACACTACCCCCAGAAAGACCCCCTACACTACACAAACACCACAGCACTACCCTAAACCCTAAAACACTACCCCAGCACGACCCCCTATACTACCCAAACAACACTCCACAACCCTAAACCCTAAAACAGTTACCCCAGCACGACCCCCTACACCACGCAAACACAACTGCAGTACCCTAAACCCTAAAACACTATCCCCAGAATGAACCCCTACACTACACAAACACCACTGCACTACCCTAAAACACTACCCCCAGCACGACCCCTATACTACACAAACACCACTGCACTACCCTAAACCCTAAAACACTATCCCCAGTACGACCCCCTACACTATACAAACACCACTGTACTACCCTAAACCCTAAAATACTAAGCCCAGCACGACACCCTTCACTACCCAAACACAATTGCACTACTCTAAACCCAAAAACACTACCCCCAGTACGACCCCTAACTACTCAAACACCACTGCACTATCCTAAACCCTAAAACACTACCCCCTACACTACACAAACACCACTGCACTATCCTAAACCCTAAAACACTACCCCCAGCACAACACCCTACACTACACAAACACCACTGCACTACCCTTAACCCTAAAACACTACCCCTACACTACAAAAACTCCACTGCACTACCCTAAACCCTAAAACCCTATCTCCAGCACGACCCCCTACACTACACAAACACCACTGCACTACCCTAAACCACTACCCCAGCATGACCCCCTACACTACACAAACACCACTGTACTACGCTAAATCTTATAACACGACAATCTACACTGCACAAACACCACTACACTACCCTAAATCCTAAAACACTACCCCCAGAAAGACCCCCTACACTACACAAACACCACAGCACTACCCTAAACCCTAAACCCTAAAATACTAACCCCAGCACGACCCCCTTCACTACCCAAACACAATTGCACTACTCTAAACCCAAAAACACTACCCCCAGTACGACCCCCTAACTACCCAAACACCACTGCACAATCCTAAACCCTAAAACACTACCCCCTACACTACACAAATACCACTGCACTACCCTAAACCACTACCCCCAGCACGACCCTCTACACTACACAAACACCACTGTACTACCCTAAATCCTAAAACAAGACCCCCTACACTACACAAACACCACAGAACTTCCCTATACCCTAAAACACTGCACCCCGCATGACCCTATACTACCCAAACAACACCCCACTACCCTAAATCCTAAAACACTTACACCAGCACGACCCCCTACACCACACAAACACCACTACACCACCCTAAAACACTACCCCCAGCACGACCCCTACACTACACAAACACCACCGCACTACCCTAAATCCTAAAACACTTCCCCAACACGACCCCCTACACTACACAAACACCACTGCACTACCCTAAACCCTAAACCACTACCCCAGCACAACCTCCTACACTACCCATACACCACAGTACCACCCTAAACCCTAAAACACGACCCCCTACACTATCCAAACACCACTGCACTACACTAAGCCCTAAAACACTACCCCCAGCACGACCCCTACACTACACAAACACCACTGCACTACCCTAAACCCTAAAACACTACCACCAGCACAACTCCCTACACTACACAAACACCACTGCACTACCATACACCCTAAAACACCACCCCAGCACGAACCCCTACACTACACAAACACCACTGCACTACCCTAAATCCTAAAACATGACCCCCTACATTACAAAAACACAACTGCACTACCCTAAACCACTACCCCCAGCACGACCCCCTACACTACACAAACACAACTGTACTACCCTAAATCCTAAAACACGACCCCCTACACTACACAAACACCACTGCACAACCCTAAATCCTAAAACACTACACCCAGATTGACCCCCTACACTACACAAACACCACAGCACTACCCTAAACCCTAAAACAGTACCCCCAGCACGACCCCCTATACTACCCAAACAGCACTCAACTATCCTAAACCCTAAAAAACGTATCCCAGCATGACCCCCTACACCACACAAACACTACTGCAGTACCCTAAACCCTAAAACACTATCCAAAGAATGACCCCCTACACTACGCAAACATCACTGCACTACCCTAAACCCTAAAACACTATCCCCAGCACGACCCCCTACACTACACAGACACCACTGTACTACCCTAAATCCTAAAACATGACCCCCTACATTACACAAACACCACTGCACTACCCTAAACCACTACCGCCAGCACAACCCTCTACACTACACAAACACCACTGTACTACCCTAAATCCTAAAACACGACCCCCTACACTACACAAACACCACTGCACTACCCTAAATCCTAAAACACTACCCCCAGAACAACCCCCTACACTACACAAGCACCACAGCACTACCCTAAACCCTAAAACAGTACGCCCAGCACGACCCCCTATACTACCCAAACAACACTCCACTACCCAAAACCCTAAAAAAACGTATCCCAGCACGACCCCCTACACCACACAAACACCACTGCAGTACCCTAAACCCTAAAACACTATCCCCAGAACGACCCCCTACACTACTCAAACATCACTGCACTACCCCCAGCACAACCCCTACACTACACAAACACCACTGCACTACCCTAAACCATAAAACACTACCCCCAGCACGACCCCCTTCACTACCAAACGCAACTGCACTACTCTAAACCCAAAAAGACTACCCCCAGTACGACCCCCTACACTGCCCAAACACCACTGCACTATCCTAAACCCTAAAACACTACCCTCTACACTACACAAACACCACTGCACTATCCTAAACACTAAAACACTACCCCCAGCACAACCCCTACACTGCACACACACCACTGCACTACTCTAAACCCATAAACACTACCCCCAGCACGACCCCCTACACTACCCAAACATCACTGCACTACCCTGAACCCTAAAACACTACCCCATCACTACCCCTACACTACCCAAACACTGCACTACTCTAAACCCTAAAACACTACCGCCAGCATGAGCCCCTACACTACACAAGCACCACTGCACTACCCTAAACCCTAAAACACTACCCCAGCATGACACCCTACAATACCCAAACATAGCTGCACTACTCTAAACCCTAAAACACTACCCCCAGCACGAACCCCTTTACCACACAAGCATCACTGCACTACCCTAAACCCTAAAACACTACCCCCAGCAGTAACCCTACACTAACCAAACATAACTGCACTACCCTAAACCCTAAAACTCTACCCCCAGCATGACCCCCTACACTACCCAAACACCACAGCACTACCCTAAAACACTACCGCCAGCAGTACACCCTCCACTACCCAAACACAACTGCACTACCCTAAATCCTAAAACACTACCCCAGAACGACCCCCTACACTACACAAACACCACAGCACTATGCTAAACCCTAAAACACTATCCCCAGAACGACCCCCTATACTACACAAACATCACTGCACTACCCTAAAACACTACACCCAGCACAACCCCCACACTACACAAACACCACTGCACTACCCTAAAACCCTATCTCCAGTACGACCCCCTGCACTACACAAACACCACTGTACTACCCTAAACCATAAAACACTACCCCCAGCACGACCCCCTTCACTACCCAAACACAACTGCACTACTCTAAACCCAAAAACACTACCCCCAGTACGACCCCTACACTTCCCAAACACCACTGCACTATCCTAAACCCTAAAACACTACCCCCTACACTACACAAACACCACTGCACTATCCTAAACCCTAAAACACTATCCCCAGCATGACCCCCTACAATGCACACACACCACTGCACTACTCTAAACCCATAAACACTACCCCCAGCACAACCCCCTACAATACCCAAACATCACTGCACTACCCTAAACCCTAAAACACTACCCCCAGCATGACACCCCACAATATCCAAACATAGCTGCACTACTGTAAACCCTAAAACACTATCCCCATCACTACCCAAACACTGCACTACTCTAAACCCTAACACACTACCCCCAGCACGACCCACTACACTACACAAGCACCACTGCCCTACCCTAAACTCTAAAACACTACCCCCAGCATGACACCCTACAATATCCAAACATAGCTGCACTACTGTAAACCCTAAAACACTATCCCCAGCACGAACCCCTTTACTACACAAGCACCACTGCACTACCCTAAACCCTAAAACACTATCCCCAGCAGTACCCCTACACTACCCAAACATAACTGCACTACCCTAAACCCTAAAACACTACCCCCAGCATGACCCCCTACACTACCCAAACACCACAGCACTACCCTAAAACACTACCGCCAGCAGTACCCCCTACACTACCCAAACACAACTGCACTACCCTACACCCTAAAACACTACCCCCAGCATGACCCCTACACTATACAAACACCACTGCACTACCCTATTTGACTAACCTAAACCCTAAAACACTACCCCCAGCATGATCCATACTCTACCCAAACACCACTGCACTACCCTAAACCCTAAAACACTACCCCCAGCACAACCCCCTACACTACACAAGCACACCTGCACTACACTATATCTACCCCAGCACTACCCCTACACTACACAAACACCACTTCACTAACCTAAACCCCAAAACACTACCCCCAGCATGCCCCCCTACACTACACAAACACCACTGCACTACCCTACTGCACTACCCTAAACCCTAAAACACTACTCCCAGCACAACACCCTACACAACCCAAACATAACTGCACTACCCTACACCCTAAAACTCTAGCACCTGCACGACTCCCTACACTACCCAAACACAACTGCACTACCCTAAACCCTAAATTTACCCCAGCACTACCCCTACACAACACAAACACCACTGCACTACCCTAAACCCTAAAACACTACCCCCAGCACGACCCCCTTCACTTCACAAGCACCACTGCACTACCCTAAACCTCTAAAACACTCCCCCAGCACGACACCCTACACTACCCAAACATAACTGCACTACCCTAAACCCTAAAACACTACCACCAGCACGACTTCCTACACTACCCAAACACCACTGCACTACCCAACACCCTAAAACACTACCCCAGCATTAACCCCTACACTGCGCAAACACCACTGCACTACCCTAAACCCTTAAACCCTATCCCCAGCACAACTCCCTGCACTACACAAACAACACTGCACCACCGTAAACCCTAAAACACTACCCCAGCACAACCCCCTACACTACACAAACACCACTGTACTACCCTAAATCAAGACCCCCTACACTACACAAACACCACTGCACTACCCTAAACCACTACCCCCAGCACGACCCTCTACACTACACAAACACCACTGTACTACCCTAAATCCTAAAACACTGCCCCCAGAACGACCCCTTACCCTACACAAACACCACTACACTACCCTAAAACACTACCCCCAGCACGACCCCCTACACTACACAAACACCACTGTACTACCCTAAACCCTAAAACACTGCCCCCAGCACGACCCATTCACATCCCAAACACAACTGCACTACTCTAAACCCAAAAACACTACCCCAGTATGACTCCCTACAGTACCCAAACACCACTGCACTACCCTAAACCCTTAAACACTACCCCTACACTACACAAACACCACAGCACTATCCTAAACCCTAAAACACTACCCCCAGCACGACCCTATACACTACACAAACACCACTGCACTACTCTAAACCCATAAACACTACCCCCAGCACGACCCCCTACACTATCCAAATACCACTATAAATGTAAATTGATACTTGTATAGCGCACTACTCACCTGCAAGGGTCTCAAGGCGCTTGTACGAATACCGCTGTGGAACCCATCCTGGCTTTTCCCTGTGAGGCATCCACTCCTGGGCACCCCCAAGGTGGAGGCCAGGCATCCTTAGCGTTGTGGGGGCCGTTGTGGAGATTAAGCAGGCTATTGCCCAGAGTTGCAGAGTGGGACTCCATGATTGGAATGGCACCGAGGCGAGAATTATCAGGTCCGTGGAATTTTGAGCCCAAGACCCGCCGAGGCGAGGAATTGAACCCTGGTCCCGGGATACCCTCTGCATCAGGGTCTGCCGCTCTAATCATTGAGCCACACTTCTCCACTGCACTACCCTTAACCCTAAAACACTACCCCTACACCACAAAAACTCCACTGCACTACCCTAAACCCTAAAACACTATCTCCAGCACGACCCCCTACACTACACGAACACCACTGTACTACCCTAAATCCTAAAACACGATCCCCTACACTACACAAACACCACTACACTACCCTAAATCACTACCCCAGCACGACACCCTACACTACACAAACACCACTGTACTACCCTAAATCCTATAACACGACACCCTACATTGCACAAACACCACTACACTACCCTAAATCCTAAAACACTACCCCCAGAAAGACCCCCTACACTACACAAACACCACAGCACTACCCTAAACCCTAAAACACTACCCCAGCACGACCCCCTATACTACCCAAACAACACTCCACTACCCTAAACCCTAAAACAGTTACCCCAGCACGACCCCCTACACCACGCAAACACAACTGCAGTACCCTAAACCCTAAAACACTATCCCCAGAATGAACCCCTACACTACACAAACACCACTGCACTACCCTAAAACACTACCCCCAGCACGACCCCTATACTACACAAACACCACTGCACTACCCTAAACCCTAAAACACTATCCCCAGTACGACCCCCTACACTATACAAACACCACTGTACTACCCTAAACCCTAAAATACTAAGCCCAGCACGACCCCCTTCACTACCCAAACACAATTGCACTACTCTAAACCCAAAAACACTACCCCCAGTACGACCCCTAACTACCCAAACACCACTGCACTATCCTAAACCCTAAAACACTACCCCCTACACTACACAAACACCACTGCACTATCCTAAACCCTAAAACACTACCCCCAGCACAACACCCTACACTACACAAACACCACTGCACTACCCTTAACCCTAAAACACTACCCCTACACTACAAAAACTCCACTGCACTACCCTAAACCCTAAAACCCTATCTCCAGCACGACCCCCTACACTACACAAACACCACTGCACTACCCTAAACCACTACCCCAGCATGACCCCCTACACTACACAAACACCACTGTACTACGCTAAATCTTATAACACGACAATCTACACTGCACAAACACCACTACACTACCCTAAATCCTAAAACACTACCCCCAGAAAGACCCCCTACACTACACAAACACCACAGCACTACCCTAAACCCTAAACCCTAAAATACTAACCCCAGCACGACCCCCTTCACTACCCAAACACAATTGCACTACTCTAAACCCAAAAACACTACCCCCAGTACGACCCCCTAACTACCCAAACACCACTGCACAATCCTAAACCCTAAAACACTACCCCCTACACTACACAAATACCACTGCACTACCCTAAACCACTACCCCCAGCACGACCCTCTACACTACACAAACACCACTGTACTACCCTAAATCCTAAAACACGACCCCCTACACTACACAAACACCCCTGTACTACCCTAAATCCTAAAACATTACCCCCAAAACGACCCCCTACACTACACAAACACCACAGAACTTCCCTATACCCTAAAACACTGCACCCCGCATGACCCTATACTACCCAAACAACACCCCACTACCCTAAATCCTAAAACACTTACACCAGCACGACCCCCTACACCACACAAACACCACTACACCACCCTAAAACACTACCCCCAGCACGACCCCTACACTACACAAACACCACTGCAGTACCCTAAACCCTAAAACACTGCCCTCACAATGACCCCCTACACTACACAAACACCACTACACTACCCTAAAACACAACCCCCAGCACGACCCCTACACTACACAAACACCACTGCACTACCCTAAACCCTAAAACAGCACGACCCCCTACACTACACAAACACCACTGTACTACCCTAAACCCTAAAACACTGCCCCCAGCACGACCCATTCACATCCCAAACACAACTGCACTACTCTAAACCCAAAAACACTACCCCAGTATGACTCCCTACAGTACCCAAACACCACTGCACTACCCTAAACCCTTAAACACTACCCCTACACTACACAAACACCACAGCACTATCCTAAACCCTAAAACACTACCCCCAGCACAACCCCATACACTACACAAACACCACTGCACTACTCTAAACCCATAAACACTACCCCCAGCACGACCCCCTACACTATCCAAATACCACTATAAATGTAAATTGATACTTGTATAGCGCACTACTCACCCGCAAGGGTCTCAAGGCGCTTGTACGAATACCGCTGTGGAACTCATCCTGGCTTTTCCCTGTGAGGCGTCCACTCCTGGGCACCCCCAAGGTGGAGGCCAGGCATCCTTAGCGTTGTGGGGGCCGTTGTGGAGATTAAGCAGGCTATTGCCCAGAGTTGCAGAGTGGGACTCCATGATTGGAATGGCACCGAGGCGAGAATTATCAGGTCCGTGGAATTTTGAGCCCAAGACCCGCCGAGGCGAGGAATTGAACCCTGGTCCCGGGATACCCTCTGCATCAGGGTCTGCCGCTCTAATCATTGAGCCACACTTCTCCACTGCACTACCCTTAACCCTAAAACACTACCCCTACACCACAAAAACTCCACTGCACTACCCTAAACCCTAAAACACTATCTCCAGCACGACCCCCTACACTACACGAACACCACTGTACTACCCTAAATCCTAAAACACGATCCCCTACACTACACAAACACCACTGCACTACCCTAAATCACTACCCCAGCACGACCCCCTACACTACACAAACACCACTGTACTACCCTAAATCCTATAACACGACACCCTACATTGCACAAACACCACTACACTACCCTAAATCCTAAAACACTACCCCCAGAAAGACCCCCTACACTACACAAACACCACAGCACTACCCTAAACCCTAAAACACTACCCCAGCACGACCCCCTATACTACCCAAACAACACTCCACTACCCTAAACCCTAAAACAGTTACCCCAGCACGACCCCCTACACCACGCAAACACAACTGCAGTACCCTAAACCCTAAAACACTATCCCCAGAATGAACCCCTACACTACACAAACACCACTGCACTACCCTAAAAAACTACCCCCAGCACGACCCCTATACTACACAAACACCACTGCACTACCCTAAACCCTAAAACACTATCCCCAGTACGACCCCCTACACTACACAAACACCACTGTACTACCCTAAACCCTAAAATACTAAGCCCAGCACGACCCCCTTCACTACCCAAACACAATTGCACTACTCTAAACCCAAAAACACTACCCCCAGTACGACCCCCTAACTACCCAAACACCACTGCACTATCCTAAACCCTAAAACACTACCCCCTACACTACACAAACACCACTGCACTATCCTAAACCCTAAAACACTACCCCCAGCACGACACCCTACACTACACAAACACCACTGCACTACCCTTAACCCTAAAACACTACCCCTACACTACAAAAACTCCACTGCACTACCCTAAACCCTAAAACCCTATCTCCAGCACGACCCCCTACACTACACAAACACCACTGCACTACCCTAAACCACTACCCCAGCATGACCCCCTACACTACACAAACACCACTGTACTACGCTAAATCCTATAACACGACAATAATCTACACTGCACAAACACCACTACACTACCCTAAATCCTAAAACACTACCCCCAGAAAGACCCCCTACATTACACAAACACCACAGCACTACCCTAAACCCTAAACCCTAAAATACTAACCCCAGCACGACCCCCTTCACTACCCAAACACAATTGCACTACTCTAAACCCAAAAACACTACCCCCAGTACGACCCCCTAACTACCCAAACACCACTGCACAATCCTAAACCCTAAAACACTACCCCTACACTACACAAACACCACTGCACTATCCTAAACCCTAAAACACTACCCCAGCACGACACCCTACACTACACAAACACCACTGCACTACCCTTAACCCTCAAACACTACCCCTACACTACAAAAACTCCACTTCACTACCCTAAACCCTAAAACCCTATCTCCAGCACGACCCCCTACACTACACAAACACCACTGCACTACCCTAAACCACTACCCCAGCATGACCCCCTACACTAAACAAACACCACTGTACTACCCTAAATCCTATAACACAACAATCTACACTGCACAAACACCACTACACTACCCTAAATCCTAAAACACTACCCCCAGAAAGACCCCCTACACTACACAAACACCACAGCACTACCCTAAACCCTAAACCCTAAAACACTACCCCAGCACGACCCCCTATACTACCCAAACAACACTCCACTACTCTAAACCCTAAAACAGTTACCCCAGCACGACCCCCTACGCCACGCAAACAAAACTGCACTACTCTAAACCCAAAAACACTACCCCCAGTACGACCCCCTAGCTACCCAAACACCACTGCACTATCCTAAACCCTAAACACTACCCCCAGCACGACCCCCTATACTACACAAACACCACTGCACTACTCTAAACTCATAAACACTACCCCGCACATGACCCCCTACACTACCCAAACATCACTCAACTACCCTAAACCCTAAAACACCATCCCCGGCACTACCCCTACACTACCCAAACACCACTGCACTATCCTAAACCCTAAAACACTACCCCCAGCACAACCCCCTACACTACACAAACACCACTGCACTACCCTAAATCACGACCCCCTACAATACACAAACACCACTGCGATACCCTAAACCACTACCCCAGCACGACTCTCTACACTACACAAACACCACTGTACTACCCTAAATCCTAAAACACAACCCCTACACTACACAAACACCACTGCACTACCCTAAATCCTAAAACACTACCCACAGACTGTCCCCCTACTTTACACAAATACCACAAAACTACCCTAAAACACTTACCCCTGCACGGCCCCCTACACCACACAAACACCACTGCAGTATCCTAGACCCTAAAACACTACCCTCACAACGACCCCCTACACTACACAAACACCACTGTACTACCCTAAACCCTAAAACACTACCCCCAGCACGACCCCCCTACACTACAAAAACACCACTGCACTACCCTAAACCCTAAAACACTACCCCCAGCACGACCCCCTACACTACACAAACACCACTGTACTACCCTAAACCCTAAAACACTACCCCCAGCACGGCCCCCTTCACTACCCAAACACAACTGCACTACTCTAAACCCAAAAACACTACCCCAGTACGACCCCCTACACTACCCAAACACCACTGCACTACCCTTATCCCTAAAACACTACCCCTACACTACACAAACACCACTGCACTACCCTAAACTCTAAAACACTATCCCCAGCACGACCCCCTACACTACACGAACACCACTGTACTACCCTAAATCCTAAAACACGATCCCCTACACTACACAAACACCACTGCACTACCCTAAACCACTACCCCCAGCACAACACCCTACACTACACAAACATCACTGTACTACCCTAAATCCTATAACACGACCCCCTACACTTCACAAACACCACTGCACTACCCTAAATCCTAAAACACTACCCCCAGAACGACCCCCTACACTACACAAGCACCAGAGCACTACCCTAAACCCTAAAACACTACCCCCAGCACAACCCCCTACACCAAACAAACACCACTGCAGTACCCTAAACCCTAAAACACTATCCCCAAAATGACCCCCTACACTACACAAACACCACTGCACTATCCTAAAACACTACCCCCAGCACGACCCCTACACTACACAAACACCACTGCACTACCCTAAACCCTAAAAAACTACCCCCAGCACGACCCCCTACACTACACAAACACCACTGTACTACCCTAAACCCTAAAACACTACCCCCAGCACGGCCCCCTTCACTACCCAAACACAACTGCACTACTCTAAACCCAAAAACACTACCTCAGTACGACCCCCTACACTACCCAAACACCACTGCACTACCCTTAGCCCTAAAACACTACCCCTACACTACACAAACACCAATGCACTACCCTAAACTCTAAAACACTATCCCCAGCACGACCCCCTACACTACACGAACACCACTGTACTACCCTAAATCCTAAAATACTACCCCCAGCACGACCCCCTTCACTACCCAAACACAACTGCACTACTATAAACCCAAAAACACTACCCCCAGTACGACCCCCTAACTACCCAAACACCACTGCACTATCCTAAACCCTAAAACACTACCCCCTACACTACACAAACACCACTGCACTATCCTAAACCCTAAAACACTACCCCCAGCACGACCCCTACACTACACAAACACCACTGCACTATCCTAAACCCTAAAACACTACCCCCAGCACGACCCCCTACTCTTCACAAACACCACTGCTCTACTCTAAACCCATAAACACTACCCCCAGCATGACCCCCTACACTACCCAAACATCACTGTACTACCCTAAACCCTAAAACACTACACCCCGCACTACCCCTACACTACCCAAACACCACTGCACTTCCATAAACCCTAAAACACTACCCCCAGCACAACCCCCTACACTACACAAACACCAATGTACTACCCTAAATCACGACCCCCTACACTACACAAACACCACTGCACTACCCTAAACCACTACCACCAGTATGACTCTCTACACTACACAAACACCACTGTACTACCCTATATCCTAAAACACGACCCCTACACTACACAAACACCACTGCACTACCCTAAATCCTAAAACACTACCCCCAGACTGTCCCCCTACTTTACACTAACACCACAAAACTACCCTAAAACACTATCCCAGCACGACCCCCTACACTACCCAAATACCACTGCACTACCCTAAACCCTAAAACACTTACCCCAGCTCGGCCCCCTACACCACACAAACACCACTGCAGTATCCTAGACCCTAAAACACTACCCTCACAATGACCCCCTACACTACACAAACACCACTGCACTACCCTAAAACAGTACCCCCAGCATGACCCCTACACTACACAAACACCACTGCACTGCCCTAAACCCTAAAACACTACCCCCAGCACGACCCCCTACACTACACAAACACCACTGTACTACCCTAAACCCTAAAACACTACCCCCAGCATGGCCCTCTTCACTACCCAAACACAACTGCACTACTCTAAACCCAAAAACACTACCCCAGTACGACCCCCTACACTACCCAAACACCACTGCACTACCCTTATCCCTAAAACACTACCCCTACACTACACAAACACCACTGCACTACCCTAAACTCTAAAACACTATCCCCAGCATGACCCCCAACACTACACGAACACCACTGTACTACCCTAAATCCTAAAACACGATCCCCTACACTACACAAACACCACTACACTACCCTAAACCACTACCCCCAGCACAACACCCTACACTACACAAACATCAATGTACTACCCTAAATCCTATAACACGACCCCCTACACTGCACAATCACCACTGCACTACCCTAAATCCTAAAACACTACCCCCAGAATGACCCCCTACACTACACAAGCACCAGAGCACTACCCTAAACCCTAAAACAGCTCCCCCAGCACGAACCCTTATACACACCCAAACACTACTCTACTACCCTAAACCCTAAAACACTTACCCCAGCACAACCCCCTACACCAAACAAACACCACTGCAGTACCCTGAAACACTACCCCCATCACGACCCCTACACTACACAAACACCACTGCACTACCCTGAACCCTAAAACACTATCCCCAGTACGACCTCCTACACTACACAAACACCACTGTACTACCCTAAACCCTAAAATACTACCCCCAGCACGACCCCCTTCACTACCCAAACACAACTGCACTACTCTAAACCCAAAAACACTACCCCCAGTACGACACCCTAACTACCCAAACACCACTGCACTATCCTAAACCCTAAACACTACCCCTACACTACACAAACACCACTGCACTATCCCAAACCCTAAAACACTACCCCCAGTACGACCCCCTACACTCCACACACACCACTGCACTACACTAAACCCATAAAAACTACCCCCAGTACAACCCCCTACACTACCCAAACATCACTGCTCTAACCTAAACCCTAAAACACTATCCCCAGCACTACCCCTACACTACCCAAACACTGCACTACTCTAAACCCTAAAACACTATCACCAGCATGACCCCCTACACTACACAAGCACCACTGCACTACCCTAAACCCTAAAACACTACCCCCAGCACGACACCCAACACTACCCAAACATAGCTGCACTACTCTAAACCCTAAAACACTACCCCCAGCACAAACCCCTTCACTACACAAGCACCACTGCACTACCCTAATCCCTAAAACACTACCCCGAGCAGTACTCCTATACTACCCACACATAACTGCACTACCCTAAACCCTAAAACACTACCCCCAGCATGAACCCCTACACTACACAAACACCACAGCACTACCCTAAAACACTACAGCCAGCAGTACCGCCTACAATACCCAAACACAACTGCACTACCTTAAACCCTAAAACACTACCCCCAGCATGACCCCCTACACTACACAAACACCACTGCACTAATATACTGCACTATCCTAAACCCCAAAACACTGCCCCAGTATGACCCCCTACACGACCCAAACACCACTGCACTACCCTAAACCCTTAAACACTACCCCTACACTACACAAACACCACTGCACTATCCTAAACCCTAAAACACTACCCCCAGCACGACACCCTACACAACACAAACACCACCGAACTACTCTAAACCCATAAACACTACCCCCAGCACGACCCCCTACACTACCCAAACATCACTGCACTAACCTAAACCCTAAAACACTTCCCCCAGCACTACCCCTACACTACCCAAACACCACTGCACTGCCTTAAACTCTAAAACACTACCCCCAGCACAACCCCTTACATTACACAAACACCACTGCACTACCCTAAACCCTAGAACACTACCCCAGCACGACCCCCTACACTACACAAACACCAATGTACTACCCTAATTCACGACCCCCTACACTACACAAACACCACTGCACTACCCTAAACCACTACCCCCAGCACGACTCTCTACACTACACAAACACCACTGTACTTCCCTAAATCCTAAAACACGACCCCTACACTACATAAACACGACTGCACTACCATAAATCCTAAAACACTACACCCAGAATGCCCCCCTACTTTACACAAACACCAAAAAACTACCCTAAAACACTGCCCCACCACGACCCCCTACACTACAAAAACACCACTGGCACTTACCTAAACCCTAAATAACTACCCCCAGCACGACCCCCTACACTACCCAAACACCACTGCACTATCCTAAACCCTAAAACACTACCCCCAGCATGACCCCCTAGACTACACAAACACCACTGTACTACCCTAAATCCTAAAACACGACCCCCTACACTACACAAACACCACTGCACTACCCTAAATCCTAAAACACTACCCCCAGAACGACACCCTACACTACACAAACACCACAGCACTACCCTAAACCCTAAAACAGTACCCCCAGTACGACCCCCTATACTACCCAAACAACACTCCACTACCCTAAACCCTAAAAACCGTACCCCAGCACGACCCCCTACACCACACAAACACCACTGCAGTACCCTAAACCCTAAAACACTATCCCCGGAATGACCCCCTACACTACGCAAACATCACTGCACTACCCTAAAACACTACCCCAGCACAACCCCTACACTACACAAACACCACTGCACTACCCTAAACCATAAAACACTACCCCCAGCATGACCCCCTTCACTACCCAAATGCAACTGCACTACTCTAAACCCAAAAACACTACCCCCAGTATGACCCCCTACACTGCCCAAACACCACTGCACTATCCTAAACCCTAAAACACTACCCTCTACACTACACAAACACCACTGCACTATCCTAAACACTAAAACACTACCCCCAGCACGACCCCCTACACTGCACACACACCACTGCACTACTCTAAACCCATAAACACTACCCCCAGCACAACCCCCTACACTACCCAAACATCACTGCACTAACCTAAACCCTAAAACACTACCCCATCACTACTGCTACACTACCTAAACACTGCACTACTCTAAATCCTAAAACACTACCCCCAGCACAACCCCCTACAGTACACAAACACCAATGTACTACCCTAAATCACGACCCCCTACACTACACAAACACCACTGCACTACCCTAAACCACTACCACCAGCACGACTCTCTACACTATACAAACACCACTGTACTACCCTAAATCCTAAAACACGACCCCTACACTACACAAACACTACTGCACTACCCTAAATCCTAAAACACTACCCCCAGACGGTCCCCCTACTTTACACAAACACCACAAAACTACCCTAAAACACTATCCCAGCACGACCCCCAACACTACCCAAATACCACTGCACTACCCTAAACCGTTAAACACTTACCCCAGCACGGCCCCCTACACCACACAAACACCACTGCAGTATCCTAGACCCTAAAACACTACCCCCACAACGACCCCCTACACTACACACAAACACCACTGCACTACCCTATAACAGTACCCCCAGCATGACCCCTACACTACACAAACACCACTGCACTACCCTAAACCCTAAAACACTACACCCAGCACGACCCCCTACACTACACAAACATCACTGTACTACCCTAAACCCTAAAACACTACCCCCAGCACGGCCCCCTTCACTACCCAAACACAACTTCACTACTCTAAACCCAAAAACACTACCCCAGTACGACCCCCTACACTACCCAAACACCACTGCACTACCCTTATCCCTAAAACACT
Source organism: Triturus cristatus (assembly GCF_964204655.1). NCBI lineage: Eukaryota > Metazoa > Chordata > Amphibia > Caudata > Salamandridae > Triturus > Triturus cristatus. The sequence goes on along the minus strand of NC_140579.1, from coordinate 1,170,934,727 downwards.
ACCCCTACACTGCACAAACACCACTGCACTACCCTAAACTCTAAAACACTATCCCCAGCACGACCCACTACACTACACGAACACCACTGTACTACCCTAAATCCTAAAACACAATCCCCTACACTACACAAACACCACTGCACTACCCTACTTGACTATCCTAAACCCTAAAACACTACCCTCAGCATGATCCCATACACTACCCAAACACCACTGCACTACCCTAAACCCTAAAACACTACCCCAGCACGACCCCCTACACTACACAAGCACACCTGCACTACCCTATATCTACCCCAGCACTACCCCTACACTACACAAACACAACTGCACTAACCTAAACCCTAAAACACTACCCCCAGCATGCCCCCTACACTACACAAACACCACTGCACTACCCTACTGCACTACCCTAAACCCTAAAACACTACACCCAGCACAACACCCTACACAACCCAAACATAACTGCACTACCCTACACCCTAAAAAACTAGCACCTGCACGACTCCCTACACTACCCAAACACAACTGCACTACCCTAAACCCTAAATTTACCCCAGCACTACCCCTACACAACACAAACACCACTGCACTACCCTAAACCCTAAAACACTACCCCCAGCACCACCCCCTTCACTACACAAGCACCACTGCACTACCCTAAACCTCTAAAACACTCCCCCAGCACGACACCCTACACTACCCAAACATAACTGCACTACCCTAAACCCTAAAACACTACCACCAGCACGACTTCCTACACTACCCAAACACCACTGCACTACCCAACACCCTAAAACACTACCCCAGCATTAACCCCTACACTGCGCAAACACCACTGTACTACCCTAAACCCTAAAATACTACCCCCAGCATGATCCCCTTCACTACCCAAACACAACTGCACTACTCTAAACCCAAAAACACTACCCCCAGTACGACACCCTAACTACCCAAACACCACTGCACTATCCTAAACCTTAAAACACTACCCCCTACACTACACAAACACCACTGCACTAGCCTAAACCCTAAAACACTACCCCCAGCACGACCCCCTACACTCCACACAAACCACTGCACTACTCTAAACCCATAAAAACTACCCCAGCACAACCCCCTACACTACCCAAACATCACTGCTCTAACCTAAACCCTAAAACACTATCCCCAGCACTACCACTACACTACCCAAACACTGCACTACTCCAAACCCTAAAACACTACCACCAGCATGACCCCCTACACTACACAAGCACCACTGCACTACCCTAAACCCTAAAACACTACCCCCAGAATGACCCCCTACACTATGCAAACATCACTGCACTACCCTAAAACACTACCCCAGCACAACCCCTACACTACACAAACACCACTGCACTACCCTAAACCATAAAACACTACCCCCAGCACGACCCCCTTCACTACCCAAATGCAACTGCACTACTCTAAACCCCAAAACACTACCCCCAGAACGACCCCCTACACTGCCCAAACACCACTGCACTATCCTAAACCCTAAAACACTACCCTCTACACTACACAAACACCACTGCACTACTCTAAACCCATAAACACTACCCCCAGCACAACCCCCTACACTACCCAAACATCACTGCACTAACCTTAACCCTAAAACACTACCCCATCACTACTCCTACACTACCCAAACACTTTACTACTCTAAATCCTAAAACACTACCCCCAGCACAACCCCCTACAGTACACAAACACCAATGTACTACCCTAAATCACGACCCCCTACACTACACAAACACCACTGCACTACCCTAAACCACTACCACCAGCACGACTCTCTACACTACACAAACACCACTGTACTACCCTAAATCCTAAAACACGACCCCTACACTACACAAACACCACTGCACTACCCTAAATCCTAAAACAATACCCCCAGACAGTCCCCCTACTTTACACAAACACCACAAAACTACCCTAAAACACTATCCCAGCACGACCCCCAACACTACCCAAATACCACTGCACTACCCTAAACCGTAAAACACTTACCCCAGCACGGCCCCCTACACCACACAAACACCACTGCAGTATCCTAGACCCTAAAACACTACCCCCACAACGACCCCCTACACTACACAAACACTACTGAACTACCCTATAACAGTACCCCCAGCATGACCCCTACACTACACAAACACCACTGCACTACCCTAAAACCTAAAACACTACCCCCAGCACGACCCCCTACACTACACAAACATCACTGTACTACCCTAAACCCTAAAACACTACCCCCAGCACGGCCCCCTTCACTACCCAAACACAACTGCACTACTCTAAACCCAAAAACACTACCCCAGTACGACCCCCTACACTACCCAAACACCACTGCACTACCCTTATCCCTAAAACACTATCCCTACACTACACAAACACCACTGCACTACCCTAAACTCTAAAACACTATCCCCAGCACGACCCACTACACTACACGAACACCACTGTACTACCCTAAATCCTAAAACACGATCCCCTACACTACACAAACACCACTGCACTACCCTACTTGACTATCCTAAACCCTAAAACACTACCCCCAGCATGATCCCATACACTACCCAAACACCACTGCACTACCCTAAACCCTAAAACACTACCCCCAGCACGACCCCCTACACTATACAAGCACACCTGCACTACCCTATATCTACCCCAGCACTACCCCTACACTACACAAACACCACTGCACTAACCTAAACCCTAAAACACTACCCCCAGCAAGCCCCCTACACTACACAAACACCACTGCACTACCCTACTGCACTACCCTAAACCCTAAAACACTACACCCAGCACAACACCCTACACAACCCAAACATAACTGCACTACCCTACACCCTAAAACACCAGCACCTGCACGACTCCCTACACTACCCAAACACAACTGCACTACCCTAAACCCTAAATTTACCCCAGCACTACCCCTACACAACACAAACACCACTGCACTACCCTAAACACTAAAACACTACCCCCAGCACCACCCCCTTCACTACACAAGCAAAACTGCACTACCCTAAACCTCTAAAACACTCCCCCAGCACGACACCCTACACTACCCAAACATAACTGCACTACCCTAAACCCTAAAACACTACCACCAGCACGACTTCCTACACTACCCAAACACCACTGCACTACCCAACACCCTAAAACACTACCACAGCATTAACCCCTACACTACGCAAACACCACTGTACTACCCTAAACCCTAAAATACTACCCCCAGCACGACCCCCTTCACTACCCAAACACAGCTGCACTACTCTAAACCCAAAAACACTACCCCCAGTACGACACCCTAACTATCCAAACACCACTGCACTATCCTAAACCCTAAAACACTACCCCTACACTACACAAACACCACTGCACTATCCTAAACCCTAAAACACTATCCCCAGCACGACACCCTACACTCCACACACACCACTGCACTACTCTAAACCCATAAAAACTACCCCCAGTACAACTCCCTACACTACCCAAACATCACTGCTCTAACCTAAACCCTAAAACACTATCCCCAGCACTACCCCTACACTACCCAAACACTGCACTACTCTAAACCCTAAAACACTACCACCAGCATGACCCCCTACACTACACAAGCACCACTGCACTACCCTAAGCCCTAAAACACTACCCCCAGAATGACCCCCTACACTACGCAAACATCACTGCACTACCCTAAAACACTACCCCAGCACAACCCCTACACTACACAAACACCACTGCACTACTCTAAACCCATAAAAACTACCCCCAGCACAACCCCCTACACTACCCAAACATCACTGCTCTAACCTAAACCCTAAAACACTATCCCCAGCACTACCCCTACACTACCCAAACACTGCACTACTCTAAACCCTACAACACTACCACCAGCATGCCCCCCTACACTACACAAGAACCACTGCACTACCCTAAACCCTAAAACACTACCCCCAGCACGACACCCAACACTACCCTAACATAGCTGCACTACTCTAAACCCTAAAACACTACCCCCAGCACAAACCCCTTCACTACACAAGCACCACTGCACTACCCTAAACCCTAAAACACTACCCCCAGCAGTACTCCTATACTACCCAAACATAACTGCACTACCCTAAACCCTAAAACACTACCCCCAGCATGACCCCCTACACTACACAAACACCACAGCACTACCCCAAAACACTACAGCCAGCAGTACCGCCTACAATACCCAAACACAACTGCACTACCCTAAACCCTAAAACACTACCCCCAGCACGGCCCCCTTCACTACCCAAACACAACTGCACTACTCTAAACCCAAAAACACTACCCCAGTACGACCCCCTACACTACCCAAACACCACTGCACTACCCTTATCCCGAAAACACTACCCCTACACTACACAAACACCACTGCACTACCCTAAACTCTAAAACACTATCCCCAGCACGACCCACTACACTACACGAACACCACTGTACTACCCTAAACCCTAAAACACTACACCCAGCACGGCCCCCTTCACTACCCAAACACAACTGCACTACTCTAAACCCAAAAACACTACCTCTGTACGACCCCCTACACTACCCAAACACCACTGCACTACCCTTATCCCTAAAACACTACCCCTACACTACACAAACACCAATGCACTACCCTAAACTCTAAAACACTATCCCCAGCACGACCCCCTACACTACACGAACACCACTGCTCTACTCTAAACCCATAAACACTACCCCCAGCATGACCCCCTACACTACCCAAACATCACTGTACTACCCTAAATCCTAAAACACTACCCCCAGCACTACCCCTACACTACCCAAACACCACTGCACTACCATAAACCCTAAAACACTACCCCCAGCACAACCCCCTACACTACACAAACACCACTGCACTACCCTAAACCCTAACACACTACCCCCAACACAACCCCCTACACTACACAAACACCAATGTACTACCCTAAATCACGACCCCCTACACTACACAAACACCACTGCACTACCCTAAACCACTACCACCAGCACGACTCTCTACACTACACAAACACCACTGTATTACCCTATATCCTAAAACACAACCCCTACACTACACAAACACCACTGCACTACCCTAAATCCTAAAACACTACCCCCAGACTGTCCCCCTACTTTACACAAACACCACAAAACTACCCTAAAACACTATCCCAGCACGACCCCCTACACTACCCAAATACCACTGCACTACCCTAAACCCTAAAACACTTACCCCAGCTCGGCCCCCTACACCACACAAACACCACTGCAGTATCCTAGACCCTAGAACACTACCCTCACAATGACCCCCTACACTACACAAACACCACTGCACTACCCTAAAACAGTACCCCCAGCATGACCCCTACACTACACAAACACCACTGCACTACCCTAAACCCTAAAAAACTACCCCCAGCACGACCCCCTACACTACACAAACACCACTGTACTACCCTAAACCCTAAAACACTACCCCCAGCACGGCCCCCTTCACTACCCAAACACAACTGCACTACTCTAAACCCAAAAACACTACCTCAGTACGACCCCCTACACTACCCAAACACCACTGCACTACCCTTAGCCCTAAAACACTACCCCTACACTACACAAACACCAATGCACTACCCTAAACTCTAAAACACTATCCCCAGCACGACCCCCTACACTACACGAACACCACTGTACTACCCTAAATCCTAAAATACTACCCCCAGCACGACCCCCTTCACTACACAAACACAACTGCACTACTATAAACCCAAAAACACTACCCCCAGTACGACCCCCTAACTACCCAAACACCACTGCACTATCCTAAACCCTAAAACACTACCCCCTACACTACACAAACACCACTGCACTATCCTAAACCCTAAAACACTACCCCCAGCACGACCCCTACACTACACAAACACCACTGCACTATCCTAAACCCTAAAACACTACCCCCAGCACGACCCCCTACTCTTCACAAACACCACTGCTCTACTCTAAACCCATAAACACTACCCCCAGCATGACCCCCTACACTACCCAAACATCACTGTACTACCCTAAACCCTAAAACACTACACCCCGCACTACCCCTACACTACCCAAACACCACTGCACTACCATAAACCCTAAAACACTACCCCCAGCACAACCCCCTACACTACACAAACACCAATGTACTACCCTAAATCACGACCCCCTACACTACACAAACACCACTGCACTACCCTAAACCACTACCACCAGTATGACTCTCTACACTACACAAACACCACTGTACTACCCTATATCCTAAAACACGACCCCTACACTACACAAACACCACTGCACTACCCTAAATCCTAAAACACTACCCCCAGACTGTCCCCCTACTTTACACTAACACCACAAAACTACCCTAAAACACTATCCCAGCACGACCCCCTACACTACCCAAATACTACTGCACTACCCTAAACCCTAAAACACTTACCCCAGCTCGGCCCCCTACACCACACAAACACCACTGCAGTATCCTAGACCCTAAAACACTACCCTCACAATGACCCCCTACACTACACAAACACCACTGCACTACCCTAAAACAGTACCCCCAGCATGACCCCTACACTACACAAACACCACTGCACTGCCCTAAACCCTAAAACACTACCCCCAGCACGACCCCCTACACTACACAAACACCACTGTACTACCCTAAACCCTAAAACACTACCCCCAGCATGGCCCTCTTCACTACCCAAACACAACTGCACTACTCTAAACCCAAAAACACTACCCCAGTACGACCCCCTACACTACCCAAACACCACTGCACTACCCTTATCCCTAAAACACTACCCCTACACTACACAAACACCACTGCACTACCCTAAACTCTAAAACACTATCCCCAGCATGACCCCCAACACTACACGAACACCACTGTACTACCCTAAATCCTAAAACACGATCCCCTACACTACACAAACACCACTACACTACCCTAAACCACTACCCCCAGCACAACACCCTACACTACACAAACATCACTGTACTACCCTAAATCCTATAACACGACCCCCTACACTGCACAATCACCACTGCACTACCCTAAATCCTAAAACACTACCCCCAGAATGACCCCCTACACTACACAAGCACCAGAGCACTACCCTAAACCCTAAAACAGCTCCCCCAGCACGAACCCTTATACACACCCAAACACTACTCTACTACCCTAAACCCTAAAACACTTACCCCAGCACAACCCCCTACACCAAACAAACACCACTGCAGTACCCTGAAACACTACCCCATCACGACCCCTACACTACACAAACACCACTGCACTACCCTGAACCCTAAAACACTATCCCCAGTACGACCTCCTACACTACACAAACACCACTGTACTACCCTAAACCCTAAAATACTACCCCCAGCACGACCCCCTTCACTACCCAAACACAACTGCACTACTCTAAACCCAAAAACACTACCCCCAGTACGACACCCTAACTACCCAAACACCACTGCACTATCCTAAACCCTAAACACTACCCCTACACTACACAAACACCACTGCACTATCCCAAACCCTAAAACACTACCCCCAGTACGACCCCCTACACTCCACACACACCACTGCACTACACTAAACCCATAAAAACTACCCCCAGTACAACCCCCTACACTACCCAAACATCACTGCTCTAACCTAAACCCTAAAACACTATCCCCAGCACTACCCCTACACTACCCAAACACTGCACTACTCTAAACCCTAAAACACTATCACCAGCATGACCCCCTACACTACACAAGCACCACTGCACTACCCTAAACCCTAAAACACTACCCCCAGCACGACACCCAACACTACCCAAACATAGCTGCACTACTCTAAACCCTAAAACACTACCCCCAGCACAAACCCCTTCACTACACAAGCACCACTGCACTACCCTAATCCCTAAAACACTACCCCGAGCAGTACTCCTATACTACCCACACATAACTGCACTACCCTAAACCCTAAAACACTACCCCCAGCATGAACCCCTACACTACACAAACACCACAGCACTACCCTAAAACACTACAGCCAGCAGTACCGCCTACAATACCCAAACACAACTGCACTACCTTAAACCCTAAAACACTACCCCCAGCATGACCCCCTACACTACACAAACACCACTGCACTAATATACTGCACTATCCTAAACCCCAAAACACTGCCCCAGTATGACCCCCTACACGACCCAAACACCACTGCACTACCCTAAACCCTTAAACACTACCCCTACACTACACAAACACCACTGCACTATCCTAAACCCTAAAACACTACCCCCAGCACGACACCCTACACAACACAAACACCACCGAACTACTCTAAACCCATAAACACTACCCCCAGCACGACCCCCTACACTACCCAAACATCACTGCACTAACCTAAACCCTAAAACACTTCCCCCAGCACTACCCCTACACTACCCAAACACCACTGCACTGCCTTAAACTCTAAAACACTACCCCCAGCACAACCCCTTACATTACACAAACACCACTGCACTACCCTAAACCCTAGAACACTACCCCAGCACGACCCCCTACACTACACAAACACCAATGTACTACCCTAATTCACGACCCCCTACACTACACAAACACCACTGCACTACCCTAAACCACTACCCCCAGCACGACTCTCTACACTACACAAACACCACTGTACTTCCCTAAATCCTAAAACACGACCCCTACACTACATAAACACGACTGCACTACCATAAATCCTAAAACACTACACCCAGAATGCCCCCCTACTTTACACAAACACCAAAAAACTACCCTAAAACACTGCCCCACCACGACCCCCTACACTACAAAAACACCACTGGCACTTACCTAAACCCTAAATAACTACCCCCAGCACGACCCCCTACACTACCCAAACACCACTGCACTATCCTAAACCCTAAAACACTACCCCCAGCATGACCCCCTAGACTACACAAACACCACTGTACTACCCTAAATCCTAAAACACGACCCCCTACACTACACAAACACCACTGCACTACCCTAAATCCTAAAACACTACCCCCAGAACGACACCCTACACTACACAAACACCACAGCACTACCCTAAACCCTAAAACAGTACCCCCAGTACGACCCCCTATACTACCCAAACAACACTCCACTACCCTAAACCCTAAAAACCGTACCCCAGCACGACCCCCTACACCACACAAACACCACTGCAGTACCCTAAACCCTAAAACACTATCCCCGGAATGACCCCCTACACTACGCAAACATCACTGCACTACCCTAAAACACTACCCCAGCACAACCCCTACACTACACAAACACCACTGCACTACCCTAAACCATAAAACACTACCCCCAGCATGACCCCCTTCACTACCCAAATGCAACTGCACTACTCTAAACCCAAAAACACTACCCCCAGTATGACCCCCTACACTGCCCAAACACCACTGCACTATCCTAAACCCTAAAACACTACCCTCTACACTACACAAACACCACTGCACTATCCTAAACACTAAAACACTACCCCCAGCACGACCCCCTACACTGCACACACACCACTGCACTACTCTAAACCCATAAACACTACCCCCAGCACAACCCCCTACACTACCCAAACATCACTGCACTAACCTAAACCCTAAAACACTACCCCATCACTACTGCTACACTACCTAAACACTGCACTACTCTAAATCCTAAAACACTACCCCCAGCACAACCCCCTACAGTACACAAACACCAATGTACTACCCTAAATCACGACCCCCTACACTACACAAACACCACTGCACTACCCTAAACCACTACCACCAGCACGACTCTCTACACTACACAAACACCACTGTACTACCCTAAATCCTAAAACACGACCCCTACACTACACAAACACTACTGCACTACCCTAAATCCTAAAACACTACCCCCAGACGGTCCCCCTACTTTACACAAACACCAAAAAACTACCCTAAAACACTATCCCAGCACGACCCCCAACACTACCCAAATACCACTGCACTACCCTAAACCGTTAAACACTTACCCCAGCACGGCCCCCTACACCACACAAACACCACTGCAGTATCCTAGACCCTAAAACACTACCCCCACAACGACCCCCTACACTACACACAAACACCACTGCACTACCCTATAACAGTACCCCCAGCATGACCCCTACACTACACAAACACCACTGCACTACCCTAAACCCTAAAACACTACCCCCAGCACGACCCCCTACACTACACAAACATCACTGTACTACCCTAAACCCTAAAACACTACCCCCAGCACGGCCCCCTTCACTACCCAAACACAACTTCACTACTCTAAACCCAAAAACACTACCCCAGTACGACCCCCTACACTACCCAAACACCACTGCACTACCCTTATCCCTAAAACACTACCCCTACACTGCACAAACACCACTGCACTACCCTAAACTCTAAAACACTATCCCCAGCACGACCCACTACACTACACGAACACCACTGTACTACCCTAAATCCTAAAACACAATCCCCTACACTACACAAACACCACTGCACTACCCTACTTGACTATCCTAAACCCTAAAACACTACCCTCAGCATGATCCCATACACTACCCAAACACCACTGCACTACCCTAAACCCTAAAACACTACCCCAGCACGACCCCCTACACTACACAAGCACACCTGCACTACCCTATATCTACCCCAGCACTACCCCTACACTACACAAACACAACTGCACTAACCTAAACCCTAAAACACTACCCCCAGCATGCCCCCTACACTACACAAACACCACTGCACTACCCTACTGCACTACCCTAAACCCTAAAACACTACACCCAGCACAACACCCTACACAACCCAAACATAACTGCACTACCCTACACCCTAAAAAACTAGCACCTGCACGACTCCCTACACTACCCAAACACAACTGCACTACCCTAAACCCTAAATTTACCCCAGCACTACCCCTACACAACACAAACACCACTGCACTACCCTAAACCCTAAAACACTACCCCCAGCACCACCCCCTTCACTACACAAGCACCACTGCACTACCCTAAACCTCTAAAACACTCCCCCAGCACGACACCCTACACTACCCAAACATAACTGCACTACCCTAAACCCTAAAACACTACCACCAGCACGACTTCCTACACTACCCAAACACCACTGCACTACCCAACACCCTAAAACACTACCCCAGCATTAACCCCTACACTGCGCAAACACCACTGTACTACCCTAAACCCTAAAATACTACCCCCAGCATGATCCCCTTCACTACCCAAACACAACTGCACTACTCTAAACCCAAAAACACTACCCCCAGTACGACACCCTAACTACCCAAACACCACTGCACTATCCTAAACCTTAAAACACTACCCCCTACACTACACAAACACCACTTGTTAGAATGGGGGACCCCTAGTTGGCACAGGTAGGTACTTGTGACAAGCAGTGGTCCCTTCTTCTATTCAGGGCGAGAGAGTTACCCCCTCAGAACAACCCCTGCTCACCCTATAGGTAGTGTGGCGCGAGCAGTCAGGGCTAAACTTCAGGGCGCTAGTCAGTTAAGCATTTATGATCACACACAGTAAACCACAATGATCCCCCCACAAACGGACACCAGGCGTAAGTTGTATCAAAAATACGGATGCTTTATCTAAAAGATTCTTTGTTACGCAGGCATGTACAAGACCATCAATAACGGTCGCGAAAGGGAAGCCACAAGATGATGATTAGGCACTGTTCTTGTCTTTGGTAACTTATTCGTTCACGAGCGCTTCACAGGGCTCGGTTGAGTCGGTCCAGTCACGGTGATGCGCAGCGTACCCGGGATACAGTGATACGGGGAAATCAGAACGTTGCGGACCCCGAGTCCGATAGAGAGTTCACTGTACCTGGGAACGTGCGATGTGGTTGGACGAGTCTTCAGGGGAGATGCAGGTTCTGCACCTCGTGGGTCTTCCGGATCAAGAATTCAGCGGGCGGCTCTCGGTAGACAGGTGCGGCCCAGGGCCTCCGACACGGACTGTGCGGGAGGTCACTGCGGAGGGCGGCACGGTCAGACTCAGGCTGGGAGGTGAAGCGGGGCGGCCGGATACGTTACGACGTACGGGCGGCCGTCCGAGGCTGGATTTCACTTCCCCACTAGAAATCCGGCGGGAGGGCGAGAGGGCACCAAGCGCGCTCCAGTAGCAGGCAGGTGACAGGGAAGCGGGGCGGCCAGACTCGATGGGTCCAGAGCGACTCAGGTAGAGCGGGGCTCTCGGCGAGTGGAGGCGGCCAGGCTTCTGGGTGTCACGGCCCTAGGAGGGATGCGAAGGTGCGCAGGGCACTCCGGCGGGAGAAAGCACACGGCTCGAATTCTCAGACGAGCGGAGACACGGTGAACCCACTGGTCCTGGGGTTCAGTTCAGGGGGCAAGCTCTTCTTCCAAGCCCTTGGAGATAGTTGAAAACAAAGTGCAAAGTCTCTTTCAGTCTTTTCCTCTCCTTCCTCAGCAAGGCACCTACTGCAGGCCAGTCCCTTAGGTCAGGGAAAGTTACTCCTCCTTCAGCTTCTTCCAGGTCCTTCTAGTCGGGCAGAGTTCCTTTGTGGTTCAATCTGGATCTGATTTCTTAGGAGCCAGGCTCCTACTTTTATACAGGGATTCTTTTGTTCTTTAGCGCCAGGGGGCCTGGGCCTGGCTCAGTCCAGTTTTGGAGCACTCTGTTGTGGTGACTCGGCTTGTTCCTTTCAGCAGCAGGGCAGAGACATCAGCCGCTCCACAGGGGGCGGCGCCGGCTTTGTGGTGGCAGAGCACAGGTCTATTCAAGAGTCAGGGTGCACTCCTCCCACCCATCCTGGTGTAATCTCTCTACCCACCACCTGGCAGCCAACCTGTCTCCTGGAATCCCCCAGCCCTGCTCCTGTACTGTTGCTAGGCAGGACACACACAAACAGCAGAGGCGGACTGAGATGGTCAGGCACGCAAAGGCTAACTTTCTAAAAGTAGCATTTGCAAACCCAGGATATTAAAATAACCTTTACTAAAAGATGTATTTTATTATCCCGAGTTCAGGCATACTAAACATGACGTTCTACCAGGCTCTCTGAGTCCACTGGGGTCACAGCGTGTAGCGATCCCAGCAGCCCATTCTGGCCTATGGAGAGCAGGTAGCCTTCAATAGTGAAAAACGAAAATGGCTGTAATTCACTACTAAGACATGCCACACACATCAGGGCATGTCCTACCTTATACCTACAATGCACCCTGCGCTTAGGCCTACCAGAGGGGTGACTAACATGTAGTTAAGGGAAGGTTTAGGGACTGGTAAGTGGGGACACTTGCTCAGTCAGCGCGACGGTACCAGACCGCGCGCAGGTTCTGCAGTGGCAGACCCTAGACACATTTTACCCCGCTGCTTCGGTGGGTGGCACAACCCGTGCTGCAAGCCCACTAGCAGCATTTGGATATACAAGCCCTTGGCACCCCTGGTGCACTCTACTAGGGACTGATAGTAAACCAAATACCCCAAACGTGGAAGTCAATTCACATAATACATTTTACCATAGGGAGCACTTGCACTGTGGCACTGGATGGCAGTGGCACAGTGCCCTGAGCAGCTAACACCAACACAAAAACACATTGAGGCACAGACAAAAAATGGAAGGGTGACCCACGCCAATGGTGCCAGGTCTAACACGTGTCCCCTCCAGCTGAAAAGTGGGGAGAACTACCCTACCCCAGGGAGTTCTGCATCACTAAGGCGGAAAAACCTGGACAGACCGTCAGCATTGTCGTGATCTGTGCCAGGGCGATGCTCCACCGTAAAATCCATACCCTGTAGGGAGATGGACCACCTCAACAGTTTTGGGTTCTCACCCCTCATTTGCATCAACCATCTGAGGGGCCTGTGGTCGGTCTGAACCCGGAAGTGAGACCCAAACAAGTAGGGTCTTAGCTTCTTCAGCGCCCAGACCACAGCAAATGCTTCTCGTTCTATCGCACTCCACCTTTGTTCCCGGGGAAGTAGCCTCCTGCTAATAAAGGCTACGGGTTGGTCAAAGCCCTCCTCAGTGATCTGTGAGAGAACAGCCCCTACACCATGCTCTGATGCATCCGTCTGCACCAGGAACTCTTTGGAGAAGTCAGGAGCCAAGAGCACGGGCGCCGTGCACATGGCAGTTTTCAGGGTGTCGAAGGCTTTCTGACAGGTGTCAGTCCATATCACTTTTCTGGGCTGCTTCTTCGAAGTCAGCTCGGTCAAGGGGGCAACGATGCTGCCATACCCCTTGACAAACCTCCTGTAGTACCCGGTGAGTCCTAAAAAGGCCCTCACCTCCGTCTGGGTCTTTGGGGGCTCCCAAGCCAGGATGGTTTCCACTTTGGGTTGGAGGGGCGCCACCTGGCCGCTCCCCACTTGGTGTCCCAAATACACCACTGAACCCTGCCCGATCTGACACTTGCTTGCCTTGATCGTGAGGCCTGCCTTGCGCAGCGCCATCAACACTTCCCAGAGATGTTGCAGGTGTTCTTCCCATGTGCCGCTGAACACTGCGATGTCATCCAGGTAGGCGGCGCTGAACTCGGTCAGCCCAGCCAACACCTGGTTGACCAACCTCTGGAAGGTGGCAGGGGCATTCTTCATCCCAAAGGGCATCACCCGGAACTGGTAATGCCCATCTGGTGTAGAGAATGCGGACCTCTCTTTGGCCCCATCAGTTAAGGCGATCTGCCAGTACCCAGACGTTAAGTCAAACGTGCTGAGGTACCGTGCAGCCCCTAACCGATCGATGAGCTCATCAGCTCTGGGGATGGGGTGCGCGTCAGTCTTCGTGACGGAGTTGAGTCCTCGGTAGTCCACACAGAACCGGAGTTCGGGCGTGGCACCCGGCGCTGCAGCCTTTGGGACCAAGACCACGGGGCTGGCCCAAGGACTGCTGGAGGACTCAACCACCCCTAGGGCAAGCATCTTCGAGACCTCCTCTTTGATGCAGGCTCTGACCCTGTCAGTTACCCGGTAGGCCTTGTGCTTCACAGGTAAGCTGTCTCCTGTATCTACATCATGGACGCACCAATTTGTGATACCAGGAACCAGGGAGAACAGGTCAGGGAACTGCCCCAGCAGCTGGCGACAGTCACCCTGTTGCTCAGGGGTCAGGGTGGGTGAGAGGTTAACTCCATCCACTGACCCGTCTCGCTCTGAGGCTACCAAGAGGTCAGGGAGAGGCTCGGACTCCTCTTCCGTCCCATCATCGGTGGCCAAGAGCATGCCCACTTCGGACCTCTCCAAGTGGGGCTTCAGTCGATTGACATGTAGGACCCTTAAGGGGTTCCTAGGAGACCGCAAGTTCACCAAGTAGGTGACAGAACTCTTGCGCTCCACAATCTCAAAGGGTCCGGTCCACTTGTCCTGGAGTGCACAAGGCTCCACAGGGGCCAGGACCCACACTTTTTGGCCAGGTTGAAGCTCAACCAGAGTGGCGTTCTGGTCGTACCACCGCTTCATTTCCTCCTGGCTGGCTTCCAGGTTTGCCTCAGCAAGCTGCCTGAAACGCCTAGTCTGGTTCCGGAAAGCCAGCATGTAACTGTATACATTCTGGGGAGGTTTCCTGGGAGATTGCTCCCAGCCTTCCTTGACCAGACTAAGAGGTCCTCGTACTGGGTGGCCATACAAAAGCTCAAAGGGACTGAACCCTAGAGACTTTTGTGGCACCTCGCGGTACGCAAAGAGAAGGCATGGTAAGAGGACGTCCCACTTACGCCTCATGGGTTCCTCGAGACCCATAATCATGCCCTTCAGGGTTCGGTTGAAGCGCTCAACCAACCCGTTTCCTTGGGGATGGTAAGGTGTGGTGAACTTGTAGGTTACACCACACTCTTGCCAAAGGGACTTCATATATTTCGATATGAAGTTGGTCCCCCTGTCAGACACCACCTCTAGAGGGAATCCTACGCGTGAGAAAATTCCCATCAGTGCCCGTCCCACCACGGGGGCCGTCACTGTCCTCAGAGGGATGGCTTCAGGGTACCGGGTGGCATGGTCCACCAAGACCAGGATAAACCTGTTGCCCATGGCTGTCTTGGGGTCCAGTGGCCCCACAATGTCAATCCCCACTCGCTGGAATGGGGTACTGACCACAGGGAAAGGTTGGAGTGGAGCTCTCAGCTTCCTTCCACTCTTGCCACTTGCCTGGCAAGTCTGGCATGTCCTGCAGTGAGTGTCAGAACTCCTGCGCATTTGGGGCCAATAAAAGTGGGTGACAAGCCTTTCAAAGGTCTTGTCCTGCCCCAAATGTCCTGCTAACGGTACGTCGTGAGCCAGCCCCAGTAGGAAGGCTCTGAACTTCTGGGGTACCACCAGCGCACGGGCTGACCCAGGTTCAGCAACCTTAGGCTCTGAGTATAGGAGGTCGTTCTCCCAGTAGATCAAGTGAGTTCCGGACTGATCACCATTGGCCTGGGCTGCAGCCTGCTGCCGCATACCCTCTAGAGAGGGGCACTCTTTCTGCTCCCTGCAGAATTCCTCCCTGGTGGGGCCTCCTTCTTGCTGCCAATGGGTCAGCTCAGGCAGGTCCCCCAGTTCGGCTATCTGTTCCCCGGTAGGCTCCAGGGCATCCCCCTCAAGGTCTGCTTCCTCCTGGGCCGTGGGAACGTCAGGAGCCGGATTCCCGTGCCTCCCTTGCCCTCTCTCTAAGGCCGGTTCCTGGGCCTCTCCCTCAGGCTCCAGGGTTCCTTCAACACCCCTACTGGCTGCCATCGACCGGGTGGTCACGCACGCCCAATCAGGCAAGCCCACCATCCGCAGGTGAGTTGTCTTCTCCACCTTTTCCCAAGGGGAGCTCTCCAAATCGTTACCTAGGAGACAATCAACAGGCATGGCCTCTCTCACAGCCACTTGCAGAGTACCAGAGACCCCCCCCCACTCAAAGGGAACCTGAGCCATTGGACACTGACTCTCTGTGTTGTCAGCGTTGACAACACGGCAGAATGCGTGCGGGACAACCTGCTCTTGAGACACCAGGTGTTGCTTGACAGCAGTCACACTGGCTCCTGTATCTCTAAGAGCTCCCACCCTCTTGCCATTTATGGTCACCCACTGCCCATACTTTTGAGTATTGGGGGGCAGCTGGGCCTCAGCGACCATCTCACTGTCTCCTAATGAGACTAGGGTCATCTGTACGGGATCCCCCGCCCCTTGGACATCTATCTCCCTCCCCAAGGCTACACTATTCACCTGCTTGGGGGGTGGAGCACCAGAGGGTGCTGGTTTGCCATACAGGGGGCACTTGGGATCCACGGAAATGTGCCCCAGGTTGTTACACTTGTAACATCGGAGGGGCCCTCTTTGAACAGGGTTACCTGTCGGGGCCCCGGTCTGCTTCGGGGGTGGGGGTGGCTGAGAACCTTTCCCTTGGTTCCCTTGGGAATTACTTTGGGGCCCTCTGTAGAACTCCCTCTGTTTACCCTTGTCCCCCCCACTCTTCTGCTGGGGACCCTGAACACCCTTGGCGGGGCCTCCTACGGGACCCTTGTGGACCCTGGTGCTGATCCAGCGGTCCGCCTCCTCAGCAAGCTTCCTCGGGTTGGACAGCTTGCTATCGATCAGGTGTTGGCGTAGCTCAGGAAAACAATTATCCGACAAGTGCTCCCATGCAATTAAATCAAACAGCCCTTGGTAATCATTCACTTTGCTACCCTTCACCCAACCATCCAGCGCTCTGCAAAAAAAGGTCACATATTCTACATAAGTGGTACCAGGTTTCTTGGTGCAATCCCTAAATCTCTGTCTGTACAGTTCAGGAGTTAACCCATACCTTGTCATAAGAGCCTCCTTCATGTGTGGATAGGATGTGTGGACATCAGAGGGGAGGTCTAGCAGTGTGTCCCGCCCCTCACTCAGGAACCTTCCCCACAACCCCGCTCCCCAATCCTTCTCAGGGACCCGGTGGGAGGACATGGCTACTTCATAGGCCCTAAACCACTGCCCAATATCATCCTGCTTATAATATTCTTTGACTACATCTTTAGGAATGTGCACCCTTGACTCTGTTGAATTGCTGCCACCAGAGGGTGAGTTGTCTAAACTCCTGGCCTTGAGATCCAACTCCCTCATTTTTACCTCATGCTCCATGGCCAGTTTCTGCCTTTCTCTCTCCATTTGCAGTTTTGCCATCTCCACCTCGTGTGCTCGGGCGGCACTCCTGTCGGCCAACTCCTCTGGCGACAGGCCTCTGCTAGGCTCAAACACACCTTCGGGGGGTATCACCTCCCGGGCATTCTCTGGGAACTTTGATTCGTGCCAGGCTCTCAGTGCTGTCACGTACTGATCCTTGTTGCTTAGTCCACTTTGCTTGATTCTGTACTTGGAGAGATATCCCTTCAGGACATCATTTGTGCACTTCCTCAGTGCCTCGGGCTCCCAATCGATGTCATCTACTCCAGAGAATACAGAGGGCGCTCCGCCTCCGTTGACTGAGCTAGGCATGGTTTCTTAAGGTGGAGATTTTTCTTTAGCAACAACTGTCACTCAATCTGTGGCTGCGTTATAGGTCTGCTCTACGTGGTGATCGATAATTCACTGTATGTAAATCATAAATGCAAATTCGAAATCCCACCGCTGCCACCAATGTTAGAATGGGGGACCCCTAGTTGGCACAGGTAGGTACTTGTGACAAGCAGTGGTCCCTTCTTCTATTCAGGGCGAGAGAGTTACCCCCTCAGAACAACCCCTGCTCACCCTATAGGTAGTGTGGCGCGAGCAGTCAGGGCTAAACTTCAGGGCGCTAGTCAGTTAAGCATTTATGATCACACACAGTAAACCACAATGATCCCCCCACAAACGGACACCAGGCGTAAGTTGTATCAAAAATACGGATGCTTTATCTAAAAGATTCTTTGTTACGCAGGCATGTACAAGACCATCAATAACGGTCGCGAAAGGGAAGCCACAAGATGATGATTAGGCACTGTTCTTGTCTTTGGTAACTTATTCGTTCACGAGCGCTTCACAGGGCTCGGTTGAGTCGGTCCAGTCACGGTGATGCGCAGCGTACCCGGGATACAGTGATACGGGGAAATCAGAACGTTGCGGACCCCGAGTCCGATAGAGAGTTCACTGTACCTGGGAACGTGCGATGTGGTTGGACGAGTCTTCAGGGGAGATGCAGGTTCTGTACCTCGTGGGTCTTCCGGATCAAGAATTCAGCGGGCGGCTCTCGGTAGACAGGTGCGGCCCAGGGCCTCCGACACGGACTGTGCGGGAGGTCACTGCGGAGGGCGGCACGGTCAGACTCAGGCTGGGAGGTGAAGCGGGGCGGCCGGATACGTTACGACGTACGGGCGGCCGTCCGAGGCTGGATTTCACTTCCCCACTAGAAATCCGGCGGGAGGGCGAGAGGGCACCAAGCGCGCTCCAGTAGCAGGCAGGTGACAGGGAAGCGGGGCAGCCAGACTCGATGGGTCCAGAGCGACTCAGGTAGAGCGGGGCTCTCGGCGAGTGGAGGCGGCCAGGCTTCTGGGTGTCACGGCCCTAGGAGGGATGCGAAGGTGCGCAGGGCACTCCGGCGGGAGAAAGCACACGGCTCGAATTCTCAGACGAGCGGAGACACGGTGAACCCACTGGTCCTGGGGTTCAGTTCAGGGGGCAAGCTCTTCTTCCAAGCCCTTGGAGATAGTTGAAAACAAAGTGCAAAGTCTCTTTCAGTCTTTTCCTCTCCTTCCTCAGCAAGGCACCTACTGCAGGCCAGTCCCTTAGGTCAGGGAAAGTTACTCCTCCTTCAGCTTCTTCCAGGTCCTTCTAGTCGGGCAGAGTTCCTTTGTGGTTCAATCTGGATCTGATTTCTTAGGAGCCAGGCTCCTACTTTTATACAGGGATTCTTTTGTTCTTTAGCGCCAGGGGGCCTGGGCCTGGCTCAGTCCAGTTTTGGAGCACTCTGTTGTGGTGACTCGGCTTGTTCCTTTCAGCAGCAGGGCAGAGACATCAGCCGCTCCACAGGGGGCGGCGCCGGCTTTGTGGTGGCAGAGCACAGGTCTATTCAAGAGTCAGGGTGCACTCCTCCCACCCATCCTGGTGTAATCTCTCTACCCACCACCTGGCAGCCAACCTGTCTCCTGGAATCCCCCAGCCCTGCTCCTGTACTGTTGCTAGGCAGGACACACACACACAGCAGAGGCGGACTGAGATGGTCAGGCACGCAAAGGCTAACTTTCTAAAAGTAGCATTTGCAAACCCAGGATATTAAAATAACCTTTACTAAAAGATGTATTTTATTATCCCGAGTTCAGGCATACTAAACATGACGTTCTACCAGGCTCTCTGAGTCCACTGGGGTCACAGCGTGTAGCGATCCCAGCAGCCCATTCTGGCCTATGGAGAGCAGGTAGCCTTCAATAGTGAAAAACGAAAATGGCTGTAATTCACTACTAAGACATGCCACACACATCAGGGCATGTCCTACCTTATACCTACAATGCACCCTGCGCTTAGGCCTACCAGAGGGGTGACTAACATGTAGTTAAGGGAAGGTTTAGGGACTGGTAAGTGGGGACACTTGCTCAGTCAGCGCGACGGTACCAGACCGCGCGCAGGTTCTGCAGTGGCAGACCCTAGACACATTTTACCCCGCTGCTTCGGTGGGTGGCACAACCCGTGCTGCAAGCCCACTAGCAGCATTTGGATATACAAGCCCTTGGCACCCCTGGTGCACTCTACTAGGGACTGATAGTAAACCAAATACCCCAAACGTGGAAGTCAATTCACATAATACATTTTACCATAGGGAGCACTTGCACTGTGGCACTGGATGGCAGTGGCACAGTGCCCTGAGCAGCTAACACCAACACAAAAACACATTGAGGCACAGACAAAAAATGGAAGGGTGACCCACGCCAATGGTGCCAGGTCTAACACCACTGCACTAGCCTAAACCCTAAAACACTACCCCCAGCACGACCCCCTACACTCCACACAAACCACTGCACTACTCTAAACCCATAAAAACTACCCCAGCACAACCCCCTACACTACCCAAACATCACTGCTCTAACCTAAACCCTAAAACACTATCCCCAGCACTACCACTACACTACCCAAACACTGCACTACTCCAAACCCTAAAACACTACCACCAGCATGACCCCCTACACTACACAAGCACCACTGCACTACCCTAAACCCTAAAACACTACCCCCAGAATGACCCCCTACACTATGCAAACATCACTGCACTACCCTAAAACACTACCCCAGCACAACCCCTACACTACACAAACACCACTGCACTACCCTAAACCATAAAACACTACCCCCAGCACGACCCCCTTCACTACCCAAATGCAACTGCACTACTCTAAACCCAAAAACACTACCCCCAGAACGACCCCCTACACTGCCCAAACACCACTGCACTATCCTAAACCCTAAAACACTACCCTCTACACTACACAAACACCACTGCACTACTCTAAACCCATAAACACTACCCCCAGCACAACCCCCTACACTACCCAAACATCACTGCACTAACCTTAACCCTAAAACACTACCCCATCACTACTCCTACACTACCCAAACACTTTACTACTCTAAATCCTAAAACACTACCCCCAGCACAACCCCCTACAGTACACAAACACCAATGTACTACCCTAAATCACGACCCCCTACACTACACAAACACCACTGCACTACCCTAAACCACTACCACCAGCACGACTCTCTACACTACACAAACACCACTGTACTACCCTAAATCCTAAAACACGACCCCTACACTACACAAACACCACTGCACTACCCTAAATCCTAAAACAATACCCCCAGACAGTCCCCCTACTTTACACAAACACCACAAAACTACCCTAAAACACTATCCCAGCACGACCCCCAACACTACCCAAATACCACTGCACTACCCTAAACCGTAAAACACTTACCCCAGCACGGCCCCCTACACCACACAAACACCACTGCAGTATCCTAGACCCTAAAACACTACCCCCACAACGACCCCCTACACTACACAAACACTACTGAACTACCCTATAACAGTACCCCCAGCATGACCCCTACACTACACAAACACCACTGCACTACCCTAAAACCTAAAACACTACCCCCAGCACGACCCCCTACACTACACAAACATCACTGTACTACCCTAAACCCTAAAACACTACCCCCAGCACGGCCCCCTTCACTACCCAAACACAACTGCACTACTCTAAACCCAAAAACACTACCCCAGTACGACCCCCTACACTACCCAAACACCACTGCACTACCCTTATCCCTAAAACACTATCCCTACACTACACAAACACCACTGCACTACCCTAAACTCTAAAACACTATCCCCAGCACGACCCACTACACTACACGAACACCACTGTACTACCCTAAATCCTAAAACACGATCCCCTACACTACACAAACACCACTGCACTACCCTACTTGACTATCCTAAACCCTAAAACACTACCCCCAGCATGATCCCATACACTACCCAAACACCACTGCACTACCCTAAACCCTAAAACACTACCCCCAGCACGACCCCCTACACTATACAAGCACACCTGCACTACCCTATATCTACCCCAGCACTACCCCTACACTACACAAACACCACTGCACTAACCTAAACCCTAAAACACTACCCCCAGCAAGCCCCCTACACTACACAAACACCACTGCACTACCCTACTGCACTACCCTAAACCCTAAAACACTACACCCAGCACAACACCCTACACAACCCAAACATAACTGCACTACCCTACACCCTAAAACACCAGCACCTGCACGACTCCCTACACTACCCAAACACAACTGCACTACCCTAAACCCTAAATTTACCCCAGCACTACCCCTACACAACACAAACACCACTGCACTACCCTAAACACTAAAACACTACCCCCAGCACCACCCCCTTCACTACACAAGCAAAACTGCACTACCCTAAACCTCTAAAACACTCCCCCAGCACGACACCCTACACTACCCAAACATAACTGCACTACCCTAAACCCTAAAACACTACCACCAGCACGACTTCCTACACTACCCAAACACCACTGCACTACCCAACACCCTAAAACACTACCACAGCATTAACCCCTACACTACGCAAACACCACTGTACTACCCTAAACCCTAAAATACTACCCCCAGCACGACCCCCTTCACTACCCAAACACAGCTGCACTACTCTAAACCCAAAAACACTACCCCCAGTACGACACCCTAACTATCCAAACACCACTGCACTATCCTAAACCCTAAAACACTACCCCTACACTACACAAACACCACTGCACTATCCTAAACCCTAAAACACTATCCCCAGCACGACACCCTACACTCCACACACACCACTGCACTACTCTAAACCCATAAAAACTACCCCAGTACAACTCCCTACACTACCCAAACATCACTGCTCTAACCTAAACCCTAAAACACTATCCCCAGCACTACCCCTACACTACCCAAACACTGCACTACTCTAAACCCTAAAACACTACCACCAGCATGACCCCCTACACTACACAAGCACCACTGCACTACCCTAAGCCCTAAAACACTACCCCCAGAATGACCCCCTACACTACGCAAACATCACTGCACTACCCTAAAACACTACCCCAGCACAACCCCTACACTACACAAACACCACTGCACTACTCTAAACCCATAAAAACTACCCCCAGCACAACCCCCTACACTACCCAAACATCACTGCTCTAACCTAAACCCTAAAACACTATCCCCAGCACTACCCCTACACTACCCAAACACTGCACTACTCTAAACCCTACAACACTACCACCAGCATGCCCCCCTACACTACACAAGAACCACTGCACTACCCTAAACCCTAAAACACTACCCCCAGCACGACACCCAACACTACCCTAACATAGCTGCACTACTCTAAACCCTAAAACACTACCCCCAGCACAAACCCCTTCACTACACAAGCACCACTGCACTACCCTAAACCCTAAAACACTACCCCCAGCAGTACTCCTATACTACCCAAACATAACTGCACTACCCTAAACCCTAAAACACTACCCCCAGCATGACCCCCTACACTACACAAACACCACAGCACTACCCCAAAACACTACAGCCAGCAGTACCGCCTACAATACCCAAACACAACTGCACTACCCTAAACCCTAAAACACTACCCCCAGCACGGCCCCCTTCACTACCCAAACACAACTGCACTACTCTAAACCCAAAAACACTACCCCAGTACGACCCCCTACACTACCCAAACACCACTGCACTACCCTTATCCCGAAAACACTACCCCTACACTACACAAACACCACTGCACTACCCTAAACTCTAAAACACTATCCCCAGCACGACCCACTACACTACACGAACACCACTGTACTACCCTAAACCCTAAAACACTACACCCAGCACGGCCCCCTTCACTACCCAAACACAACTGCACTACTCTAAACCCAAAAACACTACCTCTGTACGACCCCCTACACTACCCAAACACCACTGCACTACCCTTATCCCTAAAACACTACCCCTACACTACACAAACACCAATGCACTACCCTAAACTCTAAAACACTATCCCCAGCACGACCCCCTACACTACACGAACACCACTGCTCTACTCTAAACCCATAAACACTACCCCCAGCATGACCCCCTACACTACCCAAACATCACTGTACTACCCTAAATCCTAAAACACTACCCCCAGCACTACCCCTACACTACCCAAACACCACTGCACTACCATAAACCCTAAAACACTACCCCCAGCACAACCCCCTACACTACACAAACACCACTGCACTACCCTAAACCCTAACACACTACCCCCAACACAACCCCCTACACTACACAAACACCAATGTACTACCCTAAATCACGACCCCCTACACTACACAAACACCACTGCACTACCCTAAACCACTACCACCAGCACGACTCTCTACACTACACAAACACCACTGTATTACCCTATATCCTAAAACACAACCCCTACACTACACAAACACCACTGCACTACCCTAAATCCTAAAACACTACCCCCAGACTGTCCCCCTACTTTACACAAACACCACAAAACTACCCTAAAACACTATCCCAGCACGACCCCCTACACTACCCAAATACCACTGCACTACCCTAAACCCTAAAACACTTACCCCAGCTCGGCCCCCTACACCACACAAACACCACTGCAGTATCCTAGACCCTAGAACACTACCCTCACAATGACCCCCTACACTACACAAACACCACTGCACTACCCTAAAACAGTACCCCCAGCATGACCCCTACACTACACAAACACCACTGCACTACCCTAAACCCTAAAACACTACCCCCAGCACGACCCCCTACACTACACAAACACCACTGTACTACCCTAAACCCTAAAACACTACCCCCAGCATGGCCCTCTTCACTACCCAAACACAACTGCACTACTCTAAACCCAAAAACACTACCCCAGTACGACCCCCTACACTACCCAAACACCACTGCACTACCCTTATCCCTAAAACACTACCCCTACACTACACAAACACCACTGCACTACCCTAAACTCTAAAACACTATCCCCAGCATGACCCCCTACACTACACGAACACCACTGTACTACCCTAAATCCTAAAACACGATCCCCTACACTACACAAACACCACTGCACTACCCTAAACCACTACCCCCAGCACAACACCCTACACTACACAAACATCACTGTACTACCCTAAATCCTATAACATGACCCCTACACTGCACAATCACCACTGCACTACCCTAAATCCTAAAATACTACCCCCAGAATGACCCCCTACACTACACAAGCACCAGAGCACTACCCTAAACCCTAAAACACTACCCCCAGCACGAACCCTTATACAAACCCAAACACTACTCTACTACCCTAAAACCCTAAAACACTTACCCCAGCACAACCCCCTACACCAAACAAACACCACTGCAGTACCCTAAACCCTAAAACACTATCCCCAAAATTACCCCGTACACTACACAAACACCACTGCACTACCCTAAAACACTACCCCCATCACGACCCCTACACTACACAAACACCACTGCACTACCCTAAACCCTAAAACACTATCCCCAGTACGACCTCCTACACTACACAAACACCACTGTACTACCCTAAACCCTAAAATACTACCACCAGCACGACCCCCTTCACTACCCAAACACCACTGCACTATCCTAAACTCTAAACGCTACCCCCTACACTACACAAACACCACTGCACTATCCTAAACCCTAAAACACTACCCCCACTACGACCCCCTACACTCCACACACACCACTGCACTACTCTAAACCCATAAAAACTACCCCCAGTACAACCCCCTACACTACCCAAACATCACTGCTCTAACCTAAACCCTAAAACACTATCCCCAGCACTACCCCTACACTACCCAAACACTGCACTACTCTAAACCCTAAAACACTATCACCAGCATGACCCCCTACACTACACAAGCACCACTGCACTACCCTAAACCCTAAAACACTACCCCAAGCACGACACTCAACACTACCCAAACATAGCTGCACTACTCTAAACCCTAAAACACTACCCCAGCACAAACCCATTCACTACACAAGCACCACTGCACTACCCTAAACCCTAAAACACTACCCCCAGCAGTACTCCTATACTACCCAAACATAACTGCACTACCCTAAACCCTAAAACAATAACCCCAGCATGAACCCCTTCACTACACAAGCACCACTGCACTACCCTGAACCCTAAAACACTACCCCCAGCAGTACTCCAATACTACCCAAACATAACTGCACTACCCTAAAACAATAACCCCAGCATGAACCCCTACACTACACAAACACCACTGCACTATCCTAAACACTAAAACACTACCCCCAGCACGACCCCCTACACTGCACACACACCACTGCACTACCCTAAACCCTAAAACACTACCCCCAGCATGACCCCCTACACTACACAAACACCACTGCACTACCCTACTGCACTATCCTAAACCCCAAAACACTGCCCCAGTATGACCCCCTACACGACCCAAACACCACTGCACTACCCTAAACCCTTAAACACTAGCACCTGCACGACTCCCTACACTACCCAAACACAACTGCACTACCCTAAACCCTAAATTTACCCCAGCACTACCCCTACACAACACAAACACCACTGCACTACCCTAAACCCTAAAACACTACCCCCAGCACCACCCCCTTCACTACACAAGCACCACTGCACTACCCTAAACCTCTACAACGCTCCCCCAGCACGACACCCTACACTACCCAAACATAACTGCACTACCCTAAACCCTAAAACACTACCACCAGCACGACTTCCTACACTACCCAAACACCACTGCACTACCCAACACCCTAAAACACTACCACAGCATTAACCCCTACACTACGCAAACACCACTGTACTACCCTAAACCCTAAAATACTACCCCCAGCACGACCCCCTTCACTACCCAAACACCACTGCACTATCCTAAACCCTAAAACACTACCCCCTACACTACACAAACACCACTGCACTATCCTAAACCCTAAAACACTACCCCCAGCACGACCCCCTACACTCCACACACACCACTGCACTACTCTAAACCCATAAAAACTATCCCCAGCACTACCCCTACACTACCCAAACACTGCACTACTCCAAACCCTAAAACACTAGCACCAGCATGACCCCCTACACTACACAAGCACCACTGCACTACCCTAAACCCTAAAACACTACCCCCATAATGACCCCCTACACTACGCAAACATCACTGCACTACCCTAAAACACTACCCCAGCACAACCCCTACACTACACAAACACCACTGCACTACTCTAAACCCATAAAAACTACCCCCAGCACAACCCCCTACACTACCCAAACATCACTGCTCTAACCTAAACCCTAAAACACTATCCCCAGCACTACCCCTACACTACCCAAACACTGCACTACTCTAAACCCTAAAACACTACCACCAGCATGACCCCCTACACTACACAAGCACCACTGCACTACCCTAAACACTAAAACACTACCCCCAGCACGACACCCAACACTACCCAAACATAGCTGCACTACTCTAAACCCTAAAACACTACCCCGGCACAAACCCCTTCACTACACAAGCACCACTGCACTACCCTAAACCCTAAAACACTACCCCCAGCAGTACTCCTATACTACCCAAACATAACTGCACTACCCTAAACCCTAAAACACTACCCCCAGCATGACCCCCTACACTACACAAACACCACAGCACTACCCTAAAACACTACAGACAGCAGTACCGCCTACAATACCCAAACACAACTGCACTACCCTAAACCCTAAAACACTACCCCCAGCACGACCCCCTACACTACACAAACATCACTGTACTGCCCTAAACCCTAAAACACTACCCCCAGCACGGCCCCCTTCACTACCCAAACACAACTGCACTACTCTAAACCCAAAAACAATACCCCAGTACGACCCCCTACACTACCCAAACACCACTGCACTACCCTTATCCCTAAAACACTACCCCTACACTACACAAACACCACTGCACTACCCTAAACTCTAAAACACTATCCCCAGCACGACCCACTACACTACACGAACACCACTGTACTACCCTAAACCCTAAAACACTACCCCCAGCACGGCCCCCTTCACTACCCAAACACAACTGCACTACTCTAAACCCAAAAACACTACCTCAGTACGACCCCCTACACTACCCAAACACCACTGCACTACCCTTATCCCTAAAACACTAACCCTACACTACACAAACACCAATGCACTACCCTAAACTCTAAAACACTATCCGCAGCACGACCCCCTACACTACACGAACACCACTGTACTACCCTAAATCCTAAAATACTACCCCCAGCACGACCCCCTTCACTACCCAAACACAACTGCACTACTATAAACCCAAAAACACTACCCCCAGTACGACCCCCTAACTACCCAAACACCACTGCACTATCCTAAACCCTAAAACACTACCCCCTACACTACACAAACACCACTGCACTATCCTAAACCCTAAAACACTACCCCCGGCACAACCCCCTACTCTACACAAACACCACTGCTCTACTCTAAACCCATAAACACTACATCCAGCATGACCCCCTACACTACCCAAACATCATTGTACTACCCTAAACCCTAAAACACTACCCCCAGCACGACCCCTACACTACCCAAACACCACTGCACTACCATAAACCATAAAACACTACCCCCAGCACAACCCCCTACACTACACAAACACCACTGCACTACGCTAAACCCTAACACACTACCCCCAGCACAACCCCCTACACTACACAAACACCAATGTACTACCCTAAATCACGACCCCCTACACTACAAAAACACCACTGCACTACCCTAAACCACTACCACCAGCACGACTCTCTACACTACACAAACACCACTGTACTACCCTATATCCTAAAACACAACCCCTACACTACACAAACACCACTGCACTACCCTAAATCCTAAAACACTACCCCCAGACTGTCCCCCTACTTTACACAAACACCACAAAACTACCCTAAAACACTATCCCAGCACGACCCCCTACACTACCCAAATACCACTGCACTACCCTAAACCCTAAAACACTTACCCCAGCTCGGCCCCCTACACCACACAAACACCACTGCAGTATCCTAGACCCTAAAACACTACCCTCACAATGACCCCCTATACTACACAAACACCACTGCACTACCCTAAAACAGTACCCCCAGCATGACCCCTACACTACACAAACACCACTGCACTACCCTAAACCCTAAAACACTACCCCCAGCACGACCCCCTACACTACACAAACACCACTGTACTACCCTAAACCCTAAAACACTACCCCCAGCATGGCCCTCTTCACTACCCAAACACAACTGCACTACTCTAAACCCAAAAACACTACCCCAGTACGACCCCCTACACTACCCAAACACCACTGCACTACCCTTATCCCTAAAACACTACCCCTACACTACACAAACACCACTGCACTACCCTAAACTCTAAAACACTATCCCCAGCATGACCCCCTACACTACACGAACACCACTGTACTACCCTAAATCCTAAAACACGATCCCCTACACTACACAAACACCACTGCACTACCCTAAACCACTACCCCCAGCACAACACCCTACACTACACAAACATCACTGTACTACCCTAAATCCTATAACACGACCCCCTACACTGCACAATCACCACTGCACTACCCTAAATCCTAAAATACTACCCCCAGAATGACCCCCTACACTACACAAGCACCAGAGCACTACCCTAAACCCTAAAACACTACCCCCAGCACGAACCCTTATACACACCGAAACACTACTCTACTACCCTAAACCCTAAAACACTTACCCCAGCACAACCCCCTACATCAAACATACACCACTGCAGTACCCTAAACCCTAAAACACTATCCCCAAAATTACCCCGTACACTACACAAACACCACTGCACTACCCTAAAACAATACCCCCATCACGACCCCTACACTACACAAACACCACTGCACTACCCTAAACCCTAAAACACTATCCCCAGTACGACCTCCTACACTACACAAACACCACTGTACTACCCTAAACCCTAAAATACTACCGCCAGCACGACCCCCTTAACTACCCAAACACAACTGCACTACTCTAA
Organism: Triturus cristatus; assembly: GCF_964204655.1. Lineage (NCBI taxonomy): Eukaryota > Metazoa > Chordata > Amphibia > Caudata > Salamandridae > Triturus > Triturus cristatus. The sequence continues at coordinate 1,170,903,831 of NC_140579.1, read as the reverse complement.
ACCCAAAAACACTGCCCCCAGTACGACACCCTAACTACCCAAACACCACTGCACTATCCTAAACACTACCCCTACACTACACAAACACCACTGCACTATCCTAAACCCTAAAACACTACCCCCAGTACGACCCCCTACACTCCACACACACCACTTCACTACTCTAAACCCATAAAAACTACCCCCAGTACAACCCCCTACACTACCCAAACATCACTGCTCTAACCTAAACCCTAAAACACTATCCCCAGCACTACCCCTACACTACCCAAACACTGCACTATTCTAAACCCTAAAACACTATCACCAGCATGACCCCCTACACTACACAAGCACCACTGCACTACCCTAAACCCTAAAACACTACCCCAAGCACGACACTCAACACTACCCAAACATAGCTGCACTACTCTAAACCCTAAAACACTACCCCCAGCACAAACCCATTCACTACACAAGCACCACTGCACTACCCTAAACCCTAAAACACTACCCCCAGCAGTACTCCTATACTACCCAAACATAACTGCACTACCCTAAACCCTAAAACAATAACCCCAGCATGAACCCCTACACTACATAAACACCACTGCACTATCCTAAACACTAAAACACTACCCCCAGCATGACCCCCTACACTGCACACACACCACTGCACTACCCTAAACCCTAAAACACTACCCCCAGCATGACCCCCTACACTACACAAACACCACTGCACTACCCTACTGCACTATCCTAAACCCCAAATCACTGCCCCAGTATGACCCCCTACACGACCCAAACACCACTGCACTACCCTAAACCCTTAAACACTACCCCTACACTACACAAACACCACTGCACTATCCTAAACCCTAAAACACTACCCCCAGAACCACACCCTACACTACACAAACACCACTGATCTACTCTAAACCCATAAACACTACCCCCAGCACGACCCCCTACACTACCCAAACATCACTGCACTAACCTAAACCCTAAAACACTACCCCCAGCACTACCCCTACACTACCCAAACACCACTGCACTACCTTAAACTCTAAAACACTACCCCCAGCACAACCCCTTACATTACACAAACACCACTGCACTACCCAAACCCTAGAACACTACCCCAGCACGACCCCCTACACTACACAAACACCAATGTACTACCCTAATTCACGACCCCCTACACTACAAAAACACCACTGCACTACCCTAAACCACTACCCCAGCACGACTCTCTACACTACACAAACACCACTGTACCACCATAAATCCTAAAACACGACCCCTACACTACATAAACACGACTGCACTACCCTAAATCCTAAAACACTACACCCAGAATGCCCCCCTACTTTACACAAACACCACAAAACTACCCTAAAACACTGCCCCACCACGACCCCCTACACTACAAAAACACCACTGGCACTTACCTAAACCCTAAATAACTACCCCCAGCACGACCCCCTACACTACCCAAACACCACTGCACTATCCTAAACCCTAAAACACTACCCCCAGCACGACCCCCTACACTACACAAACACCACTGTACTACCCTAAACCCTAAAACAGTACCCCCTACACTACACAAACACCACTGCACTACCCTAAATCCTAAAACACTACCCCCAGAACGACCCCCTACACTACACAAACACCACAGCACTACCCTAAACCCTAAAACAGTACCCCCAGCACGACCCCCTATACTACCCAAACAACACTCCACTACCATAAACCCTAAAAACCTTACCCCAGCACGACCCCCTACACCACACAAACACCACTGCAGTACCCTAAACCCTAAAACACTATCCCCAGAATGACCCCCTACACTACGCAAACATCACTGCACTACCCTAAAACACTACCCCAGCACAACCCCTACACTACAAAAACACCACTGCACTACCCTAAACCATAAAACACTACCCCCAGCACGACCCCCTTCACTACCCAAATGCAACTGCACTACTCTAAACCCAAAAACACTACCCCCAGTACGACCCCCTACACTGCCCAAACACCACTGCACTATCCTAAACCCTAAAACACTACCCTCTACACTACACAAACACCACTGCACTATCCTAAACACTAAAACACTACCCCCAGCACGACCCCCTACACTGCACACACACCACTGCACTACTCTAAACCCATAAACACTACCCCCAGCACAACCCCCTACACTACCCAAACATCACTGCACTAACCTAAACCCTAAAACACTACCCCATCACTACTGCTACACTACCCAAACACTGCACTACTCTAAATCCTAAAACACTACCCCAGCACAACCCCCTACATTACACAAACACCAATGTACTACCCTAAATCACGACCCCCTACACTACACAAACACCACTGCACTACCCTAAACCACTACCACCAGCACGACTCTCTATACTACACAAACAACTGTACTACCCTAAATCCTAAAACACGACCCCTACACTACACAAACACCACTGCACTACCCTAAATCCTAAAACACTACCCCCAGACGGTCCCCCTACTTTACACAAACACCACAAAACTACCCCTAAAACACTATCCCAGCACGACCCCCAACACTACCCAAATACCACTGCACTACCCTAAACCGTAAAACACTTACCCCAGCACGGCCCCCTACACCACACAAACACCACTGCAGTATCCTAGACCCTAAAACACTACCCCCACAACGACCCCCTACACTACACAAACACCACTGCACTACCCTATAACAGTACCCCCAGCATGACCCCTACACTACACAAACACCACTGCACTACACAAAACCCTAAAACACTACCCCAGCACGACCCCCTACACTACACAAACATCACTGTACTACCCTAAACCCTAAAACACTACCCCCAGCACGGCCCCCTTCACTACCCAAACACAACTGCACTACTCTAAACCCAAAAACACTACCCCAGTACGACCCCCTACTCTACCCAAACACCACTGCACTACCCTTATCCCTAAAACACTACCCCTACCCCTACACTACACAAACACCACTGCACTACCCTAAACTCTAAAACACTATACCCAGCACGACCCACTACAATACACGAACACCACTGTACTACCCTAAATCCTAAAACACGATCCCCTACACTACACAAACACCACTGCACTACCCTACTTGACTATCCTAAACCCTAAAACACTACCCCCAGCATGATCCCATACACTACCCAAACACCACTGCACTACCCTAAACCCTAAAACACTACCCCCAGCACGACCCCCTACACTACACAAGCACACCTGCACTACCCTATATCTACCCCAGCACTACCCCTACACTACACAAACACCACTGCACTAACCTAAAGCCTAAAACACTACCCCCAGCATGCCCCCTATACTACACAAACACCACTGCACTACCCTACTGCACTACCCTAAACCCTAAAACACTACACCCAGCACAACACCCTACACAACCCAAACATAACTGCACTACCCTACACCCTAAAACACTACCCCCAGCACGACCCCCTACACTACACAAGCACACCTGCACTACCCTATATCTACCCCAGCACTACACCTACACTACACAAACACCACTGCACTACCCTAAACCCTAAAACACTACCCCCATCACCACCCCCTTCACTACACAAGCACCACTGCACTACCCTAAACCTCTAAAACACTCCCCCAGCACGACACCCTACAATACCCAAACTTAACTGCACTACCCTAAACCCTAAAACACTACCACCAGCACGACTTCCTACACTACCCAAACACCACTGCACTACCCAACACCCTAAAACACTACCCCAGCATTAACCCCTACACTACGCAAACACCACTGTACTACCCTGAACCCAAAAACACTACCTCCAGTACGACACCCTAACTACCCAAACACCACTGCACTATCCTAAACCCTAAAACATTACCCCCTACACTACACAAACACCACTGCACTAGCCTAAACCCTAAAACACTACCCCCAGCACGACCCCCTACACTCCACACACACCACTGCACTACTCTAAACCCATAAAAACTACCCCAGCACAACCCCCTACACTATCCAAACATCACTGCTCTAACCTAAACCCTAAAACACTATCCCCAGCACTACCCCTACACTACCCAAACACTGCACTACTCTAAACCCTAAAACACTACCACCAGCATGACCCCCTACACTACACAAGCACCACTGCACTACCCTAAACCCTAAAACACTACCCCCAGAATGACCCCCTACACTACGCAAACATCACTGCACTACCCTAAAACACTACCCCAGCACAACCCTTACAGTACTCAAACACCACTGCACTACCCTAAACCATAAAACACTACCCCCAGCACGACCCCCTTCAGTACCCAAATGCAACTGCACTACTCTAAACCCAAAAACACTACCCCCAGTACGACCCCCTACACTGCCCAAACACCACTGCACTATCCTAAACCCTAAAACACTACCCTCTACACTACACAAACACCACTGCAATATCCTAAACACTAAAACACTACCCCCAGCACGACCCCCTACACTGCACACACACCACTGCACTACTCTAAACCCATAAACACTACCCCCAGCAAAACCCCCTACACTACCTTAACATCACTGCACTAACCTAAACCCTAAAACACTACCCCATCACTACTCCTACACTACCCAAACACTGCACTACTCTAAATCCTAAAACACTACCCCCAGCACAACCCCTACAGTACACAAACACCAATGTACTACCCTAAATCACGACCCCCTACACTACACAAACACCACTGCACTACCCTAAACCACTACCACCAGGACGACTCTCTACACTACACAAACACCACTGTACTACCCTAAATCCTAAAACACGACCCCTACACTACACAAACACGACTGCACTACCCTAAATCCTAAAACACTACCCACAGACGGTCCCCCTACTTTACACAAACACCACAAAACTACCCTAAAACACTATCCCAACACGACCCCCAACACTACCCAAATACCACTGCACTACCCTAAACCGTAAAACACTTACCCCAGCACGGCCCCCTACACCACACAAATACCACTGCAGTATCCTAGACCCTAAAACACTACCCCCACAACGACCCCCTACACTACACAAACACCACTGCACTACCCTATAACAGTACCCCCAGCATGACCCCTACACTACACAAACACCACTGCACTACCCTAAACCCTAAAACACTACCCCCAGCACGACCCCCTATGCTACACAAACATCACTCTACTACCATAAACCCTAAAACACTACCCCCAGCACGGCCCCCTTCACTACCCAAACACAACTGCACTACTCTAAACCCAAAAACACTACCCCAGTACGACCCCCTACACTACCCAAACACCACTGCACTACCCTTATCCCTAAAACACTACCCCTACACTACACAAAGACCACTGCACTACCCTAAACTCTAAAACACTATCCCCAGCACGACCCACTACACTACACGGACACCACTGTACTACCCTAAATCCTAAAACACGATCACCTACACTACACAAACACCACTGCACTACCCTACTTGACTATCCTAAACCCTAAAACACTACCCCCAGCATGATCCCATACACTACCCAAACACCACTGCACTACCCTAAACCCTAAAACACTACCCCCAGCACGGCCCCCTACACTACACAAGCACACCTGCACTACCCTATATCTACCCCAGCACTACCCCTACACTACACAAAAACCACTGCATTAACCTAAACCCTAAAACACTACCCCCAGCATGCCCCCTACACTACACAAACACCACTGCACTACCCTACTGCACTACCCTAAACCCTAAAACACTACACCCAGCACAACACCCTACACAACCCAAACATAACTGCACTACTCTACACCTTAAAACACTAGCACCTGCACAACTCCCTACACTACCCAAACACAACTGCACTACCCTAAACTCTAAATTTACCCCAGCACTACCCCTACACAACACAAACACCACTGCACTACCCTAAACCCTAAAACACTACCCTCAGCACCACCCCCTTCACTACACAAGCACCACTGCACTACCCTAAACCTCTAAAACACTCCCCGAGCACGACACCCTACACTACCCAAACATAACTGCACTACCCAACACCCTAAAACACTACCCCAGCATTAACCCCTACACTACGCAAACACCACTGTACTACCCTAAACCCTAAAATACTACCCCAGCACGACCCCCTTCACTACCCAAACACAACTGCACTACTCTAAACCCTAAAACACTACCCCCAGTACGACACCCTAACTACCCAAACACCACTGCACTATCCTAAACCCTAAAACACTACCCCCTACACTACACAAACACCACTGCACTATCCTAAACCCTAAAACACTACCCCCAGCACGACCCCCTACACTCCACACACACCACTGCACTACTCTAAACCCATAAAAACTACCCCCAGCACAACCCCCTACACTACCCAAACATCACTGCTCTAACCTAAACCCTAAAACACTATCCCCAGCACTACCCCTACACTACCCAAACACTGCACTACTCTAAACCCTAAAACACTACCACCAGCATGACCCCCTACACTACACAAGCACCACTGCAGTATCCTAAACCCTAAAACACTACCCCCAGCACGACACCCAACACTACCCAAACATAGCTGCACTACTCTAAACCCTAAAACACTACCCCCAGCACAAACCTCTTCACTACACAAGAACCACTGCACTACCATAAACCCTAAAACACTACCCCCAGCAGTACTCCTATACTACCCAAACATAACTGCACTACCCTAAACCCTAAAACACTACCCCCAGCATGACCCCCTACACTACACAAACACCACAGCACTACCCTAAAACACTACAGCCAGCAGGACCGCCTACAATACCCAAACACAACTGCACTACCCTAAACCCTAAAACACTACCCCCAGCACGACCCCCTACATTACACAAACATCACTGTACTACCCTAAACCCTAAAACACTACCCCCAGCACGGCCCCCTTCACTACCCAAACACAACTGCACTACTCTAAACCCAAAAACACTACCCCAGTACGACCCCCTACACTACCCAAACACCACTGCACTACCCTTATCCCTAAAACACTACCCCTACACTACACAAACACCACTGCACTACCCTAAACTCTAAAACACTATCCCCAGCACGACCCACTGCACTACACGAACACCACTGTACTACCCTAAATCCTAAAACACGATCCCCTACACTACACAAACACCACTGCACTACCCTACTTGACTATCCTAAACCCTAAAACACTACCCCCAGCATGATCCCATACACTACCCAAACACCACTGCACTACCCTAAACCCTAAAACACTACCCCCAGCATGACCCCCTACACTACACAAGCACACCTGCACTACCCTATATCTACCCCAGCACTACCCCTACACTACACAAACACCACTGCACTAACCTAAACCCTAAAACACTACCCCCAGCATGCCCCCTACACTACACAAACACCACTGCACTACCCTACTGCACTACCCTAAACCCTAAAACACTATACCCAGCACAACACCCTACACAACCCAAACATAACTGCACTACCCTACACCCTAAAACACTAGCACCTGCACGACTCCCTACACTACCCAAACCCAACTGCACTACCCTAAACCCTAAATTTACCCCAGCACTACCCCTACACAACACAAACACCACTGCACTACCCTAAACCCTAAAACACTACCCCCAGCACCACCCCCTTCACTACACAAGCACCACTGCACTACCCTAAACCTCTAAAACACTCCCCCAGCACAACACCCTACACTACCCAAACATAACTGCACTACCCTAAACCCTAAAACACTACCACCAGCACGACTTCCTACACTACCCAAACACCACTGCACTACCCAACACCCTAAAACACTACCCCAGCATTAACCCCTACACTACGCAAACACCACTGTACTACCCTAAACTCTAAAATACTACCCCCAGCACGACCCCCTTCACTACCCAAACACAACAGCACTACTCTAACCCCAAAAACACTACCCCCAGTACGACACCCTAACTACCCAAACACCACTGCACTATCCTAAACCCTAAAACACTACCCCCTACACTACACAAACACCACTGCACTAGCCTAAACCCTAAAACACTACCCCCAGCACGACCCCCTACACTCCACACACACCACTGCACTACTCTAAACCCATAAAAACTACCCCCAGCACAACCCCCTCCACTACCCAAACATCACTGCTCTAACCTAAACCCTAAAACACTATCCCGAGCACTACCCCTACACTACCCAAACACTGCACTACTCTAAACCCTAAAAAACTACCACCAGCATGACCCCCTGCACTACACAAGCACCACTGCACTACCCTAAACCCTAAAACACTACCCCCAGAATGACCCCCTACACTACGCAAACATCACTGCACTACCCTAAAACACGACCCCAGCACAACCCCTACACTACCCAAACACCACTGCACTACCCTTATCCCTAAAACACTACCCCTACCCCTACACTACACAAACACCTCTGCACTACCCTAAACTCTAAAACACTATACCCAGCACGACCCACTACACTACACGAACACCACTGTACTACCCTAAATCCTAAAACACGATCCCCTACACTACACAAACACCACTGCACTACCCTACTTGACTATCCTAAACCCTAAAACACTACCCCCAGCATAATCCCATACACTACCCAAACACCACTGCACTACCCTAAACCCTAAAACACTACCCCCAGCACGACCCCCTACACTACACAAGCACACCTGCACTACCCTATATCTACCCCAGCACTACCCCTACACTACACAAACACCACTGCACTAACCTAAAGCCTAAAACACTACCCCCAGCATGCCCCCTATACTACACAAACACCACTGCACTACCCTACTGCACTACCCTAAACCCTAAAACACTACACCCAGCACAACACCCTACACAACCCAAACATAACTGCACTACCCTACACCCTAAAACACTACCCCCAGCACGACCCCCTACACTACACAAGCACACCTGCACTACCCTATATCTACCCCAGCACTAACACCCTACACTACACAAACACCACTGCACTACCCTAAACCCTAAAACACTACCCCCAGCACCACCCCCTTCACTACACAAGCACCACTGCACTACCATAAACCTCTAAAACACTCCCCCAGTACAACACCCTACACTACCCAAACTTAACTGCACTACCCTAAACCCTAAAACACTACCCCCAGCACGACCCCCTACACTCCACACACACCACTGCACTACTCTAAACCCATAAAAACTACCCCCAGCACAACCCCCTACACTACCCAAACATCACTGCTCTAACCTAAACCCTAAAACACTATCCCCAGCACTACCCCTACACTACCCACACACTGCACTACTCTAAACCCTAAAACACTACCACCAGCATGACCCCCTACACTACACAAGCACCACTGCACTACCCTAAACCCTAAAACACTACCCCCAGAATGACCCCCTACACTACGCAAACATCACTGCACTACCCTAAAACACTACCCCAGCACAACCCCTACACTACACAAACACCACTGCACTACCCTAAACCATAAAACACTACCCCCAGCACGACCCCTTCACTACCCAAATGCAACTGCACTACTCTAAACCCAAAAACACTACCCCCAGAATGACCCCCTACACTGCCCAAACACCAATGCACTATCCTAAACCCTAAAACACTACCCCCTATACTACACAAACACCACTGCACTATCCTAAACACTAAAACACTACCCCCAGCATGACCCCCTACACTGCACACACACCACTGCACTACTCTAAACCCATAAACACTACCCCCAGCACAACCCCCTACACTACCCAAACATCACTGCACTAACCTAAACCCTAAAACACTACCCCATCACTACTCCTACACTACCCAAACACTGCACTACTCTAAATTCTAAAACACTACCCCCAGCACAACCCCCTACAGTGCACAAACACCAATGTACTACCCTAAATCACGGCCCCCTACACTACACAAACACCACTGCACTACCCTAAACCACTACCACCAGCACGACTCTCTACACTACACAAACACCACTGTACTACCCTCAATCCTAAAACACGACCCCTACACTACACAAACACCACTGCACTACCCTAAATCCTAAAACACTACCCCCAGACGGTCCCCCTACTTTACACAAACACCACAAAACTACCCTAAAACACTATCCCAGCACGACCCCCAACACTACCCAAATACCACTGCACTACCCTAAACCGTAAAACACTTACCCCAGCACGGCCCCCTACACCACACAAACACCACTGCAGTATCCTAGACCCTAAAACACTAGCCCCACAACGACCCCCTACACTACACAAACACCACTGCACTACCCTATAACAGTACCCCCAGCATGACCCCTACACTACACAAACACCACTGCACTACCCTAAACCCTAAAACACTACCCCCAGCACGACCCCCTACACTACACAAACATCACTGTACTACCCTAAACCCTAAAACACTACCCCCAGCACAGCCCCCTTCACTACCCAAACACAACTGCACTACTCTAAACCCAAAAACACTACCCCAGTACGACCCCCTACACTACCCAAACGCCACTGCACTACCCTTATCCCTAAAACACTACCCCTACACTACACAAACACCACTGCACTACCCTAAACTCTAAAACACTATCCCCAGCACGACCCACTACACTACACGAACACCACTGTACTACCCTAAATCCTAAAACACGATCCCCTACACTACACAAACACCACTGCACTACCCTACTTGACTATCCTAAACCCTAAAACACTACCCCCAGCATGATCCCATACACTACCCAAACACCACTGCACTACCCTAAACCCTAAAACACTACCCCCAGCACGACCCCCTACACTACACAAGCACACCTGCACTACCCTATGTCTACCCCAGCACTACCCCTACACTACACAAACACCACTGCACTAACCTAAACCCTAAAACACTACCCCCAGCATGCCCCCTACACTACACAAACACCACTGCACTACCCTACTGCACTACCCTAAACCCTAAAACACTACACCCAGCACAAAACCCTACACAACCCAAACATAACTGCACTACCCTACACCCTAAAACACTAGCACCTGCACGACTCCCTACACTACCCAAACACAACTGCACTACCCTAAACCCTAAATTTACCCCAGCACTACCCCTACACAACACAAACACCACTGCACTACCCTTAACCCTAAAACACTACCCCCAGCACCACCCCCTTCACTACACAAGCACCACTGCACTACCCTAAACCTCTAAAACACTCCCCCAGCACGACACCCTACACTACCCAAACATAACTGCACTACCCTAAACCCTAAAACACTACCACCAGCACGACTTCCTACAATACCCAAACACCACTGCACTACCCAAAACCCTAAAATACTACCCCCAGCACGACCCCCTTCACTACCCAAACACAACTGCACGACTCTAAACCCAAAAACACTACCCCCAGTACGACACCCTAACTACCCAAACACCACTGCACTATCCTAAACCCTAAAACACTACCCCCTACACTACACAAACACCACTGCACTATCCTAAACCCTAAAACACTACCCCCAGCACGACCCCCTACACTCCACACACACCACTGCACTACTCTAAACCCATAAAAACTACCCCCAGCACAACGCCCTACACTACCCAAACATCACTGCTCTAACCTAAACCCTAAAACACTATCCCCAGCACTACCCCTACACTACCCAAACACTGCACTACTCTAAACCCTAAAACACTACCACCAGCATGACCCCTACACTACACAAGCACCACTCCACTACCCTAAACCCTAAAACACTACCCCCAGAATGACCCCCTACACTAGGCAAACATCACTGCACTACCCTAAAACACTACCCCAGCACAACCCCTACAGTACACAAACACCACTGCACTACCCTAAACCATAAAACACTACCCCCAGCACGACCCCCTTCACTACCCAAATGCAACTGCACTACTCTAAACCCAAAAACACTACCCCCAGTACGACCCCCTACACTGCCCAAACACCACTCCACTACCCTAAACCCTAAAACACTACCCCCAGAATGACCCCCTACACTAGGCAAACATCACTGCACTACCCTAAAACACTACCCCAGCACAACCCCTACAGTACACAAACACCACTGCACTACCCTAAACCATAAAACACTACCCCCAGCACGACCCCCTTCACTACCCAAATGCAACTGCACTACTCTAAACCCAAAAACACTACCCCCAGCACAACCCCCTACACTACCCAAACATCACTGCACTAACCTAAACCCTAAAACACTACCCCATCACTACTCCTACACTACCCAAACACTGCACTACTCTACATCCTAAAACACTACCCCCAGCACAACCCCCTACAGTACACAAACACCAATGTACTACCCTAAATCACGACCCCCTACACTACACAAACACCACTGCACTACCCTAAACCACTACCACCAGGACGACTCTCTACACTACACAAACACCACTGTACTACCCTAAATCCTAAAACACGACCCCTACACTACACAAACACGACTGCACTACCCTAAATCCTAAAACACTACCCCCAGACGGTCCCCCTACTTTACACAAACACCACAAAACTACCCTAAATCGCTATCCCAGCACGACCCCCAACACTACCCAAATACCACTGCACTACCCTAAACCGTAAAACACTTACCCCAGCACGGCCCCCTACACCACACAAATACCACTGCAGTATCCTAGACCCTAAAACACTACCCCCACAACGACCCACTACACTACACAAACACCACTGCACTACCCTATAACAGTACCCCCAGCATGACCCCTACACTACACAAACACCACTGCACTACCCTAAACCCTAAAACACTACCCCCAGCACGACCCCCTATGCTACACAAACATCACTGTACTACCCTAAACCCTAAAACACTACCCCCAGCACGGCCCCCTTCACTACCCAAACACAACTGCACTACTCTAAACCCAAAAACACTACCCCAGTATGACCCCCTACACTACCCAAACACCACTGCACTACCCTTATCCCTAAAACACTACCCCTACACTACACAAACACCACTGCACTACCCTAAACTCTAAAACACTATCCCCAACATGACCCACTACACTACACGAACACCACTGTACTACCCTAAATCCTAAAACACGATCACCTACACTACACAAACACCACTGCACTACCCTACTTGACTATCCTAAACCCTAAAACACTACCCCCAGCATGATCCCATACACTACCCAAACACCACTGCACTACCCTAAACCCTAAAACACTACCCCCAGCACGACCCCCTACACTACACAAGCACACCTGCACTACCCTATATCTACCCCAGCACTACCCCTACACTACACAAAAACCACTGCACTAACCTAAACCCTAAAACACTACCCCCAGCATGCCCCCTACACTACACAAACACCACTGCACTACCCTACTGCACTACCCTAAACCCTAAAACACTACACCCAGCACAACACCCTACACAACCCAAACATAACTGCACTACTCTACACCCTAAAACACTAGCACCTGCACAACTCCCTACACTACCCAAACACAACTGCACTACCCTAAACCCTAAATTTACCCCAGCACCACCCCTACACAACACAAACACCACTGCACTACCCTAAACCCTAAAACACTACCCCCAGCACCACCCCCTTCACTACACAAGCACCACTGCACTACCCTAAACCTCTAAAACACTCCCCCAGCACGACACCCTAAACTAAGCAAACATAACTGCACTACCCTAAACCCTAAAACACTACCACCAGCACGACTTCCTACACTACCCAAACACCACTGCACTACCCAACACCATAAAACACTACCCCAGCATTAACCCCTACACTACGCAAACACCACTGTACTACCCTAAACCCTAAAATACTACCCCCAGCACGACCCCCTTCACTACCCAAACACAACTGCACTACTCTAAACCCTAAAACACTACCCCCAGTACGACACCCTAACTACCCAAACACCACTGCACTATCCTAAACCCTAAAACACTACCCCCTACACTACACAAACACCACTGCACTATCCTAAACCCTAAAACACTACCCCCAGCACGACCCCCTACACTCCACACACACCACTGCACTACTCTAAACCCATAAACACTACCCCCAGCACAACCCCCTACACTACCCAAACATCACTGCTCTAACCTAAACCCTAAAACACTATCCCCAGCACTACCCCTATACTACCCAAACACTGCACTACTCTAAACCCTAAAACACTACCACCAGCATGACCCCCTACACTACACAAGCACCACTGCACTATCCTAAACCCTAAAACACTACCCCCAGCACGACACCCAACACTACCCAAACATAGCTGCACTACTCTAAACCCTAAAACACTACCCCCAGCACAAACCCCTTCACTACACAAGAACCACTGCACAACCCTAAACCCTAAAACACTACCCCCAGCAGTACTCCTATACTACCCAAACATAACTGCCCTACCCTAAACCTAAAACACTACCCCCAGCATGACCCCCTACACTACACAAACACCACAGCACTACCCTAAAACACTACAGCCAGCAGTACCGCCTACAATACCCAAACACAACTGCACTACCCTAAACCCTAAAACACTACCCCCAGCACGACCCCCTACACTACACAAACATCACTGTACTACCCTAAACCCTAAAACACTACCCCCAGCACGGCCCCCTTCACTACCCAAACACAACTGCACTACTCTAAACCCCAAAACACTACCCCAGTACGACCCCCTACACTACCCAAACACCACTGCACTACCCTTATCCCTAAAACACTACCCCTACACTACACAAACACCACTGCACTACCCTAAACTCTAAAACACTATCCCCAGCACGACCCACTGCACTACACGAACACCACTGTACTACCCTAAATCCTAAAACACGATCCCCTACACTACACAAACACCACTGCACTACCCTACTTGACTATCCTAAACCCTAAAACACTACCCCCAGCATGATCCCATACACTACCCAAACACCACTGCACTACCCTAAACCCTAAAACACTACCCCCAGCACGACCCCCTACACTACACAAGCACACCTGCACTACCCTATATCTACCCCAGCACTACCCCTACACTACACAAACACCACTGCACTAACCTAAACCCTAAAACACTACCCCCAGCATGCCCCCTACACTACACAAACACCACTGCACTACCCTACTGCACTACCCTAAACCCTAAAACACTATACCCAGCACAACACCCTACACAACCCAAACATAACTGCACTACCCTACACCCTAAAACACTAGCACCTGCACGACTCCCTACACTACCCAAACCCAACTGCACTACCCTAAACCCTAAATTTACCCCAGCACTACCCCTACACAACACAAACACCACTGCACTACCCTAAACCCTAAAACACTACCCCCAGCACCACCCCCTTCACTACACAAGCACCACTGCACTACCCTAAACCTCTAAAACACTCCCCCAGCACAACACCCTAAATACCCAAACATAACTGCACTACCCTAAACCCTAAAACACTACCACCAGCACGACTTCCTACACTACCCAAACACCACTGCACTACCCAACACCCTAAAACACTACCCCAGCATTAACCCCTACACTACGCAAACACCACTGTACTACCCTAAACCCTAAAATACTAACCCCAGCACGACCCCCTTCACTACCCAAACACAACAGCACTACTCTAAACCCAAAAACACTACCCCCAGTACGACACCCTAACTACCCAAACACCACTGCACTATCCTAAACCCTAAAACACTACCCCCTACACTACACAAATACCACTGCACTAGCCTAAACCCTAAAACACTACCCCCAGCACGACCCCCTACACTCCACACACACCACTGCACTACTCTAAACCCATAAAAACTACCCCCAGCACAACCTCCTACACTACCCAAACATCACTGCTCTAACCTAAACCCTAAAACACTATCCCGAGCACTACCCCTACACTACCCAAACACTGCACTACTCTAAACCCTAAAAAACTACCACCAGCATGACCCCCTACACTACACAAGCACCACTGCACTACCCTAAACCCTAAAACACTACCCCCAGAATGACCCCATACACTACGCAAACATCACTGCACTACCCTAAAACACTACCCCAGCACAACCCCTACACTACGCAAACACCACTGCACTACCCTAAACCATAAAACACTACCCCCAGCACGACCCCCTTCACTACCCAAATGCAACTGCACTACTCTAAACCCAAACACACTACCCCCAGTACGACCCCCTACACTGCCCAAACACCACTGCACTATCCTAAACCCTAAAACACTACCCTCTACACTACACAAACACCACTGCACTATCCTAAACACTAAAACACTACCCCCAGCACGACCCCCTACACTGCACACACACCACTGCACTACTCTAAACCCATAAACACTACCCCCAGCACAACCCCCTACACTACCCAAACATCACTGCACTAACCTAAACCCTAAAACACTACCCCATCACTACTCCTACACTACCCAAACACTGCACTACTCTAAATCCTAAAACACTACCCCCAGCACAACCCCCTACAGTACACAAACACCAATGTACTACCCTAAATCACGACCCCCTACACTACACAAACACCACTGCACTACCCTAAACCACTACCACCAGCACGACTCTCTACACTACACAAACACCACTGTACTACCCTAAATCCTAAAACACGACCCCTACACTACACAAACACCACTGCACTACCCTAAATCCTAAAACACTACCCCCAGACGGTCCCCCTACTTTACACAAACACCACAAAACTACCCTAAAACACTATCCCAGCACGACCCCCAACACTACCCAAATACCACTGCACTACCCAAACCCGTAAAACACTTACCCCAGCACGGCCCCCTGTCGTACTTTAATATTCGGGACCGCGTAGGGGACAGGGCCCTACCCCTGTCTATCTTGGTATAGCGAACCGCAAATGGTAAATGCGGCATGTACGAGTGCTTTATATACCGTTCCAGCTATGAATGCACTGTGTACACGTTATTCTGCTCCACTACGCGGGTTCCATTTTGGAAACAGTGGCCATCTTGTCATTGCCCTCACATAGGCTATAATGGAGTAAATACGGGCCTCACAGTACATGGGCTTTCCCTCTGACTTCTCTGTGACCTGGGCAGCTGGCTCTGCTGCCCTGGGTCAAACCGGTCTCAGGAGCTCCCCTTCCTCCGTCCACCTGTGATTAGCATCAGGGCTTGACCCGTCATAAAACCCTTTCATTCTACACAATCCCCCGGCTAATCTCTTCCACACCTGCTTGTTCCTGCTTTATGACTTGTTTCCCAAAACAGGAGATGCTCATGTTTATTGGGGGGTCTCTTTACATCAAACGTGGGATCTGAACCTTACTGTGTAAATCATTGTGGGCTGGCCGAACTGGAATGTGGGATGGTCATCATGACTCTGCTTTTTCGTTTGTAATGTATACCTTTATATGGCCATATCGTAAACCAAGGAATGTGTGCCTGGAGCATGATATTTTGTACTTAAGGAGAAGTCCGTTCCTATGATTTGCAGCAGTCTCCTGAGAACATACACGCTGTTGTACTTCTAGGATACCTGTCATTGGTCTGCAGCCAATAAACGATTCTTTGACTTCACCCAGAAGACTCTGTGTTTCTGTAGGTCCGGAACAGGGTGAAACCCAGAAGTCATAGGGTGTGTGCCCCTGCACCGCTGGGTCTAAAATACCCAGTACTTCACCCCTACACCACACAAACACCACTGCAGTATCCTAGACCCTAAAACACTACCCCCACAACAACCCCCTACACTACACAAACACCACTGCACTACCCTATAACAGTACCCCCAGCATGACCCCTACACTACACAAACACCACTGAACTACCCTAAACCCTAAAACACTACCCCCAGCACGACCCCCTACACTACACAAACATCACTGTACTACCCTAAACCCTAAAACACTACCCCCAGCACGGCCCCCTTCACTACCCAAACACAACTGCACTACTCTAAACCCAAAAACACTACCCCAGTACGACCCCAACACTACCCAAACACCACTGCACTACCCTTATCCCTAAAACACTACCCCTACACTACACAAACACCACTGCACTACCCTAAACTCTAAAACACTATCCCCAAAATGACCCACTACACTACACGAACACCACTGTACTACCCTAAATCCTAAAACACGATCCCCTACACTACACAAACACCACTGCACTACCCTACTTGACTATCCTAAACCCTAAAACACTACCCCCAGCATGATCCCATACACTACCCAAACACCACTGCACTACCCTAAACCCTAAAACACTACCCCCAGCACGACCCCCTATACTACACAGGCACACCTGCACTACCCTATATCTACCCCAGCACTACCCCTACACTACACAAACACCACTGCACTAACCTAAACCCTAAAACACTACCCCCAGCATGCCCCCTACACTACACAAACACCACTGCACTACCCTACTGCACTACCCTAAACCTTAAAACACTACACCCAGCACAACACCCTACACAACCCAAACATAACTGCACTACCCTACACCCTAAAACACTAGCACCTGCACGACTCCCTACACTACCCAAACACCACTGCACTACCCTAAACCCTAAATTTACCCCAGCACTACCCCTACACAACACAAACACCACTGCACTACCCTAAACCCTAAAACACTACCCCAGCACCACCCCCTTCACTACACAAGCACCACTGCACTACCCTAAACCTCTAAAACACTCCCCCAGCACGACACCCTACACTACCCAAACATAACTGCACTACCCTAAACCCTAAAACACGACCACCAGCACAACTTCCTACACTACCCAAACACCACTGCACTACCCAACACCCTAAAACACTACCACAGCATTAACCCCTACACTACGCAAACACCACTGTACTACCCTAAACCCTAAAATACTACCCCCAGAACGACCCCCTTCACTACCCAAACACAACTGCACTATTCTAAACCCAAAAACACTACCCCCAGTATGACACCCTAACTACCCAAACACCACTGCACTATCCTAAACCCTAAAACACTACCCCCTACACTATACAAACACCACTGCACTATCCTAAACCCTAAAACACTACCCCCAGCACGACCCCCTACACTCCACACACACCACTACACTACTCTAAACCCATAAAAACTACCCCCAGCACAACCCCCTATACTACCCAAACATCACTGATCTAACCTAAACCCTAAAACACTATCCCCAGCACTACCCCTACACTACCCAAACACTGCACTACTCTAAACCCTAAAACACTACCACCAGCATGACCCCCTACACTACACAAGCACCACTGCACTACCCTAAACCCTAAAACACTACCCCCAGAATTACCCCCTACACTACACAAACATCACTGCACTACCCTAAAACACTACCCCAGCACAACCCCTACACTACACAAACACCACTGCACTACCCTAAACCATAAAACACTACCCCCAGCACGACCCCCTTCACTACCCAAATGCAACTGCACTACTCTAAACCCACACACACTACCCCCAGTACGACCCCCTACACTGCCCAAACACCACTGCACTATCCTAAACCCTAAAACACTACCCTCTACACTACACAAACACCACTGCACTATCCTAAACACTAAAACACTACCCCCAGCACGACCCCCTACACTGCACACACACCACTGCACTACTCTAAACCCATAAACACTATCCCCAGCACAACCCCCTACACTACCCAAACATCACTGCACTAACCTAAACCCTAAAACACTACCCCATCACTACTCCTACACTACCCAAACACTGCACTACTCTAAATCCTAAAACACTACCCCCAGCACAACCCCCTACAGTACACAAACACCAATGTACTACCCTAAATCACGACCCCCTACACTACACAAACACCACTGCACTACCCTAAACCACTACCACCAGCACGACTCTCTACACTACACAAACACCACTGTACTACCCTAAATCCTAAAACACGACCCCTACACTACACAAACACCACTGCACTACCCTAAATCCTAAAACACTACCCCCAGACGGTCCCCCTACTTTACACAAACACCACAAAACTACCCTAAAACACTATCCCAGCACGACCCCCAACACTACCCAAATACCACTGCACTACCCAAACCCGTAAAACACTTTCCCCAGCACGGCCCCCTACACCACACAAACACCACTGCAGTATCCTAGACCCTAAAACACTACCCCCACAACAACCCCCTACACTACCCAAACACCACTGCACTACCCAACACCCTAAAACACTACCACAGCATTAACCCCTACACTACGCAAACACCACTGTACTACCCTAAACCCTAAAATACTACCCCCAGCACGACCCCCTTCACTACCCAAACACAACTGCACTACTCTAAACCCAAAAACACTACCCCCAGTACGACACCCTAACTACCCAAACACCACTGCACTATCCTAAACCCTAAAACACTACCCCTACACTACACAAACACCACTGCACTATCCTAAACCCTAAAACACTACACCCAGCACGACCCCCTACACTACACAAACACCACTGCACTACTCTAAACCCATAAACACTACCCCCAGCATGACCCCCTACACTACCCAAACATCACTGCACTACCCTAAACCCTAAAAAACTACCCCCAGCACTACCCCTACACTACCCAAACACCACTGCACTACCATAAACCCTAAAACACTACCCCCAGCACGACCCCCTACACTACACAAACATCACTGTACTACCCTAAACCCTAAAACACTACCCCCAGCACGGCCCCCTTCACTACCCAAACACAACTGCACTACTCTAAACCCAAAAACACTACCCCAGTACGACCCCCTGCACTACCCAAACACCACTGCTCTACCCTTATCCCTAATACACTACCCCTACACTACACAAACACCACTGCACTACCCTAAACTCTAAAACACTATCCCCAGCACGACCCACTGCACTACACGAACACCACTGTACTACCCTAAATCCTAAAACACGATCCCCTACACTACACAAACACCACTGCACTACCCTACTTGACTATCCTAAACCCTAAAACACTACCCCCAGCATGATCCCATACACTACCCAAACACCACTGCACTACCCTAAACCCTAAAACACTACCCCCAGCACGACCCCCTACACTACACAAGCACACCTGCACTACCCTATATCTACCCCAGCACTACCCCTACACTACACAAACACCACTGCACTAACCTAAACCCTAAAACACTACCCCCCAGCATGCCCCCTACACTACACAAACACCACTGCACTACCCTACTGCACTACCCTAAACCCTAAAACACTATACCCAGCACAACACCCTACACAACCCAAACATAACTGCACTACCCTACACCCTAAAACACTAGCACCTGCACGACTCCCTACACTACCCAAACCCAACTGCACTACCCTAAACCCTAAATTTACCCCAGCACTACCCCTACACAACACAAACACCACTGCACTACCCTAAATCCTAAAACACTACCCCCAGCACCACCCCCTTCACTACACAAGCACCACTGCACTACCCTAAACCTCTAAAACACTCCCCCAGCACAACACCCTACACTACCCAAACATAACTGCACTACCCTAAACCCTAAAACACTACCACCAGCACGACTTCCTACACTACCCAAACACCACTGCACTACCCAACACCCTAAAACACTACCCCAGCATTAACCCCTACACTACGCAAACACCACTGTACTACCCTAAACCCTAAAATACTACCCCCAGCACGACCTCCTTCACTACCCAAACACAACAGCACTACTCTAAACCCAAAAACACTACCCCCAGTACCACACCCTAACTACCCAAACACCACTGCACTATCCTAAACCCTAAAACACTACCCCCTACACTACACAAACACCACTGCACTAGCCTAAACCCTAAAACACTACCCCCAGCACGACCCCCTACACTCCACACACACCACTGCACTACTCTAAACCCATAAAAACTACCCCCAGCACAACCCCCTACACTACCCAAACATCACTACTCTAACCTAAACCCTAAAACACTATCCCGAGCACTACCCGTACACTACCCAAACACTGCACTACTCTAAACCCTAAAAAACTGCCACCAGCATGACCCCCTACACTACACAAGCACCACTGCACTACCCTAAACCCTAAAACACTACCCCCAGAATGACCCCCTACACTACGCAAACATCACTGCACTACCCTAAAACACTACCCCAGCACAACCCCTACACTACACGAACACCACTGCACTACCCTAAACCATAAAACACTACCCCCAGCACGACCCCCTTCACTACCCAAATGCAACTGCACTACTCTAAACCCAAACACACTACCCCCAGTACGACCCCCTACACTGCCCAAACACCACTGCACTATCCTAAACCCTAAAACACTACCCTCTACACTACACAAACACCACTGCACTATCCTAAACACTAAAACACTACCCCCAGCACGACCCCCTACACTGCACACACACCACTGCACTACTCTAAACCCATAAACACTATCCCCAGCACAACCCCCTACACTACCCAAACATCACTGCACTAACCTAAACCCTAAAACACTACCCCATCACTACTCCTACACTACCCAAACACTGCACTACTCTAAATCCTAAAACACTACCCCCAGCACAACCCCCTACAGTACACAAACACCAATGTACTACCCTAAATCACGACCCCCTACACTACACAAACACCACTGCACTACCCTAAACCACTACCACCAGCACGACTCTCTACTCTACACAAACACCACTGTACTACCCTAAATCCTAAAACACGACCCCTACACTACACAAACACCACTGCACTACCCTAAATCCTAAAACACTACCCCCAGACGGTCCCCCTACTTTACACAAACACCACAAAACTACCCTAAAACACTATCCCAGCACGACCCCCAACACTACCCAAATACCACTGCACTACCCAAACCCGTAAAACACTTTCCCCAGCACGGCCCCCTACACCACACAAACACCACTGCAGTATCCTAGACCCTAAAACACTACCCCCACAACAACCCCCTACACTACACAAACACCACTGCACTACCCTATAACAGTACCCCCAGCATGACCCCTACACTACACAAACACCACTGAACTACCCTAAACCCTAAAACACTACCCCCAGCATGACCCCCTACACTACACAAACATCACTGTACTACCCTAAACCCTAAAACACTACCCCCAGCACGGCCCCCTTCACTACCCAAACACAACTGCACTACTCTAAACCCAAAAACACTACCCCAGTATGACCCCAACACTACCCAAACACCACTGCACTACCCTTATCCCTAAAACACTACCCCTACACTACACAAACACCAGTGCACTACCCTAAACTCTAAAACACTATCCCCAACATGACCCACTACACTACACGAACACCACTGTACTACCCTAAATCCTAAAACACGATCCCCTACACTACACAAACACCACTGCACTACCCTACTTGACTATCCTAAACCCTAAAACACTACCCCCAGCATGATCCCATACACTACCCAAACACCACTGCACTACCCTAAACCCTAAAACACTACCCCCAGCACGACCCCCTATACTACACAGGCACACCTGCACTACCCTATATCTACCCCAGCACTACCCCTACACTACACAAACACCACTGCACTAACCTAAACCCTAAAACACTACCCCCAGCATGTCCCCTACACTACACAAACACCACTGCACTACCCTAC
Source organism: Triturus cristatus (assembly GCF_964204655.1). Lineage (NCBI taxonomy): Eukaryota > Metazoa > Chordata > Amphibia > Caudata > Salamandridae > Triturus > Triturus cristatus. Next base: position 1,170,879,853 of record NC_140579.1, on the reverse strand, counting down.
TGCACTACCCTAAACCCTAAAACACTACACCCAGCACAACACCCTACACAACCCAAACATAACTGCACTACCCTACACCCTAAAACACTAGCACCTGCACGACTCCCTACACTACCCAAACACAACTGCACTACCCTAAACCCTAAATTTACCCCAGCACTACCCCTACACAACACACACACCACTGCACTACCCTAAACCCTAAAACTCTACCCCAGCACCACCCCCTTCACTACACAAGCACCACTGCTCTACCCTAAACCTCTAAAACACTCCCCCAGCACGACACCCTACACTACCCAAACATAACTGCACTACCCTAAACCCTAAAACATGACCACCAGCACAACTTCCTACACTACCCAAACACCACTGCACTACCCAACACCCTAAAACACTACCACAGCATTAACCCCTACACTACGCAAACACCACTGTACTACCCTAAACCCTAAAATACTACCCCCAGAACGACCCCCTTCACTACCCAAACACAACTGCACTACTCTAAACCCAAAAACACTACCCCCAGTACGACACCCTAACTACCCAAACACCACTGCACTATCCTAAACCCTAAAACACTACCCCCTACACTATACAAACACCACTGCACTATCCTAAACCCTAAAACACTACCCCCAGCATGACCCCCTACACTCCACACACACCACTGCACTACTCTAAACCCATAAAAACTACCCCCAGCACAACCCCCTACACTACCCAAACATCACTGCTCTAACCTAAACCCTAAAACACTATCCCCAGCACTACCCCTACACTACCCAAACACTGCACTACTCTAAACCCTAAAACACTACCACCAGCATGACCCCTACACTACACAAGCACCACTGCACTACCCTAAACCCTAAAACACTACCCCCAGAATGACCCCCTACACTACGCAAACATCACTGCACTACCCTAAAACACTACCCCAGCACAACCCCTACACTGCACAAACACCACTGCACTACACTAAACCATAAAACACTACCCCCAGCACGACCCCCTTCACTACCCAAATGCAACTGCACTACTCTAAACCCAAAAACACTACCCCCAGTACGACCCCCTACACTGCCCAAACACCACTGCACTATCCTAAACCCTTAAACACTACCCTCTACACTACACAAACACCACTGCACTATCCTAAACACTAAAACACCACCCCCAGCACGACCCCCTACACTGCACACACACCACTGCACTACTCTAAACCCATAAACACTACCCCAGCACAACACCCTACACTACCCAAACATCACTCCACTAACCTAAACCCTAAAACACTACCCCATCACTACTCCTACACTACCCAAACACTGCACTACTCTAAATCCTAAAACACTACCCCCAGCACAACCCCCTACAGTACACAAACACCAATGTACTACCCTAAATCACGACCCCCTACACTACACAAACACCACTGCACTACCCTAAACCACTACCACCAGCACAACTCTCTACACTACACAAACACCACTGTACTACCCTAAATCCTAAAACACGACCCCTACACTACACAAACACCACTGCACTACCCTAAATCCTAAAACACTACCCCCAGACGGTCCCCCTACTTTACACAAACACCACAAAACTACCCTAAAACACTATCCCAGCACGACCCCCAACACTACCCAAATACCACTGCACTACCCTAAACCGTAAAACACTTACCCCAGCACGGCCCCCTACACCACACAAACACCACTGCAGTATCCTAGACCCTAAAACACTACCCCCACAACGACCCCCTACACTACACAAACACCACTGCACTACCCTATAACAGCACCCCCAGCATGAACCCTACACTACACAAACACCACTGGACTACCCTAAACCCTAAAACACTACCCCCAGCATGACCCCCTACACTACACAAACATCACTGTACTACCCTAAACCCTAAAACACTACCCCCAGCACGGCCCCCTTCACTACCCAAACACAACTGCACTACTCTAAACTCAAAAACACTACCCCAGTACGACCCCCTACACTACCCAAACACCACTGCACTACCCTTATCCCTAAAACACTACACCTACACTACACAAACACCACTGCACTACCCTAAACTCTAAAACACTATCCCCAGCACGACCCACTACACTACACGAACACCACTGTACTACCCTAAATCCTAAAACACGATCCCCTACACTACACAAACACCACTGCACTACCCTACTTGACTATCCTAAACCCTAAAACACTACCCCCAGCATGATCCCATACACTACCCAAACACCACTGCACTACCCTAAACCCTAAAACACTACCCCCAGCACGACCCCCTACACTACACAAGCACACCTGCACTACCCTATATCTACCCCAGCACTACCCCTAAACTACACAAACACCACTGCACTAACCTAAACCCTAAAACACTACCCCCAGCATGCCCCCTACACTACACAAACACCACTGCACTACCCTACTGCACTACCCTAAACCCTAAAACACTACACCCAGCACAACACCCTACACAACCCAAACATAACTGCACTACCCTACACCCTAAAACACTAGCACCTGCACGACTCCCTACACTACCCAAACACAACTGCACTACCCTAAACCCTAAATTTACCCCAGCATTACCCCTACACAACACAAACACCACTGCACTGCCCTAAACCCTAAAACACTACCCCCAGCACCACCCCCTTCACTACACAAGCACCACTGCACTACCCTAAACCTCTAAAACACTCCCCCAGCACGACACCCTACACTACCCAAACATAACTGCACTACCCTAAACCCTAAAACACTACCACCAGCACGACTTCCTACACTACCCAAACACCACTGCACTACCCAACACCCTAAAACTCTACCCCAGCATTAACCCCTACACTACGCAAACACCACTGTACTACCCTAAACCCTAAAATACTACCCCCAGCACGACCCCTTCACTACCCAAACACAACTGCACTACTCTAAACCCTAAAACACTACCCCCAGTACGACACCCTAACTACCCAAACACCACTGCACTATCCTAAACCCTAAAACACTACCCCCTACACTATACAAACACCACTGCACTATCCTAAACCCTAAAACACTACCCCCAGCACGACCCCCTACACTCCACACACCACTGCACTACTCTAAACCCATAAAAACTACCCCCAGCACAACCCCCTACACTACCCAAACATCACTGCTCTAACCTAAACCCTAAAACACTATCCCCAGCACTACCCCTACACTACCCAAACACTGCACTACTCTAAACCCTAAAACACTACCACCAGCATGACCCCTACACTACACAAGCACCACTGCACTACACTAAACCCTAAAATACTACCCCCAGAATGACCCCCTACACTACGCAAAAATCACTGCACTACCCTAAAACACTACCCCAGCACAACCCCTACACTGCACAAACACCACTGCACTACACTAAACCATAAAACACTACCCCCAGCACGACCCCCTTCACTACCCAAATGCAACTGCACTACTCTAAACCCAAAAACACTACCCCCAGTACGACCCCCTACACTGCCCAAACACCACTGCACTATCCTAAACCCTAAAACACTACCCTCTACACTACACAAACACCACTGCACTATCCTAAACACTAAAACACCACCCCCAGCACGACCCCCTACACTGCACACACACCACTGCACTACTCTAAACCCATAAACACTACCCCCAGCACAACCCCCTACACTACCCAAACATCACTGCACTAACCTAAACCCTAAAACACTACCCCATCACTACTCCTACACTACCCAAACACTGCACTACTCTAAATCCTAAAACACTACCCCCAGCACAACCCCCTACAGTACACAAACACCAATGTACTACCCTAAATCACGACCCCCTACACTACACAAACACCACTGCACTACCCTAAACCACTACCACCAGCACGACTCTCTACACTACACAAATACCACTGTACTGCCCTAAATCCTAAAACACGACCCCTACACTACACAAACACCACTGCACTACCCTAAATCCTAAAACACTACCCCCAGACGGTCCCCCTACTTTACACAAACACCACAAAACTACCCTAAAACACTATCCCAGCACGACCCCCAACACTACCCAAATACCACTGCACTACCCAAACCGGTAAAACACTTACCCCAGCACGGCCCCCTACACCACACAAACACCACTGCAGTATCCTAGACCCTAAAACACTACCCCCACAACAACCCCCTACACTACACAAACACCACTGCACTACCCTATAACAGTACCCCCAGCATGACCCCTACACTACACAAACACCACTGAACTACCCTAAACCCTAAAACACTACCCCCAGCACGACCCCCTACACTACACAAACATCACTGTACTACCCTAAACCCTAAAACACTACCCCCAGCACGGCCCCCTTCACTACCCAAACACAACTGCACTACTCTAAACCCAAAAACACTACCCCAGTACGAACCCAACACTACCCAAACACCACTGCACTACCCTTATCCCTAAAACACTACCCCTACACTACACAAACACCACTGCACTACCCTAAACTCTAAAACACTATCCCCAACATGACCCACTACACTACACAAACACCACTGTACTACCCTAAATCCTAAAACACGATCCCCTACACTACACAAACACCACTGCACTACCCTACTTGACTATCCTAAACCCTAAAACACTACCCCCAGCATGATCCCATACACTACCCAAACACCACTGCACTACCCTAAACCCTAAAACACTACCCCCAGCACGACCCCCTATACTACACAAGCACACCTGCACTACCCTATATCTACCCCAGCACTACCCCTACACTACACAAACACCACTGCACTAACCTAAACCCTAAAACACTACCCCCAGCATGCCCCCTACACTACACAAGCACCACTGCACTACCCTAAATCCTAAAACACTACCCCCAGACGGTCCCCCTACTTTACACAAACACCACAAAACTACCCTAAAACACTATCCCAGCACGACCCCCAACACTACCCAAATACCACTGCACTACCCAAAACCCTTACCCCAGCATGGCCCCCTACACCACACAAACACCACTGCAGCATCCTAGACCCTAAAACACTACCCCCACAACGACCCCCTACACTACACAAACACCACTGCACTACCCTATAACAGTACCCCCAGCATGACCCCTACACTACACAAACACCACTGCACTACCCTAAACCCTAAAACACTACCCCCAGCACGACCCCCTACACTACACAAACATCACTGTACTACCCTAAACCCTAAAACACTACCCCCAGCACGGCCCCCTTCACTACCCAAACACAACTGCACTACTCTAAACCCAAAAACACTACCCCAGTACGACCCACTACACTACCCAAACACCACTGCACTACCCTTATCCCTAAAACACTACCCCTACACTACACAAACACCACTGCACTACCCTAAACTCTAAAACACTACCCCCAGCACAACCCCCTACAGTACACAAACACCAATGTACTACCCTAAATCACGACCCCCTACACTACACAAACACCACTGCACTACCCTAAACCACTACCACCAGCACAACTCTCTACACTATACAAACACCACTGTACTACCCTAAATCCTAAAACACGACCCCTACACTACACAAACACCACTGCACTACCCTAAATCCTAAAACACTACCCCCAGACGGTCCCCCTACTTTACACAAACATCACAAAACTACCCTAAAACACTATCCCAGCACGACCCCCAACACTACCCAAATACCACTGCACTACCCTAAACCGTAAAACACTTACCCCAGCACGGCCCCCTACACCACACAAACACCACTGCAGTATCCTAGACCCTAAAACACTACCCCCACAACGACCCCCTACACTACACAAACACCACTGCACTACCCTATAACAGCACCCCCAGCATGACCCCTACACTACACAAACACCACTGGACTACCCTAAACCCTAAAACACTACCCCCAGCATGACCCCCTACACTACACAAACATCACTGTACTACCCTAAACCCTAAAACACTACCCCCAGCACGGCCCCCTTCACTACCCAAACACAACTGCACTACTCTAAACTCAAAAACACTACCCCAGTACGACCCCCTACACTACCCAAACACCACTGCACTACCCTTATCCCTAAAACACTACCCCTACACTACACAAACACCACTGCACTACCCTAAACTCTAAAACACTATCCCCAGCACGACCCACTACACTACACGAACACCACTGTACTACCCTAAATCCTAAAACACGATCCCCTACACTACACAAACACCACTGCACTACCCTACTTGACTATCCTAAACCCTAAAACACTACCCCCAGCATGATCCCATACACTACCCAAACACCACTGCACTACCCTAAACCCTAAAACACTACCCCCAGCACGACCCCCTACACTACACAAGCACACCTGCACTACCCTATATCTACCCCAGCACTACCCCTAAACTACACAAACACCACTGCACTAACCTAAACCCTAAAACACTACCCCCAGCATGCCCCCTACACTACACAAACACCACTGCACTACCCTACTGCACTACCCTAAACCCTAAAACACTACACCCAGCACAACACCCTACACAACCCAAACATAACTGCACTACCCTACACCCTAAAACACTAGCACCTGCACGACTCCCTACACTACCCAAACACAACTGCACTACCCTAAACCCTAAATTTACCCCAGCACTACCCCTACACAACACAAACACCACTGCACTACCCTAAACCCTAAAACACTACCCCCAGCACCACCCCCTTCACTACACAAGCACCACTGCACTACCCTAAACCTCTAAAACACTCCCCCAGCACGACACCCTACACTACCCAAACATAACTGCACTACCCTAAACCCTAAAACACTACCACCAGCACGACTTCCTACACTACCCAAACACCACTGCACTACCCAACACCCTAAAACTCTACCCCAGCATTAACCCCTACACTACGCAAACACCACTGTACTACCCTAAACCCTAAAATACTACCCCCAGCACGACCCCTTCACTACCCAAACACAACTGCACTACTCTAAACCCTAAAACACTACCCCCAGTACGACACCCTAACTACCCAAACACCACTGCACTATCCTAAACCCTAAAACACTACCCCCTACACTATACAAACACCACTGCACTATCCTAAACCCTAAAACACTACCCCCAGCACGACCCCCTACACTCCACACACACCACTGCACTACTCTAAACCCATAAAAACTACCCCCAGCACAACCCCCTACACTACCCAAACATCACTGCTCTAACCTAAACCCTAAAACACTATCCCCAGCACTACCCCTACACTACCCAAACACTGCACTACTCTAAACCCTAAAACACTACCACCAGCATGACCCCTACACTACACAAGCACCACTGCACTACACTAAACCCTAAAACACTACCCCCAGAATGACCCCCTACTCTATGCAAAAATCACTGCACTACCCTAAAACACTACCCCAGCACAACCCCTACACTGCACAAACACCACTGCACTACACTAAACCATAAAACACTACCCCCAGCACGACCCCCTTCACTACCCAAATGCAACTGCACTACTCTAAACCCAAAAACACTACCCCCAGTACGACCCCCTACACTGCCCAAACACCACTGCACTATCCTAAACCCTAAAACACTACCCTCTACACTACACAAACACCACTGCACTATCCTAAACACTAAAACACCACCCCCAGCACGACCCCCTACACTGCACACACACCACTGCACTACTCTAAACCCATAAACACTACCCCCAGCACAACCCCCTACACTACCCAAACATCACTGCACTAACCTAAACCCTAAAACACTACCCCATCACTACTCCTACACTACCCAAACACTGCACTACTCTAAATCCTAAAACACTACCCCCAGCACAACCCCCTACAGTACACAAACACCAATGTACTACCCTAAATCACGACCCCCTACACTACACAAACACCACTGCACTACCCTAAACCACTACCACCAGCACGACTCTCTACACTACACAAATACCACTGTACTACCCTAAATCCTAAAACACGACCCCTACACTACACAAACACCACTGCACTACCCTAAATCCTAAAACACTACCCCCAGACGGTCCCCCTACTTTACACAAACACCACAAAACTACCCTAAAACACTATCCCAGCACGACCCCCAACACTACCCAAATACCACTGCACTACCCAAACCGGTAAAACACTTACCCCAGCACGGCCCCCTACACCACACAAACACCACTGCAGTATCCTAGACCCTAAAACACTACCCCCACAACAACCCCCTACACTACACAAACACCACTGCACTACCCTATAACAGTACCCCCAGCATGACCCCTACACTACACAAACACCACTGAACTACCCTAAACCCTAAAACACTACCCCCAGCACGACCCCCTACACTACACAAACATCACTGTACTACCCTAAACCCTAAAACACTACCCCCAGCACGGCCCCCTTCACTACCCAAACACAACTGCACTACTCTAAACCCAAAAACACTACCCCAGTACGAACCCAACACTACCCAAACACCACTGCACTACCCTTATCCCTAAAACACTACCCCTACACTACACAAACACCACTGCACTACCCTAAACTCTAAAACACTATCCCCAACATGACCCACTACACTACACAAACACCACTGTACTACCCTAAATCCTAAAACACGATCCCCTACACTACACAAACACCACTGCACTACCCTACTTGACTATCCTAAACCCTAAAACACTACCCCCAGCATGATCCCATACACTACCCAAACACCACTGCACTACCCTAAACCCTAAAACACTACCCCCAGCACGACCCCCTATACTACACAAGCACACCTGCACTACCCTATATCTACCCCAGCACTACCCCTACACTACACAAACACCACTGCACTAACCTAAACCCTAAAACACTACCCCCAGCATGCCCCCTACACTACACAAGCACCACTGCACTACCCTAAATCCTAAAACACTACCCCCAGACAGTCCCCCTACTTTACACAAACACCACAAAACTACCCTAAAACACTATCCCAGCACGACCCCCAACACTACCCAAATACCACTGCACTACCCAAAACCGTAAAACACTTACCCCAGCATGGCCCCCTACACCACACAAACACCACTGCAGTATCCTAGACCCTAAAACACTACCCCCACAACGACCCCCTACACTACACAAACACCACTGCACTACCCTATAACAGTACCCCCAGCATGACCCCTACACTACACAAACACCACTGCACTACCCTAAACCCTAAAACACTACCCCCAGCACGACCCCCTACACTACACAAACATCACTGTACTACCCTAAACCCTAAAACACTACCCCCAGCACGGCCCCCTTCACTACCCAAACACAACTGCACTACTCTAAACCCAAAAACACTACCCCAGTACGACCCACTACACTACCCAAACACCACTGCACTACCCTTATCCCTAAAACACTACCCCTACACTACACAAACACCACTGCACTACCCTAAACTCTAAAACACTATCCCCAGCACGACCCACTACACTACACGAACACCACTGTACTACCCTAAATCCTAAAACACGATCCCCTAGACTACACAAACACCACTGCACTACCCTACTTGACTATCCTAAACCCTAAAACACTACCCCCAGCATGATCCCATACACTACACAAGCACACCTGCACTACCCTATATCTACCCCAGCACTACCCCTACACTACACAAACACCACTGCACTAACGTAAACCCTAAAACACTACCCCAGCATGCCCCCTACACTACACAAGCACCACTGCACTACCCTAAACCTCTAAAACACTCCCCCAGCACGACACCCTACACTACCCAAACATAACTGCACTACCCTAAACCCTAAAACACTATCACCAGCACGACTTCCTACACTACCCAAACACCACTGCACTACCCAACACCCTAAAACACTACCACAGCATTAACCCCTACACTACGCAAACACCACTGTACTACCCTAAACCCTAAAATACTACCCCCAGCACGACCCCCTTCACTACCCAAACACAACTGCACTACTCTAAACCCAAAAATACCACCCCCAGTACGACACCCTAACTACCCAAACACCACTGCACTATCCTAAACCCTAAAACACTACCCCCTACACTACACAAACACCACTGCACTATCCTAAACCCTAAAACACTACCCCCAGCACGACCCCCTACACTCCACACACACCACTGCACTACTCTAAACCCATAAAAACTACCCCCAGCACAACCCCCTACACTACCCAAACATCACTGCTCTAACCTAAACCCTAAAACACTATCCCCAGCACTACCCCTACACTACCCAAACACTGCACTACTCTAAACCCTAAAACACTACCACCAGCATGACCCCCTACACTACACAAGCACCACTGCACTACCCTAAACCCTAAAACACTACCCCCAGAATGACCCCCTACACTACGCAAACATCACTGCACTACCCTAAAACACTACCCCAGCACAACCCCTACACTACACAAACCCCACTGCACTACCCTAAACCATAAAACACTACCCCCAGCACGACCCCCTTCACTACCCAAATGCAACTGCACTACTCTAAACCCAAAAACACTACCCCCAGTACGACCCCCTACACTGCCCAAACACACTGCACTATCCTAAACCCTAAAACACTACCCTCTACACTACACAAACACCACTGCACTATCCTAAACACTAAAACACTACCCCCAGCACGACCCCCTACACTGCACACACACCACTGCACTACTCTAAACCCATAAACACTACCCCAGCACAACACCCTACACTACCCAAACATCACTCCACTAACCTAAACCCTAAAACACTACCCCATCACTACTCCTACACTACCCAAACACTGCACTACTCTAAATCCTAAAACACTACCCCCAGCACAACCCCCTACAGTACACAAACACCAATGTACTACCCTAAATCACGACCCCCTACACTACACAAACACCACTGCACTACCCTAAACCACTACCACCAGCACGACTCTCTACACTACACAAACACCACTGTACTACCCTAAATCCTAAAACACGACTCCTACACTATACAAACACCACTGCACTACCCTAAATCCTAAAACACTACCCCCAGACGGTCCCCCTACTTTACACAAACACCACAAAACTACCCTAGCACGACCCCCAACACTACCCAAATACCACTGCACTACCCTAAACCGTAAAACACTTACCCCAGCACGGCCCCCTACACCACACAAACACCACTGCAGTATCCTAGACCCTAAAACACTACCCCCACAACGACCCCCTACACTACACAAACACCACTGCACTACCCTATAACAGTACCCCCAGCATGACCCCTACACTACACAAACACCACTGGACTACCCTAAACCCTAAAACACTACCCCCAGCACGACCCCCTACACTACACAAACATCACTGTACTACCCTAAACCCTAAAACACTACCCCCAGCACGGCCCCCTTCACTACCCAAACACAACTGCACTACTCTAAACCCAAAAACACTACCCCAGTACGACCCCCTACACTACCCAAACACCACTGCACTACCCTTATCCCTAAAACACTACCCCTACACTACACAAACACCACTGCACTACCCTAAACTCTAAAACACTATCCCCAGCACGACCCACTACACTACACGAACACCACTGTACTACCCTAAATCCTAAAACACGATCCCCTACACTACCCAAACACCACTGCACTACCCTACTTGACTATCCTAAACCCTAAAACACTACCCCCAGCATGATCCCATACACTACCCAAACACCACTGCACTACCCTAAACCCTAAAACACTACCCCCAGCACGACCCCCTACACTACACAAGCACACCTGCACTACCCTATATCTACCCCAGCACTACCCCTAAACTACACAAACACCACTGCACTAACCTAAACCCTAAAACACTACCCCCAGCATGCCCCCTACACTACACAAACACCACTGCACTACCCTACTGCACTACCCTAAACCCTAAAACACTACACCCAGCACAACACCCTACACAACCCAAACATAACTGCACTACCCTACACCCTAAAACACTAGCACCTGCACGACTCCCTACACTACCCAAACACAACTGCACTACCCTAAACCCTAAATTTACCCCAGCACTACCCCTACACAACACAAACACCACTGCACTACCCTAAACCCTAAAACACTACCCCCAGCACCACCCCCTTCACTACACAAGCACCACTGCACTACCCTAAACCTCTAAAACACTCCCCCAGCACGACACCCTACACTACCCAAACATAACTGCACTACCCTAAACCCTAAAACACTACCACCAGCACGACTTCCTACACTACCCAAACACCACTGCACTACCCAACACCCTAAAACACTACCCCAGCATTAACCCCTACACTACGCAAACACCACTGTACTACCCTAAACCCTAAAATACTACCCCCAGCACGACCCCCTTCACTACCCAAACACAACTGCACTACTCTAAACCCTAAAACACTACCCCCAGTACGACACCCTAACTACCCAAACACCATTGCACTATCCTAAACCCTAAAACACTACCCCCTACACTACACAAACACCACTGCACTATCCTTAACCCTAAAACACTACCCCCAGCACGACCCCCTACACTCCACACACACCACTGCACTACCCTAAACCCATAAAAACTACCCCCAGCACAACCCCCTACACTACCCAAACATCACTGCTCTAACCTAAACCCTAAAAAACTATCCCCAGCACTACCCCTACACTACCCAAACACTGCACTACTCTAAACCCTAAAACACTACCACCAGCATGACCCCCTACACTACACAAGCACCACTGCACTACCCTAAACCCTAAAACACTACCCCCAGCAGTACTCCTATACGACCCAAACATAACTGCACTACCCTAAACCCTAAAACACTACCCCCAGCATGACCCCCTACACTACACAAACACCACAGGACTACCCTAAAACACTACAGCCAGCAGTACCGCCTACAATACCCAAACACAACTGCACTACCCTAAACCCTAAAACACTACCCCCAGCATGACCCCCTACACTACACAAACACCACTGCACTACCCTACTGCACTATCCTAAACCCAAAAACACTGCCCCAGTATGACCCCCTACACGACCCAAACACCACTGCACTACCCTAAACCCTTAAACACTACCCCTACACTACACAAACACCACTGCACTATCCTAAACCCTAAAACACTACCCCCAGTACGACCCCCTACACTACACAAACACCACTGCACTACTCTAAACCCATAAACACTACCCCCAGCATGAACCCTTCACTACCCAAACATCACTGCACTAACCTAAACCCTAAAACACTACCCCCAGCACTACCCCTACACTACCCAAACACCACTGCACTGCCCTAAACTCTAAAACTCTACCCCCAGCACAACCCCTTACATTACACAAACACCACTGCACTACCCTAAACCCTAGAACACTACCCCAGCAGGACCCCCTACACTACACAAACACCAATGTACTATCCTAATTCACGACCCCCTACACTACACAAACACCACTGCACTGCCCTAAATCCTAAAACATGACCCCTACACTACCTAAACACGACTGCACTACCCTAAATCCTAAAACACTACACCCAGAATGCCCCCCTACTTTACACAAACACCACAAAACTACCCTAAAACACTGCCCCACCACGACCCCCTACACTACAAAAACACCACTGGCACTTACCTAAACCCTAAATAACTACCCCCAGCACGACCCCCTACACTACCCAAACACCACTGCACTATCCTAAACCCTAAAACACTACCCCCAGCACGACCCCCTAGACTACACAAACACCACTGTACTACCCTAAATCCTAAAACACGACCCCCTACACTACACAAACACCACTGAACAACCCTAAATCCTAAAACACTACCCCTAGAACGACCCCCTACACTACACAAACACCACAGCACTACCCTAAACCCTAAAACAGTACCCCCAGCATGACCCCCTATACTACCCAAACAACACTCCACTACCCTAAACCCAAAAAAACATACCCCAGCACGACCCCCTACACCACACAAACACCACTGCAGTACCCTAAACCCTAAAACACTATCCCCAGAACGACCCCCTACACTACACAAACATCACTGCACTACCCTAAAACACTACCCCAGCACAACCCCTACACCACACAAACACCACTGCACTACCCTAAACCATAAAACACTACCCCCAGCACGACCCCCTTCACTACCCAAATGCAACTGCACTACTCTAAACCCAAAAACACTACCCCCAGTACGACCCCCTACACTGTGCAAACACCACTGCACTATCCTAAACACTAAAACACTACCCTCTACACTACACAAACACCACTGCACTATCCTAAACACTAAAAAACTACCCCCAGCACGACCCCCTACACTGCACACACACCACTGCACTACTCTAAACCCATAAACACTACCCACAGCACAACCCCCTACACTACCCAAACATCACTGCACTAACCTAAACTCTAAAACACTACCCCCATCACTACTCCTACACTACCCAAACACTGCACTACTCTAAACCCTAAAACACTACCCCCAGCACAATCCCCTACACTACACAAACACCAATGTACTACCCTAAATCACGACCCCCTACACTACACAAACACCACTGCACTACCCTAAACCACTACCACCAGCACGACTCTCTACACTACACAAACACCATTGTACTACCCTAAATCCTAAAACACGACCCCTACACTACACAAACACCACTGCACTACCCTAAATCCTAAAACACTACCCCCAGACTGTCCCCCTACTTTACACAAACACCACAAAACTACCCTAAAACACTATCCCAGCACGACCCCCGACACTACCCAAATACCACTGCACTACCCTAAACCCTAACACACTTACCCCAGCACGGCCCCCTACACCACACAAACACCACTGCAGTATCCTAGACCCTAAAACACTACCCCCACAACGACCCCCTACACTACACAAACACCACTGCACTACCCTAAAACAGTACCCCCAGCATGACCCCTACACTACACAAACACCACTGTACTACCCTAAACCCTAAAACACTACCCCCAGCACGGCCCCCTTCACTACCCAAACACAACTGCACTACTCTAAACCCAAAAACACTACCCCAGTACGACCCCCTACACTACCCAAACACCACTGCACTACCCTTATCCCTAAAACACCACCCCTACACTACACAAACACCACTGCACTACCCTAAACTCTAAAACACTATCCCCAGCACGACCCCCTACATTACACGAACACCACTGTACTACCCTAAATCCTAAAACACGATCCCCTACACTACACAAACACCACTGCACTACCCTACTTGACTATCCTAAACCCTAAAACACTACCAACAGCACGACCCCCTACACTACACAAGCACACCTGCACTACCCTATATCTACCCCAGCACTACCCCTACACTACACAAACACCACTGCACTAAGCTAAACCCTAAAACACTACCCCCAGCATGCCCCCCTACACTACACAAACACCACTGCACTACCCTACTGCACTACCCTAAACCCTAAAACACTACACCCAGCACAACACCCTACACAACCCAAACATAACTGCACTACCCTACAACCTAAAACACTAGCACCTGCATGACTCCCTACACTACTCAAACACAACTGCACTACCCTAAACCCTAAATTTACCCCAGCACTACCCCTACACAACACAAACACCACTGCACTACCCTAAACCCTAAAACACTACCCCCAGCACGACCCCCTTCACTACACAAGCACCACTGCACTACCCTAAACCTCTAAAACACTCCCCCAGCACGACACCCTACACTACCCAAACATAACTGCACTACCCTAAACCCTAAAACACTACCACCAGCACGACTTCCTACACTACCCAAACACCACTGCACTACCCAACACCCTAAAAAACTACCCCAGCATTAACCCCTACACTACACAAACACCACTGCACTACCCTAAACCCTTAAACCCTATCCCCAGCACAACTCCCTGCACTACACAAACACCACTGCACTACCGTAAACCCTAAAACACTACCCCAGCACAACCCCCTACACTACACAAACACCACTGTACTACCCTAAATCACGACCCCCTACACTACATAAACACCACTGCACTACCCTAAACCACTACCCCCAGCACGACCCTCTCCACTACACAAACACCACTGTACTACCCTAAGTCCTAAAACACGGCCCCCTACACTACACAAACGCCACAGAACTACCCTATACCCTAACACAGTACCCCAGCACGACCCTATACTACCCAAACAACACTCCACTACCCTAAACCCTAAAACACTTACGCCAGCACGACCCCCTACAACATACAAACACCTCTGCAGTACCCTAAACCCTAAAACACTGCCCCCACAATGACCCCCTACACTACACAAACACCACTACACTACCCCAAAACACTACCCCCAGCACGACCCCTACACTACACAAACACCACTGCACTACCCTAATCCCTAAAACAGAACCCTCTGCACGACCCCCTACACTACACAAACACCACTGTACTACCCTAAACCCTAAACACTGCCCCCAGCCCGACCCCCTTCACTACCCAAACACAACTGCACTACTCTAAACCCAAAAACACTACCCCAGTACGACTCCCTACTCTACCCAAACACCACTGCACTACCCTAAACCCTTAAACACTACCCCTACACTACACAAACACCACTGCACTATCCTAAACCCTAAAACACTACACCCAGCACGACCCCTACACTACACAAACACCACTGCACTACCCTAAACCCTAAAACACTATCCCCAGTACGACCCCCTACACTACACAAACACCACTGTACTACCCTAATCCCTAAAATACTACCCCCAGCATGACCCCCTTCACTACCCAAACACAACTGCATTACTCTAAACCCAAAAACACTACACCCAATACGACCCCCTAACTACCCAAACACCACTGCACTATCCTAAACCCTAAAACACTACCCCCTACACTACACAAACACCACTGCACTATCCTAAACCCTAAAACACTACACCCAGCACGACCCCCTACACTACACAAACACCACTGCACTACTATAAACCCATAAACACAAACCCCAGCATGACCCCCAACACTACCCAAACATAACTGCACTACCCTAAACCCTAAAACACTACCCCCAGCATTACCCCTACACTACCCAAACACCACTGCACTACCCTATACCCTTAAACCCTATCCCCAGCACAACTCCCTGCACTACACAAACACCACTGCACTACCGTAAACCCTAAAACACTACCCCAGCGCAACCGCCTACACTACACAAACACCACTGTACTACCCTAAATCACGACCCCCTACACTACACAAACACCACTGCACTACCCTAAACCACTACCCCCAGCACGACCCTCTACACTACACAAACACCACTGTACTACCCTAAATCCTAAAACACGACCCCCTACACTACACAAACACCCCTGTACTACCCTAAATCCTAAAACATTACCCCAGAACGACCCCCTACACTACACAAACACCACAGAACTACCCTATACCCTAAAACAATTCCCCAGCACGACCCTATACTACCCAAACAACACCCCACTACCCTAAACCCTAAAACACTTACGCCAGCACGACCCCCTACACCACACAAACACCACTACACTACCCTAAAACACTACCCCCAGCACAACCCCTACACTACACAAACACCACTGCAGTACCCTACACCCTAAAACACTGCCCCCACAATGACCTCCTACACCACACAAACACCACTACACTACCCTAAAACACTACCCCCAGCACGACCCCTACACTACACAAACACCACTGCACTACCCTAAACCCTAAAACACTACCCTTAGCACGACCCCCTACACTACACAAACACCACTGTACTACCCTAATCCCTAAAACACTGCCCCCAGCACGACCCCTTCACATCCCAAACACAACTGCACTACTCTAAACCCAAAAACACTACCCCAGTACGACTCCCTACACTACCCAAACTCCACTGCACTACCCTAAACCCTGAAACACTACCCCTACACTACACAAACACCACTGCACTATCTTAAACCCTAAAACACTACCCCCAGCATGACCCCATACACTACACAAACACCTCTGCACTACTCTAAACCCATAAACACTACCCCCAGCACGACCCCCTACACTATCCAAATACCACTGCACTACCCTTAACCCTAAAACACTACCCCTACACTACAAAAACTCCACTGCACTACCCTAAACCATAAAACACTATCTCCACCACGACCCCCTACACTACACGAACACCACTGTACTACCCTAAATCCTAAAACACGATCCCCTACACTACACAAACACCACTGCACTACCCTAAACCACTACCCCAGCACGACCCTCTACACTACACAAACACCACTGTACTACCCTAAATCCTATAACACGACACCCTACATTGCACAAACACCACTACACTACCCTTAATCCTAAAACACTACCCCCAGAAAGACCCCCTACACTACACAAACACCACAGCACTACCCTAAACCCTAAAACACTACCCCAGCACGACCCCCTATACTACCCAAACAACACTCCACTACCCTAACCCTAAAACAGTTACCCCAGAACGACCCCCTACACCACACAAACACAACTGCAGTACCCTAAACCCTAAAACACTGTCCCCAGAATGAACCCCTACACTACACAAACACCACTGCACTACCCTAAAACACTACCCCCAGCACGACCCCTACACTACACAAACACCACTGCACTACCCTAAACCCTAAAACACTATCCCCAGTACGACCCCCTACACAACACAAACACCACTGTACCACCCTAAACCCTAAAATACTACCCCCAGCACGACCCCCTTCACTACCCAAACACAACTGCACTACTCTAAACCCAAAAACACTACCCCCAGTACGACTCCCTAACTACCCAAACACCACTGCACTATCCTTAACCCTAAAACACTACCCCCTACACTACCCAAACACCACTGCACAATCATAAACCCTAAAACACTACCCCCAGCACGACACCCTACACTACACAAACACCACTGCACTACTCTAAACCCATAAACACTACCCCCAGCATGACCCCCTACACTACCCTAATACCACTGCACTACCCTTAACCCTAAAACACTACCCCTACACTACAAAAACTCCACTGCACTACCCTAAACCCTAAAACCCTATCTCCAGCACGACCCCCTACATTACACAAACACCACTGTACTACCCTAAATCCTAAAACACTATCCCCTACACTACACAAACACCACTGCACTACCCTAAACCACTACCCCAGCACGACCCCCTACACTACACAAACACCACTGTACTACCCTAAATCCTATAACACGACACCCTACACTGCACAAACTCCACTACACTACCCTAAATCCTAAATCACTACCCCCAGAAAGACCCCCTACACTACACAAACACCACAGCACTACCCTAAACCCTAATCCCTAAAATACTACCCCCAGCACGACCCCCTTCACTACCCAAACACAACTGCACTACTCTAAACCCAAAAACACTACACCCAGTACGACCCCCTAACTACCCAAACACCACTGCACCATCCTAAACCCTAAAACACTACCCCCTACACTACACAAACACCACTGCACTATCCTAAACCCTAAAACGCTACCCCCAGCATGACCCCTACACTACACAAACACTACTGCACTACCCTAAACCCTAAAACACTACCCCCAGCATAAACCCCTACACTACACAAACACCACTGTTCTACCCTAAACCCTAAAACACTACCCCCAGCACGACCCCCTTCACTACTCAAACACAACTGCACTATTCTAAACCCAAAAACACTACCCCAGTATGACCCCCTAACTACCCAAACACCACTGCACTATCCTAAACCCTAAAACACTACCCCTATACTACACAAACACCACTGCACTATCCTAATCCCTAAAACACTACCCACAGCACGACCCCCTTCACTACCCAAACACAACTGCACTATTCTAAACCCAAAAACACTACCCCAGTATGACCCCCTAACTACCCAAACACCACTGCTCTATCCTAAACCCTAAAACACTACCCCTACACTGCACACACACCACTGCACTACTCTAAACCCATAAACACTACCCCCAGCACAACCCCTACACTACCCAAACATCACTGCACTAACCTAAACCCTAAAACACTACCCCATCACTACTCCTACACTACCCAAACACTGCACTACTCTAAACCCTAAAACACTACCCCCAGCACAATCCCCTACACTAAACAAACACCAATGTACTACCCTAAATCACGACCCCCTACACTACACAAACACCACTGCACTACCCTAAACCACTACCACCAGCACGACTCTCTACACTACACAAACACCACTGTACTACCCTAAATCCTAAAACACGACCCCTACACTACACAAACACCACTGCACTACCCTAAATCCTAAAACACTACCCCCAGACTGTCCCCCTACTTTACACAAACTCCACAAAACTACCCTAAAACACTATCCCAGCACGACCCCCGACACTACCCAAATACCACTGCACTTCCCTAAACCCTAAAACACTTACCCCAGCACGGCCCCCTACACCACACAAACACCACTGCAGTATCCTAGACCCTAAAACACTACCCCCACAATGACCCCCTACACTACACAAACACCACTGCACTACCCTAAAACACTACCCCCAGCATGACCCCTACACTACACAAACACCACTGCACTACCCTAAACCCTAAAACACTACCCCTAGCACGACCCCCTACACTACACAAACACCACTGTACTACCCTAAACCCTAAAACACTACCCCCAGCACGGCCCCCTTCACTACCCAAACACAACTGCACTACTCTAAACCCAAAAACACTACCCCAGTACGACCCCCTACACTACCCAAACACCACTGCACTACCCTTATCGCTAAAACACTACCCCTACACTACACAAACACCACTGCACTACCCTAAACTCTAAAACACTATCCCCAGCACGACCCCCTACATTACACGAAAACCACTGTACTACCCTAAATCCTAAAACACGATCCCCTACACTACACAAACACCACTGCACTACCCTATTTGACTATCCTAAACCCTAAAACACTATCCCCAGCATGATCCCATACACTACCCAAACACCACTGCACTACCCTAAACCCTAAAACACTACCCCCAGCACGACCCCCTACACTACACAAGCACACCTACACTACCCTATATCTACCCCAGCACTACCCCTACACTACACAAACACCACTGCACTAACCTAAACCCTAAAACACTACCCCCAGCATGCCCGCCTACACTACACAAACACCACTGCACTACCCTACTGCACTACCCTAAACCCTAAAACACTACACCCAGCACAACACCCTACAATACCCAAACATAACTGCACTACCCTACACCCTAAAACACTAGCACCTGCACGACTCCCTACACTACTCAAACACAACTGCACTACCCTAAACCCTAAATGTACCCCAGCACTACCCCTACACAACACAAACACCACTGCACTACCCTAAACCCTAAAACACTACCCCCAGCACGACCCCCTTCACTACACAAGCACCACTGCACTACCCTTAACCTCTAAAACACTCCCCCAGCACGACACCCTACACTACCCAAACATAACTGCACTACCCTAAACCCTAAAACACTACCACCAGCACGACTTCCTACACTACCCAAACACCACTGCACTACCCAACACCCTAAAACACTACCCCAGCATTAACCCCTACACTACACAAACACCACTGCACTACCCTAAACCCTTAAACCCTATCCCCAGCACAACTCCCTGCACTACACAAACACCACTGCACTACCGTAAACCCTAAAACACTACCCCAGCACAACCCCCTACACTACACAAACACCACTGTACTACCCTAAATCACGACCCCCTACACTACATAAACACCACTGCACTACCCTAAACCACTACCCCCAGCACGACCCTCTACACTACACAAACACCACTGTACTACCCTAAATGCTAAAACACGGCCCCTACTCTACACAAACACCACTGTACTACCCTAAATCCTAAAACACTGCCCCCAGAACGACCCCCTACACTACACAAACGCCACAGAACTACCCTATACCCTAACACAGTACCCCAGCACGACCCTATACTACCCAAACAACACTCCACTACCCTAAACCCTAAAACACTTACACCAGCACGACCCCCTACACCACACAAACACCTCTGCAGTACCCTAAACCCTAAAACACTGCCCCCACATTGACCCCCTACACTACACAAACACCACTACACTACCCCAAAACACTACCCCCAGCACGACCCCTACACTACGCAAACACCACTGCACTACCCTAATCCCTAAAACAGAACCCTCTGCACGACCCCCTACACTACACAAACACCACTGTACTTACCTAAACCCTAAACACTGCCCCCAGCACGACCCCCTTCACTACCCAAACACAACTGCACTACTCTAAACCCAAAAACACTACCCCTACACTACACAAACACCACTGCACTATCCTAAACCCTAAAACACTACCCCCAGCACGACCCCATACACTACACAAACACCACTGCACTACTCTAAACCTATAAACATTACCCCCAGAACGACCCCCTACACTACCCAAACACCACTGCACTACCCTTAACCCTAAAATACTACCCCTACACTACACTAACACCACTGCACTACCCTAAACCCTAAAACACTATCTCCAGCAGGACCCCCTACACTACACGAACACCACTGTCCTACCCTAAATCCTAAAACACGATCCCCTACACTACGCAAAAACCACCGCACTACCCTAAACCACTACCCCAGTACGACCCCCTACACTACACAAACACCACTATACTACCCTAAATCCTATAACACGACACCCTACACTGCACAAACACCACTACACTACCCTAAATCCTAAAACACTACCCCCAGAAAGACCCCCTACACTACACAAACACCACAGCACTACCCTAAACCCTAAAACACTACCCCAGCACGACCCCCTATACTACCCAAACAACACTCCACTACCCTAAATCCTAAAACACTTACCCCAGCACGACCCCCTACACCACACAAACACAACTGCAGTACCCTAATTCCTAAAACACTATCCCCAGAATGACCCCCTACACTACACAAACACCACTGCACTACCCTAAAACACTACCCCCAGCACAACCCCTACACTACACAAACACCACTGCACTACCCTAAACCCTAAAACACTATCCCCAGTACGACCCCCTACACTACACAAACACCACTGTACTACCCTAATCCCTAAAATACTACCCCCAGCACGACCCCCTTCACTACCCAAACACAACTGCACTACTCTAAACCCAAAAACACTACACCCAGTACGACCCCCTAACTACCCAAACACCACTGCACTATCCTAAACCCTAAAACACTACCCATTACACTACACAAACACCACTGCACTATCCTAAACCCTAAAACACTACACCCAGCACGACCCCCTACACTACACAAACACCACTGCACTACTCTAAACCCATAAACACTAACCCCAGCATGACCCCCTACACTACCCAAACATCACTGCACTACCCTAAACCCTAAAACACTACCCCCAGCATTACCCCTACACTACCCAAACACCACTGCACTACCCTATAACCTTAAACCCTATCCCCAGCACAACTCCCTGCACTACATAAACACCACTGCACTACCGTAAACCCTAAAATACTACCCCAGCACAACCCCCTACACTACACAAAAACCACTGTACTACTCTAAATCACGACCCCCTACACTACACAAACACCACTGCACTACCCTAAACCACTACCCCCAGCACAACCCTCTACACTACACAAACACCACTGTACTACCCTGAATCCTAAAACACTACCCCCTACACTACACAAACACCCCTGTACTACCCTAAATCCTAAAACATTACCCCCAGAACGACCCTCTACACTACACAAACACCACTGTACTACCCTGAATCCTAAAACACTACCCCCTACACTACACAAACATCACAGAACTACCCTATACCCTAAAACACTACCCCAGCACGACCCTATACTACCCAAACAACACCCCACTACCCTAAACCCTAAAACACTTACACCAGCACGACCCCCTACACCACACAAACACCACTACACTACCCTAAAACATTACCCCCAGCACGACCCCTACACTACACAAACACCACTGCAGTACCCTAAACCCTAAAACACTGCCCCCACAATGACCCCTACACTACATAAACACCACTACACTACCTTAAAACACTACCCCCAGCACGACCCCTACACTACACAAACACCACTGCACTACCCTAAACCCTAAAACACTACCCTTAGCACGACCCCCTACACTACAAAAACACCACTGTACTACCCTAAACCCTAAAACACTGCCCCCAGCACGACCCCTTCACATCCCAAACACAACTGCACTACTCTAAACCCAAAAACACTACCCCAGTACGACTCCCTACACTACCCAAACTCCACTGCACTACCCTAAACCCTAAAACACTACCCCCAGCATGACCCCATACACTACACAAACACCACTGCACTACTATAAACCCATAAACACTACTACCAGCACGACCCCCTACACTATCCAAATACCACTGCACTACCCTTAACCCTAAAACACTACCCCTACACTACAAAAACTCCACTGCACTACCCTAAACCCTAAAACACTATCTCCAGCACGACCCCCTACACTACACGAACACCACTGTACTACCCTAAATCCTAAAACACGATCCCCTACACTACACAAACACCACTGCACTACCCCAAACCACTACCCCAGCACGACCCTCTACACTACACAAACACCACTGTACTACCCTAAATCCTACAACACGACACCCTACATTGCACAAACACCACTACACTACCCTTAATCCTAAAACACTACCCCCAGAAAGACCCCCTACACTAAACAAACACCACAGCACTACCTTAAACCCTAAAACACTACCCCAGCACGACCCCCTATACTACCCAAACAACACTCCACTACCCTAAACCCTAAAACAGTTACCCCAGAACGACCCCCTACACCACACAAACACAACTACAGTACCCTAAACCCTAAAACACTATCCCCAGAATGAACCCCTACACTACACAAACACCACTGCACTACCCTAAAACACTACCCCCAGCACGACCCCTACACTACACAAACACCACTGCACTACCCTAAACCCTAAAACACTATCCCCAGTACGACCCCCTACACAACACAAACACCACTGTACTACCCTAAACCCTAAAATACTACCCCCAGCACGACCCCCTTCACTACCCAAACACAACTGCACTACTCTAAACCCAAAAACACTACCCCCAGTACGACCCCCTGTTAGACCCGGCCCTCGTAAAATAGCTAGACCTGACCCCTGCACCTCACACCAGCCCCCAAACCCACGGCCTAGCCGATTCTTCCCACCAGAACTCACACGCACCCATCCCGGACTTCCCGTCAGTGGCCTTCCTCCTTTCGGCCACACCGGGCCCGCGTGCCCACTTCATGCAACAAGATGGCCGCCCAGCCCCAGCGCGACCCTGGCCTAGAGGCGCCACTCCGGCTGGAGAACATCGCGCTCCCCCTGGGATGAGAGAGGGAGGAGCAGTTTCTATCACACCTCTGCGCTTCCCTGGGAAGGTGGGTTTCGATCGACCTGCCGGCCTCCCCGAGGGCTGGCTCCACGCCTGCTGGGTGTCTGGGACTCCTCCCGACCCGGCCCTGGAAGGATCAAAGGACAATGGCAGAAAACCCCAACAAGCGACCCCCAGGTGACAAGACCCCTGCCTGCACAGACTCCGGACATCAAAGAGGAGTCGCCCTATAACAAGGGGTGCTCTGGGACTGTCCGGCAGATTCGCTTTGGGAACACCTGAGCCCTGCTGAGTGACTCGCGGCTCCCTGAAGATCGTAAGACCCCCGAACTTGTGCTTGAGCCCTGCTGAGTGACTCGCGGCTCCCTGAAGATCGTAAGACCTCCGAACTTGTGCTTGAGCCCTGCTGAGTGACTCGCGGCTCCCTGAAGATCGTAAGACCGCCGAACTTGTGCTTGAGCCCTGCTGAGTGACTCGCGGCTCCCTGAAGATCGTAAGACCTCCGAACTTGTGCTTGAGCCTTGCTGAGTGATTCGCGGCTCCCTGAAGATCGTAAGACCTCCGAACTGATACTCGAGCCTGCCGAGTGACTCGCAGCTCCCACAGACTCTCTTGGTCCCGCCGGACCCCACGACGACAAGCGTATCCCCCAGCTCGAGGATTGTGAGCTGTGCGCCGGGTACGCTCCTGCATTTGATTCCTAACCCCAAAGACTGTCCCGCTACCTCCTAACCCCCCTCCAAGACCTTGTGAGCCCACGCTCTACTTGTACATATTTTGCCTTGCTGATCATAAAGATCCTACCACTCAATCTGATAAACATTTGCTCTTAAGAACTCCTCGTGTGGTGTCTCTCCGTCGTGTGGTGCCGAGTGTACGATCCTAGAAGCGAGGTTCCTCCCCTGAGGAGCCTCCCGCCAGTGCCCGGCTACGATACTTCGAGGGTGGGTCTCAGGGCAGTCAGGGCCCCCTCCGGGCCCCTCTGAGGTCGCCTTCTAACATTGGTGGCAAGCAACGGGATTCGGGCTCATCATCTAGAGATCGTACCGTGAATGGCTGACGCACTACCGACAAAGATGGCAGAAGGAAACGCCGTGGTTCTCACAGAAAACGACACCAGTTCCGTGTTCCAGGTGGAACAGCTGGAAGAGTACACTCACAAAGAACTAAAACAATTCTGTAAGGAACTCAAAGTCGCTACCACTGGTCTCAACACCAAAGAAGATATGGAAAAGGCACTGCAAGCTTGGGTGGATTCTGGGGCCTTCCGCCCAGAAGGAGCAGGGGAGCCCCACAACGAAGCTGGACCCTCCCAAGGAGAACGCAACAGCAACCAGGTGCGAGGCTTCGTACCAGACGGGGGCCTATCCCCGGAGGAACTCGCAGACAGAGAAAAAAGTCGCCATCACGAGCTCGAATTAGCCAAACTCAAAATTGAGGGCGAGTTGAAATTAGCCGAGAAAAAGCTAGCAGTAGAACAGTTGCGAGTACAAGGAGAACTAGAAGAGAAGAAACTCCAACGAGAACACGAGGGAAGGAGACTTCAACTGGAGCATGAACGCAGCTTGAAGGAAATAGAACTGAAAGCAAGAAGCGAAGAAGCGCGGTCCCCGGGGAACCGGGAGGCGGCCGCCCCGGCGGAGCAGAAGGTCCACATCCCCAAGGATGTGGTCAAAGAATATTACAAAAATGATGACATTCAGCAGTGGTTCCGGGCCTACGAGGTCGCCATGACCTCCCATCGGGTCCCGCAGAAGGATTGGGGGGCTGGGTTGTGGGAACGATTCCTGAGCGAAGGGAGGGACACCCTGCTCGACCTACCCACCTCCATGCAGACCTCTTATGACCACATGAAAGTGGCCCTCCTCACGAGGTACGGCCTCACCCCGGAGATGTACCGCCAGCGGTTCCGGGACTGCCGGAAGATCCCGGGTACCACCTGGGTGGAATATGTGAATTTCTTCAGCCGCGCCTTCGATGGGTGGATCAAGGGCAGCAAGGTAACCACCCTGGAAAAACTAACCGACCTTATGTTGTGGGAACACCTGGCTGCGAACTGCTTTGTGGAACTACGCCAGCATCTGCTCGACAGCAAGCTCACGGACCCAAGAAAGCTGGCTGTCGAGGCGGATCGCTGGACCAACACCCAGGTCTCCCGGGGCCCTGTAGGAGAATACCCCCGAGCCAGTCAGGGACCAACCCGCCAGAGAGGGGGGGGAAACCAGGGAGGGCAGAGAGAGTCCCAGGCTAGTCCCCCGAAGTCCCAACCACCACCTTTCCCGGCACCCCCACCAGCTGTATCCGGCCCCCGCCCTGAGACGGGGGCACCGGGTAACCATCACTTGTTTTCGTTGCCAGAAGCCCGAGCATTACGCCAACGACCCTGAATGCCCCATGGCCCCACGCACCACCCAGGCAGCACCCCCCGCTAGACAGATAGCCAATGTAGCACTGGGGGAGGAGGTGGAGGAGGCCGAGGAGTGGGAACCCGCCGCTATGGCCCTAGTATCCTTAGGAGATAGAGAGATGGTCCCCGGGAGCCTCCTGCCCCCTAACACAAAGAAATATGGGCAGCTCGTAACGATCAATGGCCACCAAGTAGAAGCCCTCCGTGACACCGGGGCCAGCATCACTGGTGTCCTCAGCCATTTAGTCCACGAAGACCAGGTCCTCCCCAACGTATTTTGCCCTGTCATTTCAGCCGACAACACAGAAAGCCTATGTAAGGTAGCCCTGGTGCCCTTTGAGTGGGGAGGGGTGGTCGGTAAACTGAAGGTCGCGGTAAGAACCTCCCAGCTCGTCGACTGTCTCCTGGGGAACGACCTGGAAAGTTCCCCCTGGAGACAAGTCGAGCGCAAGACCCACCTAGGGATGATGGGCCTCCCGGAGTGGGTGTGCGCCACCACTCGATCCATGGTGGCTCGACTGACCCCCCTGAGGGAAGTCGACGACGCCCCGACCCCTGAAAATATGATGGTCCCGGCCAAGGGTCCCCACATTCCCCCACCAGAAGAGTCGATCGCCAGTGACGAACCCCCGCCTTCCGACTCCCCCCAAGTCACCGAGTTAGGCGATCTGCCCGAATTAGCCCAGTGGCACCACGAAGGGGGCCCCTCCAGAGAGGAGTTCTGCCGAGAGCAGGCTACCTGTCCTTCCCTGGTCGGGCCCCGGCAACAGGCAGAGGCCCAGGATGCCGGCGACCAGACGGGGACGCACCGGGTGTATTGGGAGAATGACCTTTTGTACAGCGAACAGAAGTCGGTGGAGCTAGGGTCTGGCCGGGTGCTGGTGGTACCCCTACGCTTCCGAAACCTCCTCCTGGGTTTGGCCCACGACGTCCCCCTTGCAGGCCACTTGGGCCAGGACAAAACGTACAGTCGCCTCGTGACTCACTTCTACTGGCCCAGAATGAAAGCAGACGTAGAAGCCCACTGCAAGTCCTGCCCCACGTGCCAGGCCAGTGGGAAGAGCGGAGGAAAGCGCAAGGCTCCCCTCCAACCCTTCCCTGTCATCAGTACCCCTTTTGAGCGGGTCGGGATCGACATTGTAGGATCTCTGGACCCCCCAACTTCCCAAGGGCACCGGTTCATCCTCGTCCTGGTGGACCATGCCACCCGTTACCCTGAGGCCATCCCCCTGCGCACCGTCACAGCCCCCGTGGTGGGCCGGGCGTGGATGGGGATCTTCTCCCGCATGGGTTTTCCCCGCGAGGTCGTGAGCGATCGCGGTACCAACTTTATCTCCCGATACATGAAGTCCTTATGGCAACAATGCGGGGTGTCCTATAAGTTCACCACCCCGTACCACCCCCAAGGAAACGGCCTGGTAGAGCGGTTTAACCGGACTCTGAAGGGGATGATCGCGGGCCTGGAAGAGCCCCTCCGGCGTAAGTGGGACATCCTGCTCCCCTGCCTCCTATTCGCATACCGAGAAGTTCCCCAGAAATCCTTGGGGTTCAGCCCCTTTGAGTTACTCTACGGGCACCCCGTCAGGGGGCCCCTCAGCCTGGTCAAGGAAGGCTGGGAGGCGGCGCCCCGAGGCCCCCCCCGAGATGTGTTCCGTTACGTCCTGACCGTCCGAAATCAGACTAGGAGGTTCCGAGAGATGGCCGAGGCCAACCTGGAGGCGAGTCAGGAGGAGATGAAGCGCTGGTACGACCAGAACGCCACCCTGGTCGAGTTTCAGCCGGGCCAGCAGGTATGGGTCATGGCCCCCGTGAAACCCTGCGCCCTCCAGGATAAATGGACCGGGCCCTTCAAAGTGGTTGAGGGGAAGAGCCAGGTCACGTACTTGGTGGACGTCCAGTCCCCCCGGGACCCCCTCCGGGTCCTCCACGTGAACCGCCTCAAGCCCCACTTTGTGCGGACGGAGCTGAGCCTCCTACTGGCCACTGATGACGGGTCCGAGGAGGAGTCAGATCCTCTCCCTGATCTCCTGTGCACCAAAGAGAAGGACGGCTCCGTAGAGGGAGTGAACCTCTCCCCGTCTCTCACTCCCCAGCAACGTGAGGATTGCCGCCAGCTCCTAGGGCAGTTTTCGGACCTCTTCTCCCTGGTCCCTAAGGTCACCGACTGGTGTGTCCACGATGTGGATACCGGGGACAGCCCGCCAGTGAGATACCGGGCCTACCGGGTCCCTGATCGGGTCCGGTCCTGTATCCAAGCCGAAGTCTCAAAAATGTTGACCCTAGGTGTGATCGAACCCTCAGACAGCCCCTGGGCCAGCCCCGTGGTCCTGGTCCCAAAAGCAGCTGCCCCCGGGGTCGCACCGGAACTCCGCTTCTGCGTGGACTACCGGGGACTCAATGAAGTCACCCGAGCCGATGCCCACCCCATTCCCCGAGCCGCGAGCTCATTGACCGGCTCGGGGCTGCTCGGTTCCTCAGCACCTTCGACCTCACCTGCGGCTACTGGCAAATTGCGCTCACAGAGGGAGCCAAGGAGCGGTCCGCCTTCTCCACCCCGGATGGGCACTATCGCTTTCGCGTGATGCCCTTCGGGATGAAAAATGCCCCGGCCACCTTCCAGCGACTGGTAAATAGAGTCCTGGCCGGGCTGGAAAAATTCAGTGCGGCATATCTCGACGATATCGCAGTTTTTAGCTCCGAATGGAGTGAGCACCTCCAGCACCTCCGGAGGGTGCTGACCGCCCTGCACCAGGCAGGCCTCACCGTGAAAGCCAGAAAGTGCCAGATTGGGCAAGGTTCGGTAACCTACCTGGGGCACCAGGTCGGAAGCGGAGAGGTCACCCCCCTACAGCCCAAAATCGACGCCATCCTAGCCTGGAAACCCCCCACGACCCAAACGGAGGTCCGAGCCTTTCTGGGCCTCACGGGCTACTACCGGAGATTCATCCGGAATTACGGCAGCCTGGTTGGTCCCCTCACGGGACTCACGTCCAAAAAGCAGCCCAAGAAGGTACAGTGGTCCCCTGCCTGCCAAGAGGCGTTCGAGGCCCTGAAAGCAGCCATGTGTACTACCCCCGTCCTCCAGGCCCCCGACTACTCCAAAGAGTTTGTAGTACAAACTGATGCCTCCGAGCATGGCATCGGGGCAGTCCTCTCCCAGGTAAATGACCAAGGCCTTGACCAGCCCGTAGCCTTCCTCAGCCGAAGGCTATTGCCCAGGGAACAGAGATGGAGCACCATCGAGCGCGAGGCGTTCGCCGTAGTCTGGGCCCTCAAGAAACTACGCCCTTACCTGTTCGGCACCCATTTCAAGGTCCAAACCGACCATTGCCCCTTGTGATGGCTCATGCAGATGCGAGGAGAAAACCCCAAGCTACTGCGGTGGTCAATCTCCCTCCAGGGGATGGATTTCACCGTGGAACACCGCCCTGGGACTGACCACGCCAACGCCGATGGCCTCTCCCGGTTCTTCCGCCTCAGCGAAGAGAACCCCCAAGAGGATGGGTAGTTCTCTCCGGCTTTCAGCTGGGGGGGACGCATGTTAGACCCGGCCCTCGGAACATAGCTAGACCTGACCCCTGCACCTCACACCAGCCCCCAAACCCACGGCCTAGCCGATTCTTCCCACCAGAACTCACACGCACCCAACCCGGACTTCCCGTCCGTGGCCTTCCTCCTTTCGGCCACACCGGGCCCGCGTGCCCACTTCATGAAACAAGATGGCCGCCCAGCCCCAGCGTGACCCTGGCCTAGAGGCGCCACTCCGGCTGGAGAACATCGCGCTCCCCCTGGGATGAGAGAGGGAGGAGCAGTTTCTATCACACCTCTGCGCTTCCCTGGGAAGGTGGGTTTCGATCGACCTGCCGGCCTCCCCGAGGGCTGGCTCCACGCCTGCTGGGTGTCTGGGACTCCTCCCGACCCGGCCCTGGAAGGATTAAAGGACAATGACAGAAAACCCCAACAAGCGACCCCCAGGTGACAAGACCCCTGCCTGCACAGACTCCGGACATCAAAGAGGAGTCACCCTATAACAAGGGGTGCTCTGGGACTGTCCGGCAGATTCGCCTTGGGAACACCTGAGCCCTGCTGAGTGACTCGCGGCTCCCTGAAGATCGTAAGACCCCCGAACTTGTGCTTGAGCCCTGCTGAGTGACTTGCGGCTCCCTGAAGATCGTAAGACCTCCGAACTTGTGCTTGAGCCCTGCTGAGTGACTCGCGGCTCCCTGAAGATCGTAAGACCTCCGAACTTGTGCTTGAGCCCTGCTGAGTGACTCGCGGCTCCCTGAAGATCGTAAGACCTCCGAACTTGTGCTTGAGCCTTGCTGAGTGACTCGCGGCTCCCTGAAGATCGTAAGACCTCCGAACTGATACTCGAGCCTGCCGAGTGACTCGCAGCTCCCACAGACTCTCTTGGTCCCGCCGGACCCCACGACGACAAGCGTATCCCCCAGCTCGAGGATTGTGAGCTGTGCTCCGGGTACGCTCCTGCATTTGATTCCTAACCCCAAAGACTGTCCCGCTACCTACTAACCCCCCTCCAAGACCTTGTGAGCCCGCGCTCTACTTGTACATATTTTGCCTTGCTGATCATAAAGATCCTACCACTCAATCTGATAAAGAATTGCTCTTAAGAACTCCTCGTGTGGTGTCTCTCTGTCGTGTGGTGCCGAGTGTACGATCCTAGAAGCGAGGTTCCTCCCCTGAGGAGCCTCCCGCCAGTGCCCGGCTACGATACTTCGAGGGTGGGTCTCAGGGCAGTCAGGGCCCCCTCCGGGCCCCTCTGAGGTCGCCTTCTAACACCCCCTAACTACCCAAACACCACTGCACTATCCTAAACCCTAAAACACTACCCCCTACACTACACAAACACCACTGCACTATCCTAAACCCTAAAACACTACCCCCAGCACGACACCCTGCACTACACAAACACCACTGCACTACTCCAAACCCATAAACACTACCCCCAGCATGACCCCCTACACTACCCAAATACCACTGCACTACCCTTAACCCTAAAACACTACCCCTACACTACAAAAACTCCACTGCACTACCCTAAACCCTAAAACCCTATCTCCAGCACGACCCCCTACACTACACAAACACCACTGTACTACCCTAAATCCTAAAACACTATCCCCTACACTACACAAACACCACTGCACTACCCTAAACCACTACCCCAGCACGACCCCCTACACTACACAAACACCACTGTACTACCCTAAATCCTATAACACGACACCCTACACTGCACAAACACCACTACACTACCCTAAATCCTAAAACACTACACCCAGAAAGACCCCCTACACTACACAAACACCACAGCACTACCCTAAACCCTAATCCCTAAAATACTACCCCCAGCACGACCCCCTTCACTACCCAAACACAACTGCACTACTCTAAACCCAAAAACACTACACCCAGTACGACCCCATAACTACCCAAACACCACTGCACTATCCTAAACCCTAAAACACTACCCCCTACACTACACAAACACCACTGCACTATCCTAATCCCTAAAACGCTACCCCCAGCATTACCCCTACACTACACAAACACTACTGCACTACCCTAAACCCTAAAACACTACCCCCAGCATGAACCCCTACACTACACAAACACCACTGTACTACCCTAAACCCTAAAACACTACCCCCAGCACGACCCCCTTCACTACCCAAACACAACTGCACTATTCTAAACCCAAAAACACTACCCCAGTATGACCCCCTAACTACCCTAACTACCCAAACACCACTGCGCTATCCTAAACCCTAAAACACTACCCCTACACTACACAAACACCACTGCAGTATCTTAAACCCTAAAACACTACCCCCAGCACGACCCCCTACACTACACAAACACCACTGTACTACTCTAAACCCATAAACACTACCCCCAGCATGACCCCCTACACTACCCAAACATCACTGCACTACCCTAAACCCTAAAACACTACCCCCAGCACTACCCCTACACTACCCAAACACCACTGCACTACCCTAAACCCTAAAACACTACCCCCAGCACAACCCACTACACTACACAAACACCACTGCACTACCCTAAATCACGACCCCCTACACTACACAAACACCACTGCGCTACCCTAAACCACTACCCTAGCACGACTCTCTACACTACACAAACACCGCTGTACTATCCTAAATCCTAAAACACAACCCCTACACTACACAAACACCACTGCACTACCCTAAATCCTAAAACACTACCCCCAGAATGTCCCCCTACTTTACACAAACACCCCAAAACTACCCTAAAACACTACCCCAACACGACCCCCTATACTACCCAAACAACACTCCACTACACTAAACCCTAAAACACTTACCCCAGCATGACACCCTACACTACACAAACACCACTGCACTACTCTAAACCCATAAACACTACCCCCAGCATGACCCCCTACACTACCCAAATACCACTGCACTACCCTTAACCCTAAAACACTACCCCTACACTACAAAAACTCCACTGCACTACCCTAAACCCTAAAACCCTATCTCCAGCACGACCCCCTACATTACACAAACACCACTGTACTACCCTAAATCCGAAAACACTATCCCCTACACTACACAAACACCACTGCACTACCCTAAACCACTACCCCAGCACGACCCCCTACACTACACAAACACCACTGTACTACCCTAAATCCCATAACACGACACCCTACACTGCACAAACTCCACTACACTACCCTAAATCCTAAAACACTACCCCCAGAAAGACCCCCTACACTACCCAAACACCACAGCACTACCCTAAACCCTAATCCCTAAAATACTACCCCCAGCACGACCCCCTTCACTCCCCAAACACAACTGCACTACTCTAAACCCAAAAACACTACACCCAGTACGACCCCCTAACTACCCAAACACCACTGCACTATCCTAAACCCTACAACACTACCCCCTACACTACACAAACACCACTGCACTATCCTAAACCCTAAAACGCTACCCCCAGCATGACCCCTACACTACACAAACACTACTGCACTACCCTAAACCCTGAAACACTACCCCCAGCATGAACCCCTACACTACACAAACACCACTGTACTACCCTAAACCCTAAAACACTACCCCCAGCACGACCCCCTTCACTACCCAAACACAACTGCACTATGCTAAACCCAAAAACACTACCCCAGTATGACCCCCTAACTACCCAAACACCAATGCACTATCCTAAACCCTAAAACACTACCTCTACACTACACAAACACCACTGCACTATCCTAAACCCTAAAACACTACCCCCAGCACGACCCCCTTCACTACCCAAACACAACTGCACTATTCTAAACCCAAATACACTACCCCAGTAGGACCCCCTAACTACCCAAACATCACTGCACTATCCTAAACCCTAAAACACTACCCCTACACTGCACACACACCACTGCACTACTCTAAACCCATAAACACTACCCCCAGCACAACCACCTACACTACCCAAACATCACTGCACTAACCTAAACCCTAAAACACTACCCCCATCACTACTCCTACACTACCCAAACACTGCACTACTCTAAACCCTAAAACACTACCCCCAGCACAATCCCCTACACTAAACAAACACCAATGTACTACCCTAAATCACGACCCCCTACACTACACAAACACCACTGCACTACTCTAAACCAGTACCACCAGCACGACTCTCTACACTACACAAACACCACTGTACTACCCTAAATCCTAAAACACGACCCCTACACTACACAAACACCACTGCACTACCCTAAATCCTAAAACACTACCCCAGACTGTCCCCTTACTTTACACAAACACCACAAAACTACCCTAAAACACTATCCCAGCACGACCCCCGACACTACCCAAATACCACTGCACTACCCTAAACCTCTAAAACACTACCCCAGCACGACACCCTACACTACCCAAACATAACTGCACTACCCTAAACCCTAAAACACTACCACCAGCACGACTTCCTACACTACCCAAACACCACTGCACTACCCAACACCCTAAAACACTACCCCAGCATTAACCCCTACACTACACAAACACCACTGCACTACCCTAAACCCTTAAACCCTATCCCCAGCACAACTCCCTGCACTACACAAACACCACTACACTACCGTAAACCCTAAAACACTACCCCAGCACAACCCCCTACACTACATAAACACCACTGCACTACCCTAAACCACTACCCCCAGCATGACCCTCTACACTACACAAATACCACTATACTACCCTAAATCCTAAAACACGGCCCCCTACACTACACAAACACCACTGTACTACCCTAAATCCTAAAACACTGCCCCCAGAACGACCCCCTACACTACACAAACGCCACAGAACTACCCTATACCCTAACACAGTACCCCAGCACGACCCTATACTACCCAAACAACACTCCACTACCCTAAACCCTAAAACACTTACGCCAGCACGACCCCCTACACCACACAAACACCTCTGCAGTACCCTAAACACTAAAACACTGCCCCCACAATGACCCCGTACACTACACAAACACCACTACACTACCCCAAAACACTACCCCCAGCACGACCCCTACACTACACAAACACCACTGCACTACCCTAATCCCTAAAACAGAACCCTCTGCATGACCCCCTACACTACACAAACACCACTGTACTACCCTAAACCCTAAACACTGCCCCCAGCCCGACCCCCTTCACTACTCAAACACAACTGCACTACTCTAAACCCAAAAACACTACCCCTACACTACACAAACACCACTGCACTATCCTAAACCCTAAAACACTATCCCCAGCACGACCCCATACACTACACAAACACCACTGCACTACTCTAAACCTATAAACATTACCCCCAGAACGACCCCCTACACTACCCAAACACCACTGCACTACCCTTAACCCTAAAATACTACCCCTACACTACACTAACACCACTGCACTACCCTAAACCCTAAAACACTATCTCCAGCAGGACCCCCTACACTACACGAACGCCACTGTCCTACCCTAAATCCTAAAACACGATCCCCTACACTAAGCAAAAACCACTGCACTACCCTAAACCACTACTCCAGTACGACCCCCTACACTACACAAACACCACTATACTACCCTAAATCCTAAAACACGACACCCTACACTACACAAACACCACTACACTACCCTAAATCCTAAAACACTACCCCCAGAAAGACCCCCTACACTACACAAACACCACAGCACTACCCTAAACCCTAAAGCACTACCCCAGTACGACCCCCTATACTACCCAAACAACACTCCACTACCCTAAATCCTAAAACACTTACCCCAGCACGACCCCCTACACCACACAAACACAACTGCAGTACCCTAATTCCTAAAACACTATCCCCAGAATGACCCCCTACACTACACAAACACCACTGCACTACCCTAAAACACTACCCCCAGCTCGACCCCTACACTACACAAACACCACTGCACTACCCTAAACCCTAAAACACTATCCCCAGTACGACCCCCTACACTACACAAACACCACTGTACTACCCTAAACCCTAAAATACTACCCCCAGCACGACCCCCTTCACTACCCAAACACCACTGCACTACCCTAAACCCTAAAACACTATCCCCAGAACAACCCCCTAACTACCCAAACACCACTGCACTATCCTAAACCCTAAAACACTACCCACTACACTACACAAACACCACTGCACTATCCTAAACCCTAAAACACTACACCCAACACGACCCCCTACACTACACAAACACCACTGCACTACTCTAAACCCATAAACACTAACCCCAGCACGACCCCCTACACTACCCAAACATCACTGCACTACCCTAAACCCTAAAACACTACCCCCAGCATTACCCCTACACTACCCAAACACCACTGCACTACCCTATACCCTTAAACCCTATCCCCAGCACAACTCCCTGCACTACACAAACACCACTGCACTACCGTAAACCCTAAAACACTACCCCAGCACAACCCCCTACACTACACAAACACCACTGTACTACCCTAAATCACGACCCCCTACACTACACAAACACCACTGCACTACCCTAAACCACTACCCCCAGCACGACCCTCTACACTACACAAACACCACTGTACTACCCTAAATCCTAAAACACGACCCCCTACACTACACAAACACCCCTGTACTACCCTAAATCCTAAAACATTACCCCCAGAACGACCCCCTACACTACACAAACACCACAGAACTACCCTATACCCTAAAACACTACCCCAGCACGACCCTATACTACCCAAACAACACCCCACTACCCTAAACCCTAAAACACTTACGCCAGCACGACCCCTACACCACACAAACACCACTACATTACCCTAAAACACTACCCCCAGCACGACCCCTACACTACACAAACACCACTGCAGTACCCTAAACCCTAAAACACTGCCCCACAATGACCCCCTACACTACACAAACACCACTACACTACCCTAAAACACTACCCCCAGCACGACCCCTACACTACACAAACACCACTGCACTACCCTAAACCCTAAAACACTACCCTTAGCACGACCCCCTACACTACACAAACACCACTGTACTACCCTAAACCCTAAAACACTGCCCCAGCACGACCCCTTCACATCCCAAACAAAACTGCACTACTCTAAACCCAAAAACACTACCCCAGTACGACTCCCTACACTACCCAAACTCCACTGCACTACCCTAAACCCTTAAACACTACCCCTACACTACACAAACACCACTGCACTATCCTAAACCCTAAAACACTACCCCCAGCATGACCCCATACACTACACAAACACCACTGCACTACTATAAACCCATAAACACTACCCCTACACTACAAAAACTCCACTGCACTACCCTAAACTCTAAAACACTATCTCCAGCACGACCCCCTACACTACACGAACACCACTGTACTACCCTAAATCCTAAAACACGATCCCCTACACTACACAAACACCACTGCACTACCCTAAACCACTACCCCAGCACGACCCTCTACACTACACAAACACCACTGTACTTCCCTAAATCCTATAACATGACACCCTACATTGCACAAACACCACTACACTACCCTTAATCCTAAAACACTACCCCCAGAAAGACCCCCTACACTACACAAACACCACAGCACTACCTTAAACCCTAAAACACTACCCCAGCACGACCCCCTATACTACCCAAACAACACTCCACTACCCTAAACCCTAAAACAGTTACCCCAGAACGACCCCCTACACCACACAAACACAACTACAGTACCCTAAACCCTAAAACACTATCCCCAGAATGAACCCCTACACTACACAAACACCACTGCACTACCCTAAAACACTACCCCCAGCACGACCCCTACACTACACAAACACCACTGCACTACCCTAAACCCTAAAACACTATCCCCAGTACAACCCCCTACACAACACAAACACCACTGTACTACCCTAAACCCTAAAATACTACCCCCAGCACGACCCCCTTCACTAACCAAACACAACTGCACTACTCTAAACCCAAAAACACTACCCCCAGTACCACACCCTAACTACCCAAACACCACTGCACTATCCTAAACCCTAAAACACTACCCCCTACACTACACAAACACCACTGCACTATCCTAAACCCTAAAACACTGCCCCCAGCACGACACCCTACACTACACAAACACCACTACACTACTCTAAACCCATAAACACTACCCCCAGCATGACCCCCTACACTACCCAAATACCATTGCACTACCCTTAACCCTAAAACACTACCCCTACACTACAAAAACTCCACTGCACTACCCTAAACCCTAAAACCCTATCTCCAGCACGACCCCCTACACTACACAAACACCACTGTACTACCCTAAATCCTAAAACACTATCCCCTACACTACACAAACACCACTGCACTAACCTAAACCACTACCCCAGCACGACCCCCTACACTACACAAACACCACTGTACTACCCTAAATCCTATAACACGACACCCTACACTGCACAAACACCACTACACTACCCTAAATCCTAAAACACTACCCCCAGAAAGACCCCCTACACTACACAAACACCACAGCACTACCCTAAACCCTAATCCCTAAACTACTACCCCCAGCACGACCCCCTTCACTACCCAAACACAACTGCACTACTCTAAACCCAAAAACACTACACCCAGTACGACCCCCTAACTACCCAAACACCACTGCACTATCCTAAACCCTAAAACACTACCCCCTACACTACACAAACATCACTGCACTATCCTAAACCCTAAAATGCTACCCCCAGCATTACCCCTACACTACACAAACACTACTGCACTACCCTAAACTCTAAAACACTATCCCCAGCACGACCTCCTACACTACACGAACACCACTGTACTACCCTAAATCCGAAAATACTACCCCCAGCACGACCCCTTCACTACCCAAACACAACTGCACTACTATAAACCCAAAAACACTACCCCCAGTACGACCCCCTAACTACCCAAACACCACTGCACTATCCTAAACCCTTAAACACTACCACCTACACTACACAAACACCACTGCACTATCCTAAACCCTAAAACACTACCCCCAGCACGCCCCCCTATTCTACACAAACACCACTGCTCTACTCTAAACCCATAAACACTACCCCCAGCATGACCCCCTACACTACCCAAACATCACTGCACTACCCTAAACCCTAAAACACTACCCCCAGCACTACCCCAACACTACCCAAACACCACTGCACTACCATAAACCCTAAAACACTACCCCCAGCACAACCCCCTACACTACACAAACACCACTGCACTACCCTAAACCCTAACACACTACCCCCAGCACAACCCCCTACACTACACAAGCACCAATGTACTACCCTAAATCACGACCCCCTACACTACACAAACACCACTGCACTACCCTAAACCACTACCACCAGCACGACCCTCTACACTACACAAACACCACTGTACTAACCTAAATCCTAAAACACGACCCCTACACTACACAAACACCACTGCACTACCCTAAATCCTAAAACACTACCCCCAGACTGTCCCCCTACTTTACACAAACACCACAAAACTACCCTAAAACATTATCCCAGCACGACCCCCGACACTA
Source organism: Triturus cristatus (assembly GCF_964204655.1). Lineage (NCBI taxonomy): Eukaryota > Metazoa > Chordata > Amphibia > Caudata > Salamandridae > Triturus > Triturus cristatus. Next base: position 1,170,838,398 of record NC_140579.1, on the reverse strand, counting down.
CCCAAATACCACTGCACTACCCTAAACCCTAAAACACTTACCCCAGCACGGCCCCCTACACCACACTAACACCACTGCAGTATCCTAGACGCTAAAACACTACCCCCACAATGACCCCCTACACTACACAAACACCACTGCACTACCCTAAAACAGTACCCCCAGCATGACCCCTACACTACACAAACACCACTGCACTACCCTAAACCCTAAAACACTACCCCCAGCACGACCCCCTACACTACACAAACACCACTGTACTACCCTAAACCCTAAAACACTACCCCCAGCACGGCCCCCTTCACTACCCAAATACAACTGCACTACTCTAAGCCCAAAAACACTACCCCAGTACGACCCCCTACACTACCTAAACACCACTGCACTACCCTTATCCCTAAAACACTACCCCTACACTACACAAACACCACTGCACTACCCTAAACTCTAAAACACTATCCCCAGCACGACCCCCTACACTACACGAACACCACTATACTACCCTAAATCCTAAAACACGATCCCCTACACTACACAAACACGACTGCACTACCCTAAACCACTACCCCCAGCACGACACCCTACACTACACAAACATCACTGTACTACCCTGAATCCTATAACACGACCCCCTACACTGCACAAACACCACTGCACTACCCTAAATCCTAAAACACTACCCCCAGAACGACCCCCTACACTACACAAGCACCAGAGCACTACCCTAAACCCTAAAACACTACCCCCAGCACGAACCCTTATACACACCCAAACACTACTCTACTAACCTAAACCCTAAAACACTTACCCCAGCACAACCCCCTACACCAAACAAACACCACTGCAGTACCTTAAACCCTAAAACACTATCCCCAAAATTACCCCCTACACTACACAAACACCACTGCACTACCCTAAAACACTACCCCAGCACGACCCCTACACTACACAAACACCACTGCACTACCCTAAACCCTAAAACACTATCCCCAGTACGACCTCCTACACTACACAAACACCACTGTACTACCCTAAACCCTAAAATACTACCCCCAGCACGACCCCTTCAGTACCCAAACACAACTGCACTACTCTAAACCCAAAAACACTACCCCCAGTACGACACCCTAACCACCCACACACCACTGCACTATCCTAAACCCTAAAACACTACCCCTACACTACACAAACACCACTGCACTATCCTAAACCCTAAAACACTACCCTCAGCATGACCCCCTACACTCCACACACACCACTGCACTACTCTAAACCCATAAAAACTACCCCCAGCACAACCCCCTACACTACCCAAACATCACTGCTCTAACCTAAACCCTAAAACACTATCCCCAGCACTACCCCTACACTACCCAAACACTGCACTACTCTAAACCCTAAAACACTACCACCAGCATGACCCCTACACTACACAAGCACCACTGCACTACCCTAAACCCTAAAAACACTACTCCCAGCATGACACCCAACACTACCCAAACATAGCTGCACTACTCTAAACCCTAAAACACTACCCCCAGCACAAACCCCTTCACTACACAAGCACCACTGCACTACCCTAAACCCTAAAACACTACCCCCAGCAGTACCCCTACACTACCCAAACATAACTTCACTACCCTAAACCCTAAAACACTACCCCCAGCATGACCCCCTACACTACACAAACACCACTGCACTACCCTAAAACACTACAGCCAGCAGTACCGCCTACAATACCCAAACACAACTGCACTACCCTAAACCCTAAAACACTACCCCCAGCATGACCCCCTACACTACACAAACACCACTGCACTACCCTACTGCACTATCCTAAACCCAAAAACACTGCCCCAGTATGACCCCCTACATGACCCAAACAGCACTGCACTACCCTAAACCCTTAAACACTACCCCTACACTACACAAACACCACTGCACTATCCTAAACCCTAAAACACTACCCCCAGCATGACCCCCTACACTACACAAACACCACTGCACTACTCTAAACCCATAAACACTACCCCCAGCACGACCCCCTACACTACCCAAACATCACTGCACTAACCTAAACCCTAAAACACTACCCCCAGCACTACCCCTACACTACCCAAACACCACTGCACTACCCTAAACCCTAAAACACTACCCCCAGCACAACCCCTTACATTACACAAACACCACTGAACTACACTAAACCCTACAACACTACCCCAACACGACCCCCTACACTACACAAACACCAATGTACTACCCTAATTCACGACCCCCTACACTACACAAACACCACTGCACTACCCTAAACCACTACCCCAGCACGACTCTCTACACTACACAAACACCACTGCACTACCATAAATCCTAAAACACGACCCCTACACTACATACATACCACTGCACTACCCTAAATCCTAAAACAATACACCCAGAATGCCCCCCTACTTTACACAAACACCACAAAACTACCCTAAAACACTGCCCCACCACGACCCCCTACACTACAAAAACACCACTGGCACTTACCTAAACCCTAAATAACTACCCCCAGCACGACCCCCTACACTACCCAAACACCACTGCACTATCCTAAACCATAAAACACTAGCCCCAGCACGACCCCCTAGACTACACAAACACCACTGTAATACCCTAAATCCTAAAACACGACCCCCTACACTACACAAACACCACAGCACTACCCTAAACCCTATAACAGTACCCCCAGCACGACCCCTTATACTACCCAAACAACACTCCACTACCCTAAACCCTAAAAAACATACCCCAGCACGACCCCCTACACCACAAAAACATCACTGCAGTACCCTAAACCCTAAAACACTATCCCCAGAACGACCCCCTACACTACGCAAACATCACTGCACTACTCTAAAACACTACCCCCAGCACAACCCCTACACTACACAAACAGCACTGCACTACCCTAAACCATAAAACACTACACCCAGCACGACCCCCTTCACTACCCAAATGCAACTGCACTACTCTAAACCCAAAAACACTACACCCAGAACAACCCCCTACACTACCCAAATACCACTGCACTACCTTTAACCCTAAAACACTACCCCTACACTACAAAAACTCCACTGCACTACTTTAAACCCTAAGACACTATCTCCAGCACGACCCCCTACACTACACGAACACCACTGTACTACCCTAAATCCTAAAACACGATCCCCTACACTACACAAACACCAATGCACTACCCTAAACCACTACCCCAGCACGACCCCCTACACTACACAAACACCACTGTACTACCCTAAATCCTATAACACGACACCCTACACTGCACAAACACCACTACACTACCCTAAATCCTAAAACACTACCCCGAGAAAGACCCCCTACACTACACAAACACCACAGCACTACCCTAAACCCTAAACCCTAAAACACTACCCCAGCACAACCCCCTATACTACCCAAACAACACTCCACTACTCTAAACCCTAAAACAGTTACCCCAGCACGACCCCCTACACCACGCAAACACAACTGCACCACCCTAAACCCTAAAACACTATCCCCAGAATGAACCCCTACACTACACAAACACCACTGCACTACCCTAAAACACTACCCCCAGTACGACCCCTACACTACACAAACACCACTGTACTACCCTAAACCCTAAAATACTACCCCCAGCACAACCCCCTTCACTACCCAAACACAACTGCACTACTCTAAACCCAAAAACACTACCCCCAGTATGACCCCCTAACTACCCAAACACCACTGCACTATCCTAAACCCTAAAACACTACCCCTACACTACACAAACACCACTGCACTATCCTAAACCCTAAAACACTACACCCAGCACGACCCCCTACACTACACAAACACCACTGCACTACTCTAAACCCATAAACACTACCCCCAGCATGATCCCCTACACTACCCAAACATCACTGCACTACCCTAAACCCTAAAACACTACCCCCAGCACTACCCCTACACTACCCAAACACCACTGCACTACCATAAACCCTAAAACACTACCCCCAGCACAACCCCCTACACTACACAAACACCACTGCTCTACCCTAAACCCTAACACACTACCCCACCACGACCCCCTACACTACACAAACACCAATGTACTACCCTAAATCACCACCCCCTACACTACACAAACACCACTGCACTACCCTAAACCACTACCACCAGCACGACTTTCTACACTACACAAACACCACTGTACTACCCTAAACCCTAAAACACGACCCCTACACTACACAAACACCACTGCACTACCGTGAATCCTAAAACACTACCCCCAGAATGTCCCCCTACTTTACACAAACACCACAAAACTACCCTAAAACACTACCCCAGCACGACCCCCTATACTACCCAAACAACACTCCACTACACTAAACCCTAAAACACTTACCCCAGCATGACCCCCTACACCATAAAAACACCACTTCAGTACCCTAAACCCTAAAACGCTACCCCCAGCATGACCCCTGCACTACACAAACACTACTGCACTACCCTAAACCCTAAAACACTACCCCCAGCATGAACCCCTACACTACACAAACACCACTGTACTACCCTAAACTCTAAAACACTACCCCCAGCACGACCCCCATCACTACCCAAACACAACTGCACTACTCTAAACCCAAAAACACTACCCTTATACGACTCCCTACACTACCCAAATACCACTGCACTACCCTAAACCCTAAAACACTTACCCCAGCACGGCCCCCTAAACCACACAAACACCACTGCAATATCCTAGACCCTAAAACACTACCCCCACAACGACCCCCTACACTACACAAACACCACTGCACTACCCTAAAACAGTACCCCCAGCATGACCCCTACACTACACAAACACCACTGCACTACCCTAAACCCTAAAACACTACCCCCAGCACGACCCCCTACACCACACAAACACCACTGTACTACCCTAAACCCTAAAACACTACCCCCAGGTTGGCCCCCTTCACTACCCAGACACATCTGCACTACTCTAAACCCAAAAACACTACCCCAGTACGACCCCCTACACTACCCAAACACCACTGCACTACCCTTGTTCCTAAAACACTACCCCAACACTACACAAACACCACTGCACTACCATAAATGCTAAAACACTATCCCCAGCATGACCCGCTACACTACACGAACACCACTGTACTACCCTAAATCCTAAAACACGATCCCCTACACTACACAAACACCACTGCACTACCCTAAACCACTACCCCCAGCACGACCTCCTACACTACACAAACATCACTGTACTACCCTAAATCCTATAACACGACCCCCTACACTGCACAAACACCACTGCACTACCCTAAATCCTAAAACACTACCCCCAGAACGACCCCCTACACTACACAAGCACCAGAGCACTACCCTAAACCCTAAAACACTACCCCCAACACGAACCCTTATACACACCCAAACACTACTCCACTACCCTAAACCCTAAAACACTTACCCCAGCACAACCCCCTACACCAAACAAACACCACTGCAGTACCCTAAACCCTAAATCACTATCCCCAAAATTACCCACTACACTACACAAACACCACTGCACTACCCTAAAACACTACCCCCAGCACGACCCCTACACTACACAAACACCACTGCACTACCCTAAACCCTAAAACACTATCCCCAGTACGACCTCCTACACTACACAAACACCACTGTACTACCCTAAACCCTAAAATACTACCCCCAGCATGATCCCCTTCACTACCCAAACACAACTGCACTACTCTAAACCCAAAAACACTACCCCCAGTACGACACCCTAACTACCCAAACACCACTGCACTATCCTAAACCCTAAAACACTACGCCCTACACTACACAAACACCACTGCACTATCCTAAACCCTAAAACACTACCCCCAGCACGACCCCCTACACTCCACACACATCACTGCACTACTCTAAACCCATAAAAACTACCCCCAGCACAACCCCCTACACCACCCAAACATCACTGCTCTAACCTAAACCTAAAACACTATCCCCAGCACTACCCCTACACTACCCAAACACAACTGCACTACCCTAAACCCTAAAACACTACCCCCAGCATGACCCCCTACACTACACAAACACCACAGCACTACCCTAAGACACTTCAGCCAGCAGTACCGCCTACAATACCCAAACACAACTGCACTACCCTAAACCCTAAAACACTACCCCCAGCATGACCCCCTACACTACACAAACACCACTGCACTACCCTACTGCACTATCCTAAACCCAAAAACACTGCCCCAGTATGACCCCCTACACGACCCAAACACCACTGCACTACCCTAAACCCTTAAACACTACCCCTACACTACACAAACACCACTGCACTATCCTAAACCCTAAAGCACTACCCCCAGCACGACCTCCTACACTACACAAACACCACTGCACTACTCTAAACCCATAAACACTACCCCCAGCACAACCCCCTACACTACCCAAACATCACTGCACTACCTTAATCCCTAAAACACTACCCCCAGCACTACCCCTACACTACCCAAACACCACTGCACTACCCTAAACCCTAAAACACTATCCCCAGCACAACCCCCTACACTACACAAACACCACTGCACTACCCTAAACCCTAGAACACTACCCCAGCACAACCCCCTACACTACACAAACACCAATGTACTACCCTAATTCACGACCCCCTACACTACACAAACACCACTGCACTACCCTACACCACTACCCCCAGCACGACTCTCTACACTACACAAACACCACTGTACTGCCCTAAATCCTAAAACACGACCCCTACACTACATAAACACCACTGCACTACCCTAAATCCTAAAACACAACACCCAGAAGGCCCCCCTACTTTACAAAAACACCACAAAACTACCCTAAAACACTGCCCCACCACGACCCCCTACACTACAAAAACACCACTGGCACTTACCTAAACCCTAAATAACTACCCCCAGCACGACACCCTACACTACCCAAACACCACTGCACTATCCTAAACCCTAAAACACTACCCCAGCACGACCCCCTAGACTACAAAAACACCACTGTACTACCCTAAATCCTAAATAACGACCCCCTACACTACACAAACACCACTGCACTACCCTAAATCCTAAAACACTACCCCCAGAACGACCCCCTACACTACACAAACACCACAGCACTACCCTAAACCCTAAAACAGTATCCCCAGCACGACCCCCTATACTACCCAAACAACACTCCATTACCCTAAACCCAAAAAAACATACCCCAGCACGACCCCCTACACCCCACAAACACCACTGCAGTACCCTAAACCCTAAAACACTATCCCCAGAACAACCCCCCACACTACGCAAACATCACTGCACTACCCTAAAACACTACCCCCAGCACAACCCCTACACTACACAAACACCACTGCACTACCCTAAACCATAAAACACTACCCCAGCACGACCACCTTCACTACCCAAACGCAACTGCACTACTCTAAACCCAAAAACACTACCCCCAGTATGACCCCCTACACTGCCCAAACACCACTGCACTATCCTAAACCCTAAAACACTACCCTCTACACTACACAAACACCACTGCACTATCCTAAACACTAAAACACTACCCCCAGCAGGACCCCCTATACTGCACACACACCACTGCACTACTCTAAACCTATAAACACTACCCCCAGCATGACCCCCTACTCTACCCAAACATTACTGCACTACCCTAAACCCTAAAACACTACCCCCATTACTACCCCTACACTACCCAAACACTGCACTACTCTAAACCCTAAAACACTACCCCCAGCACGACCCCCTACACTACACAAGCACCACTGCACTACCCTAAAACCTAAAACACTACCCCCAGCATGACACCCTACAATACCCAAACATAGCTGCACTACTCTAAACCCTAAAACACTACCCCCAGCAGGAACCCCTTTATCACACAAGCACCACTGCACAACCCTAAACCCTAAAACACTATCCCCAGCAGTACCCCTACACTACCCAAACATAACTGCACTACCCGAAACCCTAAAACACTACCCCCAGCATGACCCCCCACACTACCCAAACACCACAGCACTACCCTAAAACGCTACCGCCAGAAGTACCCCCTACACTATCCAAACACAACTGCACTACCCAAAATCCTAAAACACTACCCCAGAACGACCCCCTACACTACACAAACACCACAGCACTATCCTATACCCTAAAACACTACTCCCAGCACGACCCCCTATACTACCCAAACAACACTCCACTACCCTAAACCCTAAAAAACTTACCCCAGCACGACCCCCTACACCACACAAACAGCACTGCAGTACCCTAAACCATAAAACACTACCCCCAGCACGACCCCCTTCACTACCCAAACACAACTGCACTACTCTAAACCCAAAAACACTACCTCCAGTATGACCCCCTACACTGCCCAAACACGACTGCACTATCCTAAACCCTAAAACACTACCCCCAGCACGACCCCCTACAATGCACACACACCACTGCACTACTCTAAACCCATAAACACTACCCCCAGCACAACCCCCTACACTACCCAAACATCACTGCACTACCCTAAACCCTAAAACACTACCCCCATCACTACCCCTACACTACCCAAACACTGCACTACTCTAAACCCTAACACACTACCCCCGGCACGACCCACTACACTACACAAGCACCACTGCACTACCCTAAACTCTAAAACACTACCCCCAGCATGACACCCTACAATACCCAAACATGGCTGCACTACTGTAAACCCTAAAACACTACCCCCAGCACGAACCCCTTTACTACACAAGCACCACTGTACTACCCTAAACCCTAAAACACTACCCCCAGCATGACCCCCTACACTACCCAAACAACACAGCACTACCCTAAAACACTACCGCCAGCAGTACCCCTACACTACCCAAACACAACTGCACTACCCTAAACCCTAAAACACCACCCCCAGCACGACCCCCTACACTATACAAACACCACTGCACTACCCTACTTGACTATCCTAAACCCTGAAACACTACCCCAGCACGATCCCATACACTACCCAAACACCACTGCACTACCCTAAACCCTAAAACGCGACCCCCAGCACGCCTCCCTACACTATACAAACACCACTGCACTACCCTACTTGACTATCCTAAACCCTAAAACACTACCCCCAGCATGACCCCCTACACTACCCAAACACCACAGCACTATCCTAAAACACTACCCCCAGCACGATCCCAAACACTACCCAAACACCACTGCACTAACCTAAACCCTAAAACACTACCCCCAGCATGCCCCCCTACACTACACAAACACCACTGCACTACCCTACGGCACTACCCTAAACCCTAAAACACTACACCCAGCACAACACCCTACACAACCCAAACATAACTGCACTACCCTACACCCTAAAACACTAGCACCAGCACGACTCCCTACACTACCCAAACACAACTGCACTACCCTAAACCCTAAATTTACCCCAGCACTACCCCTACACTACACAAACACCACTGCACTACCCTAAACCCTAAAACACTACCCCCAGCATGACCCCCTTCACTACACAAGCACCACTGCACTACCCTAAACCTCTAAAACACTACCCCAGCACGACACCCTACACTACCCAAACATAACTGCACTACCCTAAACCCTAAAACACTATCACCAGCTTGACTTCCTACACTACCCAAACACCACTGCACTACCGTAAACCCTAAAACACTACCCCAGCACAACCCCATACACTACACAAACACCACTGTACTACCCTAAATCACGCCCCCTGCACTACACAAACACCACTGCACTGCCCTAAACCACTACCCCCAGCGCAACCCTCTACACTACACAAACACCACTGTACTACCCTAAATCCTAAAACACGGCCCCCTACACTACACAAACACCACTGTACTACCCTAAATCCTAAAACACTACCCCCAGAATGACCCCCTACACTACACAAACACCACAGAACTACCCTATACCCTATCACAGTAACCCAGCACGACCCTATACTACCCAAACAACACTCCACTACCCTAAACCCTAAAACACTTACGCCAGCACGACCCCCTACACCAAACAAACACCACTGCAGTACCCTAAACCCTAAAACACTGCCCCCACAATGACCCCCTACACTACACAAACACCACTAGACTACCCTAAAACACTACCCCCAGCATGACCCCTACACTACACAAACACCACTGCACTACCCTAAACGCTAAAACACTACCCTCAGCACGACCCCCTACACTACACAAACACCACTGTACTACCCTAAACCCTAAAACACTGCCCCCAGCATGACCCGCTTCTTTACCCAAACACAACTGCACTACTCTAAACCCCAAAACACTACCCCAGTACGACTCCCTACACTACCCAAACACAACTGCACTATTCTAAACCCAAAAACACTACCCCAGTATGACCCCCTAACTACCCAAACACCACTGCACTATCCTAAACCCTAAAACACTACCCCTATACTGCACACACACCACTGCACTACTCTAAACCCATAAACACTACCCCCAGCACAACCCCCTACACTACCCAAACATCACCGCACTACCCTAAACCCTAAAACACTACCCCCATCACTACCCCTACACTACCCAAACACTGCACTACTCTAAACCCTAAAACACTACCCCCGGCACGACCCACTACACTACATAAGTACCACTGCACTACCCTAAACTCTAAAACACTACCCCCCGCATGACACCCTACAATACCCAAACATGGCTGCACTACTGTAAACCCTAAAACACTACCCCCAGCACAAACCCCTTTACTACACAAGCACCACTGCACTACCCTTAACCCTAAAACACTACCCCCAGCATGACCCCCTACACTACCCAAACAACACAGCACTACCCTAAAACACTACCGCCAGCAGTACCCCTACACTACCCAAACACAACTGCACTACCCTAAACCCTAAAACACCACCCCCAGCATGACCCCCTACACTATACAAACACCACTGCACTACCCTACTTGACTATCCTAAACCCTAAAACACTACCCACAGCACGATCCCATACACTACCCAAACACCACTGCACAACCCTAAACTCTAAAACGCGACCCCCAGCACGACTCCCTACACTATACAAACACCACTGCACTACCCTACTTGGCTATCCTAAACCCTAAAACACTACCCCCAGCATGACCCCCTACACTACCCAAACACCACAGCACTATCCTAAAACACTACCCCAGCACGATCCCATACACTACCCAAACACCACTGCACTAACCTAAACCCTAAAACACTACCCCCAGCATGCCCCCTACACTACACAAACACCACTGCACTACCCTGCTGCACTACCCTAAACCCTAAAACACTACACCCAGCACAACACCCTACACAACCCAAACATAACTGCACCACCCTACACCCTAAAACACTAGCACCAGCACGACTCCCTACACTACCCAAACACAACTACACTACCCTAAACCCTAAATTTACCCCAGCACTACCCCTACACTACACAAACACCACTGCACTACCCTAAACCCTAAAACACTACCCCCAGCATGACCCCCTTCACTACACAAGCACCACTGCACTACCCTAAACCTCTAAAACACTACCCCAGCACGACACCCTACACTACCCAAACATAACTGCACTACCCTAAACCCTTAAACCCTATCCCCAGCACAACTCCCTGCACTACACAAACACCACTGCACTACCGTAAACCCTAAAACACTACCCCAGCACAACCCCATACACTACACAAACACCACTGTACTACCCTAAATCACGACCCCCTACACTACACAAGCACCACTGCACTACCCTAAACCACTACCCCCAGCGCAACCCTCTACACTACACAAACACCACTGTACTACCCTAAATCCTAAAACACGGCCCCCTACACTACACAAACACCACTGTACTACCCTAAATCCTAAAACATTACCCCCAGAATGACCCCCTACACTACACAAACACCACAGAACTACCCTATACCCTAACACAGTAACCCAGCACGACCCTATACTACCCAAACAACACTCCACTACCCTAAACCCTAAAACACTTACGCCAGCACGACCCCCTACACCAAACAAACACCACTGCAGTACCCTAAACCCTAAAACACTGCCCCCACAATGACCCCCTACACTACACAAACACCACTACACTACCCTAAAACACTACCCCAGCACGACCCCTACACTACACAAACACCACTGCACTACCCTAAACACTAAAACACTACCCTCAGCACGACCCCCTACACTACACAAACACCACTGTACTACCCTAAACCCTAAAACACTGCCCCCAGCATGACCCCCTTCTTTACCCAAACACAACTGCACTACTCTAAACCCCAAAACACTACCCCAGTACGACTCCCTACACTACCCAAACACCACTGCACTACCCTAAACCCTTAAACACTACCCCTACACTACACAAACACCACTGCACTATCCTAAACCCTAAAACACTACCCCCAGCATGACCCCATACACTACACAAATACCACTGCACTACTCTAAACCCATAAACATTACCCCCAGCACGACCACCTACACTACCCAAACACCACTGCACTACCCTTAACCCTAAAACACTACCCCTACACTACACAAACACCACTGCACCACCCAAAACCCTAAAACACTATCTCCAGCACGACCCCCTACATTACACGAACACCACTGTACTACCCTAAATCCTAAAACACGATCCCCTACACTACACAAACACCACTGCACTACCCTAAACCACTACCCCAGCTCGACCCCCTACACTACACAAACACCACTGTACTACCCTAAATCCTATAACACGACACCCTATACTGCACAAACAACACTACACTACCCTAAATCCTAAAACACTACCCCCAGAAAGACCCCCTACACTACACAAACACCACAGCACTACCCTAAACCCTAAAACACAACCCCAGCACGACCACCTATACTACCCAAAGAACACTCCACTACCCTAAACTCTAAAACACTTACCCCAGCACGACCCCCTACACCACACAAACACAACTGCAGTACCCTAAACCCTAAAACACTATCCCCAGAATGAACCCCTACACTACACAAACACCACTGTACTACCCTAAAACACTACCCCCAGCACGACCCCTACACTACACAAACACCACTGCACTACCCTAAACCCTAAAACACTACACCCAGCACTACCCCTACACTACCCAAACACCACTGCACTACCCTAAACCCTAAAACACTGCCCCCAGCACGACCCCCTTCACTACCCAAACACAACTGCACTACTCTAAACCCAAAAACACTACCCCGTACAACTCCCTACACTACCCAAACACCACTGCACTACCCTAAACCCTTAAACACTACCCCTACACTACACAAACACTACTGCACTGTCCTAAACCCTAAAACACTACCTCCAGCACGACCTCATACACTACACAAACACCACTGCAAACTCTAAGCTCATAAACACTACCCCCAGCACAACCCCCTACACTACCCAAATACCTCTGCACTACCTTTAACCCTAAAACACTACCCCTACACTACAAAAACTCCACTGCACTACTTTAAACCCTAAAACACTATCTCCAGCACGACCCCCTACACTACACGAACACCACTGTACTACCCTAAATCCTAAAACACGATCCCCTACACTACACAAACACCACTGCACTACCCTAAACCACTACCCCAGCACGACCCCCTACACTACACAAACAACACTGTACTACCCTAAATCCTATAACACGACACTCTACACTGCACAAACACCACTACACTACACTAAATCCTAAAACACTACCCCCAGAAAGACCCCCTACACTACACAAACACCACAGCACTACCCTAAACCCTAAACCCTAAAACACTACCCCAGCACGACCCCCTATACTACCCAAACAACACTCCACTACTCTAAACCCTAAAACAGTTACCCCAGAACGACCCCCTACACCACGCAAACACAACTGCACTATGCTAAACCCTAAAACACTATCCCCAGAATGAACCCCTACACTACACAATCACCACTGCACTACCCTAAAACACTACCCCCAGCACGACCCCTACACTACACAAACACCACTGCACTACCCTAAACCCTAAAATACTATCCCCAGTACGACCCCCTACACTACACAAACACCACTGTACTACCCTAAACCCTAAAGTACTACCCCCTGCACAACCCCCTTCACTACCCAAACACAACTGCACTACTCTAAACCCAAAAACACTACCCCCAGTATGACCCCCTAACTACCCAAACACCACTGCACTATCCTAAACCCTAAAAAACTACCCCTACACTACACAAACACCACTGCACTATCCTAAATCCTAAAACACTACACCCAGCACGACCCCCTACACTACACAAACACCACTGCACTACTCTAAACCCATAAACACTACCCCCAGCATGACCTCCTACACTACCCAAACATCACTGCACTACCCTAAACCCTAAAAAACTACCCCCAGCACTACCCCTACACTACCCAAACACCACTGCACTACCATAAACCCTAAAACACTACCCCCAGCACAACCCACTACACTACACAAACACCACTGCACTACCCTAAACCCTAACACACTACCCCACCACGACCCCCTACACTACACAAACACCAATGTACTACCCTAAATCACGACCCCCTACACTACACAAACACCACTGCACTACCCTAAACCACTACCACCTGCACGACTTTCTACACTACACAAACACCACTGTACTACCCTAAATCCTAAAACACGACCCCTACACTACACAAACACCACTGCTCTACCCTAAATCCTAAAACACTACCCCCAGAATGTCCCCCTACTTTACACAAACACCACAAAACTACCCTAAAACCGTACGCCAGCACGACCCCCTATACTACCCAAACAACACTCCACTACACTAAACCCTAAAACACTTACCCCAGCATGACCCCTACACCACAAAAACACCACTTCAGTACCCTAAACCCTAAAACGCTACCCCCAGCATGACCCCTACACTACACAAACACTACTGCACTACCCTAAACCCTAAAACACTACCCCCAGCATGAACCCCTACACTACACAAACACCACTGTACTACCCTAAACCCTAAAACACTACCCCCAGCACGACCCCCTTCACTACCCAAACACAACTGCACTACTCTAAACCCCAAAACACTACCCTAGTACGACCCCCTACACTACCCAAATACCACTGCACTACCCTAAACCCTAAAACACTTACCCCAGCACGGCCCCCTACACCACACAAACACCACTGCAATATCCTAGACCCTAAAACACTACCCCCACAACGACCCCCTACACTACACAAACACCACTGCACTACCCTAAAACAGTACCCCCAGCAGGACCCCTACACTACACAAACACCACTGCACTACCCTAAACGCTAAAACACTACCCTCAGCACGACCCCCTACACTACACAAACACCACTGTACTACCCTAAACCCTAAAACACTACCCCCAGCAGGAACCCTTAAACACACCCAAACACTACTCCACTACACTAAATTCTAAAACACTTACCCCAGCACAACCCCCTACACCAAACAAACACCACTGCAGTACCCTAAACCCTAAATCACTATCCCCAGCACGACCCCCTTCACTACCCAAACACAACTGCAGTACTCTAAACCCAAAAACACTACCCCCAGTACGACACCCTAACTACCCAAACACCACTGCACTATCCTAAACCCTAAAACACTACCCCCTACACTACACAAACACCACTGCACTATCCTAAACCCTAAAACACTACCCCCAGCACGACCCCCTACACTCCACACACATCACTGCACTACTCTAAACCCATAAAAACTACCCCCAGCACAACCCCCTACACTACCCAAACATCACTGCTCTAACCTAAACCTAAAACACTATCCCCAGCACTACCCCCTACACTACACAAACAACACTGTACTACCCTAAATCCTATAACACGACACTCTACACTGCACAAACACCACTACACTACACTAAATCCTAAAACACTACCCCCAGAAAGACCCCCTACACTACACAAACACCACAGAACTACCCTAAACCCTAAACCCTAAAACACTACCCCAGAATGAACCCCTACACTACACAAACACCACTTCACTACCCTAAAACACTACCCCCAGCACGACCCCTACACTACACAAACACCACTGCACTACCCTAAACCCTAAAACACTATCCCCAGTACGACCTCCTACACTACACAAACTCCACTGTACTACCCTAAACCCTAAAATACTACCCCCAGCACGACCCCCTTCACTACCCAAACACAACTGCAGTACTCTAAACCCAAAAACACTACCCCCAGTACGACACCCTAACTACCCAAACACCACTGCACTATCCTAAACCCTAAAACACTACCCCCTACACTACACAAACACCACTGCACTATCCTAAACCCTAAAACACTACCCCCAGCACGACCCCCTACACTCCACACACATCACTGCACTACTCTAAACCCATAAAAACTACCCCCAGCACAACCCCCTACACTACCCAAACATCACTGCTCTAACCTAAACCTAAAACACTATCCCCAGCACTACCCCTACACTACCCAAACACAACTGCACTACCCTAAACCCTAAAACACTACCCCCAGCATGACCCTCTACACTACACAAACACCACAGCACTACCCTAAAACACTTCAGCCAGCAGTACCGCCTACAATACCCAAACACAACTGCACTACCCTAAACCCTAAAACACTATCCCCAGAACGACCCCCTATACTACACAAACATCACTGCACTACCCTAGAACACTACACCCAGCACAACCCCTACACTACACAAACACCACTGCACTACCCTAAACCCTAAACACTATCCCCAGTACGACCCCCTACACTACACAAACACCACTGTACTACCCTAAACCATAAAACACTACCCCTAGCACGACCCCCTTCACTACCCAAACACAACTGCACTACTCTAAACCCCAAAACACTACCTCCAGTATGACCCCCTACACTGCCCAAACACCACTGCACTATCCTAAACCCTAAAACACTCCCCCCTACACTACACAAACAGCACTGCACTATTCTAAACCCTAAAACACTACCCCCAGCACTACCCCCTACACTGCACACACACCACTGCACTACTCTAAACCCATAAACACTAACCCCAGCACAACCCCCTACACTACCCAAACATCACTGCACTACCCTAAACCCTAAAACACTACCCCATCACTACCCCTACACTACCCAAACACTGCACTACTCTAAACCCTAAAACACTACCCCCAGCACGACCCACTACACTACACAAGCACCACTGCACTACCCTAAACTCTAAAACACTACCCCCAGCATGACACCCTACAATACCCAAACATGTCTGCACTACTGTAAACCCTAAAACACTACCCCCAGCACGAACCCCTTTACTACACAAGCACCACTGCACTACCCTAAACCCTAAAACACTACCCCCAGCAGTACCCCTACACTACCCAAACATAACTGCACTACCCTAAACCCTAAAACACTACCCCCAGCATGACCCCCTACACTACCCAAGCAACACAGCCCTACCCTAAAATACTACCGCCAGCAGTACCCCCTACACTACCCAAACACAACTGCACTACCTTAAACCCTAAAACGCGACCCCCGCACGACTCCCTACACTATACAAACACCACTGCACTACCCTACTTGACTATCCTAAACCCTAAAACACTACCCCCAGCATGACCCCCTACACTACCCAAACACCACAGCACTACCCTAAAACACTACCCCAGCACGATCCCATACACTACCCAAACACCACTGCACTAACCTAAACCCTAAAACACTACCCCCAGCATGCCCCCCTACACTACACAAACACCACTGCACTACCCTACTGCACTACCCTAAACCCTAAAACACTACACCCAGCACAACACCCTACACAACCCAAACATAACTGCACTACCCTACACCCTAAAACACTAGCACCAGCACGACTCCCTACACTACCCAAACACAACTGCACTACCCTAAACCCTAACTTTACACCAGCACTACCCCTACACTACACAAACACCACTGCACTACCCTAAACCCTAAAACACTACCCCCAGCATGACCCCCTTCACTACACAAACACCACTGCACTAGCCTAAACCCTAAAACACTACCCCCAGCACGACCCCCTACACTACCCAAACATCACTGCTCTAACCTAAACCTAAAACACTATCCCCAGCACTACCCCCTACACTACACAAACAACACTGTACTACCCTAAATCCTATAACACGACACTCTACACTGCACAAACACCACTACACTACACTAAATCCTAAAACACTACCCCCAGAAAGACCCCCTACACTACACAAACACCACAGCACTACCCTAAACCCTAAACCCTAAAACACTACCCCAGAATGAACCCCTACACTACACAAACACCACTTCACTACCCTAAAACACTACCCCCAGCACGACCCCTACACTACACAAACACCACTGCACTACCCTAAACCCTAAAACACTATCCCCAGTACGACCTCCTACACTACACAAACTCCACTGTACTACCCTAAACCCTAAAATACTACCCCCAGCACGACCCCCTTCACTACCCAAACACAACTGCAGTACTCTAAACCCAAAAACACTACCCCCAGTACGACACCCTAACTACCCAAACACCACTGCACTATCCTAAACCCTAAAACACTACCCCCTACACTACACAAACACCACTGCACTATCCTAAACCCTAAAACACTACCCCCAGCACGACCCCCTACACTCCACACACATCACTGCACTACTCTAAACCCATAAAAACTACCCCCAGCACAACCCCCTACACTACCCAAACATCACTGCTCTAACCTAAACCTAAAACACTATCCCCAGCACTACCCCTACACTACCCAAACACAACTGCACTACCCTAAACCCTAAAACACTACCCCCAGCATGACCCTCTACACTACACAAACACCACAGCACTACCCTAAAACACTTCAGCCAGCAGTACCGCCTACAATACCCAAACACAACTGCACTACCCTAAACCCTAAAACACTATCCCCAGAACGACCCCCTATACTACACAAACATCACTGCACTACCCTAGAACACTACACCCAGCACAACCCCTACACTACACAAACACCACTGCACTACCCTAAACCCTAAACACTATCCCCAGTACGACCCCCTACACTACATAAACACCACTGTACTACCCTAAACCATAAAACACTACCCCCAGCACGACCCCCTTCACTACCCAAACACAACTGCACTACTCTAAACCCCAAAACACTACCTCCAGTATGACCCCCTACACTGCCCAAACACCACTGCACTATCCTAAACCCTAAAACACTCCCCCCTACACTACACAAACAGCACTGCACTATTCTAAACCCTAAAACACTACCCCCAGCACTACCCCCTACACTGCACACACACCACTGCACTACTCTAAACCCATAAACACTAACCCCAGCACAACCCCCTACACTACCCAAACATCACTGCACTACCCTAAACCCTAAAACACTACCCCATCACTACCCCTACACTACCCAAACACTGCACTACTCTAAACCCTAAAACACTACCCCCAGCACGACCCACTACACTACACAAGCACCACTGCACTACCCTAAACTCTAAAACACTACCCCCAGCATGACACCCTACAATACCCAAACATGTCTGCACTACTGTAAACCCTAAAACACTACCCCCAGCACGAACCCCTTTACTACACAAGCACCACTGCACTACCCTAAACCCTAAAACACTACCCCCAGCAGTACCCCTACACTACCCAAACATAACTGCACTACCCTAAACCCTAAAACACTACCCCCAGCATGACCCCCTACACTACCCAAGCAACACAGCCCTACCCTAAAATACTACCGCCAGCAGTACCCCCTACACTACCCAAACACAACTGCACTACCTTAAACCCTAAAACGCGACCCCGCACGACTCCCTACACTATACAAACACCACTGCACTACCCTACTTGACTATCCTAAACCCTAAAACACTACCCCCAGCATGACCCCCTACACTACCCAAACACCACAGCACTACCCTAAAACACTACCCCAGCACGATCCCATACACTACCCAAACACCACTGCACTAACCTAAACCCTAAAACACTACCCCCAGCATGCCCCCCTACACTACACAAACACCACTGCACTACCCTACTGCACTACCCTAAACCCTAAAACACTACACCCAGCACAACACCCTACACAACCCAAACATAACTGCACTACCCTACACCCTAAAACACTAGCACCAGCACGACTCCCTACACTACCCAAACACAACTGCACTACCCTAAACCCTAAATTTACACCAGCACTACCCCTACACTACACAAACACCACTGCACTACCCTAAACCCTAAAACACTACCCCCAGCATGACCCCCTTCACTACACAAGCACCACTGCACTACCCTAAACCTCTAAAACACTACCCCAGCACGACACCCTACACTACCCAAACATAACTGCACTACCCTAAACCCTAAAACACTACCCCAGCATTAACCCCTACACTACGCAAACACCACTGCACTTCCCTAAACCCTTAAATCCTATCCCCAGCACAACTCCCTGCACTACACAAACACCACTGCACTACTGTAAACCCTAAAACACTACCCCAGCACAACCCCATACACTACACAAACAACACTGTACTACCCTAAATCACGACCCACTACACTACACAAACACCACTGCACTACCCTAAACCACTACACCCAGCGCAACCCTCTACACTACACAAACACCACTGTACTACCCTAAATCCTAAAACACGGCCCCTACACTACACAAACACCACTGTACTACCCTAAATCCTAAAACACTACCCCCAGAACGATCCCCTACACTACACAAACACCACAGAACTACCCTATACCCTAACACAGTAACCCAGCACGACCCTATACTACCCAAACAACACTCCACTACCCTAAACCCTAAAACACTTACGCCAGCACGACCCACTACACCAAACAAACACCACTGCAGTACCCTAAGCCCTAAAACACTGCCCCCACAATGACCCCCTACACTACACAAACACCACTACACTACCCTAAAACACTACCCCCAGCACGACCCCTACACTACACAAACACCACTGCACTACCCTAAACGCTAAAACACTACCCTCAGCACGACCCCCTACACTACACAAACACCACTGTACTACCCTAACCCCCTAAAACACTGCCCCCAGCATGACCCCCTTCTTTACCCAAACACAACTGCACTACCCTAAACCCTTAAACACTACCCCTACACTACACAAATACCACTGCACTATCCTAAACCCTAAAACACTACCCCCAGCACGACCCCATACACTACACAAACACCACTGCACTACTCTAAACCCATAAACATTACCCCCAGCACGACCCCCTACACTACCCAAACACCACTGCACTACCCTTAACCCTAAAACACTACCCCTACACTACACAAACACCACTGCACCACCCTAAACCCTAAAACACTATCTCCAGCACGACCCCCTACACTACACGAACACCACTGTACTACCCTAAATCCTAAAACACGATCCCCTACACTACACAAACACCACTGCCCTACCCTAAACCACTACCCCAGCTCGACCCCCTACACTACACAAACACCACTGTACTACCCTAAATCCTATAACACGACACCCTATACTGCACAAA
This sequence comes from Triturus cristatus, assembly GCF_964204655.1. Taxonomy (NCBI): domain Eukaryota; kingdom Metazoa; phylum Chordata; class Amphibia; order Caudata; family Salamandridae; genus Triturus; species Triturus cristatus. Next base: position 1,170,816,504 of record NC_140579.1, on the reverse strand, counting down.
CACCACTACACTACCCTAAATCCTAAAACACTACCCCCAGAAAGACCCCCTACACTACACAAACACCACAGCACTACCCTAAACCCTAAAACACAACCCCAGCACGACCCCCTAGACTACCCAAAGAACACTCCACTACCCTAAACCCTAAAACACTTACCCCAGCACGACCCCCTACACTACACAAACACCACTGCACTACCCTAAACGCTAAAACACTACCCTCAGCACGACCCCCTACACTACACAAACACCACTGTACTACCCTAAACCCTAAAACACTGCCCCCAGCATGACCCCCTTCTTTACCCAAACACAACTGCACTACTCTAAACCCCCAAACACTACCCCAGTACGACTCCCTACACTACCCAAACACCACTGCACTACCCTAAACCCTTAAACACTACCCCTACACTACACAAACACCACTGCACTATCCTAAACCCTAAAACACTACCCCCAGCACGACCCCATACACTACACAAACACCACTGCACTACTCTAAACCCATAATCATTACCCCCAGCATGACCCCCTACACTACCCAAACACCACTGCACTACCCTTAACCCTAAAACACTACCCCTACACTACACAAACACCACTGCACCACCCTAAACCCTAAAACACTATCTCCAGCACGACCCCCTACACTACACGAACACCACTGTACTACCCTAAATCCTAAAACACGATCCCCTACACTACACAAACACCACTGCCCTACCCTAAACCACTACCCCAGCTCGACCCCCTACACTACACAAACACCAATGTACTACCCTAAATCCTATAACACGACACCCTATACTGCACAAACACCACTACACTACCCTAAATCCTAAAACACTACCCCCAGAAAGACCCCCTACACTACACAAACACCACAGCAGTACCTAAACCCTAAAACACAACCCCAGCACGACCCCTATACTACCCAAAGAACACTCCACTACCATAAACCCTAAAACACTTACCCCAGCACGACCCCCTACACTAGACAAACACCACTGCACTACCCTAAACGCTAAAACACTACCCTCAGCACGACCCCCTACACTACACAAACACCACTGTACTACCCTAAACCCTAAAGCACTGCCCCCAGCATGACCCCCTTCTTTACCCAAACACAACTGCACTACTCTAAACCCCAAAACACTACCCCAGTACGACTCCCTACACTACCCAAACACCACTGCACTACCCTAAACCCTTAAACACTACCCCTACACTACACAAACACCATTGCAATATCCTAAACCCTAAAACACTACCCCCAGCACGACCCCATACACTACACAAACACCACTGCACTACTCTAAACCCATAAACATTACCCCCAGCACGACCCCCTACACTACCCAAACACCACTGCACTACCCTTAACCCTAAAACACTACCCCTACACTACACAAACACCACTGCACCACCCTAAACCCTAAAACACTATCACCAGCACGACCCCCTACACTACACGAACGCCATTGTACTACCCTAAATCCTAAAACACGATCCCCTACACTACACAAACACCACTGCCCTACCCTAAACCACTACCCCAGCTCGACCCCCTACACTACACAAACACCACTGTACTACCCTAAATCCTATAACACGACACCCTATACTGCACAAACACCACTACACTACCATAAATCCTAAAACACTACCCCCAGAAAGTCCCCCTACACTACACAAACACCACAGCACTACCCTAAACCCTAAAACACAACCCCAGCACGACCCCCTATACTACCCAAAGAACACTCCACTACCCTAAACCCTAAAACACTTACCCCAGCACGACCCCCTACACCACACAAACACAACTGCCGTACCCTAAACCCTAAAACACTACCCCCAGCACTACCCCTACACTACCCAAACACCACTGCACTATCCTAAACCCTAAAACACTACCCCCAGCACTACCCCTATACTACCCAAATACCACTGCACTACCTTTAACCCTAAAACACTACCCCTACACTACACAAACTCCACTGCACTACTTTAAACCCTAAAACACTATCTCCAGCACGACCCCCTACACTACACGAACACCACTGTACTACCCTAAATCCTAAAACACGACCCCTACACTAAACAAACACCACTGCACTACCCTAAACCACTACCCCAGCACAACCCCCTACACTACACAAACAACACTGTACTACCCTAAATCCTATAACACGACACCCTACACTGCACAAACACCACTACACTACACTAAATCCTAAAACACTACCCCCAGAAAGACCCCCTACACTACACAAACACCACAGCACTACCCTAAACCCTAAAACACTACCCCAGCACGACCCCCTAAACTACCCAAACAACACTCCACTACTCTAAACCCTAAAACAGTTACCCCAGCACGACCCCCTACACCACGCAAACACAACTGCACTATCCTAAACCCTAAAACACTATCCCCAGAATGAACCCCTACACTACACAAACACCACTGCACTACCCTAAAACACTACCCCCAGCATGACCCCTACACTACACAAACACCACTGCACTACCCTAAACCCTAAAATACTATCCCCAGTACGACCCCCTACACTACACAAACACCACTGTACTACCCTAAACCCTAAAGTACTACCCCCAGCACAACCCCCTTCACTACCCAAACACAACTGCACTACTCTAAACCCAAAAACACTACCCCCAGTATGACCCCCTAACTACCCAAACACCACTGCACTATCCTAAACCCTAAAACACTACCCCTAAACTACACAAACACCACTGCACTATCCTAAACCCTAAAACACTACACCCAGCACGACCCCCTACACTACACAAACACCACTGCACTACTCTAAACCCATAAACACTACCCCCAGCATGACCCCCTACACTACCCAAACATCACTGCACTACCCTAAACCCTAAAACACTACCCCCAGCACTACCCCTACACTACCCAAACACCACTGCACTACCATAAACCCTAAAACACTACCCCCAGCACAACCCCCTACACTACACAAACACCACTGCACTACCCTAAACCCTAACACACTACCCCACCACAACCCCCTACACTACACAAACACCAATGTACTACCCTAAATCACGACCCCCTACACTACACAAACACCACTGCACTACCCTAAACCACTACCACCAGCACGACTTTCTACACTACACAAACACCACTGTACTATCCTAAATCCTAAAACACGACCCCTACACTACACAAACACCACTGCTCTACCCTAAATCCTAAAACACTACCCCCAGAATGTCCCCCTACTTTACACAAACACCACAAAACTACCCTAAAACCGTACCCCAGCACGACCCCCTATACTACCCAAACAACACTCCACTACACTAAACCCTAAAACACTTACCCCAGCATGACCCCCTACACCACACAAACACCACTTCAGTACCCTAAACCCTAAAACGCTACCCCCAGCATGACCCCTACACTACACAAACACTACTGCACTACCCTAAACCCTAAAACACTACCCCCAGCATGAACCCCTACACTACACAAACACCACTGTACTACCCTAAACCCTAAAACACTACCCCCAGCACGACCCCCTTCACTACCCAAACACAACTGCACTACTCTAAACCCCAAAACACTACCCTAGTACGACCCCCTACACTACCCAAATACCACTGCACTACCCTAAACCCTAAAACACTTACCCCAGCACGGCCCCCTACACCACACAAACACCACTGCAATATCCTAGACCCTAAAACACTACCCCCACAACGACCCCCTACACTACACAAACACCACTGCACTACCCTAAAACAGTACCCCCAGCATGACCCCTACACAACACAAACACCACTGCACTACCATAAACCCTAAAACACTACCCCAGCAAGACCCCCTACACTACACAAACACCACTGTACTACCCTAAACCCTAAAACACTACCCCCAGGATGGCCCCCTTCACTACCAAAACACAACTGCACTACTCTAAACCCAAAAACACTACCCCAGTACGACCCCCTACACTACCCAAACACCACTGCACTACCCTTATTCCTAAAACACTACCCCTACACTACACAAACACCACTGCACTACCCTAAACTCTAAAACACTATCCCCAACATGACCCGCTACACTACACGAACACCACTGTACTACCCTAAATCCTAAAACACGATCCCCTACACTACACAAACACCACTGCACAACCCTAAACCACTACCCCCAGAACGACCCCCTACACTACACAAGCACCACAGCACTACCCTAAACCCTAAAACACTACCCCAGCTCGAACCCTTATACACACCCAAACACTACTCCACTACCCTAAACCCTAAAACACTTACCCCAGCACAACCCCCTACACCAAACAAACACCACTGCAGTACCCTAAACCCTAAATCACTATCCCCAAAATTACCCCCTACACTACACAAACACCACTTCACTACCCTAAAACACTACCCCCAGCACGACCCCTACACTACACAAACACCACTGCACTACCCTAAACCCTAAAACACTATCCCCAGTACGACCTCCTACACTACACAAACACCACTGTACTACCCTAAACCCTAAAATACTACCCCAGCACGACCCCCTTCACTACCCAAACACAACTGCAGTACTCTAAACCCAAAAACACTACCCCCAGTACGACACCCTAACTACCCAAACACCACTGCAGTATCCTAAACCCTAAAACACTACCCCCTACACTACACAAACACCACTGCACTATCCTAAACCCTAAAACACTACCCCCAGCACGACCCCCTACACTCCACTCACATCACTGCACTACTCTAAACCCATAAAAACTACCTCCAGCACAACCCCCTACACTACCCAAACATCACTGCTCTAACCTAAACCTAAAACACTATCCCCAGCACTACCCCTACACTACCCAAACACAACTGCACTACCCTAAACCCTAAAACACTACCCCCAGCATGACCCTCTACACTACACAAACACCACAGCACTACCCTAAAACACTTCAGCCAGCAGTACCGCCTACAATACCCAAACACAACTGCACTACCCTAAACCCTAAAACATTATCCCCAGAACGACCCCCTATACTACACAAACATCACTGCACTACCCTAAAACACTACACCCAGCACAACCCCTACACTACACAAACACCACTGCACTACCCTAAACCCTAAAACACTATCCCCAGTACGACCCCCTACACTACACAAACACCACTGTACTACCCTAAACCATAAAACACTACTCCCAGCACGACCCCTTCACTACCCAAACACAACTGCACTACTCTAAACCATAAAACACTACTCCCAGCACGACCCCTACACTGCCCAAACACCACTGCACTATCCTAAACCCTAAAACACTCCCCCCTACACTACACAAACAGCACTGCACTATTCTAAACCCTAAAACACTACCCCCAGCACGACCCCCTACACTGCACACACACCACTGCACTACTCTAAGCCCATAAACACTAACCCCAGCACAACCCCCTACACCACCCAAACATCACTGCACTACCCTAAACCCTAAAACACTACCCCCATCACTACCCCTACACTACCCAAACACTGCACTATTCTAAACCCTAAAACACTACCCCCGGCACGACCCACTACACTACACAAGCACCACTGCACTACCCTAAACTCTAAAACACTACCCCCAGCATGACACCCTACAATACCCAAACATGGCTGCACTACTGTAAACCCTAAAACACTACCCCCAGCACGAACCCCTTTACTACACAAGCACCACTGCACTACCCTAAACCCTAAAACACTACCCCCAGCAGTACCCCTACAATACCCAAACATAACTGCACTACCCTAAACCCTAAAACACTACCCCCAGCATGACCCCCTACACTACCCAAGCAACACAGCACTACCCTAAAACACTACCGCCAGCAGTACCCCCTACACTACCCAAACACAACTGCACTACCCTAAACCCTAAAACGCGACCCCCAGCACGACTCCCTACACTATACAAACACCACTGCACTACCCTACTTGACTATCCTAAACCCTAAAACACTACCCCCAGCATGACCCCCTACACTACCCAAACACCACAGCACTACCCTATAACACTACCCCAGCACGATCCCATACACTACCCAAACACCACTGCACTAACCTAAACCCTAAAACACTACCCCCAGCATGCCCCCTACACTACACAAACACCACTGCACTACCCTACTGCACTACCCTAAACCCTAAAACACTACACCCAGCACAACACCCTACACAACCCAAACATAACTGCAATACCCTACACCCTAAAACACTAGCACCAGCACGACTCCCTACACTACCCAAACACAACTGCACTACCCTAAACCCTAAATTTACACCAGCACTACCCCTACACTACACAAACACCACTGCACTACCCTAAACCCTAAAACACTACCCCCAGCATGACCCCCTTCACTACACAAGCACCACTGCACTACCCTAAACCTCTAAAACACTACCCCAGCACGACACCCTACACTACCCAAACATAACTGCACTACCCTAAACCCTAAAACACTACCCCAGCATTAACCCCTAAACTACGCAAACATCACTGCACTTCCCTAAACCCTTAAACCCTATCCCCAGCACAACTCCCTGCACTACACAAACACCACTGCACTACCGTAAACCCTAAAACACTACCCCAGCACAACCCCATACACTACACAAACACCACTGCACTACCCTAAACCACTACACCCAGCGCAACCCTCTACACTACACAAACACCACTGTACTACCCTAAATCCTAAAACACGGCCCCCTACACTACACAAACACCACTGTACTACCCTAAATCCTAAAACACTACCCCCAGAACGACCCCCTACGCTACACAAACACCACAGAACTACCCTATACCCTAACACAGTAACCCAGCACGACCCTATACTACCCAAACAACACTCCACTACCCTAAACCCTAAAACACTTACGCCAGCACGACCCCCTACACCAAACAAACACCACTGCAGTACCCTAAGCCCTAAAACACTGCCCCCACAATGAACCCCTACACTACACAAACACCACAACACTACCCTAAAACACTACCCCAGCACGACCCCTACACTACACAAACACCACTGCACTACCCTAAACGCTAAAACACTACCCTCAGCACGACCCCCTACACTACACAAACACCACTGTACTACCCTAAACCCTAAAACACTGCCCCCAGCATGACCCCCTTCTTTACCCAAACACAACTGCACTACTCTAAACCCCAAAACACTACCCCAGTATGACTCCCTACACTACCCAAACACCACTGCACTACCATAAACCCTTAAACACTACCCCTACACTACACAAACACCACTGCACTATCCTAAACCCTAAAACACTACCCCCAGCACGACCCCATACACTACACAAACACCACTGCACTACTCTAAACCCATAAACATTACCCCCAGCACGACCCCCTACACTATCCAAACACCACTGCACTACCCTTAACCCTAAAACACTACCCCTACACTACACAAACACCACTGCACCACCCTAAACCCTAAAACACTATCTCCAGCACGACCCCCTACACTACACGAACACCACTGTACTACCCTAAATCCTAAAACACGATCCCCTACACTACACAAACACCACTGCCCTACCCTAAACCACTACCCCAGCTCGACCCCCTACACTACACAAACACCACTGTACTACCCTAAATCCTATAACACGACACCCTATACTGCACAAACACCACTACACTACCCTAAATCCTAAAACACTACCCCCAGAAAGACCCCCTACACTACACAAACACCACAGCACTACCCTAAACCCTAAAACACAACCCCAGCACGACCCCCTATACTACCCAAAGAACACTCCACTACCCTAAACCCTAAATCACTTACCCCAGCACGACCCCCTACACTACACAAACACCACTGCACTACCCTAAACGCTAAAACACTACCCTCAGCACGACCCCCTACACTACACAAACACCACTGTACTAACCTAAACCCTAAAGCACTGCCCCCAGCATGACCCCCTTCTTTACCCAAACACAACTGCACTACTCTAAACCCCAAAACACTACCCCAGTACGGCTCCCTACACTACCCAAACACCACTGCACTACCCTAAACCCTTAAACACTACCCCTACACTACACAAACACCACTGAACTATCTTAAACCCTAAAACACTACCCCCAGCACGACCCCATACACTACACAAACACCACTGCACTACTCTAAACCCATAAACATTACACCCAGCACGACCCCCTACACTACCCAAACACCACTGCACTACCCTTAACCCTAAAACACTGCCCCTACAGAACACAAACACCACTGCACCACCCTAAACCCTAAAACACTATCTCCAGCACGACCCCCTACACTACACGAACACTACTGTACTACCCTAAATCCTAAAACACGATCCCCTACACTGCACAAACACCACTGCCCTACCCTAAACCACTACCCCAGCTCGACCCCCTACACTACACAAACACCACTGTACTACCCTAAATCCTATAACACGACACCCTATACTGCAAAAACACCACTACACTACCATAAATCCTAAAACACTACCCCCAGAAAGACCCCCTACACTACACAAACACCACAGCACTACCCTAAACCCTAAAACACAACCCCAGCACGACCCCCTATACTACCCAAAGAACACTCTACTACCCTAAACCCTAAAACACTTACCCCAGCACGACCCCCTACACCACACAAACACAACTGCTGTACCCTAAACCCTAAAACACTACCCCCAGCACTACCCCTACACTACCCAAACACCACTGCACTACCCTAAACCCTAAAACACTGCCCCCAGCACGACCCCCTTCACTACCCAAACACAACTGCACTACTCTAAACCCAAAAACACTACCCCAGTACGACTCCCTACACTACCCAAACACCACTGCACTACCCTAAACCCTTAAACACTACCCCTACACTACACAAACACTACTGCACTATCCTAAACCCTAAAACACTACCTCCAGCACGACCTCATACACTACACAAACACCACTGCACTACTCTAAACTCATAAACACTACCCCCAGCACAACCCCCTACACTACCCAAATACCACTGCACTACCTTTAACCCTAAAACACTACCCCTACACTACAAAAACTCCCCTGCACTACTTTAAACCCTAAAACACTATCTCCAGCACGACCCCCTACACTACACGAACACCACTGTACTACCCTAAATCCTAAAACACGACCCCTACACTATACAAACACCACTGCACTACCCTAAACCACTACCCCAGCACGACCCCCTACACTACACAAACAACACTGTACTACCCTAAATCCTATAAAACGACACCCTACACTGCACAAACACCACTACACTACCCTAAATCCTAAAACACTACCCCCAGAAAGACCCCTACACTACACAAACACCACATTACTACCCTAAACCCTAAACCCTAAAACACTACCCCAGCACGACCCCCTATACTACCCAAACAACACTCCACTACTCTAAACCCTAAAACAGTTACCCCAGCACGACCCCCTACACCACGCAAACACAACTGCACTACCCTAAACCCTAAAACACTATCCCCAGAATGAACCCCTACACTACACAAACACCACTGCACTACCCTAAAACACTACCCCCAGCACGACCCCTACACTACACAAACACCACTGCACTACCCTAAACCCTAAAACACTATCCCCAGTACGACCCCCTACACTACACAAACACCACTGTACTACCCTAAACCCTAAAGTACTACCCCCAGCACAACCCCCTTCACTACCCAAACACAACTGCACTACTCTAAACCCAAAAACACTACCCCCAGTATGACCCATTAACTACACAAACACCACTGCACTATCCTAAACCCTAAAACACTACCCCTACACTACAAAAACACCACTGCACTATCCTAAACCCTAAAACACTACACCCAGCACGACCCCCTACACTACACAAACACCACTGCACTACTCTAAACCCATAAACACTACCCCCAGCATGACCCCCTACACTACCCAAACATCACTGCACTACCCTAAACCCTAAAACACTACCCCCAGCACTACCCCTACACTACCCAAACACCACTGCACTAGCATAAACCCTAAAACACTACCCCCAGCACAACCCCCTACACTACACAAACACCACTGCACTACCCTAAACCCTAACACACTACCCCACCACGACCCCCTACACTACACAAACACCAATGTACTACCCTAAATCACGACCCCCTACACTACACAAACACCACTGCACTACCCTAAACCACTACCACCAGCACGACTTTCTACACTACACAAACACCACTGTACTACCCTAAATCCTAAAACACGACCTCTACACTACACAAACACCACTGCTCTACCCTAAATCCTAAAACACTACCCCCAGAATGTCCCCCTACTTTACACAAACACCACAAAACTACCCTAAAACCGTACCCCAGCACGACCCCCTATACTACCCAAACAACACTCCACTACACTAAACCCTAAAACATTTACCCCAGCATGACCCCCTACACCACAAAAACACCACTTCAGTACCCTAAACCCTAAAACGCTACCCCCAGCATGACCCCTACACTACACAAACACTACTGCACTACCCTAAACCCTAAAACACTACCCCCAGCATGAACCCCTACACTACACAAACACCACTGTACTACCCTAAACCCTAAAACACTACCCCCAGCACGACCCCCTTCACTACCCGAACACAACTGCACTACTCTAAACCCAAAAACACTACCCAAGTACGACCCCCTACACTACCCAAATACCACTGCACTACCCTAAACCCTAAAACACTTACCCCAGCACGGCCCCCTACACCACACAAACACCACTGCAATATCCTAGACCCTAAAACACTACCCCCACAACGACCCCCTACACTACACAAACACCACTGCACTACCCTAAAACAGTACCCCCAGCATGACCCCTACACTACACAAACACCACTGCACTACCCTAAACCCTAAAACACTACCCCCAGCACGACCCCCTACACTACACAAACACCACTGTACTACCCTGAACCCTAAAACACTACCCCCAGGATGGCCCCCTTCACTACCCAAACACAACTGCACTACTCTAAAACCAAAAACACTACCCCAGTAAGACCCCCTACACTACCCAAACACCACTGCACTACCCTTATTCCTAAAACACTACCCCTACACTACACAAACACCACTGCACTACCCTAAACTCTAAAACACTATCCCCAGCATGACCCGCTACACTACACGAACACCACTGTACTACCCTAAATCCTAAAACACGATCCCCTACACTACACAAACACCACTGCACTACCCTAAACCACTACCCCCAGCACGACCTCCTACACTACACAAACATCACTGTACTACCCTCAATCCTATAACACGACCCCCTACACTGCACAAACACCACTGCACTACCCTAAATCCTAAAACACTACCCCCAGAACGACCCCCTATACTACACAAGCACCACAGCACTACCCTAAACCCTAAAACACTACCCCCAGCACGAACCCTTATACACACCCAAACACTACTCCACTACCCTAAACCCTAAAACACTTACCCCAGCACAACCCCCTACACCAAACAAACACCACTGCAGTACCATAAACCCTAAATCACTATCCCTAAAATTACCCCCTACACTACACAAACACCACTTCACTACCCTAAAACACTACCCCCAGCACGACCCCTACACTACACAAACACCACTGCACTACCCTAAACCCTAAAACACTATCCCCAGTACGACCTCCTACACTACACAAACACCACTGTACTACCCTAAACCCTAAAATACTACCCCCAGCACGACCCCCTTCACTACCCAAACACAACTGCAGTACTCTAAACCCAAAAACACTACCCCCAGTACGACACCCTAACTACCCAAACACCACTGCACTATCCTAAACCCTAAAACACTACCCCCTACACTACACAAACACCACTGCACTATCCTAAACCCTAAAACACTACCCCCAGCACGACCCCCTACACTCCACACACATCACTGCACTACTCTAAACCCATAAAAATTACCCCCAGCACAACCCCCTACACTACCCAAACATCACTGCTCTAACCTAAACCTAAAACACTATCCCCAGCACTACCCCTACACTACCCAAACACAACTGCACTACCCTAAACCCTAAAACACTACCCCCAGCATGACCCTCTACACTACACAAACACCACAGCACTACCCTAAAACACTTCAGCCAGCAGTACCGCCTACAATACCCAAACACAACTGCACTACCCTAAACCCTAAAACACTATCCCCAGTATGACCCCCTTTACTACACAAACATCACTGCACTACCCTAAAACACTACACCCAGCACAACCCCTACACTACACAAACACCACTGTACTATCCTAAACCATAAAACACTACCCCCAGCACGACCCCCTTCACTACCCAAACACAACTGCACTACTCTAAACCCAAAAACACTACCTCCAGTATGACCCCCTACACTGCCCAAACACCACTGCACTATCATAAACCCTAAAACACTCCCCCCTACACTACACAAACAGCACTGCACTATTCTAAACCCTAAAACACTACCCCAAGCACGACCCCCTATACTGCACACACACCACTGCACTACTCTAAACCCATAAACACTACCCCCAGCACGACCCCCTACACTACCCAAACATCACTGCACTACCCTAAACCCTAAAACACTACCCCCGGCACGACCCACTACACTACACAACCACCACTGCACTACCCTAAACTCTAAAACACTACCCCCAGCATGACCCCCTACAATACCCAAGCAACACAGCACAACCCTAAAACACTACCGCCAGCAGTACCCCCTACACTACCCAAACACAACTGCACTACCCTAAACCCTAAAACACCACCCCCAGCATGACCCCCTACACTATACAAACACCACTGCACTACCCTACTTGACTATCCTAAACCCTAAAACACTACCCCAGCACGATCCCATACACTACCCAAACACCACTGCACTACCCTAAACCCTAAAACGCGACCCCCAGCACGACTCCCTACACTATACAAACACCACTGCACTACCCTACTTGACTATCCTAAACCCTAAAACACTACCCCCAGCATGACCCACTACACTACCCAAACACCACAGCACTACCCTAAAACACTACCCCCAGCACGATCCCATACACTACCCAAACACCACTGCACCAACCTAAACCCTAAAACACTACCCCCAGCATGCCCCCCAACACTACACAAACACCTCTGCACTACCCTACTGCACTACCCTAAACCCTAAAACACTACACCCAGCACAACACCCTACACAACCCAAACATAACTGCACTACCCTACACCCTAAAACACTAGCACCAGCACGACTCCCTACACTACCCAAACACAACTGCACTACCCTAAACCCTAAAGTTACACCAGCACTACCCCTACACTACACAAACACCACTGCACTACCCCAAACCCTAAAACACTACCCCCAGCATGACCCCCTTCACTACACAAGCACCACTGCACTACCCTAAACCTCTAAAACACTACCCCAGCACGACACCCTACACTACCCAAACATAACTGCACTACCCTAAACCCTAAAACACTACCCCAGCATTAACCCCTACACTACGCAAACACCACTGCACTTCCCTAAACCCTTAAACCCTATCCCCAGCACAACTCCCTGCACTAAACAAACACCACTGCACTACCGTAAACCCTAAAACACTACCCCAGCACAACCCCATACACTACACAAACACCACTGTACTACCCTAAATCACGACCCACTACACTACACAAACTCCACTGCACTACTCTAAACCACTACCCCCAGCGCAACCCTCTACACTACACAAACACCACTGTACTACCCTAAATCCTAAAACACGGCCCCCTACACTACACAAACACCACTGTACTACCCTAAATCCTAAAACACTACCCCCAGAACGACCCCCTACACTACACAAACACCACAGAACTACCCTATACCCTAACACAGTAACCCAGCACGACCCTATACTACCCAAACAACACTCCACTACCCTAAACCCTAAAACACTTACGCCAGCACGACCCCCTACACCAAACAAACACCACTGCAGTACCCTAAGCCCTAAAACACTGCCCCCAAAATGACCCCCTACACTACACAAACACCACTACACTACTCTAAAACACTACCCCCAGCACGACCCCTACACTACACCAACACCACTGCACTACCCTAAACGCTAAAACACTACCCTCAGCACGACCCCCTACACTACACAAACACCACTGTACTACCCTAAACCCTAAAACACTACCCCCAGCATGACCCCCTTCTTTACCCAAACACAACTGCACTACTCTAAACCCCAAAACACTACCCCAGTACGACTCCCTACACTACCCAAACACCACTGCACTACCCTAAACCCTTAAACACTACCCCTACACTACACAAATACCACTGCACTATCCTAAACCCTAAAACACTACCCCCAGCACGACCCTATACACTACACAAATACCACTGCACTACTCTAAACCCATAAACATTACCCCCAGCACGACCCCCTACACTACCCAAACACCACTGCACTACCCTTAACCCTAAAACACTACCCCTACACTACACAAACACCGCTGCACCACCCTAAACCCTAAATCACTATCTCCAGCACGACCCCCTATACTACACGAACACCACTGTACTACCCTAAATCCTAAAACACGATCCCCTACACTACACAAACACCACTGCCCTACCCTAAACCACTACCCCAGCTCGACCCCCTACACTACACAAACACCACTGTACTACCCTAAATCCTATCACACGACACCCTATACTGCACAAACACCACTACACTACCCTAAATCCTAAAACACTACCCCCAGAAAGACCCCCTACACTACACAAACACCACAGCACTACCCTAAACCCTAAAACACAACCCCAGCACGATCCCCTATACTACCCAAAGAACACTCCACTACCCTAAACCCTAAAACACTTACCCCAGCACGACCCCCTACACTACACAAACACCACTGCACTACCCTAAACGCTAAAACACTACCCTCAGCACGACCCCCTACACTACACAAACACCAGTGTACTACCCTAAACCCTAAAACACTGCCCCCAGCATGACCCCCTTCTTTACCCAAACACAACTGCACTACTCTAAACCCCAAAACACTACCCCAGTACGACTCCCTAGACTACCCAAACACCACTGCACTACCCTAAACCCTTAAACACTACCCCTACACTACACAAACACCACTAAACTATCCTAAACCCTAAAACACTACCCCCAGCACGACCCCATACACTACACAAACACCACTGCACTACTCTATACCCATAAACATTGCCCCCAGCATGACCCCCTACACTACCCAAACACCACTGCACTACCCTTAACCCTAAAACACTACCCCTACACTACACAAACACCACTGCACCACCCTAAACCCTAAAACACTATCTCCAGCACGACCCCCTACACTACACGAACACCACTGTACTACCCTAAATCCTAAAACACGATCCCCTACACTACACAAACACCACTGCCCTACCCTAAACCACTACCCCAGCTCGACCCCCTACACTACACAAACACCACTGTACTACCCTAAATCCTATAACACGACACCCTATACTGCACAAACACCACTACACTGCCCTAAATCCTAAAACACTACCCCCAGAAAGACCCCCTACACTACACAAACACCACAGCACTACCCTAAACCCTAAACCCTAAAACACTACCCCAGCACGACCCCCTATACTACCCAAACAACACTCCACTACTCTAAGCCCTAAAACAGTTACCCCAGCACGACCCCCTACACCACGCAAACACAACTGCACTACCCTAAACCCTAAAACACTATCCCCAGAATGAACCCCTACACTACACAAACACCACTGCACTACCCTAAAACACTACCCCCAGCACGACCCCTACACTACGCAAACACCACTGCACTACCCTAAACCCTAAAACACTATCCCCAGCACAACCCCCTTCACTACCCAAACACAACTGCACTACTCTAAACCCCAAAACACTACCCCCAGTATGATCCCCTAACTACCCAAACACCACTGCACTATTCTAAACCCTAAAACACTACCCCTACAATACACAAACACCACTGCACTATCCTAAACCCTAAAACACTACACCCAGCACGACCCCCTACACTACACAAACACCACTGCACTACTCTAAACCCATAAACACTACCCCCAGCATGACCCCCTACACTACCCAAACATCACTGCACTACCCTAAACCCTGAAACACTACCCCCAGCACTACCCCTACACTACCCAAACACCACTGCACTACCATAAACCCTAAAACACTACCCCCAGCACAACCCCCTACAGTACACAAACACCACTGCACTACCCTAAACCCTAACACACTACCCCACCACGACCCCCTACACTACACAAACACCAATGTACTACCCTAAATCATGACGCCTACACTACACAAACACCACTGCACTACCCTAAACCACTACCACCAGCACGACTTTCTACACTACACAAACACCACTGTACTACCCTAAATCCTAAAACACGACCCCTACACTACACAAACACCACTGCACTACCCTAAATCCTAAAACACTACCCCCAGAATGTCCCCCTACTTCACACAAACACCACAAAACTACCCAAAAACACTACCCCAGCATGACCCCCTACACCACAAAAACACCACTTCAGTACCCTAAACCCTAAAACGCTATCCCCAGCATGACCCCTACACTACACAAACACTTCTGCACTACCCTAAACCCTAAAACACTACCCCCAGCATGAACCCCTACACTACTCAAACACCACTGTACTACCCTAAACCCTAAAACACTACCCCCAGCACGACCCCCTTCACTACCCAAACACAACTGCACTACTCTAAACCCAAAAACACTACCCTAGTACGACCCCCTACACTACCCAAATACCACTGCACTACCCTAAACCTTAAAACACTTACCCCAGCATGGCCCCCTACACCACACAAACACCACTGCAATATCCTAGACCCTAAAACACTACCCCCACAACGACCCCCTACACTACACAAACACCACAGCACTACCCTAAACCCTAAAACACAACCCCAGCACGACCCCCTATACTACCCAAAGAACACTCCACTACCCTAAACCCTAAAACACTTACCCCAGCACGACCCCCTACACTACACAAACACCACTGCACTACCCTAAACGCTAAAACACTACCCTCAGCACGACCCCCTACACTACACAAACACCACTGTACTACCCTAAACCCTAAAACACTGCCCCCAGCATGACCCCCTTCTTTACCCAAACACAACTGCACTACTCTAAACCCCAAAACACTACCCCAGTACGACTCCCTACACTACCCAAACACCACTGCACTACCCTAAACCCTTAAACACTACCCCTACACTACACAAACACCACTGCACTATCCTAAACCCTAAAACACTACCCCCAGCACGACCCCATACACTACACAAACACCACTGCACTACTCTAAACCCATAAACATTACCCCCAGCATGACCCCCTACACTACCCAAACACCACTGCACTACCCTTAACCCTAAAACACTACCCCTACACTACACAAACACCACTGCACCACCCTAAACCCTAAAACACTATCTCCAGCACGACCCCCTACACTACACGAACACCACTGTACTACCCTAAATCCTAAAACACGATCCCCTACACTACACAAACACCACTGCCCTACCCTAAACCACTACCCCAGCTCGACCCCCTACACTACACAAACACCACTGTACTACCCTAAATCTTATAACACGACACCCTATACTGCACAAACACCACTACACTGCCCTAAATCCGAAAACACTACCCCCAGAAAGACCCCCTACACTACACAAACACCACAGCACTACCCTAAACCCTAAACCCTAAAACACTACCCCAGCACGACCCCCTATACTACCCAAAGAACACTCCACTGCTCTAAACCCTAAAACAGTTACCCCAGCACGACCCCCTACACCACGCAAACACAACTGCACTACCCTAAACCCTAAAACACTATCCCCAGAATGAACCCCTACACTACACAAACACCACTGCACTACCCTAAAACACTACCCCCAGCACGACCCCTACACTACACAAACACTACTGCACTACCCTAAACCCTAAAACACTATCCCCAGTATGACCCCCTACACTACACAAACACCACTGTACTACCCTAAACCCTAAAATACTACCCCCAGCATAACCCCCTTCACTACCCAAACACAACTGCACTACTCTAAACCCCAAAACACTACCCCCAGTATGACCCCCTAACTACCCAACACCACTGCACTATCCTAAACCCTAAAACACTACCCCTACAATACACAAACACCACTGCACTATCCTAAACCCTAAAACACTACACCCAGCACGATCCCCTACACTACACAAACACCACTGCACTACTCTAAACCCATAAACACTACCCCCAGCATGACCCCCTACACTACCCAAACATCACTGCACTACCCTAAACCCTAAAACACTACCCCCAGCACTACCCCTACACTACCCAAACACCACTGCACTACCATAAACCCTAACACACTACCCCACCACGACCCCCTACACTACACAAACACCAATGTACTACCCTAAATCACTACCCCTACACTACACAAACACCACTGCACTACCCTAAACCACTACCACCAGCACGACTCTCTACACTACACAAACACCACTGCACTACCCTAAATCCTAAAACACTACCCCCAGAATGTCCCCTTACTTTACACAAACACCACAAAACTACCCTAAAACACTACCCCAGCACGACCCCCTATACTACCCAAACAACACTCCACTACACTAAACCCTCAAACACTTACCCCAGCATGACCCCCTACACCTCAAAAACACCACTTCAGTACCCTAAACCCTAAAACACTACCCCCAGCATGACCCCTACACTACACAAACACTACTGCACTACCCTAAACCCTAAAACACTACCCCCAGCATAACCCCTACACTACACAAACACCACTGTACTACCCTAAACCCTAAAACACTACCCCCTTCACGACCCCCTTCACTACCCAAACACAACTGCACTACTCTAAACCCAAAAACACTACCGTAGTACGACCCCCTACACTACCCAAATACCACTGCACTACCCTAAACCCTAAAACACTTACCCGAGCACGGCCCCCTACACCACACAAACACCACTGCAGTATCCTAGACCCTAAAACACTACCCCCACAACAACCCCCTACACTACACAAACACCACTGCACTACCCTAAACCCTAAAACACTACCCCCAGCACGACCCCATACACTACACAAAACCACTGCACTACTCTGAACCCATAAACATTACCCCCAGCACGACCCCCTACACTACCCAAACACCACTGCTCTACCCTTAACCCTAAAACACTACCCCTACACTACACAAACACCACTACACCACCCTAAACCCTAAAACCCTATCTCTAGCATGACCCCCTACACTACACGAACACCACTGTACTACCCTAAATCCTAAAACACGATCCCCTACACTACACAAACACCACTGCACTACCCTAAACCACTACCCCAGCTCGACCCCCTACACTACACAAACACCACTGTACTACCCTAAATCCTATAACACGACACCCTATACTGCACAAACACCACTACACTACCCTAAATCCTAAAACACTACCCCCAGAAAGACCCCCTACACTACACAAACACCACAGCACTACCCTAAACCCTAAAACACAACCCCAGCACGACCCCCTATACTACCCAAAGAACACTCCACTACACTAAACCCTAAAACACTTACCCCAGCAAGACCCCCTACACCACACAAACACAACTGCAGTACCCTAAACCCTAAAACACTATCCCCAGAATGAACCCCTACACTACACAAACACCACTGTACTACCCTAAAACACTACCCCCAGCACGACCCCTACACTACACAAACACCACTGCACTACCCTAAACCCTAAAACACTATCCCCAGTATGACTAGCTACACTACACAAACACCACTGTACTACCCTAAACCCTAAAATACTACCCCAGCACGACCCCCTTCACTACCCAAACACAACTGCACTATCCTAAACCCTAAAACACTACCCCCTACACTACACAAACACCACTGCACTATCCTAAACCCTAAAACACTACCCCAGCACCACCCCCTACACTACACAAACACCACTGCACTACTCTAAACCCATAAACACTACCCCCAGCATGACCCCCTACACTACGCAAACACCACTGCACTACCCTTATCCCTAAAACACTACCCCTACACTACACAAACACCAATGCACTACCCTAAACTCTAAAACACTATCCCCAGCACGACCCCCTACACTACACAAACACCACTGCACTACCCTAAACCACTACCACCAGCACGACTCTCTACACTACACATACACCACTGCACTACCCTAAATCCTAAAACACTACCCCCAGAATGTCCCCCTACTTTACACAAACACCACAAAACTACCCTAAAACACTACCCCAGCACGACCCCCTATACTACCCAAACAACACTCCACTACACTAAACCTTCAAACACTTACCCCAGCATGACCCCCTACACCACAAAAACACCACTTCAGTACCCTAAACCCTAAAACGCTACCCCCAGCATGACCCCTACACTACACAAACACTACTGCACTACCCTAAACCCTAAAACACTACCCCCAGCATGAACCCCTACACTACACAAACACCACTGTACTACCCTAAACCCTAAAACACTACCCCCTTCACGACCCCCTTCACTACCCAAACACAACTGCACTACTCTAAACCCAAAAACACTACCGTAGTACGACCCCCTACACTACCCAAATACCACTGCACTACCCTAAACCCTAAAACACTTACCCCAGCACGGCCCCCTACACCACACAAACACCACTGCAGTATCCTAGACCCTAAAACACTACCCCCACAACGACCCCCTACACTACACAAACACCACTGCACTACCCTAAACCCTAAAACACTACCCCCAGCACGACCCCCTACACTACACAAACACCACTGTCTTACCCCAAACCCTAAAACACTACCCCAGTACGACCCCCTACACTACCCAAACACCACTGCACTACCCTTATCCCTAAAACACTACCCCTACACTACACAAACACCACTGCACTACCCTAAACTCTAAAACACTATCCCCAGCACGACCCCCTACACTACATGAACACCACTGTACTACTCTAAATCCTAAAACACGATCCCCTACACTACACAAACACCACTGCACTACCCTAAACCCCTACCCCCAGCATGAACCCCTACACTACACAAACACCACTGTACTAAAACACTGCCCCCTTCACGACCCCCTTCACTACCCAAACACAACTGCGCTACTCTAAACCCAAAAACACTACCCTTGGTTGACCCCCTACACTACCCAAATACCACTGCACTACCCTAAACCCTAAAACACTTACCCCAGCACGGCCCCCTACACCACACAAACGCCACTGCAGTATCCTAGACCCTAAAACACTACCCCCACAACGACCCCCTACACTACACAAACACCACTGCACTACCCTAAAACAGTACCCTCAGCATGACCCTGCACTACACAAACACCACTGCACTACCCTAAACCCTAAAACACTACCCCCAGCACGACCCCCTACACTACACAAACACCACTGTCTTACCCTAAACCCTAAAACACTACCCTCTTCACGACCCCTTCACTACCCAAACACAACTGCACTACTCTAAACCCAAAAACACTACCCTAGTACGACCCCCTACACTACTCAAATACCACTGCACTACCCTAAACCCTAAAACACTTACCCCAGCACGGCCCCCTACACCACACCAACACCACTGCAGTATCCTAGACCCTAAAACACTACCCCCACAACGACCCTCTACACTACACAAACACCACTGCACTACCCTAAAACAGTACCCTCAGCATGACCCCTACACTACACAAACACCACTGTACTACCCTAAACCCTAAAACACTACCCCCAGCACGACCCCCTACACTACACAAACACCACTGTCTTACCCTAAACCCTAAAACACTACCCCCAGCACGGCCCCCTTCACTACCCAAACACAACTGCACTACTCTAAACCCAAAAACACGGCCCCCTACACTACCCAAAAACCACTACACTACCCTTGTCCCTAAAACACTACCCCTACACTACAAAAACACCACTGCACTACCCTTAACTCTAAAACACTATCCCCAGCACGACCCCCTACACTACATGAACACCACTGTACTACCCTAAATCCTAAAGCACGATCCCCTACACTACACAAACACCACTGCACTACCCTAAACCACCACCCCCAGCACGAACTCCTACACTACACAAGCATCACTCTACTACCCTAAATCCTATAACACGACCCCCTACACTGCACAAACACAACTGCACTACCCTAAATCCTAAAACACTACCCCAGAACGACCCCCTACACTACACAAGCACCACAGCACTACCCTAAACCCTAAAACACTACCCCCCGCACGAACCCTTATACACACCCAAACACTACTCCACTACCCTAAACCCTAAAACACTTACCCCAGCACAACCCTCTACACCAAACAAACACCACTGCAGTACCCTAAACCCTGAAACACTATCCCCAGAATGACCCCCTACACTACACAAACACCACTGCACTACCATAAAACACTACCCCCAGTACGACCCCTACACTACACAAACAGCAATGCACTACCCTAAGCCCTAAAACACTATCCCCAGTACGACCTCCTACACTACACAAACACCACTGTACTACCCTAAACACTAAAATACAACCCCCAGCACGACCCCCTTCACTACCCAAACACAACTGCACTACTCTAAACCCAAAAACACTGCCCCCAGTACGACACCCTAACTACCCAAACACCACTGCACTATCCTAAACCCTAAAACACTACCCCCTACACTACACAAACACCACTGCACTATCCTAAACCCTAAAACACTACCCCCAGCACGACCCCCTACACTCCACACACACCACTGCACTACACTAAATCCATAAAAACTACCCCAGCACAACCCCCTACACTACCCAAACATCACTGCTCTAACCTAAACCCTAAAACACTATCCCCAGCACTACCCCTACACTACCCAAACACTGCACTACTCGAAACCCTAAAACACTACCACCAGCATGACCCCCTACACTACACAAGCACCCCTGCACTACCCTAAACCCTAAAACACTACCCCCAGCATGACCCCCTACACTACACAAACACCACAGCACTACCCCTAAAACACTACAGCCAGCAGTACCGCCTACAATACCCAAACACAACTGCACTACCCTAAACCCTAAAACACTTCCCCCAGCATGACCCCCTACACTACACAAACACCACTGCACTACCCTACTGCACTATCCTAAACCCAAAAAGACTGCCCCAGTATGACCCCCTACACGACCCAAACACCACTGCACTACCCTAAACCCTTAAACACTACCCCTACACTAGACAAACACCACTGCACTATCCTAAACCCTAAAACACTACCCCCAGCACGACCCCCTACACTACACAACCACCACTGCACTACTCTAAACTCATAAACACTACCCCCAGCACGACCCCCTACACTACCCAAACATCACTGCACTACCCTAAACCCTAAAACACTACCCCCAGCACTACCACTACACTAACCAAACACCACTGCACTACCCTAAACCCTAAAACACTACCCCCAGCACAACCCCCTACACTACACAAACACCACTGCACTACCCTAAACCCTAAAACACTACCCCACCATGACCCCCTACACTACACAAACACCAATGTACTACCCTAATTCACGACCCCCTACACTACACAAACACCACTGGACTACCCTAAACCACTACCCCCAGCACGACTCTCTACACTACACAAACACCACTGTACTGCCCTAAATCCTAAAACACGACCCCTACACTACATAAACACCACTGCACTACCCTAAATCCTAAAACACTACACCCAGATTGCCCCCCTACTTTACACAAACACCACAAAACTACCCTAAAACACTGCCCCACCACCTCCCCCTACACTACAAAAACACCACTGGCACTTACCTAAACCCTAAATACCTACCCCCAGCACGACCCCCTACACTACCCAAACACCACTGCACTATCCTAATCCCTAAAACACTACCCCCAGCACAACCCCCTACACTACGCAAACACCACTGCACTACCCTAAATCATGACCCCATACACTACACAAACACCACTGCGCTACCCTAAACCACTACCCCAGCACGACTCTCTACACTACACAAACACCACTGTACTACCCTAAATCCTAAAACACAACCCCTACACTACACAAACACTACTGCACTACCCTAAATCCTAAAACACTACCCACAGAATGTCCCCCTACTTTACAAAAACACCACAAAACTTCCCTAAAACACTACCCCAGCACGACCCCCTATACTACCCAAACAACACTCCACTCCACTACACTAAACCCTAAAACACTTACCCCAGCATGACCCCTACACCACAAAAACGCCACTTCAGTACCCTAAACCCTAAAACACTACCCCCAGCATGACCCCTACACTACACAAACACTACTGCACTACCCTAAACCCTAAAACACTACCCCCAGCATGACCCCCTACACTAAACAAACACCACTGTACTACCCTAAACTCTAAAACACTACCCCAGCACGACCCCCTTCACTACCCAAACACAACTGCACTACTCTAAACCCAAAAACACTACCCTAGTACGACCCCCTACTCTACCCAAATACCACTGCACTACCCTAAGCCCTAAAACACTACCCCCTACACTACACAAACACCACTGCACTACCCTAAACCCCAAAACACTTTGTGGTGATGTGACTCAGTGATGTCATTTGGAACATTAGGTCATGATTCTAAGAATGTGAAGAAGTGGCAGTTATTATCTATGCTTTGGAGGTGCCTGGCACGGCTCTCTTCATCTCCCAATAAATCATCTTGCTTAAATGCTCAACTGCTGTGTCTGTGCCCCATTACTTCACTGGCGACAGAAGAAGGGATGCGAGTCTACATGGAGCTCAAAAAAGAAATCTCACTACATGGACCGGTACCTGCGCTGAACTTACTATGAAGAGAAGCGAGACTTTCGCATGTTTTATTTTTCTTCGCTTGCTGTAATTTGTGCCCTGAATAGAGGCCTCCTTGAGTCTGCGTTCTCCAGATCATTTGTGAGTAACTTTTACATTTAATCTCTGGGGCTTTCTTTGGGTGTTACGAGAGAGCCGCGCCGCGCCGGTACCTCAGAGTCATTTTTTTTTAGTAAGTGATTTATAGCGAGGAAACTTTTAAAGGAGACGACAACAAGTCGCATTTGGGTTCAGACGAAGCGCATTTCTAAGTGAGACTCGGCGCGAGGGAAATCTTACCCCATCAGCTCCATTTGAATTCTCGGGAGCTTGTTGAATCATCACGCCTTGCTACGCTGACGCGCACAACACTCGTGCGTCACTGCAATCACCAGTCGCACGGCACTGCATTCTTTAGTCGACTGAGACGTATTGGACTACACGCTGCGCTGACACGCACAGCATTTGCGTGTCACGTTTTGAATGCTTGGATGGTTGTCATAGCGACATAGCGAGCGGAAAAAAGGCGAAGTGAAGTTGGATTTTCACGCTGATACACACAGCCATAGTGTGTCAGTCAGAAAAAATAAAAGTTGACTCTTTTCTTCTTCTGCCTTACGCTGATACAGACAGCTCATCAAATCTGGTTAACTTCATTTTATAAAAAAAAAATGCAGTAAACGCAATGGGGCACAGTTTTTAACTCAATCAGCTCTGCATATAAATCGAACACACATGTGCATAACCTCAAGCAATTTTAAGCAACACTGCCACCTTGTGGTTAATTCATGGTGGTTTCTCTGTTAATTTTCATTAGTTACCCACAGCTTGTTTGTTTCTTTTGGTTTTAGATCATTCTCATTTTTTCAGTATTTTTTATCCATATTCTCAACATGCAGAGTTTTACACCACCGGCACCTTTCCTACAAGAACCTGGAGAACCACAACTTGAATGGAAGCTATGGATCAGGTCGTTCAAAGCGTATTTAGGTGCAATTGACGGTCAAAGATATAGACCAGAAAGAAAGAAAAATCTGATGTATTATCATCTGGGTGTAGAAGGACAAAATGTTTTTGATCATCTTCCTCCATTTGAACCTCCTGAGGGTCAAGACCCCGATGAATTTGAAACAGCTGTGTTACAATTAGATAAGTACTTCACCAAAACTAAAAACATTGTGGTACAAAGGTACAATTTTTTTACAAGAACACAAAAAGCCAACAAAAGCATAAACACGTTCATTACTGCGTTAAAAGTTCTCGCTGCAAAATGTGAATTTGAAAACTTCACTTCTCAACTAGTTAGGGATCAACTTGTTGCGCGATGTCACTGCAAAAAAGTGCAACAGAGGTTACTTACCTGTAAAGATCCGAGTTTAGATGAAGCTGTGGATATTGCTAAAAGTATTGAAGGTTCAATGGATGATGCTAAACAACTTGAGTCCGCTTTATCCAATACTACGATTTCTGGTGCTGTTTCTAATAAACCCTTTCCTCCTCCTTCCTTTACTAGAGGATCTTCTACTATACCAAGAGGGGGAAGAAATTTCAGAACTTTCAGAGGTGGAAAATCATTCACACCTAATAGACAGTACAACCAAAGAGTAAATTGTTACAGATGTGGATCTAACATGCATGTATCCTCTTTCAGAAATTGTCCAGCTTTAAATCAACAATGTGGTCACTGTGGCAAGTTTGGCCATTTTGCAAAAGTTTGCATGAGTGGAAATAGGAAGAATGTGAGTTGTGTACTCGATGATCATGGCGAACAATCTGTAGAGCAAAATACTGATGAGGTTACCAATCAGGAGTATGTGGTTGTAGTTAAAAGTGGTTCGGAGGAAAAAATACAACATATTCCTGATCCTGAAGTTGATGTAACCATTGATAGCAACCACATACAACTGCTTGTCGACACTGGAGCGCGTATCACTATTGTTTCTTATGATAAGTACATGAAATTTGGGTCTACCAAAAAGTTACTTCCACCTGATATACTCACTGTGGCCTTTGAAGGCAGTAAGATAGATTTACTTGGATATTTTTGGGCAAATATAAGTGTGTTTGGGAAAGACATTAATGGAAAGGTATATGTAGCCAAACGTGGGATTAACGTCCTTGGTCTTGTACACCAAGCTGAGTTTGGACTCACTATTAAACCTGGTTTATCTAATCCAGTTTTCATTGATCAGCAATTTAACATCAATTATTCTAGTTCCAACAATAGTATTAATTCACTATCTGCAGAGTCTCAGCACTTTTCTCATTGGGAACAAAAATACAGTAAAATTTTTGAAGACCGTCTTGGGAAAATTACGAACTTCCAACATTTAATTAAAATAAAGGAAAACGTTACTCCTGTTAAACATAGGTTAAGGAATGTTCCCTTGTCTATTAGAGGTGATCTCTCTAAACATCTTGAATCATTATGTAACCAAGGTATAATTGAGAAAGTTGAGTCCACTCTTTGGCTTTCTCCCATTGTTTTAGCCAAGAAGAGGTCTGGGGACCTGAGGATGTGTGTGGACTTGACAAAGCCATATGAGTTGACGGATTTCCTCTACCGCGTATTGAAGATCTTATTGCCAAAGTGGGTTCCTCCTCATGGTACACCAAACTTGACCTTAAGGCAGCTTATCACCAAGTCGAACTACATCCTCAGTCTCGACATCTCACAGCTTTTGTCACTCCTGATGGAGTATTTCAATTTTGTCGTCTTCCTTTTGGTCTGGCTTCCGCTGCTGCTATATTTCAAAGACTAATGACTGAAATGTTTTATCCCAATCCCAATGTCGTTGTTTTTCAAGATGATATTTTAATCTTTACTCATAGTGAAGCTGAGCATGATCTTGTACTTGATAAAGTATTCAATGTTTTAGCTAATAGAGGTGTAACCTTGCAAAAAAACAAGTGCACTTTCAAGGTCAAAGAAATCGAATACCTTGGTCATGTCATCTCTGAGAATGGTATTAAACCCAGACCTGGCCTTATAAAGAGTATAATTGATGCTCCTCCTCCACAAAACAAAGAACAACTAATGACTTTTCTTGGGCTATGCGAATTCTATTCTAAATTCATGAAAGACTTTGCAAAGACAACAGAGTGCTTTAGGGGATTATTAAAGAAAGGGTCAACCTTTGTATGGTCTGAGGAATGCAAAAAAGGTTTCCAATCCATCAAGGACCATATAGTTAAAGCTCCTGCGTTACAAGCTTTTGTTGAAGGGAGACAAACCATTGTCACTGTAGACGCTTCTGAATATGGTTTAGGTGCTGTCCTTTCTCAATGCTCAAATGGAAAAGAAGGTACTATTGGTTTTGCTTCCAGGACGCTTCGTCCTGTAGAAAGGAAGTATTCCGTGATTGAAAAAGAACTCTTAGCTTGTGTTTGGAGTATTGAAAAATGTAAGCAATATGTATGGGGTAGATCTTTCATCCTCAGAACGGACCATCGTCCCTTGGTGGACATCCTTTCGGGAAAGAAAATCAAGCGCACCACAGCCCGTATAGCACGTCTATCTACAAAACTATTAGAATACAGTTTCGATGTAGAATATATTCCAAGTGGAAAGAACTGCAGGGCAGATTGTCTTTCTAGACTTCCCATCCTGGACACAGATGACCATGATTGGGAAAGTGAAGTAGAGGAGTGTTTTATTGCTGTTATTAATCAAGAGAATTTATCGTTTGCAGAACAGGACTGGGTCATGCAGAGTGACAAAGATCCCACTCTCAAAGAGATATCCTCTTTGATTAAGAAGGGTTGGCCAAGGGAGAAAACCCTTTCACATGACCTTCAGATGTACTGGAAGGTTAATGATGAGCTATCACTACCCAAAACACTTTGTGGTGATGTGACTCAGTGATGTCATTTGGAACATTAGGTCATGATTCTAAGAACGTGAAGAAGTTGCAGTTATTATCTATGCTTTGGAGGTGCCTGGCACGGCTCTCTTCATCTCCCAATAAATCATCTTGCTTAAATGCTCAACTGCTGTGTCTGTGCCCCATTACTTCACTGGCGACAGAAGAAGGGATGCGAGTCTACATGGAGCTCAAAAAAGAAATCTCACTACATGGACCGGTACCTGCGCTGAACTTACTATGAAGAGAAGCGAGACTTTCGCATGTTTTATTTTTCTTCGCTTGCTGTAATTTGTGCCCTGAATAGAGGCCTCCTTGAGTCTGCGTTCTCCAGATCATTTGTGAGTAACTTTTACATTTAATCTCTGAGGCTTTCTTTGGGTGTTACGAGAGAGCCGTGCCGCGCCGGTACCTCAGAGTCATTTTTTTTTAGTAAGTGATTTATAGCGAGGAAACTTTTAAAGGAGACGACAACAAGTCGCATTTGGGTTCAGACGAAGCGCATTTCTAAGTGAGACTCGGCGCGAGGGAAATCTTACCCCATCAGCTCCATTTGAATTCTCGGGAGCTTGTTGAATCATCACGCCTTGCTACGCTGACACGCACAACACTCGTGCGTCACTGCAATCACCAGTCGCACGGCACTGCATTCTTTAGTCGACTGAGCCGTATTGGACTACACGCTGCGCTGACACGCACAGCATTTGCGTGTCACGTTTTGAATGCTTGGATGGTTGTCATAGCGACATAGCGAGCGGAAAAAAGGCGAAGTGAAGTTGGATTTTCACGCTGATACACACAGCCATAGTGTGTCAGTCAGAAAAAATAAAAGTTGACTCTTTTCTTCTTCTGCCTTACGCTGATACAGACAGCTCATCAAATCTTATAAAAAAAAAATGCAGTAAACGCAATGGTGCACAGTTTTTAACTCAATCAGCTCTGCATATAAATCGAACACACATGTGCATAACCTCAAGCAATTTTAAGCAACACTGCCACCTTGTGGTTAATTCATGGTGGTTTCTCTGTTAATTTTCATTAGTTACCCACAGCTTGTTTGTTTCTTTTGGTTTTAGATCATTCTCATTTTTTCAGTATTTTTTATCCATATTCTCAACATGCAGAGTTTTACACCACCGGCACCTTTCCTACAAGAACCTGGAGAACCACAACTTGAATGGAAGCTATGGATCAGGTCGTTCAAAGCGTATTTAGGTGCAATTGACGGTCAAAGATATAGACCAGAAAGAAAGAAAAATCTGATGTATTATCATCTGGGTGTAGAAGGACAAAATGTTTTTGATCATCTTCCTCCATTTGAACCTCCTGAGGGTCAAGACACCGATGAATTTGAAACAACTGTGTTACAATTAGATAAGTACTTCACCAAAACTAAAAACATTGTGGTACAAAGGTACAATTTTTTTACAAGAACACAAAAAGCCAACAAAAGCATAAACACGTTCATTACTGCGTTAAAAGTTCTCGCTGCAAAATGTGAATTTGAAAACTTCACTTCTCAACTAGTTAGGGATCAACTTGTTGCGCGATGTCACTGCAAAAAAGTGCAACAGAGGTTACTTACCTGTAAAGATCTGAGTTTAGATGAAGCTGTGGATATTGCTAAAAGTATTGAAGGTTCAATGGATGATGCTAAACAACTTGAGTCCACTTTATCCAATACTACGATTTCTGGTGCTGTTTCTAATAAACCCTTTCCTCCTCCTTCCTTTACTAGAGGATCTTCTACTATACCAAGAGGGGGAAGAAATTTCAGAACTTTCAGAGGTGGAAAATCATTCACACCTAATAGACAGTACAACCAAAGATTAAATTGTTACAGATGTGGATCTAACATGCATGTATCCTCTTTCAGAAATTGTCCAGCTTTAAATCAACAATGTGGTCACTGTGGCAAGTTTGGCCATTTTGCAAAAGTTTGCATGAGTGGAAATAGGAAGAATGTGAGTTGTGTACTCGATGATCATGGCGAACAATCTGTAGAGCAAAATACTGATGAGGTTACCAATCAGGAGTATGTGGTTGTAGTTAAAAGTGGTTCGGAGGAAAAAATACAACATATTCCTGATCCTGAATTTGATGTAACCATTGATAGCAACCACATACAACTGCTTGTCGACACTGGAGCGCGTATCACTATTGTTTCTTATGATAAGTACATGAAATTTGGGTCTACCAAAAAGTTACTTCCACCTGATATACTCACTGTGGCCTTTGAAGGCAGTAAGATAGATTTACTTGGATATTTTTGGGCAAATATAAGTGTGTTTGGGAAAGACATTAATGGAAAGGTATATGTAGCCAAACGTGGGATTAACGTCCTTGGTCTTGTACACCAAGCTGAGTTTGGACTCACTATTAAACCTGGTTTATCTAATCCAGTTTTCATTGATCAGCAATTTAACATCAATTATTCTAGTTCCAACAATAGTATTAATTCACTATCTGCAGAGTCTCAGCACTTTTCTCATTGGGAACAAAAATACAGTAAAATTTTTGAAGACCGTCTTGGGAAAATTACGAACTTCCAACATTTAATTAAAATAAAGGAAAACGTTACTCCTGTTAAACATAGGTTAAGGAATGTTCCCTTGTCTATTAGAGGTGATCTCTCTAAACATCTTGAATCATTATGTAACCAAGGTATAATTGAGAAAGTTGAGTCCACTCTTTGGCTTTCTCCCATTGTTTTAGCCAAGAAGAGGTCTGGGGACCTGAGGATGTGTGTGGA
Source organism: Triturus cristatus (assembly GCF_964204655.1). NCBI lineage: Eukaryota > Metazoa > Chordata > Amphibia > Caudata > Salamandridae > Triturus > Triturus cristatus. The sequence goes on along the minus strand of NC_140579.1, from coordinate 1,170,784,556 downwards.
CTTGACAAAGCCATATGAGTTGACGGATTTCCTCTACCGCGTATTGAAGATCTTATTGCCAAAGTGGGTTCCTCCTCATGGTACACCAAACTTGACCTTAAGGCAGCTTATCACCAAGTCGAACTACATCCTCAGTCTCGACATCTCACAGCTTTTGTCACTCCTGATGGAGTATTTCAATTTTGTCGTCTTCCTTTTGGTCTGGCTTCCGCTGCTGCTATATTTCAAAGACTAATGACTGAAATGTTTTATCCCAATCCCAATGTCGTTGTTTTTCAAGATGATATTTTAATCTTTACTCATAGTGAAGCTGAGCATGATCTTGTACTTGATAAAGTATTCAATGTTTTAGCTAATAGAGGTGTAACCTTGCAAAAAAACAAGTGCACTTTCAAGGTCAAAGAAATCGAATACCTTGGTCATGTCATCTCTGAGAATGGTATTAAACCCAGACCTGGCCTTATAAAGAGTATAATTGATGCTCCTCCTCCACAAAACAAAGAACAACTAATGACTTTTCTTGGGCTATGCGAATTCTATTCTAAATTCATGAAAGACTTTGCAAAGACAACAGAGTGCTTTAGGGGATTATTAAAGAAAGGGTCAACCTTTGTATGGTCTGAGGAGTGCAAAAAAGGTTTCCAATCCATCAAGGACCATATAGTTAAAGCTCCTGCGTTACAAGCTTTTGTTGAAGGGAGACAAACCATTGTCACTGTAGACGCTTCTGAATATGGTTTAGGTGCTGTCCTTTCTCAATGCTCAAATGGAAAAGAAGGTACTATTGGTTTTGCTTCCAGGACGCTTCGTCCTGTAGAAAGGAAGTATTCCGTGATTGAAAAAGAACTCTTAGCTTGTGTTTGGAGTATTGAAAAATGTAAGCAATATGTATGGGGTAGATCTTTCATCCTCAGAACGGACCATCGTCCCTTGGTGGACATCCTTTCGGGAAAGAAAATCAAGCGCACCACAGCCCGTATAGCACGTCTATCTACAAAACTATTAGAATACAGTTTCGATGTAGAATATATTCCAAGTGGAAAGAACTGCAGGGCAGATTGCCTTTCTAGACTTCCCATCCTGGACACAGATGACCATGATTGGGAAAGTGAAGTAGAGGAGTGTTTTATTACTGTTATTAATCAAGAGAATTTATCATTTGCAGAACAGGACTGGGTCATGCAGAGTGACAAAGATCCCACTCTCAAAGAGATATCCTCTTTGATTAAGAAGGGTTGGCCAAGGGAGAAAACCCTTTCACATGGCCTTCAGATGTACTGGAAGGTTAATGATGAGCTATCACTACCCAAAACACTTTGTGGTGATGTGACTCAGTGATGTCATTTGGAACATTAGGTCATGATTCTAAGAATGTGAAGAAGTGGCAGTTATTATCTATGCTTTGGAGGTGCCTGGCACGGCTCTCTTCATCTCCCAATAAATCATCTTGCTTAAATGCTCAACTGCTGTGTCTGTGCCCCATTACTTCACTGGCGACAGAAGAAGGGATGCGAGTCTACATGGAGCTCAAAAAAGAAATCTCACTACATGGACCGGTACCTGCGCTGAACTTACTATGAAGAGAAGCGAGACTTTCGTATGTTTTATTTTTCTTCGCTTGCTGTAATTTGTGCCCTGAATAGAGGCCTCCTTGAGTCTGCGTTCTCCAGATCATTTGTGAGTAACTTTTACATTTAATCTCTGGGGCTTTCTTTGGGTGTTACGAGAGAGCCGTGCCGCGCCGGTACCTCAGAGTCATTTTTTTTTAGTAAGTGATTTATAGCGAGGAAACTTTTAAAGGAGACGACAACAAGTCGCATTTGGGTTCAGACGAAGCGCGTTTCTAAGTGAGACTCGGCGCGAGGGAAATCTTACCCCATCAGCTCCATTTGAATTCTCGGGAGCTTGTTGAATCATCACGCCTTGCTACGCTGACGCGCACAACACTCGTGCGTCACTGCAATCACCAGTCGCACGGCACTGCATTCTTTAGTCGACTGAGACGTATTGGACTACACGCTGCGCTGACACGCACAGCATTTGCGTGTCACGTTTTGAATGCTTGGATGGTTGTCATAGCGACATAGCGAGCGGAAAAAAGGCGAAGTGAAGTTGGATTTTCACGCTGATACACACAGCCATAGTGTGTCAGTCAGAAAAAATAAAAGTTGACTCTTTTCTTCTTCTGCCTTACGCTGATACAGATAGCTCATCAAATCTGGTTAAATTCATTTTATAAAAAAAAATGCAGTAAACGCAATGGTGCACAGTTTTTAACTCAATCAGCTCTGCATATAAATCGAACACACATGTGCATAACCTCAAGCAATTTTAAGCAACACTGCCACCTTGTGGTTAATTCATGGTGGTTTCTCTGTTAATTTTCATTAGTTACCCACAGCTTGTTTGTTTCTTTTGGTTTTAGATCATTCTCATTTTTTCAGTATTTTTTATCCATATTCTCAACATGCAGAGTTTTACACCACCGGCACCTTTCCTACAAGAACCTGGAGAACCACAACTTGAATGGAAGCTATAGATCAGGTCGTTCAAAGCGTATTTAGGTGCAATTGACGGTCAAAGATATAGACCAGAAAGAAAGAAAAATCTGATGTATTATCATCTGGGTGTAGAAGGACAAAATGTTTTTGATCATCTTCCTCCACTTGAACCTCCTGAGGGTCAAGACCCCGATGAATTTGAAACAGCTGTGTTACAATTAGATAAGTACTTCACCAAAACTAAAAACATTGTGGTACAAAGGTACAATTTTTTTACAAGAACACAAAAAGCCAACAAAAGCATAAACACATTCATTACTGCGTTAAAAGTTCTCGCTGCAAAATGTGAATTTGAAAACTTCACTTCTCAACTAGTTAGGGATCAACTTGTTGCGCGATGTCACTGCAAAAAAGTGCAACAGAGGTTACTTACCTGTAAAGATCCGAGTTTAGATGAACCTGTGGATATTGCTAAAAGTATTGAAGGTTCAATGGATGATGCTAAACAACTTGAGTCCGCTTTATCCAATACTACGATTTCTGGTGCTGTTTCTAATAAACCCTTTCCTCCTCCTTCCTTTACTAGAGGATCTTCTACTATACCAATAGGGGGAAGAAATTTCAGAACTTTCAGAGGTGGGAAATCATTCACACCTAATAGACAGTACAACCAAAGAGTAAATTGTTACAGATGTGGATCTAACATGCATGTATCCTCTTTCAGAAATTGTCCAGCTTTAAATCAACAATGTGGTCACTGTGGCAAGTTTGGCCATTTTGCAAAAGTTTGCATGAGTGGAAATAGGAAGAATGTGAGTTGTGTACTCGATGATCATGGCGAACAATCTGTAGAGCAAAATACTGATGAGGTTACCAATCAGGAGTATGTGGTTGTAGTTAAAAGTGGTTCGGAGGAAAAAATACAACATATTCCTGATCCTGAAGTTGATGTAACCATTGATAGCAACCACATACAACTGCTTGTCGACACTGGAGCGCGTATCACTATTGTTTCTTATGATAAGTACATGAAATTTGGGTCTACCAAAAAGTTACTTCCACCTGATATACTCACTGTGGCCTTTGAAGGCAGTAAGATAGATTTACTTGGATATTTTTGGGCAAATATAAGTGTGTTTGGGAAAGACATTAATGGAAAGGTATATGTAGCCAAACGTGGGATTAACGTCCTTGGTCTTGTACACCAAGCTGAGTTTGGACTCACTATTAAACCTGGTTTATCTAATCCAGTTTTCATTGATCAGCAATTTAACATCAATTATTCTAGTTCCAACAATAGTATTAATTCACTATCTGCAGAGTCTCAGCACTTTTCTCATTGGGAACAAAAATACAGTAAAATTTTTGAAGACCGTCTTGGGAAAATTACGAACTTCCAACATTTAATTAAAATAAAGGAAAACGTTACTCCTGTTAAACATAGGTTAAGGAATGTTCCCTTGTCTATTAGAGGTGATCTCTCTAAACATCTTGAATCATTATGTAACCAAGGTATAATTGAGAAAGTTGAGTCCACTCTTTGGCTTTCTCCCATTGTTTTAGCCAAGAAGAGGTCTGGGGACCTGAGGATGTGTGTGGACTTGACCAAGCCATATGAGTTGACGGATTTCCTCTACCGCGTATTGAAGATCTTATTGCCAAAGTGGGTTCCTCCTCATGGTACACCAAACTTGACCTTAAGGCAGCTTATCACCAAGTCGAACTACATCCTCAGTCTCGACATCTCACAGCTTTTGTCACTCCTGATGGAGTATTTCAATTTTGTCGTCTTCCTTTTGGTCTGGCTTCCGCTGCTGCTATATTTCAAAGACTAATGACTGAAATGTTTTATCCCAATCCCAATGTCGTTGTTTTTCAAGATGATATTTTAATCTTTACTCATAGTGAAGCTGAGCATGATCTTGTACTTGATAAAGTATTCAATGTTTTAGCTAATAGAGGTGTAACCTTGCAAAAAAACAAGTGCACTTTCAAGGTCAAAGAAATCGAATACCTTGGTCATGTCATCTCTGAGAATGGTATTAAACCCAGACCTGGCCTTATAAAGAGTATAATTGATGCTCCTCCTCCACAAAACAAAGAACAACTAATGTCTTTTCTTGGGCTATGCGAATTCTATTCTAAATTCATGAAAGACTTTGCAAAGACAACAGAGTGCTTTAGGGGATTATTAAAGAAAGGGTCAACCTTTGTATGGTCTGAGGAATGCAAAAAAGGTTTCCAATCCATCAAGGACCATATAATTAAAGCTCCTGCGTTACAAGCTTTTGTTGAAGGGAGACAAACCATTGTCACTGTAGACGCTTCTGAATATGGTTTAGGTGCTGTCCTTTCTCAATGCTCAAATGGAAAAGAAGGTACTATTGGTTTTGCTTCCAGGACGCTTCGTCCTGTAGAAAGGAAGTATTCCGTGATTGAAAAAGAACTCTTAGCTTGTGTTTGGAGTATTGAAAAATGTAAGCAATATGTATGGGGTAGATCTTTCATCCTCAGAATGGACCATCGTCCCTTGGTGGACATCCTTTCGGGAAAGAAAATCAAGCGCACCACAGCCCGTATAGCACGTCTATCTACAAAACTATTAGAATACAGTTTCGATGTAGAATATATTCCAAGTGGAAAGAACTGCAGGGCAGATTGTCTTTCTAGACTTCCCATCCTGGACACAGATGACCATGATTGGGAAAGTGAAGTAGAGGAGTGTTTTATTGCTGTTATTAATCAAGAGAATTTATCGTTTGCAGAACAGGACTGGGTCATGCAGAGTGACAAAGATCCCACTCTCAAAGAGATATCCTCTTTGATTAAGAAGGGTTGGCCAAGGGAGAAAACCCTTTCACATGACCTTCAGATGTACTGGAAGGTTAATGATGAGCTATCACTAGAGGATGGTAAGGTTGTTAGAGGTGACAAACTCATTCCTCCATTTTGTTATCGTGAGAAGATCATTCAAGCTGCACATTCAGGCCATCTTGGTGCAACCATTACAAAGAGAAAGGTCAGAAATGACTTTTGGTGGCCCAGAATGGACATACAAGTTGACGAATTTGTAAAACAATGCTCATGATGTAATACCAGCGACAAGGTTCTTAAACTTGAGGGTGCAGTTGATCCTCCTGTACCTTCTCCTGATAGAGCGTGGCAAAAAATTGGCATGGACTTTCTGGGTCCTTTTCATGTTCTCCCTTCTAATTCAAAGTATTTTTTAGTTATCATTGACCATTTATCCAGGTGGGTAGAAGTTGAACCTATTTCTACACCCGATTCGAAGAGTGTCATCAGTTGTTTAGATGCTATTTTCCGCAGAGAAGGCAATCCAGAGGAGATTCTCACCGACAACGGTGTTCAATTTGTTTCTCATGAGATGACTTCCTTTTTGCATTCTTGCAATATCAAACATACGAGGACTCCACTCTATCATCCACAAAGTAATGGTAAAGCAGAAAGATTTAACAGAGTAGTTGTAGAGTGTGTGCAAGCAGCTTTTAGGTCTAGATCTTGTGTTTTTCAAGCTGTAAAAGATCTTGTGTGGTCATATCGCACTTCACCTCATGTGGCTACCAACTTTTCACCCTTTGAAATGATGAGAGGCAGAAATGCTCCATCTCCAGTCTATCCCTTTTGGATGGTTAATTGATTTCATCTCGGTTGCGACATGAGGTGTATGTGGTAATCGGCTAAGAAAACCTCGAATGAAGCTTCTTTGTTGTCTCAAACGTTTTCAAGTACGAAAGGTACATATAAACTTTGTGTAGGAGACTGGGTTAGAATAAAAAATCCAGTTCCAGTCAAAAAAGGATTTTCAAAGTTTCTCGATTCACAACAGATTATTGACATGCGTAAGAATGCTGTTAAATTATCTAATGGGAATTGGTGGAGCACCTCTCGTGTTGCGAAGGATCCTTCTCCTCCTCTCATTCTGCATGAAGCTGTCAAAATCAATCCTGAAAATTCAAGGGGGGGTAGTGTTAGGAAGAGCAGTAGAATGTGTACTAGACCACATAGATTACAAGATTATATCTGAGTTTATTGTGCTTATGTCCGAGTTTATAATGTTTATGTTCTTATGAAATTTCCTTTCTAGCTTTTCTCTACTCTTGTTTTTCTCTCTTCACTGTCTCATCTTTTGCTCGTTTTGACTTTCTCTTATTTTAACAAAAGGGGGGAGGTGTGGTGATGTGACTCAGTGATGTCATTTGGAACATTAGGTCATGATTCTAAGAATGTGAAGAAGTGGCAGTTATTATCTATGCTTTGGAGGTGCCTGGCACGGCTCTCTTCATCTCCCAATAAATCATCTTGCTTAAATGCTCAACTGCTGTGTCTGTGCCCCATTACTTCACACTTACCCCAGTATGACCCCCTACACTACCCAAACACCACTGCACTACCCTTATCCCTAAAACACTACCCCTACACTACACAAACACCAATGCACTACCCTAAACTCTAAAACACTATCCCCAGCACGACCCCCTACACTACACGAACACCACTGTACTACCCTAAATCCTAAAATACTACCCCCAGCACGACCCCCTTCACTACCCAAACACAACTGCACTACTATAAACCCAAAAACACTACCCCCAGTACGACCCCCTAACTACCCAAACACCACTGCACTATCCTAAACCCTAAAACACTACCCCCTACACTACACAAACACCACTGCACTATCCTAAACCCATAAACACTACCCCCAGCATGACCCCCTACACTACCCAAACATCACTGCACTACCCTATACCCTAAAACACTACCCCCAGCACGAACCCCTTCACTACCCAAACACAACTGCACTACCCTAAACCCTAAATTTACCCCAGCACTACCCCTACACTACACAAGCACCACTGCACTACCCTAAACCCTAAAACACTACCCCAGCACGACACCCTATACTACCCAAACATAACTGCACTACCCTAAACCCTAAAACACTACCACCAGCTCGACTTCCTACACTACACAAACACCACTGCACCACCCTAAACCCTTAAACCCTACCGCCAGCACAACTCCCTGCACTACACAAACACCACTGCACTACCGTAAACCCTAAAACACTACCCCAGCACAACCCCCTACACTACACAAACACCACTGTACTACTGCACTACTCTAAACCCAAAACACTACCCCCAGTACGACCCTCTAACTACCCAAACACCACTGCACTATCCTAAACCCTTAAACACTACCCCTACACTACACAAACACCACTGCTCTATCCTAAACCCTAAAACACTACCCCCAGCATGACCCCCTACACTACACAAACACCACTGTACTACTCTAAACCCATAAACACTACCCCCAGCACGACCCCCTACACTACCCAAACACCACGGCACTACCCTTAACCCTAAAACACTACCCCTACAATACACAAACACCACTGCACTACCCAAAACCCTAAAACACTACCCTCAGCATGACCCCCTACACTACACGAACACCACTGTACTACCCTAAATCCTGAAACAAGATCCCCTACACTACATAAACACCACTGCACTACCCTAAACCACTACCCCAGCACGGCCCCCTACACTACACAAACACCACTGCACTACCCTAAACCCTTAAACACTACCCCAGCACTACACCCTACACTACCCAAACACCACTGCACTACCCTCAACCCTAAAACACTACCCCTAGCACTACACCCTACACTACCCAAACACCACTGCACTACCCTAAACCCTAAAACACTACCCCCAACATGACCCCTACACTACACAAACACCACTGCACTACCCTAAACCCTAAAACACTACCCCCAACATGACCCCTACACTACACAAACACCACTGCACTATCCTGAACCCTAAAACACTACCCCCTACACTACACAAACACCACTGCACTATCCTAAACCCTAAAACACTACCCCCAGCACGACCCCCAACACTCCACACACACCACTGCACTACTCTAAACCCATAAACACTACCCCAGCACAACCCCCTACACCACCCAAACATCACTGCACTACCCTAAACCCTAAAACACTATCCCCTAGGATTTAGGGTAGTACAGTGGTGTTTGTGTAGTGTAGGGGGTCATGTTTTAGGATTTAGGGTAGTATAGTGAGTTTGTGCTGGGGTAGTGTTTTAGGGTTTAGAGTAGTGCAGCTATGTTTGGGTGGTGTAGGGTGTCATGCTGGGGGTAGTGTTTTAGGGTTTAGGGTTGTGCAGTGGTGATTGTGTAGTGTAGGGGGTCGTGCTGGGGTAGTGTTTTAGAGTTTAGAGTAGTGCAGTGTTTGGGTAGTGTAGGGGTAGTGCTGGGGATAGTGTTTTAGGGTTTAGGGTAGTGCAGTGATGTTTGGGTGGTGTAGGGGGTTGTGCTGGGGTAGTGTTTATGGGTTTAGAGTAGTGCAGTGGTGTGTGTGGAGTGTTGGGGGTCGTGCTGGGGGTAGTGTTTTAGGGTTTAGGATAGTGCAGTTGTGTTTGTGTAGTGTAGGGGGTAGTGTTTTAGGGTTCAGGATAGTGCAGTGGTGTTTGGGTAGTGTAGGGAGTCGTACTGGGGGCAGTGTTTTTCGGTTTAGAGTAGTGCAGTTGTGTTTGGGTAGTGAAGGGGTTCGTGCTGGGGTAGTGTTTTAGGGTTTAGGGTAGTGCAGTGGTGTTTGTGTAGTGTAGGGGTCATGTTGGGGGTAGAGTTTTAGGGTTTAGGGTAGTGCAGTGGTGTTTGGGTAGTGTAGGGTGTAGTGCTAGGGGTAGTGTTTTAGGGTTGGGGATAGTGCAGTGGTGTTTGGGTAGTGTAGGGTGTAGTGCTGGGGTAGTGTTTAAGGGTTTAGGGTAGTGCAGTGGTGTCTGTGTAGTGTAGGGGGTCGTGCTGGGGTAGTGGTTTAGGGTAGTGCAGTGGTGTTTGTGTAGTGTAGGGGATCTTGTTTCAGGATTTAGGGTAGTACAGTGGTGTTCGTGTAGTGTAGGGGGTCATGCTGAGGGTAGTGTTTTAGGGTTTTGGGTAGTGCAGTGGTGTTTGTGTAGTGTAGGGGTCATGTTGGGGGTAGTGGTTTAGGGTAGTGCAGTGGTGTTTGTGTAGTGTAGGGGATCTTGTTTCAGGATTTAGGGTAGTACAGTGGTGTTCGTGTAGTGTAGGGGGTCATGCTGAGGGTAGTGTTTTAGTGTTTAGGATAGTGCAGTGGTGTTTGTGTAGTGTAGGGGGTAGTGTTTTAGGGTTCAGGATAGTGCAGTGGTGTTTGGGTAGTGTAGGGAGTCGTACTGGGCGCAGTGTTTTTCGGTTTAGAGTAGTGCAGTTGTGTTTGGGTAGTGAAGGGGTTCGTGCTGGGGGTAGTGTTTTAGGGTTTAGGGTAGTGCAGTGGTGTTTGTGTAGTGTAGGGGTCATGTTGGGGGTAGTGTTTTAGGGTTTAGGGTAGTGCAGTGGTGTTTGGGTAGTGTAGGGTGTAGTGCTAGGGGTAGTGTTTTAGGGTTGAGGGTAGTGCAGTGGTGTTTGGGTAGTGTAGGGTGTAGTGCTGGGGTAGTGTTTAAGGGTTTAGGGTAGTGCAGTGGTGTTTGTGTAGTGTACGGGGTCGTGCTGGGGTAGTGGTTTAGGGTAGTGCAGTGGTGTTTGTGTAGTGTAGGGGATCTTGTTTCAGGATTTAGGGTAGTACAGTGGTGTTCGTGTAGTGTAGGGGGTCATGTTGAGGGTAGTGTTTTAGGGTTTTGGGTAGTGCAGTGGTGTTTGTGTATTGTAGGGGTCGTGCTGGGGGTAGTGTTTTAGGGTAGTGCAGTGGTGTTTGTGTAGTGTACTGCACTACCCTAAAACACTACCCCCAGCACGACTCCTACAATACACAAACACCACTGCACTACCCAAAACCCTAAAACACTACCCTCAGCATGACCCCCTACACTACACACACACCACTGTACTACCCTAAACCCTAAAACACTACCCCAGCACGAACCCCTTCACTACCCAAACACAACTGCACTACTCTAAACCCTAAAACACTATCCCCAGAATGACCCCCTACACTACACAAACACCACTACACTACGCTAAAACACTACCCCCAGCATGACCCCTACACTACACAAACACCCCTGCACTACCCTAAACCCTAAAACACTATCCCTAGTACGACCCCCTACACTACACAAACACCACTGTACTACCCTAAACCCTAAAACACTACTCCCAGCACCAACCCCTTCACTACCCAAACACAACTGCACTACTCTAAACCCCAAAACACTGCCCCCAGTACGACCCCCTACACTACCCAAACACCACTGCACTATTCTAAGCCTACAACACTACCCCTACACTACACAAACACCACTGCACTATCCTAAACCCTCAAAAACGACCCCAGCACGAACCCCAACACTCCACACACACCACTGCACTTCTCTAACCCCATAAACACTACCCCAGCACAACCCCCTACACTACCCAAACATCACTGCACTACCCTAAACCCAAAAACACTACCCCAGCACTACCCCTACACTACCCAAACACTGTACTACTCTAAACCCTAAAACACTACCCCCAGCATTAACCCCTACACTACACAAACACCACTGCACTACCCTACTGCACTATCCTAAACCCAAAAACACTGCCGCAGTATGATCCCCTACACGACCCAAATACAACTGCACTACCCTAAACCCTTAAACACTACCCCTACACTACACAAACACCATTGCACTATCCTAAACCCTAAAACACTACCACCAGCACGACCCCCTACACTACACAAACACCACTGCACTACTCTAAACCCATAAACACTACACCCAGCATGACCCCCTACGATACCCAAACATCACTGCACTACCCTAAACCCTAAAACACTACCCCCAGCACTACCCCTACACTACCCAAACACCACTGCACTACCCTAAACCCTAAAACACTACCCCCAGCACAACCCCCTACACTACACAAACACCACTGCACTACCCTAAACCCTAAAACACTACCCCAGCACAACCCCCTACACTACACAAACACCAATGTACTACCCTAATTCACGACCCCCTACACTACACAAACACCACTGCACTACCCTAAACCACTACCCTCAGCACAACTCTCTGCACTACACAAACACCACTGTACTACCCTAAATCCTAAAACACGACCCCTACACTACACAAACACCACTGCACCACCCTAAATCCTAAAACACTACACCCAGAATGTCCCCCTACTTTACACAAACACCACAAAACTACCCTAAAACACTGCCCCACCACAACCCCCTACACTACAAAAACACCACTGGCACTTATCTAAACCCTAAATAACTACCCCCAGCATGACCCCCTACAATACACAAACACCACTGCACTACCCAAAACCCTAAAACACTACCCTCAGCATGACCCCCTACACTACACACACACTACTGTACTACCCTAAACCCTAAAACACTGCCCCCAGCATGACCCCCTTCACTACCCAAACACAACTGCACTGCTCTAAACCCAAAAACACTACCCCAGTACGACTCTCTACACTACCCAAACACCACTGCACTACCCTAAACCCTTAAACACTATCCCTACACTACACAAACACCATTGCTCTATCCTAAACCCTAAAACACTACCCCCAGCACGACCCCCTACACTACAGAAACACCACTGTACTACTCTAAACCCATAAACACTACCCCCAGCACGACCCCCTACACAACCCAAACACCACGGCACTACCCTTAACCATAAAACACTACCCCTACACTACACAAAACCACTGCAATACCCTAAACCCTAAAATACTATCTCCAGCACGACCCCCTACACTACACAAACACCACTGTACTACCCTAAATCCTGAAACAAGATCCCCTACACTACACAAATACCACTGCACTACCCTAAACCACTACCCCAGCACGACCCCCTACACTACCCAAACACCACTGCACTACCCTCAACCCTAAAACACTATCCCTAGCACTACACCCTATACTACCCAAACACCACTGCACTACCCTAAACCCTAAAACACTACCCCCAGCATGACCCCTACACTACACAAACACCACTGCACTACCCTAAACCCTAAAACACTACCCCCAGCATGAACCCCTTCACTACCCAAACACAACTGCACTACTCTAAACCCAAAAACACTACCCCCTACACTACACAAACACCATTGCACTACCCTAAATCCTCTAACACGACCCCCTACACTGCACAAACACCCCTACACTACCCTAAATCCTAAAACACTACCCCCAGAAAGACCCCCTACACTACACAAACACCACAACACTACCCTAAACCCTAAAACACTACCCCCAGCAAGACCCCCTATACTACCCAGACAACACTCCACTACCCAAAACCCTAAAACACTTACCCCAGCAAGACCCTCTACACCACACAAACATAACTGCAGTACCCTAAACCCTAAAACACTATTCCCAGAATGACCCCCTACACTACACAAACACCACTACACTACGCTAAAACACTACCCCCAGCATGACCCCTACACTACACAAACACCCCTGCACTACCCTAAACCCTAAAACACTATCCCTAGTACGACCCCCTACACTACACAAACACCACTGTACTACCCTAAACCCTAAAACACTACTCCCAGCACGAACCCCTTCACTACCCAAACACAACTGCACTACTCTAAACCCCAAAACACTGCCCACAGTACGACCCCCTACACTACCCAAACACCACTGCACTATTCTAAGCCTACAACACTACCCCTACACTACACAAACACCACTGCACTATCCTAAACCCTAAAAAACGACCCCAGCACGAACCCCAACACTCCACACACACCACTGCACTTCTCTAACCCCATAAACACTAATCCAGCACAACCCCCTACACTACCCAAACATCACTGCACTACCCTAAACCCAAAAACACTACCCCAGCACTACCCCTACACTACCCAAACACTGTACTACTCTAAACCCTAAAACACTACCCCCAGCATTAACCCCTACACTACACAAACACCACTGCACTACCCTACTGCACTATCCTAAACCCAAAAACACTGCCGCAGTATGATCCCCTACACGACCCAAACACAACTGCACTACCCTAAACCCTTAAACACTACCCCTACACTACACAAACACCATTGCACTATCCTAAACCCTAAAACACTACCACCAGCACGACCCCCTACACTACACAAACACCACTGCACTACTCTAAACCCATAAACACTACACCCAGCATGACCCCCTACGATACCCAAACATCACTGCACTACCCTAAACCCTAAAACACTACCCCCAGCACTACCCCTACACTACCCAAACACCACTGCACTACCCTAAACCCTAAAACACTACCCCCAGCACAACCCCCTACACTACACAAACACCACTGCACTACCCTAAACCCTAAAACACTACCCCAGCACAACCCCCTACACTACACAAACACCAATGTACTACCCTAATTCACGACCCCCTACACTACACAAACACCACTGCACTACCCTAAACCACTACCCTCAGCACAACTCTCTGCACTACACAAACACCACTGTACTACCCTAAATCCTAAAACACGACCCCTACACTACACAAACACCACTGCACCACCCTAAATCCTAAAACACTACACCCAGAATGTCCCCCTACTTTACACAAACACCACAAAACTACCCTAAAACACTGCCCCACCACAACCCCCTACACTACAAAAACACCACTGGCACTTACCTAAACCCTAAATAACTACCCCCAGCATGACCCCCTACACTATCCAAACACCACTGCACTACCCTAAACCCTAAAAATTACCCCCAGCACGACCCCCTACACTACACAAACACCACCGCACTAACTGAAACCCTAAATAACAACCCCCAGCACGACCCGTACACTACCCAAACACCACTGCACTACCCTAAACCCTAAACCGTAAAAGACTACTGCCAGCATGACCCCCTACACTACACAAACACCACCCCACTACCCTAAACCCTAAAACACTACCCCCAGCACGACCCCCTATACTACCCAAACACCACCGCACTGCCCTAAATCCTAAAACACTACCCCAACACGACTCCCTACACTACACAAACACAACTGCATTACCCTAAACCCTAAACACTATACCAGCACGACCTCCTACACTACCCATACACCACATCACCACCCTAAACCCTAAAACACAACCCCCTACACTATCCAAACACCACTGCACTACACCAAGCCCAAAAACACTACCCCAGCACGACCCCTACACTACACAAACACCACTGCACTACCCTAAACCCTAAAACACTACCACCAGCATGAGTCCCTACACTACCCAAACGCCACTGCACTACCCTACACCCTAAAACACCAACCCAGCACGAACCCCTACACTACACAAACACCACTGCACTACCCTAAACCCTTAAACCCTACCCCCAGCACAGCCCCCTACACTACACAAACACCACTGCACTATCCTAAACCCTAAAACACTATCCCCAGCACGACCCCCTACACTACACAGACACAACTGTACTACCCTAAATCCTAAAACATGACCCCCTACACTACACAAACACCACTACCCTAAACCACTACCCCTAGCACGACCCCCTACACTACACAGACACCACTGTACTACCCTAAATCCTAAAACACGACCCCCTACACTACACAAACACCACTGCACTACCCTAAATCCTAAAACACTACCCCCAGAATGACCCCCTACACTACACAAACAACACAGCTCTACCCTAAACCCTAAAACATTACCCCCAGCACGACCACCTATACTACCCAAACAACATTCCACTACCATAAACCCCCAAAAACTTACCCCAGCACGACCCCCTACACCACACAAGCACCACTGCAGTACCCTAAACCCTAAAACACTATCCCCAGAACGGCCCCCTACACTACACAAACATCACTGCACTACCCTAAAACACTACCCCCAGCATGACCCCTACACTACACAAACACCACTGCACTACCCTAAACCCTAAAACACTATCCCCAGTACGACACCCTACACTACACAAACACCACTGTACTACCCTAAACCCTAAAACACTACCCCCAGCACGACCCCCTTCACTACCCAAAAACAACTGCACTACTCTAAACCCAAAAACACTACCCCCAGTACGACCCACTACACTGCCCAAACATCACTGCACTATCCTAAACTCTAAAACACTACCCCCTACACTACACAAACACCACTGCACTATCCTAAACCCTAAAACACTACTCCCAGCATGACCCCCTACACTGCACACATACCACTGCACTACTCTAAACCCATAAACACTACCCCCAGCACGACCCCCTACACTACCCAAACATCACTGCACTACCATACACCCTAAAACACTACCCCCATCACTACCCCTACACTACCCAAACACTGCACTACTCTAAACCCTAAACCACTACCCCAGCACCACCCCCTACACTACACAAGCACCACTGCACTACCCTAAACCCTAAAACACTACCCCCAGCATGACACCCTACACTACCCAAACATAGCTGCACTACTCTAAACCCTAAAACACTACCCCCAGCACAAACCCCTTTACTACACAAGGACCACTGCACTACCCTAAACCCTAAAACACTACCCCCAGCAGTACCCCTACACTACCCAAACATCACTGCACTACCCTAAACCCTAAAACACTACCCCCAGCATGACCCCCTACACTACCCAAACACCACAGCACTACCCTAAAACACTACCACCAGCACTACCCCCTACACTACCCAAACACAACAGCACTACCCTAAACCCTAAAACACTACCCCCAGCATGACCCCCTACACTATACAAACACCACTGCACTACCCTATTTGACTATCCTAAACCTTAAAACACTACCCGAGCACGATCCCCTACACTACCCAAACACCACTGCACTACCCTAAACCCTAAAACACTACCCCCAGCACGACCCCCTACACTACACAAGCACACCTGCTCTACCCTAAACCCTAAATCTACCCCAGCACACCCCTACACTACACAAACACCACTGCACTAACCTAAACCCTAAAACACTACTCCAAGCAGGCCACCGTACACTACACAAACACCACTACACTACCCTACTGCACTACCCTAAACCCTAAAACACTACCCCCAGCACAAAACCCTACACAACCCAAACATAACTGCACTACCCTACACCCTAAAACTCTAGCACCAGCACGACTCCCTGCACTACCCACACAGAACTGCACTACCCTAAACCCTAAATTTACCCCAGCACTACCCCTACACTACCCAAACACCACTGCACTACCCTAAACCCTAAAACACTACCCCCAGCATGACCCCCTTCACTACACAAGCACCACCTGCACTACCCTAAACCCTAAAACACTACCCCAGCATGACACCCTATACTATCCAAACATAACTGCACTACCCTAAACCCTAAAACACTACCACCAGTACAACTTCCTACACTACCCAAACACAACTGCACTACCCTACACCCTAAAACACTACCCCAGCACAAACCCCTACACTACACAAACACCCCTGCACTACCCTAAACCCTTAAACCCTACCTCCAGCACAACTCCCTGCACTACACAAACACCACTGCACTACCATAAACCCTAAAACACTACCCCAGCACAACCCCCTACACTACACAAACACCACAGTACTACCCTAAATCACGACCCCCCTACACTACACAAACACCACTTCACTACCATAAACCACTACCCCAGCACGACCCTCTACACTACACAAACATTACTGTACTACCCTAAATCCTAAAACACGACCCCCTACACTACACAAACACCACTGTACTACCCTAAATCCTAAAACACTACCCCCCGAACGACCCCTTACACTACACAAACACCACAGAACTACCCTATACCCTAAAACACTACCCCAGCACGACCTTTATACTACCCAAACAACACTCCACTACCCTAAACCCTAAAACACTTACACCAGCACGACCCCCTACACCACACAAACACCACTGCACTACCCAAAACCTTAAAACACTACCCCAGTACGACTCCCTACACTACCCAAACACCACTGCACTACCCTAAACCCTTAAACACTACCCCTACACTACACAAACACCACTGCACTATCCTAAACCCTAAAACACTACCCCAGCACGACCCCCTACACTTCACAAACACCACTACACTACTCTAAACCCATAAACACTACCCCCAGCACGACCCCCTATACTACTCAAACACCACTGCACTACCCTTAACCCTAAAACACTACCCCTACACTACACAAACACCACTGCAATACCCTAAACCCTAAAACACTATCTCCAGCACGACCCCCTACACTACACGAACACCACTGTACTACCCTGTTGGACTTGGCCCTTTTTGCAGGGTCATCCCTAAACTTTTTGCCTTCCTCCTGTATTTTTTCTGACCTGTTGTTGGCTGTTTTATGACTCTGGGCACCTTACCACTGCTGACCAGTGCTAAGGTGCATATGCTCTCCCTCTGGTAAAATGTATACATTGATTGGTGTCCATGTTTGGCTTATTGGATTTACTGTCAGTCCCCAGTAAAGTGCACCAGGAGTGCCAGGGCTTGTGAATGCCAATGCTGCTAGTGGGCCTGCAGCGCTGGTTGCGCCACCCACAGAAAGCAGCCTTGTAAAATGTGTCTAGGGTCTGCCACCGCAGACCCTGTGCGCGGTCTGGGATCGTCGCGCTGACTACGCAAGTGCCCCCACTTGCCAGTCCCTAAACCTTCCCTTACCTACATATTAGCCACCCCTCTGGTAGGCCCAAGGGCAGTGTGCATTGTAGGCATAAGGTAGGACATGCCCTGATGTGTGTGGCATGTCTTAGTAGTGAATTACAGCCATTTTCGTTTTTCACTATTGAAGGCTACCTGCTCTCCATAGGCCAGAATGGGCTGCTGGAGTCACTACACGCTGTGACCCCAGTGGACTCAGAGAGCATGGTAGAATGTCAAGTTTAGTATGCCTGAACTCAGAATAATAAAATACTTCTTGTAGTCAAGTTTATTTTAATATCCTGGGTTTGTAAATACTACTTTTAGAAAGTTAGTATTTACTGACCTGGCCATTTCAGTCCGCCTCTGCGGTGTGTGTGTGTTCTGGCTAGCAACAGTAAGGAGCAGGGTTGGGGAATCCCCAGAGACAGGCTGGCTGCCAGGTGGTAGGTAGAGAGATTACACCAGGATGGGTGGGAGGAGTACACCTTGACTCTTGAATAGACCTGTGCTCTGCCACCACAAAGCCGGCTCCGCCCCCTGTGGAGCGGCTGATGTCTCTGCCCTGCTGCTGAAAGGAAAGAGCAGAGTCACCATAACAAAGTGCTCCAGAACTGGACTGAGCCAGGCCCAGGCCCCCTGGCGCTAAAGAACAAAAGAATCACTGTATAAAAGTAGGAGCCTGGCTCCTAAGAAATCAGAATCCTGTTTTACCACAAAGAACCTCTGCCCGACTAGAAGGAGAAGAAGACGCTAGAGGAGCTGGCCTGCTGCTTGCCTTGCTGAGAAAGGAGAGGAAGAGACTACTGAAAAGACTTTGCTGCTTTGTGCTTTAAACATTCTCCAAGGGCTTGATCTGAGCTTGCCCCCTGAACTGAACCCCAGGACCAGTGGGTTCTCTGTGCTTTTGCTCGTCCTCCGATTCGAGCCGTGTGTGCATCCCGCTGGAAAGAGACTGCGCCCCTCAACGCCCCTCCTAGGGCCGTGACACTCAGGAGCTTGCCTGCCTCAACCCCGTGAGAGCCTCGCTCCGTCCGGAGCCGCTCTCTGTCCCCGGGCTAGGTTGCCTGCACCCCTGTCACCGCCTGCCACTGGAGCGCGCTGAACGCGCTATCACCCCTCCCGCCGGAAACCGTCCGACGACTGTGATCTACGCCGGGTCATCCAGCTGCACTGACCGTGCCCTGTGACCCCGCTTCGCTATCCCCGGACACCTCAGGCCGCGCCGCCCCCGCTGTGGAGACCCCCCCTGCACCGCCGTGCTGAGGGTCGCTGGCTGCGCCTGCCTACCTGCCCACACCCGCTGATCGAGGACCCAAGACCACTTCCCAAGCTGAGAGTCGCACCGACCTGTGCCGACTCTCCACATCACTGAAGAAGTTCCAGTATCGGGCTCGGGGCCCGCAACGCCTTATTTCCCCGTTCGCAGGAGTCGATCTCTGTAAGTACTGGAACCACAAGTAACATTTGCAAGAGACTACAAAGTATCCATTTGAAGCTACGAACAAAGAACATTTGCCTGCTTTACAACCTGGTGGCATAGCGAAAACGTTATTGGTCTTGTGATAAGTCTGCTGAGATATATATACCTATTTTTACATAAAGAAGCGTATTTTTCTACATATCCAAGTCTGGTGTCCGTTTCTGGGGGGATTGATGTGTTTACTGTATGTATGATTGTAAGTGCTTAACCAACAACGCCTGAGGAATCGCCTTGGCTGCTCACGCCACGCACCTAGAGGGTGAGCAAGGGTCATTCACGAGGGGTTATCCTGCGCCCTGACGTAGAGGAGAGGGTTCCTGCTTGACACAAGGGCAACCTTGCGCCAACCAGAGACCCCCAAGTCTAACATTGTTGGCAGCGGCTGGGATTTCGGATTTGCATTTGTAATTTGCATACAGTGAATTATTAATCACCAGATAGTGAGAGCAGACCAAGTAACGCAGCCACAGGTTTTTATTTTCTGAACTTTGTTGAGACATTGACCATTGCCTCAGCCATGCCTGGCTCACTCCCTGCTGGAAGAGCACTCTCTGTGATTTCTGGAATAGATGAGGTGGATTGGGAGAGACTGGAAGGTTATACAGCGGAGCAATTGAAAGGCTACAGTGTAAAATTCAGAGTTCCCCATGCTGGATTCAAGAAGAAGGTCCAGTACACCAAGGCGTTGAGAGCCTGGAAGGAGTCAAGAGACCCACAGAATGCGGGGGACATCGTTCCACCCGACAACCTTGGGGAGCCCAGCAGAGTCCTGTCGCCAGAGGAGCTGGCAGACAGGGCAGCAGACAGGGCGCATGCAATGGAGATGGCAAAGTTGGCAGGACAAATGGAAATGGAAAAGCAGAAGTTGGCCTTAGAGGCACAGCAACGCCAAATGGATCATGATCTAAAAATGAGGGAGTTGGATCTCAAGATCAAGAGTTTAGACCGCTCTCCCTCTGGTGGCAGCAATATTGAGTTTTACAGTGCTGAGAGAGTAGTACGCACACCCAGAGATGTGACGCCTGACTTGAAGGAGGGGGTTAACATACACCAGGAGGTTCAAGGTAGGCCTGGGCGGAAAATTCCGTTCCGCTCGCGGAATTTGCGGAATTTGCGTAATTTCGCGTTCCGCGGAGAACGCGAAATTGCTCAAAAGTCTGCTTTCCGCGATTTTGCAAAATTTTTGCTTGTTCGCGTTCTCAAAATGCGTGTTCGCGAGATATTTCTCCCCGAGCACGCAAACAGCAATTGTGAACAGGAAAAAAGCATCGCGAACAAGCAATTCCGCGTGTTCGCGGAATTTCTGCGTGTTCGCGGAGATTTTTTACCGTTTCGCGGAGATTTGCGTAAAGCAACTACGCAAATTCCGCCCACCCCTAGTTCAAGGGCATGAGGTAGCTCCAGTAGTGCGCAGTATCCCTGAAGGGAATAGGGTAACTGGCGCAGGGGTTCATAGTCCTAGTGGAGGGAGGGACACTCTACTGACTCTAGCTGAGAGGTACAGGGAGAGGGGTTCCCCCAAAATTGTAGTCCTGGTGGGTGAGTGTAAAGACCGCCCAGAAGAGTGTGGGTTGTGGGACAGAGACAGTCAGATACTGTCTTGCCAGTCTCAGGAGATTGGTGTGGAGTACGTGTGTGAGGCACTGGATGGTAAGGTGAAGGATAGTTTGGTTAACCCTGCTAGGGGGCTGTGTGATCCAATTGTGGGAGAGCATATTGTAAGTCCCTGTTTTCCAGAGCTATGCCAACACCTGTTGGAGAGTGAGTTCTCTGACCGCAGAGAACTCACATTGGAGGCAGACCTTTTGGTGGATTCCAGAGGGTCTGGAGAGGCATTGGGGAGTGACCCTGTGGGGAGAGGCTCAGGTATCTTCCAACCCAGAGTGGTGGAAGTGGTGCAGAGTAGCCCAGCTAGGTCCCCTGGTAGTGGGAGGGGTGTAGGGGCTCACGTCCTGTCTCAGTGGAGAAGGAGTGAGTGTGGGGCTGCGTGCCCCCAGGTGCCTGAAACCCAGTCTCAGAGCCTGGATGGTTCTTTAAGGGAACACCAGGCGGGGAGCCTAGGCTGTCCTGATGGGCTGCCCGTTGAGGGGGATCCCCTAGTGTCTGGTGAGCTGGGAGTGTCTGTAAGCAGGCCTCCATCAGTTCTGGTGCCTGGCAGTACCGCTCCAGTTGGGACGGTGCAGAGGTCCAGATTGAGGGGTGAGAGGGGGAAAGAGTCCCCAGTGGAAAAACCAGTGGGTCAGGGGCCAGCCAGAAGGGCTGCGTCACCCGTGAGTGACCATGGTGACACCACTTCTGTCCTGGGGGATCTTCAGACACTGTCAGATGGACAGGGGTCGGGAGATCAGCGCCAGGCAGACTGTCACACGACACATGAGTTATGTGTCACCCTCAGGGGGAGCATGCGTGCTCCCCGGGAAGTCCTGGTGCGCCAGGCGAGAGTTCAACTGCATGGGTTGGTCCCAGGGTTGGGAAGCCAGGTTCAGGTGTTGTCTGACCTGGAGGGTGGGACTACTGTAATCAGTGTCCTGACCCATGTTGCTTCTGGGGGTACCACGCCAGTTGGGAGTGGGCAGTACTCTGGAAGGGGGTGCAGAGGGAGGGAGTCCTCGCCTCTGACCCCGGCTCAACTGAAGGGTTTAGACCCTAGGTCGGAGGGCCAGGTTCAGGGTGTCCCCCCTGACCTGGACGCCCAGTTGCAGGATAGAACACCTGAACTGGTGGGCGAATTGCGCAGGACATCTGCCCCAGGTGCCCTGGCAATTCTGGAAGGGGGTACCACTCCAGGTGGGAGGGTACAGAGCCCCAAGGAGAAGGACCGGGTGTGGAGAGGCCACCCCAGTCTGGGGTCCTGCTGCCGGGTACAGTCCTGGGGCTGGTGGGTCAGTGCCAGGATGTCATACCTGACCTGTCAAGGGGGAGGATGGACAAAGGGTGCCAAGCACCTGGGGCTACTGCCCCCGCCCCCTGGCGCCACAGAGGATTGAGAGCCCTGAGAGGCATACGGCCTGGGTCTCATCCCTGACTACTGTCAGTGGCCACTGTAGCATTTTGTTGTCTGTCTGTTGGGACACACCTGTGGGCCAGTTAAGGTTAGGTGCTGCACAGGTGGTGTCCATAGGTGAGGAGAAGGGTTCCCCATGGATTGGCTTGGTGGGCCCTGAGAGTATGGACAGAGGGAGTCCCATAGGTTCAGATTGGCGTAGAAATGGAGTCTGCCCCTGCAATTGCGCGCCAGGTCCTTGTTCTATCGCCCCAAGCAGGGAAGACCATCACGGTTGTGATTGGTCTACCCTGCGTTTTGGCTGGAAGGGGGTTGTGTTGGACTTGGCCCTTTTTGCAGGGTCATCCCTAAACTTTTTGCCTTCCTCCTGTATTTTTTCTGACCTGTTGTTGGCTGTTTTATGACTCTGGGCACCTTACCACTGCTGACCAGTGCTAAGGTGCATATGCTCTCCCTATGGTAAAATGTATACATTGATTGGTGTCCATGTTTGGCTTATTGGATTTACTGTCAGTCCCCAGTAAAGTGCACCAGGAGTGCCAGGGCTTGTGAATGCCAATGCTGCTAGTGGGCCTGCAGCGCTGGTTGCGCCACCCACAGAAAGCAGCCTTGTAAAATGTGTCTAGGGTCTGCCACCGCAGACCCTGTGCGCGGTCTGGGACCGTCGCGCTGACTACGCAAGTGCCCCCACTTGCCAGTCCCTAAACCTTCCCTTACCTACATATTAGCCACCCCTCTGGTAGGCCCAAGGGCAGGGTGCATTGTAGGCATAAGGTAGGACATGCCCTGATGTGTGTGGCATGTCTTAGTAGTGAATTACAGCCATTTTCGTTTTTCACTATTGAAGGCTACCTGCTCTCCATAGGCCAGAATGGGCTGCTGGAGTCACTACACGCTGTGACCCCAGTGGACTCAGAGAGCATGGTAGAATGTCAAGTTTAGTATGCCTGAACTCAGAATAATAAAATACTTCTTGTAGTCAAGTTTATTTTAATATCCTGGGTTTGTAAATACTACTTTTAGAAAGTTAGTATTTACTGACCTGGCCATTTCAGTCCGCCTCTGCGGTGTGTGTGTGTTCTGGCTAGCAACAGTAAGGAGCAGGGTTGGGGAATCCCCAGAGACAGGCTGGCTGCCAGGTGGTGGGTAGAGAGATTACACCAGGATGGGTGGGAGGAGTACACCTTGACTCTTGAATAGACCTGTGCTCTGCCACCACAAAGCCGGCTCCGCCCCCTGTGGAGCGGCTGATGTCTCTGCCCTGCTGCTGAAAGGAAAGAGCAGAGTCACCATAACAAAGTGCTCCAGAACTGGACTGAGCCAGGCCCAGGCCCCCTGGCGCTAAAGAACAAAAGAATCACTGTATAAAAGTAGGAGCCTGGCTCCTAAGAAATCAGAATCCTGTTTTACCACAAAGAACCTCTGCCCGACTAGAAGGAGAAGAAGACGCTAGAGGAGCTGGCCTGCTGCTTGCCTTGCTGAGAAAGGAGAGGAAGAGACTACTGAAAAGACTTTGCTGCTTTGTGCTTTAAACATTCTCCAAGGGCTTGATCTGAGCTTACCCCCTGAACTGAACCCCAGGACCAGTGGGTTCTCTGTGCTTTTGCTCGTCCTCCGATTCGAGCCGTGTGTGCATCCCGCTGGAAAGAGACTGCGCCCCTCAACGCCCCTCCTAGGGCCGTGACACTCAGGAGCTTGCCTGCCTCAACCCCGTGAGAGCCTCGCTCCGTCCGGAGCCGCTCTCTGTCCCCGGGCTAGGTTGCCTGCACCCCTGTCACCGCCTGCCACTGGAGCGCGCTGAACGCGCTATCACCCCTCCCGCCGGAAACCGTCCGGCGACTGTGATCGGGTCATCCAGCTGCACTGACCGTGCCCTGTGACCCCGCTTCGCTATCCCCGGACACCTCAGGCCGCGCCGCCCCCGCTGTGGAGACACCCCCTACACCGCCGTGCTGAGGGTCGCTGGCCGCGCCTGCTTACCTGCCCACACCCGCTGATCGAGGACCCAAGACCACTTCCCAAGCTGAGAGTCGCACCGACCTGTGCCGACTCTCCACATCACTGAAGAAGTTCCAGTATCGGGCTCGGGGCCCGCAACGCCTTATTTCCCCGTTCGCAGGAGTCGATCTCTGTAAGTACTGGAACCACAAGTAACATTTGCAAGAGACTACAAAGTATCCATTTGAAGCTACGAACAAAGAACATTTGCCTGCTTTACAACCTGGTGGCATAGCGAAAACGTTATTGGTCTTGTGATAAGTCTGCTGAGATATATATACCTATTTTTACATAAAGAAGCGTATTTTTCTACATATCCAAGTCTGGTGTCCGTTTCTGGGGGGATTGATGTATTTACTGTATGTATGATTGTAAGTGCTTAACCAACAACGCCTGAGGAATCGCCTTGGCTGCTCACGCCACGCACCTAGAGGGTGAGCAAGGGTCATTCACGAGGGGTTATCCTGCGCCCTGATGTAGAGGAGAGGGTTCCTGCTTGACACAAGGGCAACCTTGCGCCAACCAGAGACCCCCAAGTCTAACATACCCTAAATCCTAAAACAAGATACCCTACACTACACAAACACCAATCACTACCCTAAACCACTACCCCAGCACGACCCCCTACACTACACAAACACCACTGTACTACCCTAAATCCTATAACACGACCCCCTACATTGCACATACACCATTAGACTACCCTAAACCCTTAAACCCTACCTCCAGCACAACTCCCTGCACTACACAAACACCACTGCACTACCATAAACCCTAAAACACTACCCCAGCACAACCCCCTACACTACACAAACACCACAGTACTACCCTAAATCACGACCCCCTACACTACACAAACACCACTTCACTACCATAAACCACTACCCCAGCACGACCCTCTACACTACACAAACATTACTGTACTACCCTAAATCCTAAAACACGACCCCCTACACTACACAAACACCACTGTACTACCCTAAATCCTAAAACACTACCCCCCGAACGACCCCTTACACTACACAAACACCACAGAACTACCCTATACCCTAAAACACTACCCCAGCACGACCTTTATACTACCCAAACAACACTCCACTACCCTAAACCCTAAAACACTTACACCAGCACGACCCCCTACACCACACAAACACCACTGCACTACCCAAAACCTTAAAACACTACCCCAGTACGACTCCCTACACTACCCAAACACCACTGCACTACCCTAAACCCTTAAACACTACCCCTACACTACACAAACACCACTGCACTATCCTAAACCCTAAAACACTACCCCAGCACGACCCCCTACACTTCACAAACACCACTACACTACTCTAAACCCATAAACACTACCCCCAGCACGACCCCCTATACTACCCAAACACCACTGCACTACCCTTAACCCTAAAACACTACCCCTACACTACACAAACACCACTGCAATACCCTAAACCCTAAAACACTATCTCCAGCACGACCCCCTACACTACACGAACACCACTGTACTACCCTGTTGGACTTGGCCCTTTTTGCAGGGTCATCCCTAAACTTTTTGCCTTCCTCCTGTATTTTTTCTGACCTGTTGTTGGCTGTTTTATGACTCTGGGCACCTTACCACTGCTGACCAGTGCTAAGGTGCATATGCTCTCCCTATGGTAAAATGTATACATTGATTGGTGTCCATGTTTGGCTTATTGGATTTACTGTCAGTCCCCAGTAAAGTGCACCAGGAGTGCCAGGGCTTGTGAATGCCAATGCTGCTAGTGGGCCTGCAGCGCTGGTTGCGCCACCCACAGAAAGCAGCCTTGTAAAATGTGTCTAGGGTCTGCCACCGCAGACCCTGTGCGCGGTCTGGGACCGTCGCGCTGACTACGCAAGTGCCCCCACTTGCCAGTCCCTAAACCTTCCCTTACCTACATATTAGCCACCCCTCTGGTAGGCCCAAGGGCAGGGTGCATTGTAGGCATAAGGTAGGACATGCCCTGATGTGTGTGGCATGTCTTAGTAGTGAATTACAGCCATTTTCGTTTTTCACTATTGAAGGCTACCTGCTCTCCATAGGCCAGAATGGGCTGCTGGAGTCACTACACGCTGTGACCCCAGTGGACTCAGAGAGCATGGTAGAATGTCAAGTTTAGTATGCCTGAACTCAGAATAATAAAATACTTCTTGTAGTCAAGTTTATTTTAATATCCTGGGTTTGTAAATACTACTTTTAGAAAGTTAGTATTTACTGACCTGGCCATTTCAGTCCGCCTCTGCGGTGTGTGTGTGTTCTGGCTAGCAACAGTAAGGAGCAGGGTTGGGGAATCCCCAGAGACAGGCTGGCTGCCAGGTGGTGGGTAGAGAGATTACACCAGGATGGGTGGGAGGAGTACACCTTGACTCTTGAATAGACCTGTGCTCTGCCACCACAAAGCCGGCTCCGCCCCCTGTGGAGCGGCTGATGTCTCTGCCCTGCTGCTGAAAGGAAAGAGCAGAGTCACCATAACAAAGTGCTCCAGAACTGGACTGAGCCAGGCCCAGGCCCCCTGGCGCTAAAGAACAAAAGAATCACTGTATAAAAGTAGGAGCCTGGCTACTAAGAAATCAGAATCCTGTTTTACCACAAAGAACCTCTGCCCGACTAGAAGGAGAAGAAGACGCTAGAGGAGCTGGCCTGCTGCTTGCCTTGCTGAGAAAGGAGAGGAAGAGACTACTGAAAAGACTTTGCTGCTTTGTGCTTTAAACATTCTCCAAGGGCTTGATCTGAGCTTGCCCCCTGAACTGAACCCCAGGACCAGTGGGTTCTCTGTGCTTTTGCTCGTCCTCCGATTCGAGCCGTGTGTGCATCCCGCTGGAAAGAGACTGCGCCCCTCAACGCCCCTCCTAGGGCCGTGACACTCAGGAGGTTGCCTGCCTCAAATCCGTGAGAGCCTCGCTCCGTCCGGAGCCGCTCTCTGTCCCCGGGCTAGGTTGCCTGCACCCCTGTCACCGCCTGCCACTGGAGCGCGCTGAACGCGCTATCACCCCTCCCGCCGGAAACCGTCCGACGACTGTGATCTACGCCGGGTCATCCAGCTGCACTGACCGTGCCCTGTGACCCCGCTTCGCTATCCCCGGACACCTCAGGCCGCGCCGCCCCCGCTGTGGAGACCCCCCCTGCACCGCCGTGCTGAGGGTCGCTGGCTGCGCCTGCCTACCTGCCCACACCCGCTGATCGAGGACCCAAGACCACTTCCCAAGCTGAGAGTCGCACCGACCTGTGCCGACTCTCCACATCACTGAAGAAGTTCCAGTATCGGGCTCGGGGCCCGCAACGCCTTATTTCCCCGTTCGCAGGAGTCGATCTCTGTAAGTACTGGAACCACAAGTAACATTTGCAAGAGACTACAAAGTATCCATTTGAAGCTACGAACAAAGAACATTTGCCTGCTTTACAACCTGGTGGCATAGCGAAAACGTTATTGGTCTTGTGATAAGTCTGCTGAGATATATATACCTATTTTTACATAAAGAAGCGTATTTTTCTACATATCCAAGTCTGGTGTCCGTTTCTGGGGGGATTGATGTATTTACTGTATGTATGATTGTAAGTGCTTAACCAACAACGCCTGAGGAATCGCCTTGGCTGCTCACGCCACGCACCTAGAGGGTGAGCAAGGGTCATTCACGAGGGGTTATCCTGCGCCCTGACGTAGAGGAGAGGGTTCCTGCTTGACACAAGGGCAACCTTGCGCCAACCAGAGACCCCCAAGTCTAACATACCCTAAATCCTAAAACAAGATACCCTACACTACACAAACACCAAGCACTACCCTAAACCACTACCCCAGCACGACCCCCTACACTACACAAACACCACTGTACTACCCTAAATCCTATAACACGACCCCCTACATTGCACATACACCACTAGACTACCCTAAATCCTAAAACACTACCCCCAGAAAGACCCCCTACACTACACAAACACCACAGCACTACCCTAAACCCTAAAACACTACCCCCAGCACGACCCCCTATACTACCCAAAACACACTCCACTACCCTAAACCCTACAACACTTAACCCAGCTTGACCCCCTACACCACACAAACACAACTACAGTACCCTAAACCCTAAAACACTATCCCCAGAATGACCCCCTACACTACACAAACACTACTACACTACCCTAAAACACTACCCCCAGCACGGCCCCTACACTACACAAACACCACTGCACTACCCTAAACCCTAAAACACTATTCCCAGTACGACCCCCTACACTACACAAACACCACTGTACTACCCTAAACCCTAAAACACTACCCCCAGCACGAACCCCTTCACTACTGTTAGATCTGGGGGTCTCTAGTTGGCAGAGGTAAGTACTTTAGACCAAATAGGGACCCTTGCTTCTAGTCAGGGTACAGGGACAAACACGGTAGATAACCCCTGCTCACCCTCTAGGTAGCTTGGCTCGAGGAGACAGGCTTATCTCCAAGGCAATGTATAACGTATTTGCAAGTAACAACCACAATGACCCCCCCCCCCCGGTACACCACAAATGTAGACCACACAGGTGAGTATGTCAAAAATATAACTTTATCTAGTGTAGCAGGAGAAAAGACGATCACTTACAGGGTAATTGCACATAAGCTTAATGGTTCCACTAGGTTACTAGGAAGTTTCTTCTATGTTAAGAACAGTCTCAAGTCTCTACTCGCTATCATAGGGGGTATTACAGCAGGGCTGTAATACCCAGTCAGCTCTTCTCACTGTGCGCGTCAAGCCGCAGCTTCAGCGTGGGCAGATTCTTCCTTGACAACCCCGGCCTGTCCCGTCCGCCCTTCCGCCCGCTCTCGACAATCCAACGAGCGGCGGAAAGGCAGTGCGGCCCTTCTCTTCCTGGGTTCACAGGCTGGGGGCACGCTGGAGGCACTCGCTGCTCCTTCGATGAAGACGGGTCACGCAGGTGACTCGGGCACCACTCCGCCGGCTTCTCGGGACGTCCTGATGTCACTGGCCAATCCCGGCTTCAGCGAGGGGGGCTCGATCCTCTCAACCAATGAGAGGGCAGCAGCGTCTCAGGATGTCTCGATGACGCTGGCCAATCCCAGCGCGGCGTTAGTGAGGGGGCTCCACCCTCTCAACCAATGAGAGGGCAGCGGGCTCGATCTTCGCGTCGGGAGCGTCGGCAAGGTATGGCGAGATTGCGGGGCGATGTGCGGCCCTCAGACGGTGCAAAACTCTTACGGCAACAGGGATTAGAGGGTGCTGGACACGGCCGGGCCGCCCTCAGGGTCTCCGTTGATGGTGCAAGGCAGGATTCATGAGGGGAGGCCACACAGTCCTCCGATCCTCGCAAAAGCCGTGTGTCGATGCGCACACCGATCGGGAGTTTCAGCAGTCGTTGGCAAGTTTACGCTCCAGGCCGGTACAGCGCGATCTTAATAGCGTAGTTCAGTTTCTGGGGAACCTTTTAACCCTGGGTTCCAGGACAGGAGACCAGCTCTTCTCAGGCCCTTGGAGATTCAGTTGTAGACACAGCACACAGCAAAGTCTTAGTAGTTGCAAGTAGGCAGGGGCACAGCACACAGCAAGCCCTTCTTCTCTCCTTCAGTTGAACAGCAGAATAGGTCAGCCCTTGAAGCACACAGCAAGGCAATCTTCCTTCAGTTCTTCAGCGGTCCTTCTTCTGGCAGAGGTTCCTCTTGGACGTAGAATCTAAAAATCTGTTGTCAGGGGTCCTGTACTTATACCCCTAAAAGTCTTTGAAGTCTTTGTGCAAGTGGGTCCTGAGCCCGGTCTGATCCAGTTCTGGGTGTTGCTGGAGCACTTTGTTTTCCTGGCTTCTTCTTTCCTTTCAGAGTGAGGGGCAGAGTCGTCAGCCGCCCAGCAGGAGGTGGAGCCAGCAGTGTGGCAGGCAGGCACAGCCCTATTCACTCCCAGGTGCTATCTCCTCCCTCCACTCTACTTGCAAATACATTCATTCAGCAAAGGGCTGACTCATCCAACCTCCTGGGGGCTCCCCAGCTCCTGTCACTCTCAAACCAGACAGTCAATCCACAAGCATGCCCAGGCACACAGAAGAGTCAGACAAGAGAACAGCTACTCTCTAAAAAGTACTGTTCTCCAACTCAGGATTTAAAAACAACCTCTCCTAAAAGATGTGTTATTAA
This sequence comes from Triturus cristatus, assembly GCF_964204655.1. NCBI lineage: Eukaryota > Metazoa > Chordata > Amphibia > Caudata > Salamandridae > Triturus > Triturus cristatus. The sequence continues at coordinate 1,170,753,682 of NC_140579.1, read as the reverse complement.
ATGCTGAGCTCAGGGATATCAAACACTCATGTCTTATCTTGTTCCTATGAGAAGATAGGCTGATGGCCATTGGCACCAGCCTCCCCCATGTTAGCCTATGGAGCAAGATAACCTTGCAGCAGTGAACACACAAAATGGCCGCTGTTCACTACCAGAGCATGATACCTGCACTAGTACATGCTCTACCTTTTACATACACTGCACCCTGCCCAGGGGGGTACCTTGGGCCTTCCATAGGGATGACTGATGTGCAAAAAAAGGGAAGGGTTAGGCCCGGCCGGTGTGGACACTGGCCGTGAGGACATGGCAGTCCAGGGACTGCAGGCAGGCCTGCGGTGGCAGACCTGAGACACAGTTTAGGGCTACTCGTGTGGGTGGCGCAATCAGCGCTGCAGGCCCACTAGTAGCATCTGTCATCACCAGCCCTGGCACACACAGTGCACTTTACTAGGGACTTCATGGTGATACAAATATGCCAATCAGGTATATCCAATCAATACAATATTTTACACAGGGAGCACTTACACTCTGGCACTGATTAGCAGTGGCAGAGTGTCCAAAGCATCTAAACCAGCAAAAATCCAGGTAGCAGAGGCAAAAGATAGGGGAAAAACCCACACCAAGGATGTCAGGTCTAACACGTGTCCCCTCCAGCTGAAAGTGGGAGAACTACCCACCCTCTTGGGAGTTCTCATCACTAAGGCGGAAAAACCTGGACAGACCATCAGCATTGGCGTGTTCGGTACCGGGACGGTGTTCCACCGTGAAGTCCATTCCCTGTAGGGAGATGGACCACCTCAACAGTTTTGGATTCTCACCCCTCATCTGCATTAACCATCTGAGGGGCCTGTGGTCGGTCTGAACACGGAAGTGAGTCCCAAACAGATAAGGCCTCAGCTTCTTCAGGGCCCAGACCCAGGGCCCAGACCACAGCAAATGCTTCCCTTTCAATAGCACTCCACCTCTGTTCCTTGGGGAGTAGCCTCCTACTAATGAAAGCTACCGGTTGGTCCCCGCCCTCGTCGTCCATCTGTGAGAGTACTGCTCCCACACCTTGCTCTGAAGCATCTGTTTGCACTATGAACTCACTGGAAAAGTCAGGTGCCTTAAGCACTGGTGCTGTGCACATTGCAGTTTTCAGGGCATCAAAAGCAGTTTGACAGGCCTCGGTCCAATTCACTTTCCTGGGCTGATTTCTAGAGGTTAGTTCTGTCAAGGGGGCAACAATGGTGCCATATCCCTTGATGAACCGTCTGTAATACCCGGTGAGTCCTAGAAAGGCTCTCACCTCTGCCTGGGTCTTGGGGGGTTCCCAAGCCAGAATGGTATCAATCTTCGCCTGTAGGGGTGCCACCTGGCCGCTCCCCACCTGGTGTCCCAAATACACCACTGATCCCTGCCCTATCTGGCACTTGCTGGCCTTGATAGTGAGGCCTGCCTTCTGCAGAGCCTTCAACGCTTCACAGAGGTCTTGCAAGTGTTCCTCCCAAGTGGAGCTGAACACAGCAATGTCATCCAAGTATGCGGCGCTGAATTGCTCCAGCCCGGTCAGTACCCGGTTGACCAATCTCTGGAAGGTGGCAGGGGCATTTTTCAATCCAAAGGGCATGACGCGAAACTTGAAATGCCCCTCTGGTGTTGAAAATGGTGACCTCTCTTTTGCCCCCTCAGTTAAGGCAATCTGCCAGTACCCTGAAGTCAAATCAAAGGTGCTGAGATATCTGGCAGCTCCCAACCGATCCACAAGCTCGTCCGCTCTGGGGATGGGGTGCGCGTCAGTCTTGGTGACCGCATTGAGCCCACGGTAGTCCACGCAAAACCGAAGTTCTGGCGGGCCACCGGGTGTAGTAGCTTTCTTGGGAACTAAGACCACTGGGCTAGCCCAGGGACTGCTGGAGGGCTCAATTACCCCTAACGCCAACATCTTGGAAACTTCTTCCTTGATGCTGGCCCTGACCTTGTCAGCTACTCTGTAAAACTTCTGTTTCACCGGTAGACTATCTCCAGTGTCCACATCATGGACGCACCAATTGGTGACACCTGGGGTCAGGGAGAACAGGGAGGCAAACTGACCCAACACCTGGCGACAGTCTCTCTGCTGTTCTGGGGTCAGGGTGGGCGAGAGGACCACACCATCCACAGACCCGTCTTGCTCCTTGGCTGCCAGGAGGTCAGGGAGAGGATCGCTATCCTCTTCCCCTCCATCATCTATAGCCATGAGCATTGTCACTTCAGACCTCTCAAAGTGGGGCTTGAGGCGGTTCACATGCAAGACTCTCAGGGGCTGCCTAGGAGTCTTCATGTTGATCAGGTAGGTCACCTCACTCTTGCGCTCTACCACCTCGTATGGCCCGGTCCACTTGTCACGGAGCGCACAAGGCTCCACCGGCGCCATCACCCACACTTTCTGCCCAGGATGAAATTCAACCAGAGTGGTATTCTGGTCGTACCATCTTTTCATCTCTTCCTGGCTGGCTTCTAGGTTCTCCTGAGCGAGCTTCCTGAAGCGCTGTGTCTGGTTGCGGATGGCCAGCACATAGCTGAACACATCCTGGGGGGTTTCCCCACGGGATTTCTCCCACCCCTCCTTCACCAGTGTGAGAGGTCCTCTAACAGGGTGGCCATACAGCAGTTCAAAGGGACTGAACCCTAAGGACTTCTGAGGCACCTCCCTGTAGGCAAACAACAGGCATGGTAACAAGACGTCCCACTTCCGTCTCATGGGCTCCGCTAGGCCCATAATCATACCTTTCAGGGTGCGGTTGAACCTTTCAACCAACCCATTTCCTTGAGGGTGGTAAGGTGTGGTGAACTTATAAGTTACCCCACACTCCTCCCACAGAGACTTCATGTACCTAGAGATGAAGTTGGTACCCCGGTCGGAGACCACCTCTCTGGGGAACCCCACGCGGGAAAAGATCCCCATCAATGCACGGCCCACCACGGGGGCTGTGATTGTCCTGAGAGGGACTGCTTCCGGGTACCGGGTGGCGTGGTCCACCAAGACCAGGATGAACCTGTTGCCTAAGGCAGTCTTGGGGACCAAGGGCCCTACGATATCAATGCCCACCCGCTCAAAAGGGGAGCTCACCACAGGAAAAGGTTGGAGGGGTGCCACGCACTTTCCTCCGCTCTTACCACTGGCTTGGCATGTTTGGCAAGACTTACAAAAGGTACTGACGTGCTTCTTCATCTGGGGCCAGTAAAAGTGGGTGACAAGCCTGTGATAGGTTTTGTCTTGCCCCAGATGTCCTGCGAGAGGCACGTCATGAGCCAGACCCAGTAAGAAGTTCCTGAAGCGCTCGGGTACCACCAGCACACGGGCTGCACCGGGCTCAGCAAACTTAGGCTCACTATAAAGTAAGTCATCCTCCCAGTAAATCAAATGTTCCTTGGACCCTAGGCCTGCTGCCTGGTCTGCAGCCTGCTGCCGCACACCAATGAGAGAAGGGCACTCCTTCTGAGCCTGGCAGAATTCCTCCCTGGAGGGACCACCCTCTTGCTGCCAATGGGTCTGCTCAGGCAATTCCCCCAGTTCGGCCACCTGTTCCCCTGTAGGTTCCAGGGCATCCCCTTCAGGTTCTGCTTCCTCCTGGACCGTGGGAACAGTGGGGGCCGGTTTCCCACGCCCTCTGCCCCTTCCTCTCCTGGCAGGTTCCTGGGCCATTGTTCCAGGCTCCAGTTCTACTGATCCACCCTTACTGGCTGTCATGGCACGTGTGGATACACAGATCCACACTGGCAGACCTAACATTTCCAAGTGAGTTCTGTGCTCTACGTCCTTCCATGGAGAACTCTCCAGGTCGTTACTCAACAGACAATCTACCGGCAAGGCATCACTGACACAGACTTCCAAGGTACCAGAGACCGCCCCCCCATGTAAAGGGAACACGCGCCATCTTGCAGAGGCACACTGAGGTGTCAGCTGCCACTACTGGGCGGAGTACATTGGGAATGACTTGCTCTTCAGGCACCCACTGGCACCGGACAGATGTCACACTGGCCCCGGTGTCTCTCAGAGCCTCTATCTCCCTCCCATTGATGGTCACCTTCTGCCCGTATTTTTTAGTGTTAGCGGGTATCAAGGTATCCTGGACCATCTCTTGGTCTCCTAAAGAGACAAGGGTCATCATAGCTAATCCCTCCTCCCCACTGGAAATCAAATCCCCTCCCAAAGCTACACTAGCTAACCCTGGGACTGGAGCAGCAGCTGGTGCTGGGGGTTTCTTGGGACATTTAGGGGCGATGTGCCCCACTTCCCTACAAGCATAGCAAGTAGGCGGTGGTCTGTTGTCCTGTCTGCCCTTATGGGGCCAAGACTTCTTAGGCTTGGGGGCTTGGGACTCCTTTTCCTGGGAACTGTTTTGGGGCCCTTTAGAGAACTCCTTACTGTTACCCTTGTCCTCCCCACCTTTCTGCTGGGGACCCTGTCCACCCTTGGCTGGGATACTTACCACCCCTTTGTTGACCCTGGTGCTAGTCCAGCGGTCTGCCTCTTTAGCAAGCTCACTGGGATCAGTTAACTTGCTGTCTAAAAGATGCTGGCGCAGCTCTGGAACACATAGACTACTCAAGTGCTCCCAACTAATCAAGTGACACAACCCCACATAATCAGTAACTTTGCTGCCCTTTATCCAACCTTCCAGTGCACGCGTGTACATACTCACACACTCCACCCAAGTACTTGAATCAAGTTTCTTGAAGTTCCTAAACTTCTGGCGGTACTGTTGTGGTGTAAGCCCATACCTGAGGCATAAGGCCACCTTCATAGTGGGGTAGATTAAGGTACCTGCTGCTTCTAAGGGTGCTAAGACATCCCTCCCAGTGGCCTCAAAATGCTTCCACAAACCTGCCCCCCAACTCTTTTCAGGCACTTCATTCATCTTCAAGGCAAGCTCAAAGGATCTAAACCATGCATAGATATCTTCACCCCTCTGATAATTCTGCACCAAATCTTTTGGTATGTATACTTTACCCGCCTGTACTGGTTGTGCGCTGCCACCATTAGGACTGGAATCCACCTGTTTGGCTTTAATGTCCAGCTCTCTCATGCTCAACTCATGAGCCAACTGGAGTTTTCTCTCTTCCAAAGCGAGAGCATTCCGCCTCTCTTTCGCCTTCTTCTCACTGTCAAGGCGCAATTTTCTTTCCTCCGCTTGAGCTTTGAGTTTAAAAAGTTCAATCTCATGGGCCCTAATCCTCTGATTCTCCTCCAGCTCCTCTGGAGAGAGGCCCCTACTGGAAGGGGTGCTGCCAGCCCTAGATGCTGGCCTATTCACTGGCAAATCACTGGATCCAAATCCATGCTCCTGTGCACCGTCCTCTCCAGTCAAATCCTCTGGCGCAACATGTTTGGCCTCCCACCAGGCCCTTAGAGCTTTCTGTAGCTCTTCTTTGTTAGTGCTGCCCTTCACTGGGCATCCTAGCTGCTTGCAGAATTGCTTCAGCTGCTCCTTTTTGTATGTGAGCAACTCCTTTACTTCAAATTGCAATTCCATCTCCTCGCCTACTCCGTTCAGAGACATGATGCTTCCTAGGTCTTCCAAAAATAGGTTTCAAAAAAACTTTGTGCAATATGTAACTGCTAACTAGACTAGTGATGTACAGAGAATCACTGCAGGTCAAGTGCAAATACTGGTTCTAATCCGCACCGCTGACCACCAATGTTAGATCTGGGGGTCTCTAGTTGGCAGAGGTAAGTACCTTAGACCAAATAGGGACCCTTGCTTCTAGTCAGGGTACAGGGACACACACGGTAGATAACCCCTGCTCACCCTCTAGGTAGCTTGGCTCGAGCAGACAGGCTTATCTCCAAGGCAATGTGTAACGTATTTGCAAGTAACAACCACAATGACCCCCCCCGGTACACCACAAATGTAGACCACACAGGTGAGTATATCAAAAATATAACTTTATCTAGTGTAGCAGGAGAAAAGACGATCACTTACAGGGTAATTGCACATAAGCTAAATGGTTGCACTAGGTTACTAGGAAGTTTCTTCTATGTTAAGAACAGTCTCAAGTCTCTACTCGCTATCATAGTGGCTATTACAGCAGGGCTGTAATACCCAGTCAGCTCTTCTCACTGTGCGCTCCAAGCTGCAGCTTCAGCGTGGGCAGATTCGTCCTTGACAACCCCGGCTTGTCCCGTCCGCCCTTCCGCCCGATCTCGACAATCCAACGAGCGGCGGGAAGGCAGTGCGGCCCTTCTCTTCCTGGGTTCACAGGCTGGGGGCACGCTGGAGGCACTCGCTGCTCCTTCGATGAAGACGGGTCACGCAGGTGACTCGGGCACCACTCTGCCGGCTTCTCGGGACGTCCTGATGTCACTGGCCAATCCCAGCGCGGCTTCAGCGAGGGGGGCTCGATCCTCTCAACCAATGAGAGGGCAGCGGCTTCTCAGGATGTCTCGATGACGCTGGCCAATCCCAGCGCGGCGTTAGTGAGGGGGCTCGATCCTCTCAACCAATGAGAGGGCAGCGGGCTCGATCTTCGCCTCGGGAGTGTCGGCAAGGTACGGCGAGATTGCGGGGCGATGTGCGGCCCTCAGACGGTGCAAAACTCTTACGGCAACAGGGATTAGAGGGTGCTGGACACGGCCGGGCCGCCCTCAGGGTCTCCGTTGATGGTGCAAGGCAGGATTCACGAGGGGAGGCCACACAGTCCTCCGACCCTCGCAAAAGCCGTGTGTCGATGCGCACACCGATCGGGAGTTTCAGCAGTCGTTGGCAAGTTTACGCTCCAGGCCGGTACAGCGCGATCTTAATAGCGTAGTTCAGTTTCTGGGGAACCTTTTAACCCTGGGTTCCAGGACAGGAGGCCAGCTCTTCTCAGGCCCTTGGAGATTCAGTTGTAGACACAGCACACAGCAAAGTCTTAGTAGTTGCAAGTAGGCAAGGGCACAGCACACAGCAAGCCCTTCTTCTCTCCTTCAGTTGAACAGCAGAACAGGTCAGCCCTTGGAGCACACAGCAAGGCAATCTTCCTTCAGTTCTTCAGCGGTCCTTCTTCTGGCAGAGGTTCCTCTTGGACGTAGAATCTAAAAATCTGTTGTCAGGGGTCCTGTACTTATACCCCTAAAAGTCTTTGAAGTCTTTATGCAAGTGGGTCCTGAGCCCGGTCTGATCCAGTTCTGGGTGTTGCTGGAGCACTTTGTTTTCCTGGCTTCTTCTTTCCTTTCAGAGTGAGGGGCAGATTGGTCAGCCGCCCAGCAGGAGGTGGAGCCAGCAGTGTGGCAGGCAGGCACAGCCCTATTCACTCCCAGGTGCTATCTCCTCCCTCCACTCTACTTGCAAATGCATCCATTCAGCAAAGGGCTGACTCATCCAACCTCCTGGGGGCTCCCCAGCCCCTGTCACTCTCAAACCAAAACCAAATAGTCAATCCACAAGCATGCCCAGGCACACAGAAGGGTCAGACAAGAGAACAGCTACTCTTTAAAAAGTACTGTTCTACAACTCAGGATTTAAAAACAACCTCTCCTAAAAGATGTGTTATTAAATGCTAAGCTCAGGGATATCAAACACTCATGTCTTATCTTGTTCCTATGAGAAGATAGGCTGATGGCAGGGGCATTTTTCAATCCAAAGGGCATGACGCGAAACTGGAAATGCCCCTCTGGTGTTGAAAATGCCGACCTCTCTTTTGCCCCCTCAGTTAAGGCAATCTGCCAGTACCCTGAAGTCAAATCAAAGGTGCTGAGATATCTGGCAGCTCCCAACCGATCCACAAGCTCGTCCGCTCTGGGGATGGGGTGCGCGTCAGTCTTGGGGACCGCATTGAGCCCACGGTAGTCCACACAAAACCGAAGTTCTGGCGGGCCACCGGGTGTAGTAGCTTTCTTGGGAACTAAGACCACTGGGCTAGCCCAGGGACTGCTGGAGGGCTCAATTACCCCTAACACCAACATCTTGGAAATTTCTTCCTTGATGCTGGCCCTGACCTTGTCAGCTACTCTGTAAAACTTCTGTTTCACCGGTAGACTATCTCCAGTGTCCACATCATTGACGCACCAATTGGTGACACCTGGGGTCAGGGAGAACAGGGAGGCAAACTGACCCAACACCTGGCGACAGTCTCTCTGCTGTTCTGGGGTCAGTGTGGGCGAGAGGACCACACCATCCACAGACCCGTCTTGCTCCTTGGCTGCCAGGAGGTCAGGGAGAGGATCGCTATCCTCTTCCCCTCCATCATCTATAGCCATGAGCATTGTCACTTCAGACCTCTCAAAGTGGGGCTTGAGGCGGTTCACATGCAAGACTCTCAGGGGCTGCCTAGGAGTCTTCATGTTGATCAGGTAGGTCACCTCACTCTTGCGCTCTACCACCTCGTATGGCCCGGTCCACTTGTCACGGAGCGCACAAGGCTCCACCGGCGCCATCACCCACACTTTCTGCCCAGGATGAAATTCAACCAGAGTGGTATTCTGGTCGTACCATCTTTTCATCTCTTCCTGGCTGGCTTCTAGGTTCTCCTGAGCGAGCTTCCTGAAGCGCTGTGTCTGGTTGCGGATGGCCAGCACATAGCTGAACACATCCTGGGAGGTTTCCCCACAGGATTTCTCCCACCCCTCCTTCACCAGTGTGAGAGGTCCTCTAACAGGGTGGCCATACAGCAGTTCAAAGGGACTGAACCCTAAGGACTTCTGAGGCACCTCCCTGTAGGCAAACAACAGGCATGGTAACAAGACGTCCCACTTCCGTCTCATGGGCTCCGCTAGGCCCATAATCATACCTTTCAGGGTGCGGTTGAACCTTTCAACCAACCCATTACCTTGAGGGTGGTAAGGTGTGGTGAACTTATAAGTTACCCCACACTTCTCCCACAGAGACTTCATGTACCTAGAGATGAAGTTGGTACCCCGGTCGGAGACCACCTCTCTGGGGAACACCACGCGGGAAAAGATCCCCATCAATGCACGGCCCACCACGGGGACTGTGATTGTCCTGAGAGGGACTGCTTCCGGGTACCGGGTGGCGTGGTCCACCAAGACCAGGATGAACCTGTTGCCTAAGGCAGTCTTGGGGTCCAGGGGCCCTACGATATCAATGCCCACCCGCTCAAAAGGGGAGCTCACCACAGGAAAAGGTTAGAGGGGTGCCACGCACTTTCCTCCGCTCTTACCACTGGCTTGGCATGTTTGGCAAGACTTACAAAAGGTACTGACGTGCTTCTTCATCTGGGGCCAGTAAAAGTGGGTGACAAGCCTGTGATAGGTTTTGTCTTGCCCCAGATGTCCTGCGAGAGGCACGTCATGAGCCAGACCCAGTAAGAAGTTCCTGAAGCGCTCGGGTACCACCAGCACACGGGCTGCACCGGGCTCAGCAAACTTAGGCTCACTATAAAGTAAGTCATCCTCCCAGTAATTCAAATGTTCCTTGGACCCTAGGCCTGCTGCCTGGTCTGCAGCCTGCTGCCGCACACCAATGAGAGAAGGGCACTCCTTCTGAGCCTGGCAGAATTCCTTCCCGGAGGGACCACCCTCTTGCTGCCAATGGGTCAGCTCAGGCAATTCCCCCAGTTCGGCCACCTGTTCCCCTGTAGGTTCCAGGGCATCCCCCTCAGGTTCTGCTTCCTCCTGGACCGTGGGAACAGTGGGGGCCGGTTTCCCACGCCCTCTGCCCCTTCCTCTCCTGGCAGGTTCCTGGGCCATTGTTCCAGGCTCCAGTTCTACTGATCCACCCTTACTGGCTGTCATGGCACGTGTGGATACACAGATCCACGCTGGCAGACCTAACATTTCCAAGTGAGTTCTGTGCTCTACGTCCTTCCATGGAGAACTTTTCAGGTCGTTACCCAACAGACAATCTACCTGCAAGGCATCACTGACACAGACTTCCAAGGTACCAGAGACCCCCCCCCATGTAAAGGGAACACGCGCCATCTTGCAGAGGCGCACTGAGGTGTCAGCTGCCACTACTGGGCGGAGTACATTGGGAATGACTTGCTCTTCAGACACCCACTGGCACCGGACAGACGTCACACTGGCCCCGGTGTCTCTCAGAGGCTCTATCTCCCTCCCATTGATGGTCACCTTCTGCCCGTATTTTTTAGTGTTAGCGGGTATCAAGGTATCCTGGACCATCTCTTGGTCTCCTAAAGAGACAAGGGTCATCATAGCTAATCCCTCCTCCCCACTGGAAATCAAATCCCCTCCCAAAGTTACACTAGCTAACCCTGGGACTGGAGCAGCAGCTAGTGCTGGGGGTTTCTTGGGACATTTAGGGGCGATGTGCCCCACTTCCCTACAAGCATAGCAAGTAGGCGGTGGTCTGTTGTCCTGTCTGCCCTTATGGGGCCAAGACTTCTTAGGCTTGGGGGCTTGGGACTCCTTTTCCTGGGAACTGTTTTGGGGCCCTTTAGGGAACTCCTTACTGTTACCCTTGTCCTCCCCACCTTTCTGCTGGGGACCCTGTCCACCCTTGGCTGGGATACTTACCATCCCTTTGTTGACCCTGGTGCTAGTCCAGCGGTCTGCCTCTTTAGCAAGCTCACTGGGATCAGTTAACTTGCTGTCTAAAAGATGCTGGTGCAGCTCTGGAACACATAGACTACTCAAGTGCTCCCAACTAATCAAGTGACACAACCCCACATAATCAGTAACTTTGCTGCCCTTTATCCAACCTTCCAGTGCACGCGTGTACATACTCACACACTCCACCCAAGTACTTGAATCAAGTTTCTTGAAGTTCCTAAACTTCTGGCGGTACTGTTGTGGTGTAAGCCCATACCTGAGGCATAAGGCCACCTTCATAGTGGGGTAGATTAAGGTACCTGCTGCTTCTAAGGGTGCTAAGACATCCCTCCCAGTGGCCTCAAAATGCTTCCACAAACCTGCCCCCCAACTCTTTTCAGGCACTTCATTCATCTTCAAGGCAAGCTCAAAGGATCTAAACCATGCATAGATATCTTCACCCCTCTGATAATTCTGCACCAAATCTTTTGGTATGTATACTTTACCCGCCTGTACTGGTTGTGCGCTGCCACCATTAGGACTGGAATCCACCTGTTTGGCTTTAATGTCCAGCTCTCTCATGCTCAACTCATGAGCCAACTGGAGTTTTCTCTCTTCCAAAGCGAGAGCATTCCGCCTCTCTTTCGCCTTCTTCTCACTGTCAAGGCGCAATTTTCTTTCCTCCGCTTGAGCTTTGAGTTTAAAAAGTTCAATCTCATGGGCCCTAATCCTCTGATTCTCCTCCAGCTCCTCTGGAGAGAGGCCCCTACTGGAAGGGGTGCTGCCAGCCCTAGATGCTGGCCTATTCACTGGCAAATCACTGGATCCAAATCCATGCTCCTGTGCACCGTCCTCTCCAGTCAAATCCTCTGGCGCAACATGTTTGGCCTCCCACCAGGCCCTTAGAGCTTTCTGTAGCTCTTCTTTGTTAGTGCTGCCCTTCACTGGGCATCCTAGCTGCTTGCAGAATTGCTTCAGCTGCTCCTTTTTGTATGTGAGCAACTCCTTTACTTCAAATTGCAATTCCATCTCCTCGCCTACTCCGTTCAGAGACATGATGCTTCCTAGGTCTTCCAAAAATAGGTTTCAAAAAAACTTTGTGCAATATGTAACTGCTAACTAGACTAGTGATGTACAGAGAATCACTGCAGGTCAAGTGCAAATACTGGTTCTAATCCGCACCGCTGACCACCAATGTTAGATCTGGGGGTCTCTAGTTGGCAGAGGTAAGTACCTTAGACCAAATAGGGACCCTTGCTTCTAGTCAGGGTACAGGGACACACACGGTAGATAACCCCTGCTCACCCTCTAGGTAGCTTGGCTCGAGCAGACAGGCTTATCTCCAAGGCAATGTGTAACGTATTTGCAAGTAACAACCACAATGACCCCCCCCGGTACACCACAAATGTAGACCACACAGGTGAGTATATCAAAAATATAACTTTATCTAGTGTAGCAGGAGAAAAGACGATCACTTACAGGGTAATTGCACATAAGCTAAATGGTTGCACTAGGTTACTAGGAAGTTTCTTCTATGTTAAGAACAGTCTCAAGTCTCTACTCGCTATCATAGTGGCTATTACAGCAGGGCTGTAATACCCAGTCAGCTCTTCTCACTGTGCGCTCCAAGCTGCAGCTTCAGCGTGGGCAGATTCATCCTTGACAACCCCGGCTTGTCCCGTCCGCCCTTCCGCCCGATCTCGACAATCCAACGAGCGGCGGGAAGGCAGTGCGGCCCTTCTCTTCCTGGGTTCACAGGCTGGGGGCACGCTGGAGGCACTCGCTGCTCCTTCGATGAAGACGGGTCACGCAGGTGACTCGGGCACCACTCTGCCGGCTTCTCGGGACGTCCTGATGTCACTGGCCAATCCCAGCGCGGCTTCAGCGAGGGGGGCTCGATCCTCTCAACCAATGAGAGGGCAGCGGCTTCTCAGGATGTCTCGATGACGCTGGCCAATCCCAGCGCGGCGTTAGTGAGGGGGCTCGATCCTCTCAACCAATGAGAGGGCAGCGGGCTCGATCTTCGCCTCGGGAGTGTCGGCAAGGTACGGCGAGATTGCGGGGCGATGTGCGGCCCTCAGACGGTGCAAAACTCTTACGGCAACAGGGATTAGAGGGTGCTGGACACGGCCGGGCCGCCCTCAGGGTCTCCGTTGATGGTGCAAGGCAGGATTCACGAGGGGAGGCCACACAGTCCTCCGACCCTCGCAAAAGCCGTGTGTCGATGCGCACACCGATCGGGAGTTTCAGCAGTCGTTGGCAAGTTTACGCTCCAGGCCGGTACAGCGCGATCTTAATAGCGTAGTTCAGTTTCTGGGGAACCTTTTAACCCTGGGTTCCAGGACAGGAGGCCAGCTCTTCTCAGGCCCTTGGAGATTCAGTTGTAGACACAGCACACAGCAAAGTCTTAGTAGTTGCAAGTAGGCAAGGGCACAGCACACAGCAAGCCCTTCTTCTCTCCTTCAGTTGAACAGCAGAACAGGTCAGCCCTTGGAGCACACAGCAAGGCAATCTTCCTTCAGTTCTTCAGCGGTCCTTCTTCTGGCAGAGGTTCCTCTTGGACGTAGAATCTAAAAATCTGTTGTCAGGGGTCCTGTACTTATACCCCTAAAAGTCTTTGAAGTCTTTATGCAAGTGGGTCCTGAGCCCGGTCTGATCCAGTTCTGGGTGTTGCTGGAGCACTTTGTTTTCCTGGCTTCTTCTTTCCTTTCAGAGTGAGGGGCAGATTGGTCAGCCGCCCAGCAGGAGGTGGAGCCAGCAGTGTGGCAGGCAGGCACAGCCCTATTCACTCCCAGGTGCTATCTCCTCCCTCCACTCTACTTGCAAATGCATCCATTCAGCAAAGGGCTGACTCATCCAACCTCCTGGGGGCTCCCCAGCCCCTGTCACTCTCAAACCAAAACCAAATAGTCAATCCACAAGCATGCCCAGGCACACAGAAGGGTCAGACAAGAGAACAGCTACTCTTTAAAAAGTACTGTTCTACAACTCAGGATTTAAAAACAACCTCTCCTAAAAGATGTGTTATTAAATGCTAAGCTCAGGGATATCAAACACTCATGTCTTATCTTGTTCCTATGAGAAGATAGGCTGATGGCAGGGGCATTTTTCAATCCAAAGGGCATGACGCGAAACTGGAAATGCCCCTCTGGTGTTGAAAATGCCGACCTCTCTTTTGCCCCCTCAGTTAAGGCAATCTGCCAGTACCCTGAAGTCAAATCAAAGGTGCTGAGATATCTGGCAGCTCCCAACCGATCCACAAGCTCGTCCGCTCTGGGGATGGGGTGCGCGTCAGTCTTGGGGACCGCATTGAGCCCACCGTAGTCCACACAAAACCGAAGTTCTGGCGGGCCACCGGGTGTAGTAGCTTTCTTGGGAACTAAGACCACTGGGCTAGCCCAGGGACTGCTGGAGGGCTCAATTACCCCTAACACCAACATCTTGGAAATTTCTTCCTTGATGCTGGCCCTGACCTTGTCAGCTACTCTGTAAAACTTCTGTTTCACCGGTAGACTATCTCCAGTGTCCACATCATTGACGCACCAATTGGTGACACCTGGGGTCAGGGAGAACAGGGAGGCAAACTGACCCAACACCTGGCGACAGTCTCTCTGCTGTTCTGGGGTCAGTGTGGGCGAGAGGACCACACCATCCACAGACCCGTCTTGCTCCTTGGCTGCCAGGAGGTCAGGGAGAGGATCGCTATCCTCTTCCCCTCCATCATCTATAGCCATGAGCATTGTCACTTCAGACCTCTCAAAGTGGGGCTTGAGGCGGTTCACATGCAAGACTCTCAGGGGCTGCCTAGGAGTCTTCATGTTGATCAGGTAGGTCACCTCACTCTTGCGCTCTACCACCTCGTATGGCCCGGTCCACTTGTCACGGAGCGCACAAGGCTCCACCGGCGCCATCACCCACACTTTCTGCCCAGGATGAAATTCAACCAGAGTGGTATTCTGGTCGTACCATCTTTTCATCTCTTCCTGGCTGGCTTCTAGGTTCTCCTGAGCGAGCTTCCTGAAGCGCTGTGTCTGGTTGCGGATGGCCAGCACATAGCTGAACACATCCTGGGAGGTTTCCCCACAGGATTTCTCCCACCCCTCCTTCACCAGTGTGAGAGGTCCTCTAACAGGGTGGCCATACAGCAGTTCAAAGGGACTGAACCCTAAGGACTTCTGAGGCACCTCCCTGTAGGCAAACAACAGGCATGGTAACAAGACGTCCCACTTCCGTCTCATGGGCTCCGCTAGGCCCATAATCATACCTTTCAGGGTGCGGTTGAACCTTTCAACCAACCCATTACCTTGAGGGTGGTAAGGTGTGGTGAACTTATAAGTTACCCCACACTTCTCCCACAGAGACTTCATGTACCTAGAGATGAAGTTGGTACCCCGGTCGGAGACCACCTCTCTGGGGAACACCACGCGGGAAAAGATCCCCATCAATGCACGGCCCACCACGGGGACTGTGATTGTCCTGAGAGGGACTGCTTCCGGGTACCGGGTGGCGTGGTCCACCAAGACCAGGATGAACCTGTTGCCTAAGGCAGTCTTGGGGTCCAGGGGCCCTACGATATCAATGCCCACCCGCTCAAAAGGGGAGCTCACCACAGGAAAAGGTTAGAGGGGTGCCACGCACTTTCCTCCGCTCTTACCACTGGCTTGGCATGTTTGGCAAGACTTACAAAAGGTACTGACGTGCTTCTTCATCTGGGGCCAGTAAAAGTGGGTGACAAGCCTGTGATAGGTTTTGTCTTGCCCCAGATGTCCTGCGAGAGGCACGTCATGAGCCAGACCCAGTAAGAAGTTCCTGAAGCGCTCGGGTACCACCAGCACACGGGCTGCACCGGGCTCAGCAAACTTAGGCTCACTATAAAGTAAGTCATCCTCCCAGTAATTCAAATGTTCCTTGGACCCTAGGCCTGCTGCCTGGTCTGCAGCCTGCTGCCGCACACCAATGAGAGAAGGGCACTCCTTCTGAGCCTGGCAGAATTCCTTCCTGGAGGGACCACCCTCTTGCTGCCAATGGGTCAGCTCAGGCAATTCCCCCAGTTCGGCCACCTGTTCCCCTGTAGGTTCCAGGGCATCCCCCTCAGGTTCTGCTTCCTCCTGGACCGTGGGAACAGTGGGGGCCGGTTTCCCACGCCCTCTGCCCCTTCCTCTCCTGGCAGGTTCCTGGGCCATTGTTCCAGGCTCCAGTTCTACTGATCCACCCTTACTGGCTGTCATGGCACGTGTGGATACACAGATCCACGCTGGCAGACCTAACATTTCCAAGTGAGTTCTGTGCTCTACGTCCTTCCATGGAGAACTTTTCAGGTCGTTACCCAACAGACAATCTACCTGCAAGGCATCACTGACACAGACTTCCAAGGTACCAGAGACCCCCCCCCATGTAAAGGGAACACGCGCCATCTTGCAGAGGCGCACTGAGGTGTCAGCTGCCACTACTGGGCGGAGTACATTGGGAATGACTTGCTCTTCAGACACCCACTGGCACCGGACAGACGTCACACTGGCCCCGGTGTCTCTCAGAGGCTCTATCTCCCTCCCATTGATGGTCACCTTCTGCCCGTATTTTTTAGTGTTAGCGGGTATCAAGGTATCCTGGACCATCTCTTGGTCTCCTAAAGAGACAAGGGTCATCATAGCTAATCCCTCCTCCCCACTGGAAATCAAATCCCCTCCCAAAGTTACACTAGCTAACCCTGGGACTGGAGCAGCAGCTAGTGCTGGGGGTTTCTTGGGACATTTAGGGGCGATGTGCCCCACTTCCCTACAAGCATAGCAAGTAGGCGGTGGTCTGTTGTCCTGTCTGCCCTTATGGGGCCAAGACTTCTTAGGCTTGGGGGCTTGGGACTCCTTTTCCTGGGAACTGTTTTGGGGCCCTTTAGGGAACTCCTTACTGTTACCCTTGTCCTCCCCACCTTTCTGCTGGGGACCCTGTCCACCCTTGGCTGGGATACTTACCATCCCTTTGTTGACCCTGGTGCTAGTCCAGCGGTCTGCCTCTTTAGCAAGCTCACTGGGATCAGTTAACTTGCTGTCTAAAAGATGCTGGTGCAGCTCTGGAACACATAGACTACTCAAGTGCTCCCAACTAATCAAGTGACACAACCCCACATAATCAGTAACTTTGCTGCCCTTTATCCAACCTTCCAGTGCACGCGTGTACATACTCACACACTCCACCCAAGTACTTGAATCAAGTTTCTTGAAGTTCCTAAACTTCTGGCGGTACTGTTGTGGTGTAAGCCCATACCTGAGGCATAAGGCCACCTTCATAGTGGGGTAGATTAAGGTACCTGCTGCTTCTAAGGGTGCTAAGACATCCCTCCCAGTGGCCTCAAAATGCTTCCACAAACCTGCCCCCCAACTCTTTTCAGGCACTTCATTCATCTTCAAGGCAAGCTCAAAGGATCTAAACCATGCATAGATATCTTCACCCCTCTGATAATTCTGCACCAAATCTTTTGGTATGTATACTTTACCCGCCTGTACTGGTTGTGCGCTGCCACCATTAGGACTGGAATCCACCTGTTTGGCTTTAATGTCCAGCTCTCTCATGCTCAACTCATGAGCCAACTGGAGTTTTCTCTCTTCCAAAGCGAGAGCATTCCGCCTCTCTTTCGCCTTCTTCTCACTGTCAAGGCGCAATTTTCTTTCCTCCGCTTGAGCTTTGAGTTTAAAAAGTTCAATCTCATGGGCCCTAATCCTCTGATTCTCCTCCAGCTCCTCTGGAGAGAGGCCCCTACTGGAAGGGGTGCTGCCAGCCCTAGATGCTGGCCTATTCACTGGCAAATCACTGGATCCAAATCCATGCTCCTGTGCACCGTCCTCTCCAGTCAAATCCTCTGGCGCAACATGTTTGGCCTCCCACCAGGCCCTTAGAGCTTTCTGTAGCTCTTCTTTGTTAGTGCTGCCCTTCACTGGGCATCCTAGCTGCTTGCAGAATTGCTTCAGCTGCTCCTTTTTGTATGTGAGCAACTCCTTTACTTCAAATTGCAATTCC
Organism: Triturus cristatus; assembly: GCF_964204655.1. Classification (NCBI taxonomy): domain Eukaryota; kingdom Metazoa; phylum Chordata; class Amphibia; order Caudata; family Salamandridae; genus Triturus; species Triturus cristatus. The sequence goes on along the minus strand of NC_140579.1, from coordinate 1,170,736,218 downwards.
ATCTCCTCGCCTACTCCGTTCAGAGACATGATGCTTCCTAGGTCTTCCAAAAATAGGTTTCAAAAAAACTTTGTGCAATATGTAACTGCTAACTAGACTAGTGATGTACAGAGAATCACTGCAGGTCAAGTGCAAATACTGGTTCTAATCCGCACCGCTGACCACCAATGTTAGATCTGGGGGTCTCTAGTTGGCAGAGGTAAGTACCTTAGACCAAATAGGGACCCTTGCTTCTAGTCAGGGTACAGGGACACACACGGTAGATAACCCCTGCTCACCCTCTAGGTAGCTTGGCTCGAGCAGACAGGCTTATCTCCAAGGCAATGTGTAACGTATTTGCAAGTAACAACCACAATGACCCCCCCCGGTACACCACAAATGTAGACCACACAGGTGAGTATATCAAAAATATAACTTTATCTAGTGTAGCAGGAGAAAAGACGATCACTTACAGGGTAATTGCACATAAGCTAAATGGTTGCACTAGGTTACTAGGAAGTTTCTTCTATGTTAAGAACAGTCTCAAGTCTCTACTCGCTATCATAGTGGCTATTACAGCAGGGCTGTAATACCCAGTCAGCTCTTCTCACTGTGCGCTCCAAGCTGCAGCTTCAGCGTGGGCAGATTCATCCTTGACAACCCCGGCTTGTCCCGTCCGCCCTTCCGCCCGATCTCGACAATCCAACGAGCGGCGGGAAGGCAGTGCGGCCCTTCTCTTCCTGGGTTCACAGGCTGGGGGCACGCTGGAGGCACTCGCTGCTCCTTCGATGAAGACGGGTCACGCAGGTGACTCGGGCACCACTCTGCCGGCTTCTCGGGACGTCCTGATGTCACTGGCCAATCCCAGCGCGGCTTCAGCGAGGGGGGCTCGATCCTCTCAACCAATGAGAGGGCAGCGGCTTCTCAGGATGTCTCGATGACGCTGGCCAATCCCAGCGCGGCGTTAGTGAGGGGGCTCGATCCTCTCAACCAATGAGAGGGCAGCGGGCTCGATCTTCGCCTCGGGAGTGTCGGCAAGGTACGGCGAGATTGCGGGGCGATGTGCGGCCCTCAGACGGTGCAAAACTCTTACGGCAACAGGGATTAGAGGGTGCTGGACACGGCCGGGCCGCCCTCAGGGTCTCCGTTGATGGTGCAAGGCAGGATTCACGAGGGGAGGCCACACAGTCCTCCGACCCTCGCAAAAGCCGTGTGTCGATGCGCACACCGATCGGGAGTTTCAGCAGTCGTTGGCAAGTTTACGCTCCAGGCCGGTACAGCGCGATCTTAATAGCGTAGTTCAGTTTCTGGGGAACCTTTTAACCCTGGGTTCCAGGACAGGAGGCCAGCTCTTCTCAGGCCCTTGGAGATTCAGTTGTAGACACAGCACACAGCAAAGTCTTAGTAGTTGCAAGTAGGCAAGGGCACAGCACACAGCAAGCCCTTCTTCTCTCCTTCAGTTGAACAGCAGAACAGGTCAGCCCTTGGAGCACACAGCAAGGCAATCTTCCTTCAGTTCTTCAGCGGTCCTTCTTCTGGCAGAGGTTCCTCTTGGACGTAGAATCTAAAAATCTGTTGTCAGGGGTCCTGTACTTATACCCCTAAAAGTCTTTGAAGTCTTTATGCAAGTGGGTCCTGAGCCCGGTCTGATCCAGTTCTGGGTGTTGCTGGAGCACTTTGTTTTCCTGGCTTCTTCTTTCCTTTCAGAGTGAGGGGCAGATTGGTCAGCCGCCCAGCAGGAGGTGGAGCCAGCAGTGTGGCAGGCAGGCACAGCCCTATTCACTCCCAGGTGCTATCTCCTCCCTCCACTCTACTTGCAAATGCATCCATTCAGCAAAGGGCTGACTCATCCAACCTCCTGGGGGCTCCCCAGCCCCTGTCACTCTCAAACCAAAACCAAATAGTCAATCCACAAGCATGCCCAGGCACACAGAAGGGTCAGACAAGAGAACAGCTACTCTTTAAAAAGTACTGTTCTACAACTCAGGATTTAAAAACAACCTCTCCTAAAAGATGTGTTATTAAATGCTAAGCTCAGGGATATCAAACACTCATGTCTTATCTTGTTCCTATGAGAAGATAGGCTGATGGCAGGGGCATTTTTCAATCCAAAGGGCATGACGCGAAACTGGAAATGCCCCTCTGGTGTTGAAAATGCCGACCTCTCTTTTGCCCCCTCAGTTAAGGCAATCTGCCAGTACCCTGAAGTCAAATCAAAGGTGCTGAGATATCTGGCAGCTCCCAACCGATCCACAAGCTCGTCCGCTCTGGGGATGGGGTGCGCGTCAGTCTTGGGGACCGCATTGAGCCCACCGTAGTCCACACAAAACCGAAGTTCTGGCGGGCCACCGGGTGTAGTAGCTTTCTTGGGAACTAAGACCACTGGGCTAGCCCAGGGACTGCTGGAGGGCTCAATTACCCCTAACACCAACATCTTGGAAATTTCTTCCTTGATGCTGGCCCTGACCTTGTCAGCTACTCTGTAAAACTTCTGTTTCACCGGTAGACTATCTCCAGTGTCCACATCATTGACGCACCAATTGGTGACACCTGGGGTCAGGGAGAACAGGGAGGCAAACTGACCCAACACCTGGCGACAGTCTCTCTGCTGTTCTGGGGTCAGTGTGGGCGAGAGGACCACACCATCCACAGACCCGTCTTGCTCCTTGGCTGCCAGGAGGTCAGGGAGAGGATCGCTATCCTCTTCCCCTCCATCATCTATAGCCATGAGCATTGTCACTTCAGACCTCTCAAAGTGGGGCTTGAGGCGGTTCACATGCAAGACTCTCAGGGGCTGCCTAGGAGTCTTCATGTTGATCAGGTAGGTCACCTCACTCTTGCGCTCTACCACCTCGTATGGCCCGGTCCACTTGTCACGGAGCGCACAAGGCTCCACCGGCGCCATCACCCACACTTTCTGCCCAGGATGAAATTCAACCAGAGTGGTATTCTGGTCGTACCATCTTTTCATCTCTTCCTGGCTGGCTTCTAGGTTCTCCTGAGCGAGCTTCCTGAAGCGCTGTGTCTGGTTGCGGATGGCCAGCACATAGCTGAACACATCCTGGGAGGTTTCCCCACAGGATTTCTCCCACCCCTCCTTCACCAGTGTGAGAGGTCCTCTAACAGGGTGGCCATACAGCAGTTCAAAGGGACTGAACCCTAAGGACTTCTGAGGCACCTCCCTGTAGGCAAACAACAGGCATGGTAACAAGACGTCCCACTTCCGTCTCATGGGCTCCGCTAGGCCCATAATCATACCTTTCAGGGTGCGGTTGAACCTTTCAACCAACCCATTACCTTGAGGGTGGTAAGGTGTGGTGAACTTATAAGTTACCCCACACTTCTCCCACAGAGACTTCATGTACCTAGAGATGAAGTTGGTACCCCGGTCGGAGACCACCTCTCTGGGGAACACCACGCGGGAAAAGATCCCCATCAATGCACGGCCCACCACGGGGACTGTGATTGTCCTGAGAGGGACTGCTTCCGGGTACCGGGTGGCGTGGTCCACCAAGACCAGGATGAACCTGTTGCCTAAGGCAGTCTTGGGGTCCAGGGGCCCTACGATATCAATGCCCACCCGCTCAAAAGGGGAGCTCACCACAGGAAAAGGTTAGAGGGGTGCCACGCACTTTCCTCCGCTCTTACCACTGGCTTGGCATGTTTGGCAAGACTTACAAAAGGTACTGACGTGCTTCTTCATCTGGGGCCAGTAAAAGTGGGTGACAAGCCTGTGATAGGTTTTGTCTTGCCCCAGATGTCCTGCGAGAGGCACGTCATGAGCCAGACCCAGTAAGAAGTTCCTGAAGCGCTCGGGTACCACCAGCACACGGGCTGCACCGGGCTCAGCAAACTTAGGCTCACTATAAAGTAAGTCATCCTCCCAGTAATTCAAATGTTCCTTGGACCCTAGGCCTGCTGCCTGGTCTGCAGCCTGCTGCCGCACACCAATGAGAGAAGGGCACTCCTTCTGAGCCTGGCAGAATTCCTTCCTGGAGGGACCACCCTCTTGCTGCCAATGGGTCAGCTCAGGCAATTCCCCCAGTTCGGCCACCTGTTCCCCTGTAGGTTCCAGGGCATCCCCCTCAGGTTCTGCTTCCTCCTGGACCGTGGGAACAGTGGGGGCCGGTTTCCCACGCCCTCTGCCCCTTCCTCTCCTGGCAGGTTCCTGGGCCATTGTTCCAGGCTCCAGTTCTACTGATCCACCCTTACTGGCTGTCATGGCACGTGTGGATACACAGATCCACGCTGGCAGACCTAACATTTCCAAGTGAGTTCTGTGCTCTACGTCCTTCCATGGAGAACTTTTCAGGTCGTTACCCAACAGACAATCTACCTGCAAGGCATCACTGACACAGACTTCCAAGGTACCAGAGACCCCCCCCCATGTAAAGGGAACACGCGCCATCTTGCAGAGGCGCACTGAGGTGTCAGCTGCCACTACTGGGCGGAGTACATTGGGAATGACTTGCTCTTCAGACACCCACTGGCACCGGACAGACGTCACACTGGCCCCGGTGTCTCTCAGAGGCTCTATCTCCCTCCCATTGATGGTCACCTTCTGCCCGTATTTTTTAGTGTTAGCGGGTATCAAGGTATCCTGGACCATCTCTTGGTCTCCTAAAGAGACAAGGGTCATCATAGCTAATCCCTCCTCCCCACTGGAAATCAAATCCCCTCCCAAAGTTACACTAGCTAACCCTGGGACTGGAGCAGCAGCTAGTGCTGGGGGTTTCTTGGGACATTTAGGGGCGATGTGCCCCACTTCCCTACAAGCATAGCAAGTAGGCGGTGGTCTGTTGTCCTGTCTGCCCTTATGGGGCCAAGACTTCTTAGGCTTGGGGGCTTGGGACTCCTTTTCCTGGGAACTGTTTTGGGGCCCTTTAGGGAACTCCTTACTGTTACCCTTGTCCTCCCCACCTTTCTGCTGGGGACCCTGTCCACCCTTGGCTGGGATACTTACCATCCCTTTGTTGACCCTGGTGCTAGTCCAGCGGTCTGCCTCTTTAGCAAGCTCACTGGGATCAGTTAACTTGCTGTCTAAAAGATGCTGGCGCAGCTCTGGAACACATAGACTACTCAAGTGCTCCCAACTAATCAAGTGACACAACCCCACATAATCAGTAACTTTGCTGCCCTTTATCCAACCTTCCAGTGCACGCGTGTACATACTCACACACTCCACCTAAGTACTTGAATCAAGTTTCTTGAAGTTCCTAAACTTCTGGCGGTACTGTTCTGGTGTAAGCCCATACCGGAGGCATAAGGCCTCCTTCATAGTGGGGTAGGTTAAGGTACCTGCTGCTTCTAAGGGTGCTAAGACATCCCTCCCAGTGGCCTCAAAATGCTTCCACAAACCTGCCCCCCAACTCTTTTCAGGCACTTCATTCATCTTCAAGGCAAGCTCAAAGGATCTAAACCATGCATAGATATCCTCACCCCTCTGATAATTCTGCACCAAATCTTTTGGTATGTATACTTTACCCGCCTGTACTGGTTGTGCGCTGCCACCATTAGGACTGGACTCCACCTGTTTGGCTTTAATGTCCAGCTCTCTCATGCTCAACTCATGAGCCAACTGGAGTTTTCTCTCTTCCAAAGCGAGAGCATTCCGCCTCTCTTTCGCCTTCTTCTCACTGTCAAGGCGCAATTTTCTTTCCTCCGCTTGAGCTTTGAGTTTAAAAAGTTCAATCTCATGGGCCCTAATCCTCTGATTCTCCTCCAGCTCCTCTGGAGAGAGGCCCCTACTGGAAGGGGTGCTACCAGCCCTAGATGCTGGCCTATTCACTGGCAAATCACTGGATCCAAATCCATGCTCCTGTGCACCGTCCTCTCCAGTCAAATCCTCTGGCGCAACATGTTTGGCCTCCCACCAGGCCCTTAGAGCTTTCTGTAGCTCTTCTTTGTTAGCGCTGCCCTTCACTGGGCATCCTAGCTGCTTGCAGAATTGCTTCAGCTGCTCCTTTTTGTATGTGAGCAACTCCTTTACTTCAAATTGCAATTCCATCTCCTCGCCTACTCCATTCAGAGACATGATGCTTCCTAGGTCTTCCAAAAATAGGTTTCAAAAAAACTTTGTGCAATATGTAACTGCTAACTAGACTAGTGATGTACAGAGAATCACTGCAGGTCAAGTGCAAATACTGGTTCTAATCCGCACCGCTGACCACCAATGTTAGATCTGGGGGTCTCCAGTTGGCAGAGGTAAGTACCTTAGACCAAATAGGGACCCTTGCTTCTAGTCAGGGTACAGGGACACACACGGTAGATAACCCCTGCTCACCCTCTAGGTAGCTTGGCTCGAGCAGACAGGCTTATCTCCAAGGCAATGTGTAACGTATTTGCAAGTAACAACCACAATGACCCCCCCGGTACACCACAAATGTAGACCACACAGGTGAGTATATCAAAAATATAACTTTATCTAGTGTAGCAGGAGAAAAGACGATCACTTACAGGGTAATTGCACATAAGCTTAATGGTTGCACTAGGTTACTAGGAAGTTTCTTCTATGTTAAGAACAGTCTCAAGTCTCTACTCGCTATCATAGGGGGTATTACAGCAGGGCTGTAATACCCAGTCAGCTCTTCTCACCGTGCGCTTCAAGCTGCAGCTTCAGCGTGGGCAGATTCGTCCTTGACAACCCCGGCTTGTCCCGTCCGCCCTTCCGCCCGATCTCGACAATCCAACGAGCGGCGGGAAGGCAGTGCGGCCCTTCTCTTCCTGGGTTCACAGGCTGGGGGCACGCTGGAGGCACTCGCTGCTCCTTCGATGAAGACGGGTCACGCAGGTGACTCGGGCACCACTCCGCCGGCTTCTCGGGACGTCCTGATGTCACTGGCCAATCCCAGCGCGGCTTCAGCGAGGGGGGCTCGATCCTCTCAACCAATGAGAGGGCAGCGGCTTCTCAGGATGTCTCGATGACGCTGGCCAATCCCAGCACGGTGTTAGTGAGGGGGCTCGATCCTCTCAACCAATGAGAGGGCAGCGGGCTCGATCTTCGCCTCGGGAGCGTCGGCAAGGTACGGCGAGATTGCGGGGCGATGTGCGGCCCTCAGACGGTGCAAAACTCTTACGGCAACAGGGATAAGAGGGTGCTGGACACGGCCGGGCCGCCCTCAGGGTCTCCGTTGATGGTGCAAGGCAGGATTCACGAGGGGAGGCCACACAGTCCTCCGACCCTCGCAAAAGCCGTGTGTCGATGCGCACACCGATCGGGAGTTTCAGCAGTCGTTGGCAAGTTTACGCTCCAGGCCGGTACAGCGCGATCTTAATAGCGTAGTTCAGTTTCTGGGGAACCTTTTAACCCTGGGTTCCAGGACAGGAGTCCAGCTCTTCTCAGGCCCTTGGAGATTCAGTTGTAGACACAGCACACAGCTACGTCTTAGTAGTTGCAAGTAGGCAAGGGCACAGCACAAAGCAAGCCCTTCTTCTCTCCTTCAGTTGAACAGCAGAGCACACAGCAAGGCAATCTTCCTTCAGTTCTTCAGCGGTCCTTCTTCTGGCAGAGGTTCCTCTTGGACGTAGAATCTAAAAATCTGTTGTCAGGGGTCCTGTACTTATACCCCTAAAAGTCTTTGAAGTCTTTGTGCAAGTGGGTCCTGAGCCCGGTCTGATCCAGTTCTGGGTGTTGCTGGAGCACTTTGTTTTCCTGGCTTCTTCTTTCCTTTCAGAGTGAGGGGCAGAGTCGTCAGCCGCCCAGCAGGAGGTGGAGCCAGCAGTGTGGCAGGCAGGCACAGCCCTATTCACTCCCAGGTGCTATCTCCTCCCTCCACTCTACTTGCAAATGCATTCATTCAGCAAAGGGCTGACTCATCCAACCTCCTGGGGGCTCCCCAGCCCCTGTCACTCTCAAACCAAAACCAAATAGTCAATCCACAAGCATGCCCAGGCACACAGAAGGGTCAGACAAGAGAACAGCTACTCTTTAAAAAGTACTGTTCTCCAACTCAGGATTTAAAAACAACCTCTCCTAAAAGATGTGTTATTAAATGCTGAGCTCAGGGATATCAAACACTCATGTCTTATCTTGTTCCTATGAGAAGATAGGCTGATGGCCATTGGCACCAGCCTCCCCCATGTTAGCCTATGGAGCAAGATAACCTTGCAGCAGTGAACACACAAAATGGCCGCTGTTCACTACCAGAGCATGATACCTGCACTAGTACATGCTCTACCTTTTATATACACTGCACCCTGCCCAGGGGGGTACCTTGGGCCTTCCATAGGGATGACTGATGTGCACAAAAAGGGAAGGGTTAGGCCTGGCCAGTGTGGACACTGGCCGGGAGGACATGGCAGTCCAGGGACTGCAGGCAGACCTGCGGTGGCAGGCCTAAGACACCGTTTAGGGCTACTCGTGTGGGTGGCGCAATCAGCGCTGCAGGCCCACTAGTAGCATCTGTCATCACCAGCCCTGGCACACACAGTGCACTTTACTAGGGACTTCATGGTGATACAAATATGCCAATCAGGTATATCCAATCAATACGATATTTTACACAGGGAGCACTTACACTCTGGCACTGATTAGCAGTGGCAGAGTGTCCAAAGCATCTAAACCAGCAAAAACGAAATCCAGCACAGCATCAAAAATCCAGGTAGCAGAGGCGAAAGATAGGGGAAAAACCCACGCCAAGGATGTCAGGTCTAACAACTACCCAAACACAACTGCACTCCTTTAAACCCCAAAACACTGCCCCCAGTTTGACCCCCTACACTACCCAAACACCACTGCACTATCCTAAACCCTAAAACACTACCCCCTACACTACACAAACACCACTGCACTATCCTAAACCCTAAAACACTACCCCCAGCACGACCCCCATCACTCCACACACACCACTGCACTACTCTAAACCCATAAACACTATCCCAGCACAACCCCCTACACTACCCGAACATCACTGCACTACCCTAAACCCTAAAACACTACCCCCAGCACTACCCCAACACAACCCAGACATAACTGCACTACCCTAAACCCTAAAACACTAGCCCCAGCATGACCCCCTACACTACACAAACACCACAGCACTACCCTAAAACTCTACCACCAGCAGTACCCCCTACACTACCAAAACACAACTGCACTACCCTAAACCCTAATACACTACCCCCAGCATGACCCCCAACACTACACAAACACCACTTCACTACCCTACTGCACTATCCTAAACCCTAAAACAATATACCCAGCACGATCCCCTACACTACCCAAACACCACTGTACTACCCTAAATCCTAAAACAAGATCCCCTACACTACACAAACACCACTGCACTACCCTTAAACCACTACCCCAGCACGACCCCCTACACTACACAAACACCACTGTACTACCCTAAATCCTATAACACGACCCCCTACACTGAACAAACACCACGACATTACCCTAAATCCTAAAACACTACTCCCAGAAAGACCCCCTACACTACACAAACACCACAGCACTACCCTACACCCTAAAACACTACCCCCAGCACGACCCCCTATACTACCCAAACAACACTCCACTACCCTAAACCCTAAAACACTTACCCCAGCACGACCCCCTACACCACACAAACACAACTGCAGTACCCTAAACCCTAAAACACTATCCCCAGAATGACCCCCTACACTACACAAACACCACTACACTACCCTAAAACACTACCCCCAGCATGACCCCTACACTACACAAACACCACTGCACTACCCTAAACCCTAAAACACTACCCTCAGCACGAACCCCTTCACTATTCAAACACAACTGCACTACTCTAAACCCAAAAACACTGCCCCAGTACGACCCCCTACACTACCCAAACACCATTGCACTATCCTAAACCCTAAAACACTACCCCCTACACTACACAAACACCACTACACTATCCTAAACCCTAAAACACTACCTCCAGCACGACCCCCAACACTCCACACACACCACTGCACTACTCTAAACCCATAAACATTACCCCAGCACAACCCCCTACACCACCCAAACATCACTGCACTACCCTAAACCCTAACACACTACCCCCAGCACTACCCCTACACTACCCAAACACTGCACTACTCTAAACTCTAAAACACTACCCCAGCACGACCCCCTACACTACACAATCACCACTGCACTACCCTAAACCCTAAAACACTACCCCCAGCACGACACCCTACACCACCCAAACATAGCTGCACCACTCTAAACCCTAAAACACTACCCCAGCGCTAACCCCTTCACTACACATGCACCACTGTACTACCCTAAACCCTAAAACACTACTCCCAGCAGCACCCCAACCCTACCCAAACATAACTGCACTACCCTAAACCCTAAAACACTACCCCCAGCATGACCCCCTACACTACACAACAGCACTACCCTAAAACACTACCGCCAGCAGTACCCCCTACACTACCCAAACACAACTGCACTACCCTAAACCCTAATACACTACCCCCAGCATGACCCCCAACACTACACAAACACCACTTCACTACCCTACTGCACTATCCTAAACCCTAAAACACTACCCCAGCACGATTCCCTACACTACCCAAACACCACTGCACTACCCTAAACCCTAAAACACTACCCCCAGCAAGACCCCCTACACTACACAAGCACCACTGCACTACCCTAAACCCTAAATCTACCCCAGCACCACCCCTACACTACACAAACACCACTGCACTACCCTACTGCACTACCCTAAACCCTAAAACACTACCCCAGCACAACACCCTACACCACCCAAACATAACTGCACTACCCTAAACCCTAAAACACTAGCACCAGCACGACTTCCTACTCTACCTAAACACAACTGCACTACCCTAAACCCTAAATCTACCCCAGCACTTCCCCAAAACTACACAAAAACCACTGCACTACTCTAAACCCTAAAACAATACCCCCAGCACCACCCCTTCACTACACAAGCACCACTGCACTACCCTAAACCCTAAAACACTATCACCAGCACGACTTCCTACACTACCCAACCACCACTGCACTACCCTACACCCTAAAACACTACCCCAGAGTGCACCGCTACACTACACAAACACCACTGCACTAACCTAAACCCTTAAACCCACCCCCAGCACAACCCCCTACACTTCACAAACCCCACTGCACTACCCTAAACCACTACCCCCAGCACGGCCCTCTACACTACACAAACAGCACTGTACTACCCTAAATCGTAAAACAGGACCCCCTACACTACACAAACACCAATGCACTACCCTAAATCCTTAAATACCACCCCCAGAACGACCCCCTACACTACACAAACATCACAGAACTACCCTAACCCCTAAAATACTACACCAGCACGACCCCTATACTACCCAAACAACACTCCAAGACCCTAAACCCTAAAAAACTTACCCCAGCATGACACCCTACACTACACAAACACCACTGCATTACCCTAAACCCTAAAACACTACCCCCACAACGACCCCCTACACTACACAACCACCACTGCACTACCCTAAACACTAAAATATTACCCCCAGCACGACCCCTACACTACACAAACACCACTGCACTACCCTAAACCCTACAACACTACTCTCAGCACGACCCCTTACACTTCAGAAACACCACTGTACTACCCTAAAACACTACCCCCAGCACGACCCCTACACTACACAAACACCACTGCACTACCCTAAACCCTAAAATACTACCCTCAGCACTACCCCTTATGCTTCATAAACACCACTGCACTACCCTAAACCCTAAAACACTACCCCCAGCATGACCCCCTTCACTACCCAAACACAACTGCACTACTCTAAACCCAAAAACACTACCCCAGTACGATCCCCTACACTACCCAAACACCACTGCACTACCCTAAACCCTAAAACACTACCCCCAGCACTACCCCTACACTACCCAAACACCACTGCACTACCCTAAACCCTAAAACACTACACCCAGCACGACCCCCTACACTACACAAACACCACCACACTAACCAAAACCCTAAATAACTACCCTCAGCACGACCCGGTACACTACCCAAACACCACTGCACTACCCTGAACCCTAAACCCTAAAATACTACTGCTAGCACGACCCCCTAAACTACACAAACACCACCGCACTACCCTAAACTCTAAAACACTACCCCAACACGGCCCCCTACACTACACAAACACAACTGCACTACCCTAAACCCTAAAGCACTACCCCAGCACGACCTCCTACACTACCCATACACCACATCACCACCCTAAACCCTAAAACACGACCCCCGACACTATCCAAACACCACTGCACTACACCAAGCCCTAAAACACTACCTCCAGTACGACCCCTACACTACACAAACACCAGTGCACTACCCTAAACCCTAAAACACTACTACCAGCATGACTACCTACACTACCCAAACACCACTGCACTACCCTACACCCTAAAACACCACCCCAGCACGAACCCCTACACTACACAAACACCACTGCACTACCCTAAACCCTTAAACCCTACCCCCAGCACAGCCCCCTACACTACACAAACACCACTGCACTACCCTAAACCCTAAAACACTATCCCCAGCATGACCCCCTACACTACACAGACACCACTGTACTACCCTAAATCCTAAAACATGACCCCCTACACTACACAAACACCACTGCACTACCCTAAACCACTACCCCAGCACGACCCCCTACACTACACAAACACCACTGTACTACCCTAAATCCTTAAAACACGACCCCCTACACTACACAAATCCCACTGCACTACCCTAAATCCTAAAACACTAGCCCCAGAACAACCCCCTACACTACACAAACATCACAGCTCTACCCTAAACCCTAAAACACTACCCTCAGCACGACCACCTATACTACCCAAACAACATTCCACTACCCTAAACCCTAAAAAACGTACCCCAGCACGACCCCCTACACCACACAAAAACCACTGCAGTACCCTAAAACACTACCCCCAGCATGACCCCTACACTACACAAACACCACTGCACTACCCTAAATCCCTAAAACACTATCCCCAGTACGACCCCCTACACTACACAAACACCACTGTACTACCCTAAACCCTAAAACACTACCCCCAGCACGACCCCCTTCACTACCCAAACACAACTGCACTACTCTAAACCCAAAAACACTACCCCAGTACGACCCACTACACTGCCAAAACATCACTGCACTATCCTAAACCCTAAAACACTACCCCCTACACTACACAAACACCACTGCACTATCCTAAATCCTAAAACACTACCCCCAGCACGACCCCCTACACTACCCAAACATCACTGCACTACCCTAAACCCTAAAACACTACCCCCATCACTACCCCTACACTACCCAAACACTGCACTACTCTAAACCCTAAAACACTACCCCCAGCACCACCCCCTACACTACACAAGCACCACTGCACTACCCTAAACCCTAAAACACTACCCCCAGCATGACACCCTACACTACCCAAACATAGCTGCACTAATCTAAACCCTAAAACACTACCCCCAGCACGAACGCCTTTACTACACAAGCACCACTGCACTACCCTAAACCCTAAAACACTACCCCCAGCAGTACCCCTACACTACCCAAACATCACTGCACTACCCTAAACCCTAAAACACTACCCCCATCATGACCCCCTACACTACCCAAACACCACAGCACTACCCTAAAACACTACCACCAGCAGTACCCCCTACACTACCCAAACACAACTGCACTACCCTATACCCTAAAACACTACCCCCAGCATGACCCCCTACACTATACAAACACCACTGCACTACCCTACTTGACTATCCTAAACCCTAAAACACAACCCCCAGCATGATCCCCTACATTACCCAAACACCACTACACTACCCTAAACCCTAAAACACTACCCCCAGCACGACCCCCTACACTACACAAGCACACCTGCACTGCCCTAAACCCTAAATCTACCCCAGCACTACCCCTACACTACACAAACACCACTGCACTAACCTAAACCCTAAAACACTACCCCTACACTACACAAACACCACTGCACTACCCTACTGCACTACCCTAAACCCTAAAACACTACCCCAGCACAGCTCCCTACACTACCCAAAGACAACTGCACTTCCCTAAACCCTAACGTTACCCCAGCACTACCCCTACACTACACAAACACAACTGCACTACCATAAACCCTAAAACACTGCCCCCAGCACGACCCCCTTCACTACACAAGCACCACTGCACTACCCTAAACCCTAAAACACTACCCCAGCACAACACCCTATACTACCCAAACATAACTGCACTACCCTAAAACCTAAAACACTACCACCAGCACGACTTCCTACACTACCCAAACACAACTGCACTACCCTAAACCCTTAAACCCTACCCCCAGCACAACCCCCTACACTACACAAACACCAATGTACTACCCTAAATCATGACCCCCTACACTACACAAACACCGCTGCACAACCATAAACCACTACCCCCAGCACGACCCTCTACACTACACAAACTTTACTGTACTACCCTAAATCCTAAAACACGACCCCCTACATTACACAAACACCTCTGTACTACCCTAAATCCTAAAACACTACCCCCAGAACGACCCCCTACACTAAACAAACACCACAGAACTACCCTATACCCTAAAACACTACCCCAGCACGACCTTTATACTACCCAAACAACACTCCACTGCCCTAAACCCTAAAACACTTACGCTAGCACGAGCCCCTACACCACACAAACACCACTGCAGTACCCTAAACCCTAAAACACTACCCCCACAATGACCCCCTACACTACAAAAACACCACTGCACTACCCTAAAACACTACCCCCAGCACGACCCCTACAATACACAAACACTACTGAACTACCCAAAACCCTAAAACACTACCCTCAGCATGACCCCTACACTACACAAACACAACTGTACTACCCTAAACCCTAAAACACTGCCCCCAGCACAACCCCCTTCACTACCCAAACACAACTGCACTACTCTAAACCTAAAAACACTACCCCAGTACGACTCCCTACACTACCCAAACACCACTGCACTACCCTAAACCCTTAAACACTACCCCTACACTACACAAACACCACTGCACTATCCTAAACCCTAAAACACTACCCCCAGCACGACCCCCTACACTACACAAACACCACTGCACTACTCTAAACCCATAAACACTACCCCCAGCACGACCCCCTACACTACCCAAACACCACTGCACTACCCTTAACCCTAAAACACTACCCCTACACTACACAAACACACTGCAATACCCTAAACCCTAAAACACTATCTCCAGCACGACCCACTACACTACACGGACACCACTGTACTACCCTAAATCCTAAACAAGATACCCTAAACTACACAAACACCACTGCACTACCCTAAACCACTACCCCAGCACGACCCCCTACACTACACAAACACCACTGTACTACCCTAAATCCTATAACACGACCCGCCACACTGCACAAACACAGCTAGACTACCCTAAATCCTAAAACACTACCCCCAGAAAGCCCCCTACACTACACGAACACCACTGTACTACGCTAAATCCTAAAACAAGATACCCTAGACTACACAAACACCACTGCACTACCCTAAATCACTACCCCAGCACGACCCCCTACACTACACAAACACCACTGTACTACGTAAATCCTATAACACGACCCCCTACACTGCACAAACACCACTAGACTACACTAAATTCTAAAAGTCTACCCGCAGAAAGACCCCCTACACTACACAAATACCACAGCACTACCCTAAACCCTAAAACACTACCCCCAGCATGACCCCCTATACTACCCAAACAACACTCCACTGCCCTAAACCCTAAAACACTTACCCCAGCACGACCCCCTACACCACACACACACACAACTGCAGTACCCTAAACCCTAAAACACTATCCCCAGAATGACCCCCTACACTACACAAACACCACTACACTACCCTAAAACACTACCCCCAGCACGAACCCTACACTACACTAACACCACTGCACTACCCTAAACCCTAAAACACTATCCCCAGTACGACCCCCTACACTACACAAACACCACTGTACTACCCTAAACCCTAAAACCCTACCCCAGCACGAACCCCAACACTCCACACACACCACTGCACTACTCTAAACTCATAAACACTACCCCAGCACAACCCCCTACACTACCCAAACATCACTGCACTGCCCGAAACCCTAAAACACTACCCCCAGCACTACCCCAACACTACCCAAACATAACTGCACTACCCTAAACCCTAAAACACTACCCCCTACACTACACAAACACCACTGCACTCTCCTAAACCCTAAAACACTACCCCCAGCACGACCCCCAACACTCCACACACACCACTGCACTACTCTAAACCCATAAACACTACCCCAGCACAACCCCCTACACTACCCAAACATCACTGCACTGCCCGAAACCCTAAAACACTACCCCCAGCACTACCCCAACACTACCCAAACATAACTGCACTACCCTAAACCCTAAAACACTACCCCCAGCATGACCCCCTACACTACACAAACACCACAGCACTACCCTAAAACACTGCCACCAGCAGTACCACCTACACTTCCAAAACACAACTGCACTACCCTAAACCCTAATACACTACCCCCAGCATGCCCCCAACACTACACAAACACCACTTCACTACCCTACTGCACTATCCTAAACCCTAAAACACTATCCCCAGCACGATCCCCTACACTACCCAAACACCACTGCACTACCCTAAACCCTAAAACACTACCCCCAGCACGACCCCTATACTACACAAGCACCACTGCACTACCCTAAACCCTAAATCTATGCCAGCACTACCCCTACACTACACAAACACCACTGCACTACCGTACTGCACTACCCTAAACCCTAAAACACTACCCCAGCACAACACCCTACACTACCCAAACATAACTGCACTACCCTAAACCCTAAAACACTAGAACCAGCACGACTCCCTACTCTACCCAAACATAACTGAACTACCCTAAACCCTAAATCTACCCCAGCACTACCCCTACACTACACAAAAAACACTGCACTACCCTAAACGCTAAAACACTACCCCCAGCACCACCCCCTTCACTACACAAGCACCACTGCACTACCCTAAACCCTAAAACACTACCCCCAGCACGACAATCTACACTGCCCAAACATAACTGCACTACTCTAAACCCTAAAACACTACCACCAGCACGACTTCCTGCACTACCCAAACACCACTGCACTACCCTACACCCTAAAACACTACCCCAGCGTGAACCCCTACACTACACAAACACCACTGCACTAACCTGAACCCTTAAACCCTACCCCCAGCACAACCCCCTACACTACACAAACACCACTGCACTACCATAGACCCTAAAACACTACCCCAGTACGACTCCCTACACTACCCAAACACCACTGCACTACCCTAAACCCTAAACACTACCCCTACACTACAGAAACACCACTGCACTATCCTAAACCCTAAAACACTACCCCCAGCACGACCCCTAGAATACACAAACACCACTGCACTACTCTAAACCCATAAACACTACCCCCAGCACGACCCCCTACACTACCCAAACACCACTGCACTACCCTTAACCCTAAAACTCTACCCCTACACTACACAAACACCACTGCAGTACCTTAAACCCTAAAACACTATCACAAGCACGACCCCCTACACTACACGAACACCACTGTACTACCCTAAATCCTAAAACAAGATACCCTACACTACACAAACACCACTGCAATACCCTAAAGCACTACCCCCCACGACCACCTACACTAAATAAACACCACTGTACTACCCTAAATCCTATAACACGACCCCCTACACTGCACAAACACCACTGGACTACCCTAAATCCTAAAACACTACGCCCAGAAAGACCCCCTACACTACACAAACACCACAGCACTACCCTAAACCCTAAAACACTGCCCCCAGTACGATCCCCTACACTACACAAACACCACTACACTACCCTAAAACACTACCCCCAGCACGACCCCTACACTACACAAACACCACTGCACTACCCTAAAACCTAAAACTCTATCCCCAGTATGATCCCCTACACTACACAAACACCACTGTACTACCCTAAACCCTAAAACACTACCCCCAGCACGAACCCCTTCACTACCCAAACACAACTGCATTACTCTAAACCCAAAAACACTGCCCCCAGTACGACCCCCTACACTACCCAAACACCACTGCACTATCCTAAACCCTAAAACACTACACCCTACACTACACAAACACCACTGCACTATCCTAAACCCTAAAACACTACCCCCAGCATGACCCCCAACACTCCACACACACAACTGCACTACTCTAAACCCATAAACACTACCCCAGCACAACCCCCTACACTACCCAAACACCACTGCACTACCCTAAACCCTAAAACACTAACCCCAGCACTACACCAACACTGCCCAAACATAACTGCACTACCCTAAACCCTAAAACACTACCCCCAGCATGACCCCCTACACTTCACAAACACCACAGCACTACCCTAAAACACTGCCACCAGCAGTACCACCTACACTACCAAAACACAACTGCACTACCCTAAACCCTAATACACTACCCCCAGCATGACCCCCAACACTACACAAACACCACTTCACTACCCTACTGCACTATCCTAAACCCTAAAACACTATCCCCAGCACGATACCCTACACTACCCAAACACCACTGCACTACCCTAAACCCTAAAACACTACCCCCGGCACGACCCCCTATACTACACAAGCACCACTGCACTACCCTAAACCCTAAATCTACGCCAGCACTACCCCTACACTACACAAACACCACTGTACTACTGTACTGCACTACCCTAAACCCTAAAACACTACCCCAGCACAACATCCTACACTACCCAAACATAACTGCACTACCCTAAACCCTAAAACACTAGAACCAGCACGACTCCCTACTCTACCCAAACACAACTGAACTACCCTAAATCCTAAATCTACCCCAGCACTACCCCTACACTACACAAAAACCACTGCACTACCCTAAACCCTAAAACACTACCCCCAGCACCACCACCTTCACTACACAAGCACCACTACACTACCCTAAACCCTAAAACACTACCCCCAGCACGACACCCTACACTACCCAAACATAACTGCACTACTCTAAACCCTAAAACACTACCACCAGCACGACTTCCTGCACTACCCAAACACCACTGCACTACCCTACACCCTAAAACACTACCCCAGCGTGAACCCCTACACTACACAAACACCACTGCACTAACCTGAACCCTTAAACCCTACCCCCAGCACAACCCCCTATACTACACAAACACCACTGCACTATCATAGACCCTAAAACACTACCCCAGTACGACTCCCTACACTACCCAAACACCACTGCTCTTCCCTAAACCCTTAAACACTACCCCTACACTACACAAACACCACTGCACTACTCTAAACCCATAAACACTACCCCCAGCTTGACCCCCTACACTACCCAAACACCACTGCACTACCCTTAACCCTAAAACACTACCCCTACACTACACAAAAACCACTGCAATACCTTAAACCCTAAAACACTATCTCAAGCACGACCCCCTACACTACACGAACACCACTGTACTACCCTAAATCCTAAAACAAGATACCCTACACTACACAAACACCACTGCACTACCCTAAAGCACTACGACCCCCTACACCACACAAACACCACTAGACTGCCCTAAATCCTAAAACACTACCCCAAGAAAGACCCCCTACACTACACAAACAACACAGCACTACCCTAAACCCTAAAACACTGCCCCCAGTACGATCCCCTACACTACACAAACACCACTACACTACCCTAAAACACTACCCCCAGCACGACCCCTACACTACACAAACACCACTGCACTACCCTAAACCCTAAAACTCTATCCCCAGTATGATCCCCTACACTACACAAACACCACTGTACTACCCTAAACCCTAAAACACTACCCCAGCACGAACCCCTTCACTACCCAAACACAACTGCATTACTCTAAACCCAAAAACACTGCCCCCAGTACGACCCCCTACACTACCCAAACACCACTGCACTATCCTAAACCCTAAAACACTACCCCCTACACTACACAAACACCACTGCACTATCCTAAACCCTAAAACACTACCCCCAGCACGACCCCCAACACTCCACACACACCACTGCACTACTCTAAACCCATAAACACGACCCCAGCACAACCCCCTACACTACCCAAACATCACTGCACTACCCTAAACCCTAAAACACTAACCCCAGCACTACACCAACACTGCCCAAACATAACTGCACTACCCTAAACCCTAAAACACTACCCCCAGCATGACCCCCTACACTACACAAACACCACTTCACTACCCTACTGCACTTTCCTAAACCCTAAAAGACTACCCCCAGCACCAACCCCTTCACTACACAAGCACCACTGCACTACCCTAAACCCTAAAACACTACCCCCAGCACGACACCCTACACTACCCAAACAAAACTGCACTACCCTAACCCTAAAACACTACCACCAGCACGACTTCCTACACTACCCAAACACCACTGCACTACCCTAAACCCTAAAACACTACCCCCAGCAGGACCCCCTATACTACACAAGCATCACTGCACTACCCTAAACCCTAAATCTACCCCAGCACTACCCCTACACTACACAAACACCACTACACTACCCTACTGCACTACCCTTAACCCTAAAACACTACCCCAGCACAACGCCCTACACTACCCAAACATAACTGCACTACCCTAAACCCTAAAACACTAGCACCAGCATGACTCCCTACTCTACCCAAACACAACTGCACTACCCTAAACCCTAAATCTACCCCAGCACTACCCCTACACTACACAAAAACCACTGCAATACCCTAAACCCTAAAACACTACCCCCAGCACCACCCCCTTCACTACACAAGCACCACTGCACTACCCTAAACCCTAAAACACTACCCCCAGCATGACACCCTACACTACCCAAACATAACTGCACTACCCTAAACCCTAAAACACTACCACCAGCACGACTTCCTACACAACCCAAACACCACTGCACTACCCTACACCCTAAAACACTACCCCAGTGTGAACCCCTACACTACACAAACACCACTGCACTAACCTGAAACCTTAAACCCTACCCCCAGCACAACCCCCTACACTACACAAACACCACTGCACTACCGTAAACCCTAAAACACTACCCCAGCACGACCTGCTATACTACACAAACACCACTGCACTACCCTAAATCACTACCCCAAGCAAGGTCCTCTACACTACACAAACAGCACTGTACTACCCTAAATCCTAAAACACTACCCCCTACACTACACAAACACCACTGCACTACCGTAAACCCTAAAACACTACCCCAGCACGACCCCTATACTACCCAAACAACACTCCTCTACCCTAAACCCTAAAACACTTACCCCAGCATGACCCCCTACACTACACAAACACCACTACATTACCCTAAACCCTAAAACACTACCCCCACAACGACCCCCTACACTACACAAACACCACTGCACTACCCTAAACCTTAAAACACTACCCCAGTACGACCCCCTACACTACCCAAACACCACTGCACTACCCTAAACCCTTAAACTCTACCCCTACACTACACCAACACCACTGCACTATCCTAAACCCCAAAACACTACCCCCAGTACGACCCCCTACACTACACAAACACCACTGCACTACTCTAAACCCATAAACACTACTCCCAGCATGACCCCTACACTACCCAAACATCACTGCACTACCCTAAACCCTAAAACACTACCCCCAGCACTACCCCTATACTACCCAAACACCACTGCACTACCCTAAACCCTAAAACACTTATCCCAGCATGACCCCCTACACTACAAAAACACCACTGCATTACCCTAAACCCTAAAACACTACCCCCACAACGACCCCCTACACTACACAAAAACCACTGCACTACCCTAAACCCTAAAACACTAGCACCAGCATGACTCCCTACTCTACCCAAACACAACTGCACTACCCTATACCCTAAATCTACCCCAGCATAACCCCTACACTACACAAAAACCACTGCATTACCCTAAACCCTAAAACACTACCCCCAGCACCACCCCCTTCACTACACAAGCACCACTGCACTACCCTAAACCCTAAAACACTACCCCCAGCATGACACCCTACACTACCCAAACATAACTGCACTACCTTAAACCCTAAAACACTACCACCAGCACGACTTCCTACACTACCCAAACACAACTGCACTGCCCTACACCCTAAAACACTACCCCACTGTGAACCCCTACACTACACAAACACCACTGCACTAACCTGAAACCTTAAACCCTACCCCCAGCACAACCCCCTACACTACACAAACACCACTGCACTACCGTAAACCCTAAAACACTACCCCAGCACGACCCCCTATACTACACAAACACCACTGCACTACCCTAAACCACTACCCCCAGCACGGCCCTCTACACTACACAAACAGCACTGTACTACCCTAAATCCTAAAACACTACCCCCTACACTACACAAACACCACTGCACTACCGTAAACCCTAAAACACTACCCCAGCACGACCCCTATACTACCCAAACAACACTCCTCTACCCTAAACCCTAAAACACTTACCCCAGCATGACCCCCTACACTACACAAACACCACTGCATTACCCTAAACCCTAAAACACTACCCCCACAACGACCCCCTACACTACACAAACACCACTGCACTACCCTATACCCTAAAACACTACCCCAGTACGACCCCCTAAACTACCCAAACACCACTGCACTTCCCTAAACCCTTAAACTCTACCCCTACACTACACAAACACCACTGCACTATCCTAAACCCCAAAACACTACCCCCAGTACGACCCCCTACACTACACAAACACCACTGCACTACTCTAAACCCATAAACACTACTCCCAGCATGACCCCCTACACTACCCAAACATCACTGCACTACCCTAAACCCTAAAACACTACCCCCAGCACTACCCCTATACTACCCAAACACCACTGCACTACCCTAAACCCTAAAACACTTATCCCAGCATGACCCCCTACACTACACAAACACCACTGCATTACCCTAAACCCTAAAACACTACCCCCACAACGACCCCCTACACTACACAAACACCACTGCACTACCCTAAAACACTACCCCCAGCGCGACCCATACACTACACAAATCTCACTGCACTACCCTAAACCCTAAAACACTACCCTCAGCATGACCCCTTACACTACACAAACACCACTGTACTACCCTGAACCCTAAAACACTACCCCCAGCAAGACACCCTACACTACCCAAACATAACTGCACTACCCTAAACCCTAAAACACTACCCCCAGCACTACCCCTGCACTACCCAAACACCTCTGCGCTACCCTAAACCCTAAAACTCTACCCCTAGCATGACCCCCTACACTGCACAAACACCACTGCACTACCCTAAACCCTAAAACACTACCCCCAGCATGACACCCTACACTACCCAAACATCACTGCACTACCCTAAACCCTAAAACACTACCCCAGCACAACCCCCTACATTACACAAGCACCACTGCACTACGCTAAACCCTAAAACACTACCCCCAGCAAGACACCCTACACTACCCAAACATAACTGCACTACCCTAAACCCTAAAACACTGCCCCCAGTATGATCCCCTACACTACACAAACACCACTACACTACCCTAAAACACTACCCCCAGCACGACCCCTACACTACACAAACACCACTGCACTACCCTAAACCCTAAAACTCTATCCCCAGTATGATCCCCTACACTACACAAACACCACTGTACTACCCTAAACCATAAAACACTACCCCCAGCACGAACCCCTTCACTACCCAAACACAACTGCATTACTCTAAACCCAAAAACACTGCCCCCAGTACGACCCCCTACACTACCCAAACACCACTGCACTATCCTAAACCCTAAAACACTACCCCCTACACTACACAAACACCACTGCACTATCCTAAACCCTAAAACACTACCCCCAGCACGACCCCCAACACTTCACACACACCACTGCACTACTCTAAACCCATAAACACGACCCCAGCACAACCCCCTATACTACCTAAACATCACTGCACTACCCTAAACCCTAAAACACTAACCCCAGCACTACACCAACACTGCCCAAACATAACTGCACTACCCTAAACCCTAAAACACTACCCCCAGCATGACCCCCTACACTACACAAACACCACTTCACTACCCTACTGCACTTTCCTAAACCCTAAAAGACTACCCCCAGCACCAACCCCTTCACTACACAAGCACCACTGCACTACCCTAAACCCTAA
This sequence comes from Triturus cristatus, assembly GCF_964204655.1. Taxonomy (NCBI): domain Eukaryota; kingdom Metazoa; phylum Chordata; class Amphibia; order Caudata; family Salamandridae; genus Triturus; species Triturus cristatus. The sequence goes on along the minus strand of NC_140579.1, from coordinate 1,170,711,734 downwards.
AACACTACCCCCAGCACGACACCCTACACTACCCAAACAAAACTGCACTACCCTAAACCCTAAAACACTACCACCAGCACGACTTCCTACACTACCCAAACACCACTGCACTACCCTAAACCCTAAAACACTACCCCCAGCAGGACCCCCTATACTACACAAGCATCACTGCACTACCCTAAACCCTAAATCTACCCCAGCACTACCCCTACACTACACAAACACCACTACACTACCCTACTGCACTACCCTTAACCCTAAAACACTACCCCAGCACAACGCCCTACACTACCCAAACATAACTGCACTACCCTAAACCCTAAAACACTAGCACCAGCATGACTCCCTACTCTACCCAAACACAACTGCACTACCCTAAACCCTAAATCTACCCCAGCACTACCCCTACATTACACAAAAACCACTGCAATACTCTAAACCTTAAAACACTACCCCCAGCACCACCCCCTTCACTACACAAGCACCACTGCACTACCCTAAACCCTAAAACACTACCCCCAGCATGACACCCTACACTACCCAAACATAACTGCACTACCCTAAACCCTAAAACACTACCACCAGCACGACTTCCTACACTACCCAAACACCACTGCACTACCCTACACCCTAAAACACTACCCCAGTGTGAACCCCTACACTACACAAACACCACTGCACTAACCTGAAACCTTAAACCCTACCCCCAGCACAACCCCCTACACTACACAAACACCACTGCACTACCGTAAACCCTAAAACACTACCCCAGCACGACCCCCTATACTACACAAACACCAATGCACTACCCTAAATCACTCCCCAAGCACGGCCCTCTACACTACACAAACAGCACTGTACTACCCTAAATCCTAAAACACTACCCCCTACACTACACAAACACCACTGCACTACCGTAAACCCTAAAACACTACCCCAGCACGACCCCTATACTACCCAAACAACACTCCTCTACCCTAAACCCTAAAACACTTACCCCAGCATGACCCCCTACACTACACAAACACCACTGCATTACCCTAAACCCTAAAACACTACCCCCACAACGACCCCCTACACTACACAAACACCACTGCACTACCCTAAACCCTAAAACACTACCCCAGTACGACCCCCTACACTACCCAAACACCACTGCACTACCCTAAACCCTTAAACTCTACCCCTACACTACACAAACACCACTGCACTATCCTAAACCCCAAAACACTACCCCCAGTACGACCCCCTACACTACACAAGCACCACTGCACTACTCTAAACCCATAAACACTACTCCCAGCATGACCCCCTACACTACCCAAACATCACTGCACTACCCTAAACCCTAAAACACTACCCCCAGCACTACCCCTATACTACCCAAACACCACTGCACTACCCTAAACCCTAAAACACTTATCCCAGCATGACCCCCTACACTACTCAAACACCACTGCATTACCCTAAACCCTAAAACACTACCCCCACAACGACCCCCTACACTACACAAAAACCACTGCACTACCCTAAACCCTAAAACACTAGCACCAGCATGACTCCCTACTCTACCCAAACACAACTGCACTACCCTAAACCCTAAATCTACCCCAGCATAACCCCTACACTACACAAAAACCACAGCACTACCCTAAACCCTAAAACACTACCCCCAGCACCACCCCCTTCACTACACAAGCACCACTGCACTACCCTAAACCCTAAAACACTACCCCCAGCATGACACCCTACACTACCCAAACATAACTGCACTACCCTAAACCCTAAAACACTACCACCAGCACGACTTCCTACACTACCCAAACACCACTGCACTGCCCTACACCCTAAAACACTACCCCACTGTGAACCCCTACACTACACAAACACCACTGCACTAACCTGAAACCTTAAACCCTACCCCCAGCACAACCCCCTACACTACACAAACACCACTGCACTACCGTAAACCCTAAAACACTACCCCAGCACGACCCCCTATACTACACAAACACCACTGCACTACCCTAAACCACTACCCCCAGCACGGCCCTCTACACTACACAAACAGCACTGTACTACCCTAAATCCTAAAACACTACCCCCTACACTACACAAACACCACTGCACTACCGTAAACCCTAAAACACTACCCCAGCACGACCCCTATACTACCCAAACAACACTCCTCTACCCTAAACCCTAAAACACTTACCCCAGCATGACCCCCTACACTACACAAACACCACTGCATTACCCTAAACCCTAAAACACTACCCCCACAACGACCCCCTACACTACACAAACACCACTGCACTACCCTAAACCCTAAAACACTGCCCCAGTACGACCCCCTAAACTACCCAAACACCACTGCACTACCCTAAACCCTTAAACTCTACCCCTACACTACACAAACACCACTGCACTATCCTAAACCCCAAAACACTACCCCCAGTACGACCCCCTACACTACACAAACACCACTGCACTACTCTAAACCCATAAACACTACTCCCAGCATGACCCCCTACACTACCCAAACATCACTGCACTACCCTAAACCCTAAAACACTACCCCCAGCACTACCCCTATACTACCCAAACACCACTGCACTACCCTAAACCCTAAAACACTTATCCCAGCATGACCCCCTACACTACACAAACACCACTGCATTACCCTAAACCCTAAAACACTACCCCCACAACGACCCTCTACACTACACAAACGCCACTGCACTACCCTAAAACACTACCCCCAGCCCGACCACTACACTACACAAACCTCACTGCACTACCCTAAACCCTAAAACACTACCCTCAGCATGACCCCTTACACTACACAAACACCACTGTACTACCCTGAACCCTAAAACACTACCCCCAGAATTACCCCCTTCACTACCCAAACACAACTGCACTACCCTAAACCCTAAAACACTACCCCCAGCACCACCCCCTTCACTACACAAGCACCACTGCACTACCCTAAACCCTAAAACACTACCCCCAGCAAGACACCCTACACTACCCAAACATAACTGCACTACCCTAAACCCTAAAACACTACCCCAGCAGGACCCCCTACACTACACAAGCATCACTGCACTACCCCAAACCCTAAATCTACCCCAGCACTACCCCTACACTACACAAACACCACTACACTACCCTACTGCACTACCCTTAACCCTAAAACACTACCCCAGCACAACGCCCTACACTACCCAAACATAACTGCACTACCCTAAACCCTAAAACACTAGCACCAGCATGACTCCCTACTCTACCCAAACACAACTGCACTACCCTAAACCCTAAATCTACCCCAGCACTACCCCTACACTACACAAAAACCACTGCACTACCCTAAACCCTAAAACACTACCCCCAGCACCACCCCCTTCACTACACAAGCACCACTGCACTACCCTAAACCCTAAAACACTACCCCCACCACGACACCCTACACTACCCAAACATAACTGCACTACCCTAAACCCTAAAACACTACCGCCAGCAAGAATTCCTACACTACCCAAACACCACCTCACTACCCTACACCCTAAAACACTACCCCAGTGTGAACCCCTACACTACACAAACACCACTGCACTAACCTGAAACCTTAAACCCTACCCCCAGCACAACCCCCTACACTACACAAACACCACTGCACTACCGTAAACCCTAAAACACTACCAAAGCACGACCCCCTATACTACACAAACACCACTGCACTACCCTAAACCACTACCTCCAGCACGGCCCTCTACACTACACAAACAGCACTGTACTACCCTAAATCCTAAAACACTACCCCCTACACTACACAAACACCACTGCACTACCGTAAACCCTAAAACACTACCCCAGCACGAACCCTATACTACCCAAACAACACTCCTCTACCCTAAACCCTAAAACACTTATCCCAGCATGACCCCCTATACTACACAAACACCACTGCATTACCCTAAACCCTAAAACACTACCCCCGCAACGACCCCCTACACTACACAAACACCACTGCACTACCCTAAACCCTAAAACACTACCCCAGTACGACCCCTACACTACCCAAACACCACTGCACTACCCTAAACCCTTAAACTCTATCCCTACACTACACAAACACCACTGCACTATCCTAAACCCTAAAACACTACCCCAGTACGACCCCCTACACTACACAAACTCCACTGCACTACTCTAACCCATAAACACTACTCCCAGCATGACCCACAAACTAGCCAAACATCACTGCACTACCCTAAACCCTAAAACACTACCCCCAGCACTACCCCTATACTACCCAAACACCACTGCACTACCCTAAACCCTAAAACACTTATCCCAGCATGACCCCTACACTACACAAACACTACTGCATTACCCTAAACCCTAAAACACTACCCCCACAACGACCCCCTACACTACACAAACACCACTGCACTACCCTAAAACACTACCCCCAGCGCGACCCCTACACTACACAAACCTCACTGCACTACCCTAAACCCTAAAACACTACCCTCAGCATGACCCCTTACACTACACAAACACCACTGTACTACCCTGAACCCTAAAACACTACCCCCAGAATTACCCCCTTCACTACCCAAACACAACTGCACTATCCTAAACCCTAAAACTCTACCCCCAGCACCACCCCCTTCACTACACAAGCACCACTGCACTACCCTAAACCCTAAAACACTACCCCAGCACGACACCCTACACTACCCAAACATAACTGCACTAACCTAAACCCTAAAACACTACCACCAGCACGACTTCCTACACTACCCAAACACCACTGCACTACCCTAAACCCTAAAACACTACCCCAGCAGGACCCCCTACACTACACAAGCATCACTGCACTACCCTAAACCCTAAATCTACCCCAGCACTACCCCTACACTACACAAACACCACTACACTACCCTACTGCACTACCCTTAACCCTAAAACACTACCCCAGCACAACGCCCTACACTACCCAAACATAACTGCACTACCCTAAACCCTAAAACACTAGCACCAGCATGACTCCCTACTCTACCCAAACACAACTGCACTACCCTAAACCCTAAATCTACCCCAGCACTACCCCTACACTACACAAAAACCACTGCACTACCCTAAACCCTAAAACACTACCCCCAGCACCACCCCCTTCACTACACAAGCACCACTGCACTACCCTAAACCCTAAAACACTACCCCCACCACGACACCCTACACTACCCAAACATAACTGCACTACCCTAAACCCTAAAACACTACCACCAGCACGAATTCCTACACTACCCAAACACCACTTCACTACCCTACACCCTAAAACACTACCCCAGGGTGAACCCCTACACTACACAAACACCACTGCACTAACCTGAAACCTTAAACCCTACCCCCAGCACAACCCCCTACACTACACAAACACCACTGCACTACCGTAAACCCTAAAACACTACCCCAGCACGACCCCCTATACTACACAAACACCACTGCACTACCCTAAACCACTACCCCCAGCACGGCCCTCTACACTACACAAACAGCACTGTACTACCCTAAATCCTAAAACACTAACCCCTACATCATACAAACACCACTGCACTACCGTAAACCCTAAAACACTACCCCAGCACGACCCCTATACTACACAAACAACACTCCTCTACCCTAAACCCTAAAACACTTACCCCAGCATGACCCCCTACACTACACAAACACCACTGCATTACCCTAAACCCTAAAACACTACCCCACAACGACCCCCTACACTACACAAAAACCACTGTGCTACCCTAAACCCGAAAACACTACCCCAGTACGACCCCCTACACTACCCATACACCACTGCACTACCCTAAACCCTTAAACTCTATCCCTACACTACACAAACACCACTGCACTATCCTAAACCCTAAAACACTACCCCCAGTACGACCCCCTACACTACACAAACACCACTGCACTACTCTAAACCCATAAACACTACTCCCAGCATGACCCCCTACACCACCCAAACATCACTGCACTACCCTAAACCCTAAAACACTACCCCCAGCACTACCCCTATACTACCCAAACACCACTGCACTATCCTAAACCCTAAAACACTTATCCCAGCATGACCCCCTACACTACACAAACACCACTGCATTACCCTAAACCCTAAAACACTTTACCCCACAACGACCCCCTACACTACACAAACACCACTGCACTACCCTAAAACACTACCACCAGCGCGACCCCTACACTACACAAACCTCACTGCACTACCCTAAACCCTAAAACACTACCCTCAGCATGACCCCTTACACTACACAAACACCACTTTACTACCCTGAACCCTAAAACACTACCCCCAGAATTACCCCCTTCACTACCCAAACACAACTGCACTACTCTAAACCCAAAAACACTACCCCAGTATGACCCCCTACACTACCCAAACACCACTGCACTACCCTTATCCCTAAAACACTACCCCTACACTACACATACAGCACTGCACTACCCTAAACCCTAAAACACTATCCCCAGCACGACCCCCTACACTACACAAACACCACTGTACTACCCTAAATCCTAAAACACGATCCCCTACACTACACAAACACCACTGCACTACCCTAAACCACTACCCCCAGCACAACCTCCTACACTACACAAACACCACTGTACTACCCTAAATCCTATAACACGACCCCCTACACTGCACAAACACCACTGCACTACCCTAAATCCTAAAACTCTACCCCAGATCGACTCCCTACACTACACAAACACCACTGTACTACCCTAAACCCTAAAACACTTACCCCAGCACGACCCCTTACACCACACAAACATAACTGCAGTACCCTAAACCCTAAAACACTACCCCCAGCACGATCCCCTTCAGTACCCAAACACAACTGCACTACTCTAAACCCCAAAACACTGCCCCAGTACGACCCCCTACACTACCCAAACACCACTGCACTATCCTAAGCCCTAAAACACTACCCCCTATACTACACAAACACCACTGCACTATCCTAAACCCTAAAACACTACCCCAGCACGAACCCCAACCCTCCACACACACCACTGCACTACTCTAAACCCATAAACACTACCCCAGCACAACCCCCTATACTACCCAAACATCACTGCACTACCCTAAACCCTAAAACACTACCCCCAGCACTACCCCTACACTACCCAAACACTGCACTACTCTAAACCCTAAAACACTACCCCCAGCATGACCCCCTACGCTACACAAACACCACAGCACTACCCTAAAACACCACTGCCAGCAGTACCGCCTACAATACCCAAACACAACTGCACTACCCTAAACCCTAAAACACTACCCCCAGCATGAACCCCTACACTACACAAACACCACTGCACTACCCCAAACCCTTAAACACTACCCCTACACTACACAAACACCACTGCACTATCCTAAACCCTAAAACACTACCCCCAGCACGACCCCCTACACTACACAAACACCACTGCACTACTCTAAACCCATAAACACTTCCCCCAGCACGACCCCCTACACTACCCAAACATCACTGCACTACCCTAAAACACTACCCCCAGCACTACCCCTACTCTACCCAAACACCACTGCACTACCCTAAACCCTAAAACACTACCCCAGCACAACCCCCTACACTACACAAACACCACTGCACTACCCTAAACACTAAAACACTACCCCAGCACGACCCGCTACACTACACAAACACCAATGTACTACCCTAATTCATGACCCCCTACACTACACAAACACCACTGCACTACCCTAAACAACTACCCCCAGCACGACTCTCTACACTACACAAACACCACTGTACTACCCTAAATCCTAAAACACAACCCCTACACTACACAAACACCACTGCACTACCCTAAATCCTAAAACACTGCACCCAGAATGTCGCCCTACTTTACAGAAACACCACAAAACTACCCTAAAATACTGCCCTACCACACCCCCCTACACTACAAAAACACCACTGGCACTTACCTAAACCCTAAATAACTACCCCCAGCACGACCCCCTACACTACCCAAACACCACTGCACTACCCTAAACCCTAAAAATTACCCCCAGCACGACCCCCTACACTACACAAACACCACCGCACTAACCGAAACCCTCAATAACTACCCCCTGCACGACCCCGTTGAAGAACCAGGGCCTTATTTGCCTGGCGGCGCAGGGCACGCCTTAATCTCCTGAGTTCACCTGCTTTGTTGAACAGAGACACAGGACATTCTGTTGAGCGTAGAGGATCAGGTTTATTAGCTGCAGCTAAGTACAGTTGTCCCAGAAGTACACTCAGTATGATCTTAGGAGACTGCCACTTTTCTCCGTGGCGCACAATCTTTTATAGCGCATAGATTCACCAAGAACACTCTCAATGCATACATGATCATCCAATGAAAAGAGTTTGAAAACAAGATATAACCAATGAGAAAAGTTTGAAAACAAGATATCAAATAACCCAAATAAACCTCTCTTCCAACTGTTTTTGTCACCCCTCCCCACAAGTTAATCAGTGGTGGTGTCTACAACTCAACTTGCAGGTGGCAGGACATATTTGTATGCTTTGGAGGACAGTTGTGAAATGAGAGAATACAAGTAGAGAACAGCGAAGGCCAGAAGATGAGATAAAGTCATGAAAGAATGGTGCGAACCAACAGACTGTCGAGACAGGGTTTAGTCAAACCAGACGAGGATTAGTGGACTCAGCCAGTCCCTGACATTAGTTTCGTAAACAGAGGCAGGAGGTTATTTTGACACATCGCAGTAAGATCAGCAAAAAATACTTCGTTCATTGTGCTGCCTGAGTGAGGGCAACAAAATGGCGACAGAATACAGAATGGAGTTAAAACTGAATTACCTCAGACCCTCCTTTTGCCATTACTCAGGCAAATCCTAATTCATTGCTAGGTGAGCATTTTCCATTCTACACATTTCATTTAAGCAGGTATATGTAAACTATCAACAGGGATACAAAGAGAACAAAGCATCGAGTCATAATTAACATTCAGATAGCAGAAGAAAGTAATGACCATTATTACAAACAGGATCATAATTTTTTCACAACCCTAGTCAAAAACAAATCCTAAAATTATTTAGCAAACCTTTTCAGGGCTCTTATGCATTTCAGTGACTATTGTATACTCAGGTGAAACAGTGGCGATCCTTATCAATGCTCTCAGGTTAAATGGGGATACTCTTCAACAGAGGATAGACCTCATTCTGCTTTTACTAAACAGAATACTACTCTAAAACAATGCCAGCAAAACAATAAGAATCAGTCTCCTAACACCCATTCTATGCAATTGCACGGGAACCACTTGTGCAACCATAACTATGCCAAAGTCCGTTCTAAGCCTCTCTGGTAGGCTTCTATCGTCCATCAAATCTGCTTCTGTTGTTTTCTTCTGCATTGGGCCTCTTCATTCAGGCCTTCCTTGAAAATAGTGCTTCTCAGTATCCGTTGGAGTGCCCTCCTGGCAAACACTCACAGCTCACTCGAAAGTCTCAATGTCTCAAGGAAGTGCACCAATATATTTCCTCTGTGGCAGGCACTACAGATATTGTGCTCTTCGTTGGTCATGGGCACAGATCATCTCGTGCAGACCCAAGTACTATTAATCGGAAAGAGCAACAGACTTTCACGCTCAGCAACACTTTCAGGCTCCAACACTCGCTATTCAGTGTCAGAGGATGTTTGGGCTGCTCTTTCATTTAATTTTCCTTTCATCATGTAGTGCCTTAGATCCTCCGGTGCACTGCCCTTCCGTTGGAGCAAAGAAAAGAGGGGGGTTGACCAAAACTCAGGCCAAGGGGCTCAAGGGACTGCACACTGTCAGAGGTTACCAGCACATGACAGGTAGAAAACTGAAGCCTCAAACCAGCCCTGCCATCAACAACAGGGATCCTTCTCTTTCGCTCTTTTACACTGAAACTCTGGTTTTGTGATGTCCAACGCCGTCTGATGGAGCAAGTACGATGCTTTGGAGATACCATTGATGGCGCGCTGGCGATCGCTGTCCATCCTTGCTACTTTCTGGGTGCTGGGACTGTAGGGCCAAGACATCCGTCTTTCATCTGTAGCTGTCACTGATGGGAATTAGGCTTAAATCAGTGTTCTGCAGGTTATTATGACTTAATTCCCGCCGAATCTAGTGACGTAGGAAATGTGACACAGTTGTTTGTTTCCCTCAGTTTAGTATAAAAACAGTTCATTGTATTTAACAATAGGACTGCAGGCAGGTGGCCTGCAATCTTCAAGGGAGTGGCCAGAAGCCATGGGACAACTCTGGTTTAGAATGCACTGTCACTCTCATAAGATGCAAAGGCAAAGGCAGTACTTCTAGTTCAGGGGTCTCCAACGAGTAGCTCGGGAGCCACTGGTAGCTCGCCAGTACCTTCAAAGTAGCTCTCTATGGTGAAGTTAAGCCCAGAATCAATTTCAGAGTAGGTGCCTATTAAAGAAGGCAGCACTGATCATCTCAAGACCCTAAGAGTGACAGCTAGCCAAACGTATCACAGTAACTCATACTAACACTCAAACACACAGTGTGCCAGCCTATAGGATCTGCTACATGACAGTCTGTATCCAATCTCAATATAATTAAGCCACAAGGAGATTGACCATGTTGCAGTCTCTCCTTTATCAGTCACAACATGTGTGTGAACATTGTACCATCAAAAAGGTATGGCAGCAGTAGCCTGAGCTGTAATCAGTGCTGACCCACCAAAATGCGGGACTGCAGGAGTCAGAGTGAAAATGTGTCAGTTAGATGCATGATCAGCTCAAAACCTGAGGAGAACAGGGTATGATACAGACCAGAGAAAACTAAGAGACTTTTAGAACAGATCACCATATTAAATGCTCCTAATAGAGAAAGAGGTTGCTCCAAGGGGAGTGTGAAAAAAGAAAGTGCTCATGAGGTAGGACAGATATAAAGGAGGGGAATCCAAAAGGCAAATTCAATAACCAATCAATTAAACATTCTGATATCATTAGTAAAACTGGACGTGGTTCATAGTGGCACCAGTTTTACAGATAGGCCAGTCCCTTATGGATTTACAAATATTCATTTCATGATTTTCTAATGGGATAAACATCTCTTAAATTACTACATCTGTGTGTTCCTACTTTCCTTATCTAGAACACCTCAAAAGGGGAAACGCATGATACAAATTATCAGGGGCATGCAGATACCTCCCTTTAATAATTGTGCAGCAAGTGCACCATGCAATACACAGGCTAAACAATATCTCCTCATGATCACTGAGAATACCTGTCACCGGTTGGAGGAGCCTAGCGCGCATCCAAGATGGTCGCGTGAGCACAGGGCTCCCCGGACCCTCTCTGCTCCTCGGAATTTATCCTGAGAATATCCTGACGTGGCTTATGGAATCTGGGAGATAAAGACCAGCTGAGCGTATATCTCTTTTCAAAACTCAAATCGGACCTGGGAATCCTGAGTTGTCGTCGTCGGAACTTTTGGGACCCACCCGACGGAGGTGACCGGGGTGAAGGTGACCCGAGGGACCGGGCTGCAATTGAACAACAGCGGCTTCAGCGCGGTGCCAGCTGCCGATCCACCACTTTCGGTTTCGGTTTTGCACTTCAGGAGACCGGCAGGGAGGTGCGCTCGGGGTGGGGAGGTGCTTCCTGGGCCTCTGCATGAGGTTTTCTTTCATCTGCCCCTAGAGCGCCTATCGCCTCGGACCCCCTATACCGACATTTTGTGGACTTCTTGCTGGTGCCTTACACCTCTTGATTGGAGGTCCCCTCGGGTGACCGTGTTCACATGGGGGGCAAAGGGGGTCCCGAGGGCCGCAAGACCAAGGCTTCCCTCCGCGGGGGGGCAGTCCAGAGCAATAACATGGACCGCTACACCCAGGGCAGGGGGCCCTCTGGCGCTGCTGGCCTCCCCTCGGATACTGCGGAAGGAGGCGCGACCGCCACTACGGAACTATCCTTGCAGGACATTATGGGCGCCATTGATGGCATCAGGGAAACCATCGCGACGCAATATGAGGCCCTGGCCCGTAAGATTGACACTGTCGCGATCGATGTCACCCTGATCCGGGCCGACCTCTCCAAAACTAACGAGAAGGTCCAGGCTCTCGACGCACGGACCTCCACCCTCGGTGCGGAGGTGTCGGATCTGCGGGCCGCGCTTGGAGACATCAGGGTGGTTAACGACCATATGGCCCGGCGGCTTGAGGACTTCGAGGGACGGGCCCGACGCAACAACATCCGCGTCATAGGTGTACCGGAGTCCTCTGACGGCCGCCCGGTTGACCTCGTGGTCGAGGAACTTATCCTGAAACAGTTGTCCTCGGCTGGCCTAAGTAAGTTCTTTGCCGTGGAGCGGGCCCATCGAGTTCCGGGCGGTCGGCCACGGCCGGGGGCCCCCCCGAGGCCTATCGTGGCCAAACTGTTCTACTACAGGGACCGCGACGCTATTCTGCAGGCCTCACGGACCCACGGCCCGGTTCGTCATGAGAACTCGACCATCAATTTTTACCCGGACTTCACGCAACTGGTCCAGAAACAACGGATGGGATTCCAAGGGGTGAAGCGTCGTCTCCGTGAGCTGGGCCTAAAGTATTCGATGCTCTACCCTGCAAAACTCCGAGTGGAACAGGGGGATCGGACAGCCTTTTTTGACTCTCCTGTGGCTGCAAGTGACTGGCTGGACTCTCTGCCGGACGGAGGTGGCCGTCCCGGACCCTCTGCGGGCACCGCAGGTGATGGGTCCCCTTTAGAATGACTTTTGGTCCTTGATTTTGCCTTTTTGCACTGTACAGTCGGGTCTTATTTCATTTGCATATTGTGTTTTACCAGGACCGGTGAGGGGGGCGGGCGGGGACGGGTCCCTTACCTCCTCTGGGTTCTTTTCGTAGAATGGGGTTAGTGGGGCGACAGGCACACTGCAAGTTGGGGGGGTTTTTTGGCCCGCAGGGGTGCAGGGTGGGGGGAGTTGGTCCTGGGGTGGGGTTGGGGGGGAGGAGGGTTTGTTTTGCTGTGTGTTTTTTGTTTACAGGGCGAGGTACTGATTTTTGTCCACATTTGGGAACTGTGCTGCAGGCTGGGGGACCCTTGATCTATTGGGGGGGATGGGGGGGGACGGGTTGAGGCTTATGTCATGGAACGTTAATGGGTTGGGGGACCGTATCAAGCGGGGTGTAGTACTGCAATATTTGCGTCGTTTGACTCCTGATGTGGTGTTTCTCCAGGAGACGCATCTGGTTGGCAATGTTTGTCATGCAATGAACAGGGGGGGATACCGCCTCGTGGCCCATTCTGGTTTCACAACTGGTTCCAGGGGGGTGGGCATTCTGCTGCGAACCTCACTCCCGGTGGAGATCACTAAGATAGTCTCGGATGACAGAGGGCGCTATGTGTGTTTGATTGGGAGGTGGGAGGGGCAGCCCCTTGCCCTGGTTTCAGTCTACGTCCCCCCGGGCCTCCAGAACTCCACCTTCACTGACTTGGGTCGAATGCTGCTTGACCTTCCGGACAGCCTCCTGCTCATGGGCGGGGACTTTAATTCTGTGGTTTCGGGTGAACTGGATCGTCACCCACCAAGGACCCTCCCCGCTGCCCAGGCATGGCTGGGTGGGATGCTGGAGACCTTCGGCCTGGTGGATAGTTGGAGATTAATGCATCCGACCCAATGCCAATTCACCTTTCACTCGGGGGCGCATGGGAGTCTCTCTAGGTTAGACTACTTCCTTATGCCCGCGGCGCAGACTGGTCGGATTCGAGAGGTCAGGCACCTGGCGCGGGGTATCTCCGACCATTCTCCGCTGTGGCTTGTTTTTGACACCGGGCAGCGGTCTGCAGGGCGGATCGCTCCCATTAACCCATGGTACCTGCGAGACCCTACGACTCGTGACAGCCTGGTTAAGGCTATGGACCAATACTTCCTGGATAACGAGGGGTCGGTGTCTTCTGCAATGTCCCTGTGGGAAGCCTTTAAAACCGTGATCCGCGGACACGCCCTTTCCCAGATAGTGGTGGCTAAGAGGGTCAAGAGTGAGGCAGTGGTGAGGCTGGAGACTGACATCTTGGGGCTGGAGTCGGCCTTGGAGGCGAATGTTACTCCGGACGGGCTCCATGCCCTCAGCCTGAAACAGTTTGAATATAGGTCCCTGGTCACTGACGCTGCCAAAACTATGTATAGGGAGCAGCAGGGTCGACTGTACGATGCCGGGGACAAGGCGGGAAAGTTGATCGCGTGGCTGGACAGGAAGGAGAGAGTGAATCGTGTGGTCCCGGAGTTGCGTGCTGCTGATGGTGTGTGTGTGACGGAGCCTGACGAGATTGTGGAATGTTTTGCCGACCACCTCCGGGCTGTGTACTCCCCAGTGACTGACAGGGATGAGGACGACTCTCGCCTTCTACTGAGGGATATCGCCTTGCCCTGCCTGTCCGTTGAGGACCGTGAGCGGCTGGACGCCCCCTTGTCGGTGGATGAAATAGCGACCGCGATCCGCTCCCTTCGCTCGGGCAAGGCTATGGGTCCCAACGGTCTGCCCATTGAGCTATATAAATTGCGCCCTGAAAAGCTTGCGCCCTTCCTCAGTCGCATGTTCCGTGAGTCTCTGGCGGCGGGTTCCCTCCCGGCCGATCAGCGTTTGGCCACGATAGTCGTTATCCCCAAGGAGGACAAGCCGCGAGATCGCTGTACTTCTTACCGGCCTATTTCACTGCTAAATGCGGAGCCTAAGATCCTGGCGAAAGTCCTTGCCAATCGTCTGTTGAGCGTCGTGTGCGATCTGATTCATCCGGACCAATGCGGATTCATCCCGCATCGTAACACCGCTCTTAACTTGCGGCGTCTTCATGGCGCCCTTGCCAGGGCGGAGCTCCTCTCCGAACCGGCCGTGCTGGTTTCTTTGGATGCCACGATGGCTTTTGACACCATCGAGTGGCCATTCCTCTGGGCTGTCTTGGCTAAATTTGGCTTTGGGGAAGGATTTATTGGCTGGGTGAAGCTTCTGTACACGGGACCCATGGCTCAGGTGGTGGTGAACGGGCGGGTCTCTCGGCCCTTTGCCCTCGGCAGGGGCACGAGGCAGGGATGCCCGTTGTCCCCTTTGCTCTTCGCTCTCGCCCTGGAGCCACTCGCGGCTTGGCTCCGCTGGGAGCCCTCGCTTCGAGGGATCCGGTGGGCCCCGGGCTTTGAAGATCGGGTTTCGCTGTATGCGGACGATATTCTCCTATATCTCACCTCACCGCGGCAGTCGCTCAACGTCCTCTTTGACGTTCTGACTTCCTTTGGGAATAATTCGGGTCTCACGATCAATTGGTCTAAATCCTGCGTCTATCCGATCTCCGGTGGTCCTCCACTCCTACCGCCTCGGCTTCCGATCCAGGTATCACTGAGCGGCTTTAAGTACCTGGGGATATACGTTTCGCTGGACCCGGTGGCTCGCTATGAGCTGAATCTCCTGCGTCCGCTTCGGCGATTGCGAGAGGATACGGCCCGGTGGTGCAGGCTGCCCCTGTCCCCGCTGGGTCGGGCCGCGCTGTTCAAAATGATGTCCCTTCCCAGGTTCCTCTATGCACTCCAGAATTCCTTCGACGTCATCCCAGTGGCCTACTTTCGGGAGGTAGAGAGCCTGCAGAGGAGACTGGTGTGGGACGGGCGGGCGCGTATTGCTCTTGCTAAGCTTACCCTCCCCTGGTATGACGGGGGCATCGCGCTTCCCGACATTCGCAGGTATTATTGGGCCGCGCAGCTTTCGGCCATCAACCATGCCACGTATGCGCCTGGCCTGAACCCGGCGTATGAGATGGACAAGTTCCTGCTTCCCGGCGGGGACTATAACAGGGCGCTGTACTCCCGCTCGGCTGGCCGGACCCTTACGGGTCCTACTAAGATTGCTGTGCGGACCTGGAGGGCCGCCACTGCGGCCACGGGCTGGGGTGAGCGACTGACATGTGCTACTCCTTTGTTTGCCTCCGATCGCCTGGGGAGCCTCTGGACTACGAAGGGGTTTGACCAGTGGGACACGATTGGTATCAGCAAAGTGGGAGACCTGTGGCATAAGGGCGCGGTTAAGACTTTCGCGGCTCTTCAGGCCGAATATGAGCTTACGGACAGGGAGTTCTTCCGCTATGCCCAGGTTCGACACGCCCTGCTCTCGGTCTTTGGAGAGGGGACCACGATCCCGGTTTCCTCGCCCCTCGAGGACCGCATACTTGACGGACATGTCCCGGACAGCACTATTTCTTTAATTTATAAGAAACTGATTAATCATCGGGCTGACCTCTTGGTGCGCCTTCGGGAGGCTTGGACGGGGGATGGGGTGGAATTGGACGACGAGGACTGGCAGTCTGCACTGTCGTCCCCCAAAGAGGTCGCCATTCCGGCCCGTCTCCGGTTGGTACAGCTTAAGATTCTTCACCGGGTGTATGTGACAGGTCCTCGCTTGGTCTCGATGGGATATTCCGACGATGGGCTCTGTAAGCGGGGTTGTGGGCTCAGTGCCACCTTTCTCCATATCCTGTGGGAGTGCCGCGAGGTGGCGGACTACTGGCGCCGGGTACATACGGTTATGGGACAGGTCACGGGGGTTGTGCTGCTGCCGGAGGTGCGTCGCTGTGTCCTGAATGTGTGGGAGCCCAATGATTATAGCGCGGCTCAGACTCGGTGGGCGGCCCTGGGGAACATGATTGCCAAGAGAGATATAGCGCAGCTTTGGGGTGCCCAGCGGCCGCCCACCGTGTCAGTATGGAAGGAGAATATGGACTGGTGTATGTTCAGGGAGAAGACTGTGTATGTTGCCCGTGGTAAGCCGGGGACATGGGGCAGAATCTGGGGGCAATGGAATGCATATCGCGGGGGTATTTGTACGCCCCCCCTGGTGGACACCGATATCGCCATGTCCCCCTGACCCTTGACGGTTCCTGGCACCTTTTGGAATGACTACATATGGACGTTCAGTTCCCTTGGCCCCCCCCCCCCGTCCCCAGCATCCCGGTACTCCTTCCTTTCGTGTGCTGCTTAATGGTCTGACCTGGAGTACCCCGGAGGAAGCCTGACCTGCGCCGTTTGTCTTTATGCCTCGCCTTTTGTTTTTCTTTTAGTTTTCTGTGTTTTTTTTTTGGATCTAAGTCTCCTGTCCCTCTAGAACTATCCGGACTCACTACGGGGCCGACCCCCGGGAACCGACTGCAGCTTTGATAAATGTATATTTCATTCTGTACTTAGCGGCCGGCCCTGGTGGTTGTAGGCCCGTGCTTGTAATCGAATTATTGTTCAATAAAAACTTTTAAAAAAAAAAAAAAAAAAAAAAAAAAAAAAAGAATACCTGTCACCCTAGTCTAATAATTCTCAGGTCTCTGGTGTCTGATCTACAATTTTTCCTTTCCCTTGTCACCTGTCCGGAGGGGGCACTATACCCACTTAAAATCTCAATCCTGCTACTCAGGACAGCAAATAAGAAACTCTTGGTGTCTCTTATGACTACATGTAGAAGTGCAATATCATAAGGAAAGTTAGGTCACCTTTTGCAAGAGCCACAGATTTATAATTCATCCTTAGGGTCTAATCAGGGAACATCAATCTAGGCTGCTCGTCCCTTAAAGGAAGGAGCAGTAACATGACTAACTGCAGGTGACACACTTTTAATCCTGTATACCTCTTTTGTTTATTTTTTATCAATACCATTATAGCCAAATAGACATGCACTGGCGAAGTGTTGTCTGTCATATTCACAGCATGAAATATCATATCTGTGAAATTTAGTAACCAGAACAAGTCCAACCAACTGTTGCGTAGCGATGGGCATCGTCATGACCATCCCCTCACAACACAGAGGAGCTTGTAACAGTATTAAAAGCAAAAGCGTAAACACAACGCAAAAACAAAAAACGTGCATAAAATAAAAACACACATGCCAAGCCATCAGGTATACTTGCTGTACACCAAGTACAGAAAGCATAGACAAATTTCAATATCATATGTAAATGAACGGTGACGCACAACACTATGTCATGCACTTTATGCACAATGAACCTGCAACCCAACAACTAATATTCTGGCCTGCTTAATTTGTCAGGCTCAAAAATAATATTCCATTTCCTTACTCCCCACTTTTGACAGGAGGTGACCAAAGTGGTGACCGGCTGTCAAAACAACTGACTGTGTCGCTTCTGACACACAGGACCAGCAGGAACAATTCATAGAAAGACAAAATGCACAAAAATAAACACAAACATTTCTTTCCAAAGAAGTTATGCAAAAACACATCTGTTTCAACACACAGCTGACAGCACCCTCCTTTTTGAAATTTGCACATTGATTAGGTCCCACAGGGACATATGGAACACTCGTTCCACCACCTCATGATATGGACCATCGCTGTTTTGTTGGCTGTTAACCCCTGCTTTTTCACTACTCCTCTTCACCTACTGTAACATTCTCAGTCCTTTCTAGTCTTCTCTCACCCTGATTTCCTGCCTATAGCCATTCAGGGCGCTCATTTCACCATTATTCCTTCACAACTGACATCTTTGTCAAACCAACTCACATGTCCAACTGTAGTCTTGTCAGCCCTCGAACCACCCAGAACAATCCATGAATGATCTGTGGGCAGAAGCAAAAAAAATACACAACACACAAAAGAAAAACACTGCACATAACACACAAAAATATCAACTATAACTTTTAATCAGGAAACAAGACATAACACACATTAACAAAACACAAAAAATAAAAAATACAAACCTAGTGGTACTTAACTGTAACCATCTTGTCAACTTTGCAATGACTAAAACATGTAAGCATGTTAAGCCACCTTAATTTTAACTGTCTAAAAGGAAAACATTTTCACAGACACTCTGTGTTCCCTTGCGCCACAATTCCTCCTGTGAAAAATGAATCTTAATTTGCTGATCGTTTTTACCTAGGCATGTAGCCCACAAAATTCTAAGAAAGAGCTTCATCTTACTTATTGTCTGAGGCTAATGCCACATTTGTTAAATGAAGGCAACTACGTGGACATTATTTTTCAAAAGCAGAAATACCAATGTATCATTTTCTTCTCAGCACCCCTTTTTTTTATTTTGTCTTGAACAATATGGGAACAGACAGGGCTCCGTAACGATTCTCGGCTGTCCTATCTTATCAGAAAAGCTAAAAATAGCACCTCAGCGCGGAACCTGCCACTGCGAGCACTCCTGGCCCCCACCTCTTTCCAAGGCTCTCCTGCTGCAAGCATTACACATTTTCATGTCAGAGAAGCTTTCTAAGCAGTGATTTCACCTCCTGGTTTACTCGCTCCTATTTCTAGCCCCCACCTTACAGGCTTCAAGGTCAAAATTTTCCTTCAATTTCTGCATCTCATGCTGCGCTCTTTAGCCCTGTCTCTCTCCTCACCCTGAGGCTTGTCACAGACAAAAAAACCTTCCTAACTCTTCCTAACCTGCAATAATTAACCCTTTTTAAAAACACGTTATATACATTACTTCTTTTAGGGGCTACAATTTATTTCTACTCTTCAATTATTAAAAACATTTACTGTGAATAACTCACAGAACATAATAACATAACATACTAGCTTTAGAACAAATGTTTGTTACTACCCTATGCAACGGTACTTAGTTCATCAACCTTAAAAGGATGAACGTCTCAGTAGGTCTAGCTAGAGTTATAATCTTCAATCTTGATATTAAACCCAAACCTCTGCACTGGGCACATTGGCTCACTGAGACATTAAAAGCAACCCCAAATGGGAACAACCTGCAAATTTATATTATACCTAAATATATGCATTTACTGAAGCCTAAGGCACTTTAAAGCTATTGTAAAGGGCAAGAATGCTGTTAAATAGTCTATTTTACCCAATTTCGACCTTGATATTTGGGGCACTTAAAAATAAATATCCTATAATTGTGCTACATATTAATCATCCTCAGAATGTTCTTTACAGATTGCAGATATTGGACATTAGACATATCTCTTGCAAATCCTTTAGGAACATGAGTTTTTTTAAGCCTGCACCAAGTGAAATTCCATATACAAATGTCCTCACTATGCAGTACAACACAACTTAAATTAAATTATAATGCTAGCAGGTCACAGTATGAGTGTTAAGCTTTATAAATAGTAAAAAAAATAATTTAGAAGTACTTATTTTTAATTATTATTTTTCATAATTAATAATTATTTTTGATAAACCCAATCATTTTTGATAATTTCACATATAAAAGCAAGCTGCATCCCTTGCCTATCATTTAAGATGCATTCATTAAGCACAGAAGCCTAATTTAAAACATGACAAATTTTTGCGCCACTTTTTTTTTTTTAACAGAACTATTATTTTAACATTAGAACCACGAATATTCTTATAAAAATGCTTAAAGAGAGGAAACCCTTAATTGAAATGTCTTCCTGTAATACAAAATAATGAACCTTAGTTTTGGAACCTTTTTAAAACAACATTTTGAAATGCAAAGTTTCACCCGTGTTCAACTGAGGGCGAAGTCCTGGCTGAGTAAACATTCCTGTCTATTAGAGCTGCTTGCTTAGCGACAATAAAAGCTAGTCTCTCAGTGTTGTAACATGAGCACGGTGGCAGTCTTTTTCAAACTAAGACATATCAATGCGTGTTGCGTTTGAGTTCAGCAAAAATTTACTTCAGCTGAAGTGTTTGCCTGTTAATATCTAATACAATGTATGTAAGTAAAAAAGTACTATAAGTTTATTTTTCTACAAAACACACAATTTCGTTTTTGAGGCCATTGTATTCCTAGTGAATGTAAATTTTAATTTTATTTTTTTAAGCATTTAACAGTTTGTACATGTGCATAATTGCTTACTCTATAAATTATAAAGCAACATATAGCTATTTAGCATATCACATGGTTCATTTCTGGAATTTTATTTAATTTCTACTTAATATTAGTTAACTGACATTTTGCTTAACAGACTGAAAACATCAAGAAAAACCACAAACACACATTGAGCTCATTTCAGACATAAACAGAAAGGGGTCAAACACTCAGGACACATACATTTAACCCACAGAAACACACATTTTAACCCACAGATCAACACTTAGGACAGAAACAAAGGACAGCCCACAGACTGTACTTAAACCAAACCATTTGTAAATACTAGTTGCAAGTCATATTTACAAGAAACGCTTCTTAATAGTGTTCCAAAAGACTGCAAAAAAAACAGCCCAACAGACTGCTATATGTCCTGCCATACGATGTTGTCTATCTAAAACCTCAATTGTATAATCATTCTCATTAACTTTAAACTGCTGGGCAGCCTGTATAACAGTCATGCCCCTTTCCTTCCTATCTCTTTTTGCTTGTCTTATTTCTTTCTGTTTGGCTTCCTTGCGCCAAAGGCGGAAAGAGTCAAACATTGCCGGCCGGGCTTTTCTTTTAAACAAAATTGCTTCCAAATTATCTAATATGTCAGGCTCAAAGCTACCATTCTTGGCCACTGTAGAACACCATCGTTCTTTGTGTATCGGATCCATGCCTCATTAAAGGCAATGGGGCCAACACCATGTTTAGAATAAAGCTCATAAGTGGGAGTTCCAACCGGAGGAATTGGACAAGAGTCTTCCAGCCGGGAATCCCTATCACAAACAAAACAACAAAAACTTTCTATACTTACTCAGACCAGGCATGGTTATTTCACTGGACTGTTCACAAACATCAAGGGGTTAAATCAAATAACACAGCACAAACGTACTCACCCCTCGGCTTCGGCTTTTGCAATAGCCGAATCAAAGACCCAAATCAACACAAAATAGTGGGAGCTACCCACCAATACTTAACTAAGTGTCTTCTAACGCCAACAGAGGCCCGTCTAACATCTCGTGATACCATACATCACCAAAAAGGGCCAAAGCAAGGCGGAAGGAGAAACCGCGCTGAAAAAGACCTTCGGACCACTTCGAAATACAGGGGTCGCTTGACGTGGTTCGCGATTCCTCCAGAATTTTCATGCGGGGTTCCTCACGACCCTCAGGCAAAAACTGCTACCTCTGAAGCCGCCTCACAGAGGGCACCAGTTGAAGACCCAGGGCCTTATGGGCCTGGCGGCGCAGGGCACACCTTAATCTCCTGAGTTCACCTGCTTTGTTGAACAGAGACACAGGACATTCTGTTGAGCGTAGAAGATCAGGTTTATTAGCTGCAGCTAAGTACAGTTGTCCCAGAAGTACACTCAGTATGTTCTTAGGAGACTGCCACTTAACTCCGTGGCGCACAATCTTTTATAGCGCATAGATTCACCAAGAACACTCCCAATGCATACATGATTATCCAATGAGAAGAGTTTGAAAACAAGATATAACCAATGAGAAAAGTTTGAAAACAAGATATCACGTAACCCAAATAAACTTCTCTTCCAACTGTTTTTGTCACCCCTCCCCACAAGTTAATCAGTGGTAGTGTCTACAACTCAACTTGCAGGTGGCAGGACATATTTGTATGCTTTGGAGAACAGTTGTGAAATGAGAGAATACAAGTAGAGAATAGCGAAGGCCTGAAGATAAGATAAAGTCATGAAAGAATGGTGCGAACCAACAGACTGTCGAGACAGGGTTTAGTCAAACCAAACGAGGATTAGTGGACTCAGCCAGTCCCTGACATTAGTTTCATAAACAGAGGCAGGAGGTTATTTTGACACGTCGCAGTAAGATCAGCAGAAAAAACTTCGTTCATTGTGCTGCCTGAGTGAGGGCAACAAAATGACGACAGAATACAGAATGGACTTAAAACTGAATTACCTCACCGTACACTACCCAAACACCACTGCACTACCCTAAACCCTAAAAGACTACCGCCAGTACGAACCCCTATACTACACAATCACCACCGCACTACCATAAACCCTAAAAAACTACACCCAGCACGACCCCTACACTACCCAAACACAACTGGACTACCCTAAACCCTAAAGCACTACCCCAGCATGACCTCCTACACTACCCATACACCACAGCACCACCCTAAACCCTAAAACACAACCCCCTACACTATCCAAACGCCACTGCACTACACCAAACCCTAAAACACTACCCCCAGCACGACCCCTACACTACATAAATACCACTGCACTACCCTAAACCCTAAAACACTCCCACCAGCATGACTCCCTACACTACCCAAACACCACTGCACTACCCTACACCCTAAAACACCACCCCAGCACGAACCCCTACATTACACAAACACCACTGCACTACCCTAAACCCTTAAACCCTACACCCAGCACAGCCCCCTACACTACACAAACACCACTGCACTACCCTAAACCCTAAAACACTATCCCCAGCAGTACCCCTACACTACCCAAACATCACTGCACTACCCTAAACCCTAAAACACTACCCCCAGCATGACCCCCTACACTACCCAAACACCACAGCACTACCCTAAAACACTACCGCCAGCAATACCCCCTACACTACCCAAACACAACTGCACTACCCTAAACCCTAAAACACTACCGCCAGCATGGCCCCCTACACTATACAAACACCACTGGACTACCCTACTTGACTATCCTAAACCCTAAAACACTACCCCCAGCACGATCCCCTACACTACCCAAACACCACTGCACTACTCTAAACCCAAAAACACTACCCCCAGCATGACCCCCTACACTACACAAGCACACCTGCACTACCCTAAACCCTAAATCTACCCCAGCACTACCCCTACACTACACAAACACCACTGCACTAACCTAAACCCTAAAACACTACCCCCAGCACGCCACCCTACACTACACAAACACCACTGCACTACCCTACTGCACTACCCTAAACCCTAAAACACTACGCCCAGCACAACACCATACACTACCCAAACACAACTGCACTACCCTAAACCCTAAATTTACCCCAGCACTACCCCTACACTACACAAACACCACTGCACTACCCTAAACCCTAAAACACTACCCCCAGCATGACCACCTTCACTACACAAGCACCACTGCACTACCCTAAACCCTAAAACACTACCCCAGCATGACACCCTATACTATCGAAACATAACTGCACTACCCTAAACCCTAAAACACTACCACCAGCACGACCTCCTACACTACCCAAACACCACTGCACTACCCTACATCCTAAAACACTACCCCAGCACGAACCCCTACACTACACAAACACCACTGCACTACCCTAAACCCTTAAACCTTACCCCCAGCACAACTCCCTGCACTACACAAACACCACTGCACTACCGTACCCCCTAAAACACTACCCCAGCACAACCCCCTACACTACACAAACACCACTGTACTACCCTAAATCACGACCCCCTGCACTACACAAATACCACTGCACTACCCTAAACCACTACCCCAGCACGACCCTCTACACTACACAAACATTACTGTACTACCCTAAATCCTAAAACACGACCCCTACACTACACAAACACCACTGTACTACCCTAAATCCTAAAACACTACCCCCAGAACGACCCCCTACACTACACAAACACCACAGAACTACCCTATACATTAAAACACTACCCCAGCACGACCTTTATACTACCCAAACAACACTCCACTGCCCTAAACCCTAAAACACTTACGCCAGCATGACCCCCTACACCACTGCAGTACCCTAAACCCTAAAACACTATCCTCAGCACGACCCCCTATACTACACAAACACCACTGCACTACCCTAAACCCTAAAACACTGCCCCCAGCATGACCCCCTTCACTACCCAAACACAACTGCACTACTCTAAACCCAAAAATACTGCCCCAGTACGACTCCCTACACTACCCAAACACCACTGCACTACCCTAAACCCTTAAACACTACCCCTACACTACACAAACACCACTGCACTACTCTAAACCCATAAACACTACCCCCAGCACGACCCCCTACACTACCCAAAACCACTGCACGACCCTTAACCCTAAAACACTACCCCTACACTATACAAACACGACTGCAATACCCTAAACCCTAAAACACTATCTCCAGCACGACCCCTTACACTACACAAACACCACTGTACTACCCTAAACCACTACCCCAGCACGACCCCCTACACTACACAAACACCACTGTAGTACCCTAAATCCTATAACACGACCCCCTACACTGCACAAACACCACTAGACTACCCTAAATCCTAAAACACTACCCCCAGAAAGACCCCCTACACTACAAAAACACCACAGCACTACCCTAAACCCTAAAACACTACCCCCAGCACGACCCCCTATACTACCCAAACAACACTCCACTACCCTAAACCCTAAAACACTTACCCCAGCATGACACCCTACACAACACAAACACAACTGCAGTACCCTAAACCCTAAAACACTATCCCCAGAATGACCCCCTACACTACACAAACACCACTACACTACCCCCAGCACAAACCCTACACTACACAAACACCACTGTACTACCCTAAACCCTAAAACACTATCCCCAGTACGACCCCCTACACGACACAAACACCACTGTACTACCCTAAACCCGAAAACACTACCCCCAGCATGACACCCTACACTACCCAAACATAGCTGCACTACTCTAAACCCTAAAACACTACCCCCAGCACGAACCCCTTTACTACACAAGCACCACTGCACTACCCTAAACCCTAAAACACTACCCCCAGCAGTACCCCTACACTACCCAAACATCACTGCACTATCCTAAACCCTAAAACACTACCCCCAGCATGACCCCCTACACTACCCAAACACCACAGCACTACCCTAAAAACTACCGCCAGCAGTACACCCTACACTACCCAAACACAAATGCACTACCCTAAACCCTAAAACACTACCACCAGCATGACCCCCTACACTATACAAACACCACTGCACTACCCTACTTGACTATCCTAAACCCTAAAACACTACCCCAGCACGATCCCCTACACTACCCAAACACCACTGAACTACTCTAAACCCAAAAACACTACCCCCAGCACGACCCCCTACACTACACAAGCACACCTGCACTACCCTAAACCCTAAATCTACCCCATCACTACCCCTACACTACACAAACACCACTGCACTAACCTAAACCCTAAAACACTACCCCCAGCACGCCACCCTACACTACACAAACACCAATGCATTACAATACTGCACTACCCTAAACCCTAAAACACTACGCCCAGCACAACACCCTACACTACCCAAACACAACTGCACTACCCTAAACCCTAAATTTACCCCAGCACTACCCCTACACTACACAAACACCACTGCACTACCCTAAACCCTAAAACACTACCCCCAGCATGACCACCTTCACTACACAAGCACCACTGCACTACCCTAAACCCTAAAACACTACCCCAGCACGACACCCTATACTATCCAAACATAACTGCACTACCCTAAATCCTAAAACACTACCACCAGCACGACCTCCTACACTACCCAAACACCACTGCACTACCCTACATCCTAAAACACTACCCCAGCACGAACCCCTACACTACACAAACACCACTGCACTACCCTAAACCCTTAAACCTTACCCCCAGCACAACTCCCTGCACTACACAAACACCACTGCACTACCGTACACCCTAAAACACTACCCCAGCACAACCCCCTACACTACACAAACACCACTGTACTACCCTAAATCACGACCCCCTGCACTACACAAACACCACTGCACTACCCTAAACCACTACCCCAGCACGACCCTCTACACTACACAAATATTACTGTACTACCCTAAATCCTAAAACACGACCGCCTACACTACACAAACACCACTGTACTACCCTAAATCCTAAAACACTACTCCCAGAACAACCCCCTACACTACACAAACACCACAGAACTACCCTATACATTAAAACACTACCCCAGCACGACCTTTATACTACCCAAACAACACTCCACTGCCCTAAACCCTAAAACACTTACGCCAGCATGACCCCCTACACCACACAAACACCACTGCAGTACCCTAAACCCTAAAACACTATCCTCAGCACGACCCCCTATACCACACAAACACCACTGCACTACCCTAAACCCTAAAACACTGCCCCCAGCATGACCCCCTTCACTACCCAAACACAACTGCACTACTCTAAACCCAAAAATACTACCCCAGTACGACTCCCTACACTACCCAAACACCACTGCACTACCCTAAACCCTTAAACACTACCCCTACACTACACAAACACCACTGCCCTACTCTAAACCCATAAACACTACCCCCAGCACGACCCCCTACACTACCCAAACACCACTGCATGACCCTTAACCCTAAAACACTACCCCTACACTACACAAACACCACTGCAATACCCTAAACCCTAAAACACTATCTCCAGCACGACCCCCTACACTACACGAACACCACTGTACTACTCTAAATCCTAAAACAAGATACCCTACACTACACAAACACCACTGTACTACCCTAAACCACTACCCCAGCACGACCCCCTACACTACACAAACACCACTGTAGTACCCTAAATCCTATAACACGACCCCCTACACTGCACAAACACCACTAGACTACCCTAAATCCTAAACACTACCCCCAGAAAGACCCCCTACACTTCAAAAACACCACAGCACTACCCTAAACCCTAAAACACTACCCCCAGCACGACCCCCTATACTACCCAAACAACACTCCACTACCCTAAACCCTAAAATACTTACCCCAGCATGACACCCTACACAACACAAACACAACTTCAGTACCCTAAACCCTAAAACACTATCCCCAGAATAACCCCCTACACTATACAAACACCACTACACTACCCCCAGCACGAACCCTACACTACACAAACACCACTGCACTACCCTAAACCCTAAAACACTATCCCCAGTATGACCCCCTACACTACACAAACACCACTGTACTACCCTAAACCCTAAAACACTACCCCAGCACGAACCCCTTCACTTACCAAACACAACTGCACTACTCTAAACCCAAAAACACTGCCCCCAGTACGACCCCCTACACTACCCAAACACCACTGCACTATCCTAAACCCTAAACACTACCCCCTACACTACACAAACACCACTGCACTATCCTAAACCCTAAAACACAACCCCCAGCACGACCCCAACACTCCACACACACCACTGCACTACTCTAAACCCTAAAACACTACCCCCAGCATGACCCCCTACACTACCCAAACATCACTGCACTACCCTAAACCCTAAAACACTACCCCCAGCACTACCCCAACACTACCCAAACATAACAGCACTACCCTAAACCCTAAAACACTACCCCCAGCATGACCCCCTACACTACACAAACACCACAGCACTACCCTAAAACATTACCGCCAACAGTACCCCCTACACTACCAAAACACAACTGCACTACCCTAAACCCTAATACACTACCCCCTGCATGACCCCCAACACTACACAAATACCACTTCACTACCCTACTGCACTATCCTAAACCCTAAAACACTACCCCAGCACGATCCCCTACACTACCCAAACACCACTGCACAACCCTAAACCCTAAAACACTACCCCCAGCACGACCCCCTACACTACACAAGCACCACTGCACTACCCTAAACCCTAAATCTACCCCAGCACTACCCCCACACTACACAAACACCACTGTACTACCCTAAACCCTAGAACACTACCCCAGCACAACACCCTACACTACCCAAACATAACTGCTCTACCCTAAACCCTAAAACACTAGCACCAGCACGACTCCCTACTCTACCCAAACACAACTGCACTACCCTAAACCCTAAATCTACCCCAGCACTACCCCTACACTACACAAAAACCACTGCACTACCCTAAACCCTAAAACACTACCCCCAGCACGACACCCTACACTACCCAAACATAACTGCACTACCCTAAACCCTAAAACACTAACACCAGCACAACTTCCTCCACACTACACAAACACCACTGCACTAACCTGAACCCTTAAACCCTACCCCCAGCACAACCCTCTACACTACACAAACACCACTGCACTACCGTAAACCCTAAAACACTACCCCAGCACGACCCCCTATACTACACAAACATCACTGCACTACCCTAAACCACTACCCCCAGGACGGCCCTCTACACTACACAAACAGCACTGTACTACCCTAAATCCTAAAACACGACCTCCTACACTACACGAACACCACTGCAATACCCTAAATCCTTAAACACTACCCCCAGAACGACCCCCTACACTACACAAACACCACAGAACTACCCTAAACCATAAAACACTACCCCAGCACGACCCCTATACTACCCAAACAACACTCCACTACCCTAAACCCTAAAACACTTACCCCAGCATGACCCCCTACACTACACAAACACCACTGCATTACCCTAAACCCTAAAACACTACCCCCACAACGACCCCCTACACTACACAAACACCACTGCACTACCCTAAAACACTACCCCCAGCGCGACCCCTACACTACACAAACACCACTGCACTACCCTAAAACACTACCCTCAGCATGACCCCTTACACTACACAAACACCACTGTACTACCCTAAACCCTAAAACACTACCCCCAGCATGACCCCCTTCACTACCCAAACACAACTGCACTACTCTAAAACCAAAAACACTACCCCAGTACGACCCCCTACACTACCCAATCACCACTGCACTACCCTAAACCCTTAAACTCTACCCCTACACTACACAAACACCACTGCACTATCCTAAACCCTAAAACACTACCCCCAGCACGAACCCCTACACTACACAAACTCCACTTCACTACTCTAAACCCATAAACACTATTCCCAGCATGACCCCCTACACTACCCAAACATCACTGCACTACCCTAAACCCTAAAACACTACCCCCTGCACTACCCCTACACTACCCAAACACCACTGCACAACCCTAAACCCTAAAACACTACCCCTAGCATGACCCCCTACACTACACAAGCACCACTGTACTACCCTAAACCCTAAACACTACCCCCAGCACGACCCCTTCACTACCCAAACACAACTGCACTACTCTAAACCCAAAAACACTACCCCAGTATGAACCCATACATTTCCCAAACACCACTGCACTACCCTTATCCCTAAAACACTACCCCTACACTACACATACACCACTGCTCTACCCTAAACCCTAAAACACTATCCCCAGCACGACCCCCTACTTTACACACACACCACTGTACTACCCTAAATCCTAAAACACGATTCCCTACACTACACAAACACCACTGCACTACCGTAAACCACTACCCCCAGCACAACCTCCTACACTACACAAACACCACTGTACTACCCTAAATCCTATAACACGACCCCCTACACTGCACAAACACCACTAGACTACCCTAAATCCTAAAACACTACCCCCAGAAAGACCCCCTACACTTCAAAAACACCACAGCACTACCCTAAACCCTAAAACACTACCCCCAGCACGACCCCCTATACTACCCAAACAACACTCCACTACCCTAAACCCTAAAACACTTACCCCAGCATGACACCCTACACAACACAAACACAACTTTAGTACCCTAAACCCTAAAACACGATCCCCAGAATGACCCCCTACACTATACAAACACCACTACACTACCCCCAGCACGAACCCTACACTACACAAACACCACTGCACTACCCTAAACCCTAAAACACTATCCCCAGTACGACCCCCTACACTACACAAACACCACTGTACTACCCTAAACCCTAAAACACTACCCCCAGCACGAACCCCTTCACTAACCAAACACAACTGCACTACTCTAAACCCAAAAACACTGCCCCCAGTACGACCCCCTACACTACCCAAACACCACTGCACTATCCTAAACCCTAAACACTACCCCCTACACTACACAAACACCACTGCACTATCCTAAACCCTAAAACACAACCCCCAGCACGACCCCAACACTCCACACACACCACTGCACTACTCTAAACCCTAAAACACTACCCCCAGCATGACCCCCTACACTACCCAAACATCACTGCACTACCCTAAACCCTAAAACACTACCCCCAGCACTACCCCAACACTACCCAAACATAACAGCACTACCCTAAACCCTAAAACACTACCCCCAGCATGACCCCTACACTACACAAACACCACTGCATTACCCTAAACCCTAAAACACTATCCCCAGCACGACCCCCTACTTTACACACACACCACTGTACTACCCTAAATCCTAAAACACGATCCCCTACACTACACAAATACCACTGCACTACCCTAAACCACTACCCCCAGCACAACCTCCTACACTACACAAACACCACTGTACTACCCTAAATCCTATAACACGACCCCCTACACTGCACAAACACCACTGCACTACCCTAAATCCTAAAACACTACCCCCATATCGACCCCCTACACTACAAAAACACGCCTGTACTACCCTAAACCCTAAAAAACTGCCCCCAGCACGACCCCCTTCACTACCCAAACACAACTGCACTACTCTAAACCCAAAAACACTACCCCAGTACGACTCCCTACAATGCACAAACACCACTGCACTACCCTAAACCCTTAAACTCTACCCCTACACTACACAAACACCACTGCACTATCCTAAACCCTAAAACACTATCCCCAGCATGACCCTCTCCACTACCCAAACACCACTGCACTACCCTAACCCTAAAACACTACCCCTACACTACACGAACACCACTGTACTACCCTAAATCCTAAAACAAGATCCCCTACACTACACAAACACCACTGCACTACCCTAAACCACTACCCCAGCTCGACCCTCTACACTACACAGACACCACTGTCCTACCCTAAATCCTATAACACGACCCCTTCACTGCACAAACACTACTACACTACCCTAAATCCTAAAACACTACCCCCAGAAAGACCCCCTACACTACACAAACACCACAGCACTACCCTAAACACTAAACCACTACCCCAGCACGACCCCCTATACTACCCAAACACCACTGCACGACCCTTAACCCTAAAACACTACCCCCCCTACACTACACAAACACCACTGCAATACCCTAAACCCTAAAACACTATCTCCAGCACGACCCCCTACACTACACGAACACCACTGTACTACCCTAAATCCTAAAACAAGATACCCTACACTACACAAACACCACTGTACTACCCTAAACCACTACCCCAGCACGACCCCCTACACTATACAAACACCACTGTAGTACCCTAAATCCTATAACACAACCCCCTACACTGCACAAACACCACTAGACTACCCTAAATCCTAAAACACTACCCCCAGAAAGACCCCCTACACTACAAAAACACCACAGCACTACCCTAAACCCTAAAACACTACCCCCAGCATGACCCCCTATACTACCCAAACAACACTCCACTACCCTAAACCCTAAAACACTTACCCCAGCATGACACCCTACACAACACAAACACAACTGCAGTACCCTAAACCCTACAACACTATCCCCAGAATGACCCCCTACACTACACAAACACCACTACACTACCCCCAGCACGAACCCTATACTACACAAACACCACTGCACTACCCTAAACCCTAAAACACTATCCCCAGTACGACCCCCTACACTACACAAACACCACTGTACTACCCTAAACCCTAAAACACTACCCCCAGCACGAACCCCTTCACTAACCAAACACAACTGCACTACTCTAAACCCAAAAACACAGCCCCCAGTACGACCCCCTACACTACCCAAACACCACTGCACTATCCTAAACCCTAAACACTACCCCCTACACTACACAAACACCACTGCACTATCCTAAACCCTAAAACACAACTCCCAGCACGACCCCAACACTCCACACACACCACTGCACTACTCTAAACCCTAAAACACTACCCCCAGCATGACCCCCTACACTACCCAAACATCACTGCACTACCCTAAACCCTAAAACACTACCCCCAGCACTACCCCAACACTACCCAAACATAACTGCACTACCCTAAACCCTAAAACACTACCCCCAGCATGACCCCCTACACTACACAAACACCACAGCACTACCCTAAAATACTACCGCCAACAGTACCCCCTACACTACCAAAACACAACTGCACTACCCTAAACCCTAATACACTACCCCCAGCATGACCCCCAACACTACACAAACACCTCTTTACTACCCTACTGCACTATCCTAAACCCTAAAACACTACCCCAGCACGATCCCCCACACTACCCAAACACCACTGCACTACCCTAAACCCTAAAACACTACCCCCAGCACGACCCCCTACACTACACAAGCACCACTGCACTACCCTAAACCCTAAATCTACCCCAGCACTACCCCTACACTACACAAACACCACTGTACTACCCTAAACCCTAAAACACTACCCCAGCACAACACCCTACACTACCCAAACATAACTGTTCTACCCTAAACCCTAAAACACTAGCACCAGCACGACTCCCTACTCTACCCAAACACAACTGCACTACCCTAAACCCTAAATCTACCCCAGCACCACCCCTACACTACACAAAAACCACTGCACTACCCTAAACCCTAAAACACTACCCCCAGCACCACCGCCTTCACTACACAAGCACCACTGCACTACCCTAAACCCCAAAACACTACCCCCAGCACGACACCCTACACTACCCAAACATAGCTGCACTACCCTAAACCCTAAAACACTAACACCAGCACAACTTCCTCCACATTACCCAAACACCACTGCACTACCCTACACCCTAATACACTACCCCAGCGTGAACCCCTACACTACACAAACACCACTGCACTAAGCTGAACCCTTAAACCCTACCCCAGCACAACCCTCTACACTACACAAACACCACTGCACTACCGTAAACCCTAAAACACTACCCCAGCACGACCCCCTATACTACACAAACATCACTGCACTACCCTAAACCACTACCCCCAGCACGGCCCTCTACACTACACAAACAGCACTGTACTACCCTAAATCCTAAAACACGACCTCCTACACTACACAAACACCACTGCAATACCCTAAATCTTTAAACACTACCCCCAGAACGACCCCCTACACTACACAAACACCACAGACCTACCCTAAACCATAAAACATTACCCCAGCACGACCCCTATACTACCCAAACAACACTCCACTACCCTAAACCCTAAAACACTTACCCCAGCATGACCCCCTACACTACACAAACACCACTGCATTACCCTAAACCCTAAAACACTACCCCCACAACGACCCCCTACACTACACAAACACCACTGCACTACCCTAAAACACTACCCCCAGCGCGACCCCTACACTACACAAACACCACTGTACTACCCTAAACCCTAAAACACTACCCTCAGCATGACCCCTTACACTACACAAACACTACTGTACTACCCTAAACCCTAAAACACTACCCCCAGCATGACCCCCTTCACTACCCAAACACAACTGCACTACTCTAAAACCAAAAACACTACCCCAGTACGACCCCCTACACTACCCAATCACCACTGCACTACCCTAAACCCTTAAACTCTACCCTTACACTACACAAACAC
The DNA here is from genome assembly GCF_964204655.1 of Triturus cristatus. NCBI lineage: Eukaryota > Metazoa > Chordata > Amphibia > Caudata > Salamandridae > Triturus > Triturus cristatus. Next base: position 1,170,677,093 of record NC_140579.1, on the reverse strand, counting down.
CACTGCACTATCCTAAACCCTAAAACACTACCCCCAGCACGAACCCCTACACTACACAAACACCACTTCACTACTCTAAACCCATAAACACTACTCCCAGCATGACCCCCTACACTACACAAACACCACTGCACTACCCTAAAACACTACCCCCAGCGCGACCCCTACACTACACAAACACCACTGTACTACCCTAAACCCTAAAACACTACCCTCAGCATGACCCCTTACACTACACAAACACTACTGTACTACCCTAAACCCTAAAACACTACCCCCAGCACGACCCCTTCACTACCCAAACACAACTGCACTACTCTAAACCCAAAAACACTACCCCAGTATGAACCCATACATTTCCCAAACACCACTGCACTACCCTTATCCCTAAAACACTACCCCTACACTACACATACACCACTGCACTACCCTAAACCCTAAAACACTATCCCCAGCACGACCCCCTACTTTACACACACACCACTGTACTACCCTAAATCCTAAAACAAGATCCCCTACACTGCACAAACACCACTGCACTACCCTAAACCACTACCCCCAGCACAACCTCCTACACTACACAAACACCACTGTACTACCCTAAATCCTATAACACGACCCCCTACACTGCACAAACACCACTGTACTACCCTAAACCCTAAAACACTACCCCCAGCACATCCCCTTCACTACCCAAACACAACTGCACTACTCTAAACCCAAAAACACTACCCCAGTATGAACCCATACATTTCCCAAACACCACTGCACTACCCTTATCCCTAAAACACTACCCCTACACTACACATACACCACTGCACTACCCTAAACCCTAAAACACTATCCCCAGCACGACCCCCTACTTTACACACACACCACTGTACTACCCTAAATCCTAAAACACTATCCCCTACACTACACAAACACCACTGCACTACCCTAAACCACTACCCCCAGCACAACCTCCTACACTACACAAACACCACTGTACTACCCTAAATCCTATAACACGACCCCCTACACTGCACAAACACCACTGCACTACCCTAAATCCTAAAAAACTACCCCAATATCGACCCCCTACACTACACAAACACGCCTGTACTACACTAAACCCAAAAACACTACCCCAGTACGACTCCCTACACTACCCAAACAGCACTGCACTACCCTAAACCCTTAAACTCTACCCCTACACTACACAAACACCACTGCACTATCCTAAACCCTAAAACACTATCCCCAGCATGACCCCCTACACTACACAAACACCGCTGCACTACTCTAAACCCATAAACTCTACCCCCAGCACGACCCTCTCCACTACCCAAACACCACTGCACTACCCTTAACCCTAAAACACTACCCCTACACTACACAAACACCACTGCAATACCCAAAACCCTAAAACACCATCTCTAGCACGACCCCCTACACTACACGAACACCACTGTACTACCCTAAATCCTAAAACAAGATCCCCTACACTACACAAACACCACTGCACTACCCTAAACCACTACCCCAGCTCGACCCCCTACACTACACAGACACCACTGTACTACCCTAAATCCTATAACATGACCCCTACACTGCACAAACACTACTACACTACCCTAAATCCTAAAACACTACCCCCAGAAAGACCCCCTACACTACACAAACACCACAGCACTACCCTAAACACTAAACCACTACCCCAGCACGACCCCCTATACTACCCAAACACCACTGCACGACCCTTAACCCTAAAACACTACCCCTACACTACACAAACACCACTGCAATACCCTAAACCCTAAAACACTATCTCCAGCACGACCCCCTACACTACACGAACACCACTGTACTACCCTAAATCCTAAAACAAGATACCCTACACTACACAAACACCACTGTACTACCCTAAACCACTACCCCAGCACGACCCCATACACTACACAAACACCACTGTAGTACCCTAAATCCTATAACACGACCCCCTACACTGCACAAACACCACTAGACTACCCTAAATACTAAAACACTACCCCCAGAAAGACCCCCTACACTACAAAAACACCACAGCACTACCCTAAACCCTAAAACACTACCCCAAGCACGACCCCCTATACTACCCAAACAACACTCCACTACCCTAAACCCTAAAACACTTACCCCAGCATGACACCCTACACAACACAAACACAACTGCAGTACCCTAAACCCTAAAACACTATCCCCAGAATGACCCCCTACACTACACAAACACCACTACACTACCCCCAGCACGAACCCTACACTACACAAACACCACTGCACTACCCTAAACCCTAAAACACTATCCCCAGTACGACCCCCTACACTACACAAACACCACTGTACTACCCTAAACCCTAAAACACTACCCCCAGCACGAACCCCTTCACTAACCAAACACAACTGCACTACTCTAAACCCAAAAACACTGCCCCCAGTACGACCCCCTACACTCCCCAAACACCACTGCACTATCCTAAACCCTAAACACTACCCCCTACACTACACAAACACCACTGCACTATCCTAAACCCTAAAACACAACCCCCAGCACGACCCCAACACTCCACACACACCACTGCACTACTCTAAACCCTAAAACACTACCCCCAGCATGACCCCCTACACTACCCAAACATCACTGCACTACCCTAAACCCTAAAACACTACCCCCAGCACTACCCCAACACTACCCAAACATAACTGCACTACCCTAAACCCTAAAACACTACCCCCAGCATGACCCCCTACACTACACAAACACCACAGCACTACCCTAAACCACTACCGCCAACAGTACCCCCTACACTACCAAAACACAACTGCACTACCCTAAACCCTAATACACTACCCCCAGCATGACCCCCAACACTACACAAACACCACTTCACTACCCTACTGCACTATCCTAAACCCTAAAACACTACCCCAGCACGATCCCCTACACTACCCAAACACCACTGCACTACCCTAAACCCTAAAACACTACCCCCAGCACGACCCCCTACACTACACAAGCACCACTGCACTACCCTAAACCCTAAATCTACCCCAGCACTACCCCTACACTACACAAACACCACTGTACTACCCTAAACCCTAAAACACTACCCCAGCACAACACCCTACACTACCCAAACATAACTGCTCTACCCTAAACCCTAAAACACTAGCACCAGCACGACTCCCTACTCTACCCAAACACAACTGCACTACCCTAAACCCTAAATCTACCCCAGCACTACCCCTACACTACACAAAAACCACTGCACTACCCTAAACCCTAAAACACTAACCCCAGCACCACCACCTTCACTACACAAGCACCACTGCACTACCCTAAACCCTAAAACACTACCCCCAGCACGACACCCTACACTACCCAAACATAACTGCACTACCCTAAACCCTAAACCACTAACACCAGCACAACTTCCTCCACATTACCCAAACACCACTGCACTACCCTACACCCTAAAACACTACCCCAGCGTGAACCCCTACACTACACAAACACCACTGCACTAACCTGAACCCTTAAACCCTACCCCCAGCACAACCCTCTACACTACACAAACACCACTGCACTACCGTAAACCCTAAAACACTACCCCAGCACGACCCCCTATACTACACAAACATCACTGCACTACCCTAAACCACTACCCCCAGCATGGCCCTCTACACTACACAAACAGCACGGTACTACCCTAAATCCTAAAACACGACCTCCTACACTACACAAACACCACTGCAATACCCTAAATCCTTAAACACTACCCCCAGAACGACCCCCTACACTACACAAACACCACAGAACTACCCTAAACCATAAAACACTACCCCAGCACGACCCCTATACTACCCAAACAACACTCCACTACCCTAAACCCTAAAACACTTACCCCAGCATGACCCCCTACACTACACAAACACCACTGCATTACCCTAAACCCTAAAACACTACCCCCACAACGACCTCCTACACTACACAAACACCACTGCACTACCCTAAAACACTACCCCCAGCATGACCCCTACACTACACAAACACCACTGCACTACCCTAAACCCTAAAACACTACCCTCAGCATGACCCCTTACACTACACAAACACCACTGTACTACCCTAAACCCTAAAACACTACCCCCAGCATGACCCCCTTCACTACCCAAACACAACTGCACTACTCTAAAACCAAAAACACTACCCCAGTACGACCCCCTACACTACCCAATCACCACTGCACTACCCTAAACCCTTAAACTCTACCCCTACACTACACAAACACCACTGCACTATCCTAAACCCTAAAACACTACCCCCAGCACGAACCCCTACACTACACAAACACCACTTCACTACTCTAAACCCATAAACACTACTCCCAGCATGACCCCCTACACTACCCAAACATCACTGCACTACCCTAAACCCTAAAACACTACCCCCAGCACTACCCTTACACTACCCAAACACTACTGCACAACCCTAAACCCTAAAACACTACCCCTAGCATGACCCCCTACACTACACAAGCACCACTGTACTACCCTAAACCCTAAAACACTACCCCCAGCACGGCCCCTTCACTACCCAACACAACTGCACTACTCTAAACCCAAAAACACTACCCCAGTATGAACCCATACATTTCCCAAACACCACTGCACTACCCATATCCCTAAAACACTACCCCTACAGTACACATACACCACTGCACTACCCTAAACCCTAAAACACTACCTCCACTACGACCACCGACACTACACAAACACCACTGCACTACCCTAAAACACTACCCCCAGCACGACCCCTACACTACACAATCACCACTGTACTACCCTGAATCCTAAAACACGACCCTCTATACTACACAAACACCACTGCACTACCCTAAATCCTAAAACACTACCCCCAGAACGACCCCCTACACTACACAAACACCACAGAACTACCCTAAACCCTAAAACACTACCCCAGCATGACCCCTATACTACCCAAACAACACTTCACTACCCTAAACCCTAAAACACTTACCCTAGCACGACCCCCTACACTACAAAAACACCACTGCACTACCCTAAACCCTAAAACACTACCCCCACAACGACCCCCTACACTACAAAAACACCACTGCACTACCCTAAAACACTACCCCAGCACGACCCCTACACTACACAAACACCACTGCACTACCCTAAACCCTAAAACACTACCCTCAGCACGACCCCCTACACTAAACAAACACCACTGTACTACCCTAAACCCTAAAACACTACCCCCAGCGCGACCTCCTTCACTACCCAAACACAACTGCACTACTCTAAACCCAGAAACACTACCCCAGTACGACCCCCTACACTACCCAAACACCACTGCACTACCCTAACCCGTAAACACTACCCCTACACTACACAAACACCACTGCACTATTCTAAACCCGAAAACACTACCCCCAGAACGACCCCCTACACTACATAAACACCACTGCACTACTCTAAACCCATAAACACTACCCCAGCATGATCCCCTACACTACCCAAACATCACTGCACTACCCTAAACCCTAAAACACTACCCCCAGCACTACCCCTACACTACCCAAACACCACTACACCACCCTAAACCCTAAAACACTACCCCTAGCATGACCCCCTACACTACCCAAACATCACTGCACTACCCTAAACCCTAAAACACTACCCCAGCACAGCCGCCTACACTACACAAACACCAATGTACTACCCTAAATCACGACCCCTAAACTACACAAACACCAATGCACTACCCTAAACCCTAAAACACTACCCCCAGAATGACCCCCTACTCTATACAAACACCACAAAGTTACCCTAAAACACTACCCCAGCACGACCCCTATACTACCCAAACAACACTCCACTACCCCAAACCCTAAAACACTTACCCCAGCATGACCCCCTACTCCACACAAACACCACTGCAGTACCCTAAACCCTAAAACACTACCCCCAGCATGACCCCTGCACTACACAAACACCACTGCACTACCCTAAACCCTAAAACACTACCTCCAGCATGACCCTCTACACTACACAAACACCACTGTACTACCGTAAACCCTAAAACACTATCCCCAGCACGACCCCCTTCCCTACCCAAACACAACTGCACTACTCTAAACCCAAAAACACTACCCTAGTATGACACCCTACACTACCCAAATACCACTGCACTACCCTAAACCCTAAAACACAACCCCCTACACTAAACAAATACCACTGCACTACCCTAAACCCTAAAACACTTACCCCTGCATGACCCCCTACACCACACACATACCACTCCAGTACCCTAAAATCAAAAACACTACCCCCACAACGACCACCTACACTACACAAACACCACTGCACTACGCTAAAACACTACCCCAGCACGACCCCCTACACTACACAAACACCACTGTACTACCCTAAACCCTAAAACACTACCCCCAGCACAACCCCCTTCATTACCCAAACATAACTGCACTACTCGAAACCCTAAAACACTACCCCAGTATGACCCCCTACACTACCCAAACACCACTGCACTACCCTTATCCCTAAAACACTACCCCTACACAACACAAACACCAATGCACTACCCGAAACCCTAAAACACTATCCCCAGCATGACCCCCTATACTACACGAACACCACTGTACTACCCTAAATCCTAAAACACGATCCCCTACACTACACAAACACCACTGCACTACCCTAAACCACTATCCCCAGCACGACCTCCTACACTACACAAACACCACTGTACTACCCTAAATCCTATAACATGACCCCCTACACTGCACAAACACCACTGCACTACCCTAAATCCTAAAACACTACCCCCAGAACGACCCCTACACTACACAAACACCACAGCACTACCCTAAACCCTAAAACACTACCCCCAGCATGAACCCCTATACTACCCAAACAACACTCCACTACCCTAAACACTAAAACACTTACCCCAGCACAACCCCCGACACCAAACACTACACAAACACCACTGCACTACCCTAAAACACTACCCTCAGCATGACCCCTACACTACACAAACACCACTGTTCTACCCTAAACCCTAAAACACTATCCCCAGTATGACCCCCTACACTACACAAACACCACTGTACTACCCTAAAACACTACCCCCAGCACGACTCCTACACTACACAAACACCACTGTACTACCCTAAATCCTAAAACACGACCCCCTACGCTACACAAACACCACTGCACTACCCTAAATCCTAAAACACTACCCCCACAACGACCCCCTACACTACACAAACACCACTGCACTACCCTAAAACACTACCCCCAGCACAACCCCTACACTACACAAACACCACTGCACTACCCTAAACCCTAAAACACTACCCTCAGCACAACCCCCTACACTACACAAACACCACTGTACTACCCTAAACCCTCAAACACTACCCCAGCATGACCCCCTTCACTACCCAAACACAACTGCACTACTCTAAACCCCAAAACACTACCCCAGTATGACCCCCTGCACTACCCAAACACCACTGCACTACCCTAAACCCTTAAACACTACCCCTACACTACACAAACACGACATCACTATCCTAAACCCTAAAACACTACCCCCAGCACGACCCCCTACACTACACAAACACCACTGCACTACTCTAAACCCATAAACACTACCCCCAGCACGACCCCCTACACTACCCAAACATCACTGCACTACTCTAAACCCAAAAACACTACCCCCAGTACTACCCCTACACTACCCAAACACAACTGCACTACCCTAAACACTAAAACACTACCAGCAGCACAACCCCCTACACTACACAAAACACCACTGCACTACCCTAAACCCTAAAACACTACCCCAGCACAACCCCCAACACTACACAAACACCAATGTACTACCCTAAATCACGACCCCCTACACTACACAAACACCACTGCACTACCCTAAACCACTACCCCCAGCACGACTCTCTACACTACACAAACACCACTGTACTACCCTAAATCCTAAAACACGACCCCTACACTACACAAACACCACTGCACTACCCTAAATCCTAAAACACTACCCCCAGAATGTCCCCCTACTTTACACAAACACCACAAAACTACCCTAAAACACTACCCCCTATACTACCCAAACACCACTGTACTACCCTAAACCCTAAAACACTATCCCCAGTATGACCCCCTACACTACACAAACACCACTGTACTACCCTAAAACACTACCCCCAGCACGACTCCTACACTACACAAACACCACTGTACTACCCTACTGCACTACCCTAACCCTAAAACACTACCCCCAGCATGACCCCTTACACTACCTAAACACCACTGCACTACCCTAAACCCTAAAACACTAACCCCAGCATGACTCCCTGCACTACCCAAACACCACTGCACTACCCGAAACCCTAAAACGCTACCCCCAGCACGACCCCCTACACTACACAAATACCACAGCGCTACCCTAAACCCTATATCTATCCCCAGCATAACCCCCTACACTACCCAATGACCACTGCACTACTCTAAACCCTAAACCTCTACCCCCAGCACAAACCCCTTCACTACACAAGCACCACTGCACAAACCTAAACCCTAAAACACTACCCCCAGCAGTACCCCTGCACTACCCAAACATAACTGCACTACCCTAAAACCTTAATCTACCCCCAGCAGTACCCTCAACACTACCCAAACACCACTGCACTACCGTAAACACTAAAACACTACCCCCAGCATGACCCCCTACACTACACAAACACCACGGCACTACCCTAAACCCTAAAACACTATCCCCAGCAGTACCCCCTACACTACCTAAACACAACTGCACTACCCTAAACCCTAAAACACTACCCCCAGCATGACCGCCTACACTACACAAACACCACTGCACTACCCTACTGCACTACCCTAACCCTAAAACACAACCTCCTACACTACCTAAACACCACTGCAGTACCCTAAACCCTAAAACACTAACCCCAGCATGACTCCCTGCACTACCCAAACACCACTGCACTACCCGAAACCCTAAAACGCTACCCCCAGCACGACCACCTACACTACACAAATACCACAGTGCTACCCTCAACCCTATATCTATCCCCAGCATGACCCCTACACTACCCAAAGACCACTGCACTACCCTAAATCCTAAACACTACACCCAGCACAACCCCCTACACTACACAAACACCACTGCACTACCCTAAACCCTAAAATACTACCCCCAGCACGACCCCCTACACTACACAAACACCACTGCACTACCCTAAACCACTACCCCAGCCCAACCCCCTACACTACACAAACACTACTGCACTATCCTAAATCCTAAAACACTATCCCCAGGTCGACCCCCTACACTACACAAACACGACATCACTATCCTAAACACTAAAACACTACCCCCAGCACGACCCCCTATACTACCCAAACAACACTCCACTACCCTAAACCCTAAAACACTTACCCAAGCACGACCCCCTACACCACACAAACACCACTGCACTACCCTAAACCTAAAACTCTAACCCCACATCGACCCCTACACTACACAAACACCACTGCACTACCCTAAAACACTACCCCCAGCACGACCCCTACACCACACAAACACCACTGCACTATCCTAAACCCTAAAACACTACCTCCAACATGACCACCTACACTACACAAACACCACAGCACTACCCTAAACCCTAAAACACTATCCCCAGCAGTACCCCCTACACTTCCTAAACACAACAGCACTACCCTAAACCCTAAAACACTACCCCCAGCATGACCCCCTACACTATACAAACACCACTGCACTACCCTACTGCACGACCCTAACCCTAAAACACTACCCCCAGCATGACCCCTTACACTACCTAAACACCACTGCACTACCCGAAACCCTAAAATGCTACCCCCAGCACGACCCCCTACACTACACAAATACCGCAGCGCTACCCTAAACCCTATATCTATCCCCAGCATGACCCCCTACACTACCCAAAGACCACTGCACTACCCTAAACCCTTAAACCCTACACCCAGCACAACCCCCTACACTACACAAACACCACTGCACTACCCTAAACCCTAAAATACTACCCCCAGCACGACCCCCTACACTACACAAACACCACTCCACTACCCTAAACCACTACCCCCAGCCCAACCCCCTACACTACACAAACACTACTGCACTACCCTAAATCCTAAAACACTATCCCCAGGTCGACCCCCTACACTACACAAACACAACAGCACTATCCTAAACACTAAAACACTACCCCCAGCACGACCCCCTATACTACCCAAACAACACTCCTCTACCCTAGACCCTAAAACACTTACCCCAGCACGACCCCCTACACCACACAAATACCACTGCACTACCCTAAACCCTAAAACTCTATCCCCAGATCAACCTCCTACACTACACAAACACCACTGCACAACCCTAAAACACTACCCCAGCACGACCCCTACACCACACAAACACCACTGCACTACCCTAAACCCTAAAACACTACCTCCAGCATGACCACCTAAACTACACAAACACCACTGTACTACCCTAATCCCTAAAACACTACCCCCAGCACGACCCCCTTCACTACCCAAACACAACTGCACTACTGTAAACCCTAAAACACTACCCACAGCATGACCCCCTACACTACACAAACACCACGGCACTACCCTACTGCATTACCCTAACACTAAAACACTACCCCCAGCATGACCCCCTACACTACCTAAACACAACTGCACTACCCTAAACCCTAAAACACTAACCCCAGCACGACTCCCTCCACTACCCAAACACCACTGCACTACCCGAAACCCTAAAACACTACCCCCAGCACGACCCCTTACACTACACAAACACCACTGCGCTACCCTAAACCCTATATCTATCCCCAGCATGACCCCCTACACTACCCAAAGACCACTGCCCTACCCTAAACCCTAAATCTACCCCCAGCATGACCCCCTACTCTACACAAACACCACTGCGCTACACTAAACCCTAAAACACTACCACCAGCACGACCCCTTACACTACCCGAACACCACTGCACTTCCCTAAACACTAAAACACTACCCCCAGCCTGACCCCCTACACTACCTGAACACCACTGCACTACCCTAAACCCTAATTCTACCCCAGCACAAACCCCTACACTACACAAACACCACTGCACTACCCTCAACCCTAAAACACTACCCCTAGCACTACGCCCTACACTACCCAAACACAACTGCACTACCCTAAACCCTAAATCTACCCCCACCACAACCCCTACACTACCCAAACATAACTGCACTACCCTAAACCCTAAAACACTACCCCCAGCATGACCCGCTACACTACACAAACATCACGGCACTACCCGAAACCCTAAAACACTACCACCAGCAGTACCCCCTACACTACCCGAACACAACTGCATTACCCTAAACCCTAAAACACTACCCCCAGCATGACCCCCTACACTACACAATCACCACTGCACTACCCTACTGCACTACCCTAAACCCTAAAACACTACACCCATCACGACCCCTACACTACACAAGCAAGACTGCACTACCCTAAACACTAAAATACTACACCCAGCACTACACCCTACACTACCCAAACATAGCTGCACTACCCTAAACCCTAAAACACTACCCCAGCACGAACCCCTTCACTACACAAGCACCACTCCACTACCCTAAACCCTAAATCTACCCCAGCATGATCTCCTACACAACACAAACACCACTGCACTACCCTAAACCCTAAAACACTACCACCTACACTACACAAACACCAGTAAACTACCCTAAACCCTAAAACACTACCCCAGCACGATCCGCTACACTACACAAACACCACTGCACTACCCTCAACCCTAAAACACTACCCCCAGCACTACACCCTACACTACCCAAACACCACTGCACTACCCTAAACCCTAAAACACTATCCCCAGCACTATTCCCTACACTACACAAACACCTCTGCACCACCCAAAACCCTAAAACACTACCCCCAGCAGTACCCCCTACACAACCCAAACACCACTGCCCTACCCTAAACCCTAAAACACTACTCCCAGCCTGACCCCCTACACTACACAAACACCACGATACTACACTAAACCCTAAAACACTACCACCAGCATGGCCCATTACACTACCCAAACACCACTGCGCTTCCCTAAACCCTAAAACACTACCCTCAGCCTGACCCCCTACACTACCTGAACACCACTGCACTACCCTAAACCCTAAATCTACCCCCAGCACAAACCCCTACACTACACAAACACCACTCCACTACCCTAAACCCTAAAACACTACCCCCAGCACAACCCCCTTCACTACACAAACACCACTGCACTGCCGTAAACCCTAACACACTACCCCCAGCAGGACCCCTATACTACACAAACACCACTTTACTTCCCTAAATCTACCCCCAGCATGACCCCCTACACTACACAAACACCACTGCACTACCCTAAACCCTAAACACTACCCCCAGCACGACCCCCTTCACTACCCAAACACCACTGCACTACCCTAAAACACAACCCCCTACACTACCCAAACATAACTGCAATACCCTAAACCCTAAAACACTACCACCAGCATGACTCCTTACACTACCCAAACACCACTGCACTACCCAACACCCTAAAACACTAACCCAGCATGAACCTCTATACTACACAAGCACCACTGCACTACCCTAAACCCTTATCCCTACCCCCAGCACAACCCCCTACACTACACAAACAGCACTGCACTACCCTAAACCCTAAAACACTATCCCCAGCACGACCCCCTACACTACACAAAAACCGCTGCCACTACCCTAAACCCTAAAACACTACCCCTAGCACGACCCCCTACACTACACAAACACCACTGCACTACCCTAAAACACTACCCCAGCATGACCCCCTACACTACCCAAACACCACTGCGCTACCCTAAACCCTAAAACACTAACCCCAGCACGACCCCTACCCAAACACCACAGCGCTACCCTAAACCCTAAAACCCTACCCCCACCACGACCCCCTATACTACACAAACACCACTTCCCTACCCTAAACCCTAAAACACTGCCCCCAGCATGACCCTCTACACTACACAAACACCACTGCACTACCCTAAAACACTGCCCCCACCACGACCCCCTACACTACACAAATACCACTGCACTACCCTAAACCCTAAAACACTACCCCCAGCACGACCCCCTACAGTACAAAAACACCACTGGCACTAACCTAAACCCTAAATAACTACCGCCAGCACGACCCCCTACATTACTTAAACACCACTGCACTACCCTAAACCCTAAATAACTACCCCAGCACAACCCCCTACACTACACAAACACTACTGCACCACCCTAAAGCCTAAAAGACCACCCCCAGCACGACCCCCTATGCTACTCAAACACCACCGCACTACCCTAAATCCTAAAACACTACCCCCAACACAACCCCCTGCACTACACAAACACCACTGCGCTACCCTAAACCCTAAAGCACTACACGAGCACGACCTCCTACACTACCCACACACAACAGCACCACCCTAAACCCTAAAACACGACCACCTACACTATCCAATCACCACTGCTCTACCCTAAACCCTAAAACACTACCCCCAGCATGACCCCTACACTACACAAACACCACTGCACTACCTTAAACCCTAAAACACTACCACCAGCACGACTCCATACACTACACAAACACCACTGCACTACCCTACACCCTAAAACATCACCCCAGCACGAACCCCTGCACTACACAAACACCACTGCACTACCCTAAACCCTTAAACCGTACCCCCAGCACAGCCCCCTACACTACACAAACACCACTGCACTACCCTAAACCCTAAAACACCATCCCCAGCACGACCCCCTACACTACACAGACATCACTGTACTACACTAAATCCTAAAACACGACCCCCTACACTACACACACACCACTGCACTACCCTAAACCACTACCCCAGCACGACCCCCTACACTACACAAACACCACTGAACTACCCTAAATCCTAAAACACTACCCCCAGAATGACGCTCTATACTACACAAACACCACAGCACTACCCTAAACCCTAAAACACTACCCGCAGCACGACCCCTATACTACCCAAACAACACTCCACTACCCTAAACCCTAAAACACTTACCCCAGAACGACCCCCTACACCACACAAACAACACTGCAGTACCCTAAACCCTAAACCACTATCCCCAGAGCGACCCCCTACACTACACAAACATCACTGCACTACCCTAAAACACTAACCCCACCACGACCCCTACACTATCCAATCACCACTGCACTACCCTTAACCCTAAGACACTACCCCCAGCACGACCCCTACACTACACAAACACCACTGCACTACCCTAAACCCTAAAACACTACCACCAGCACAACTCCATACACTACACAAACACCACTGCACTACCCTACACCCTAAAACATCACCCCAGCACGAACCCCTACACTACACAAACACCACTGCACCACCCAAAAACCTTAAACCCTACCCCCAGCACAGCCCCCTACACTACACAAACACCACTGCACTACCCTAAACCCTAAAACACTATCCCCAGCACGACCCCCTACACTACACAGACATCACTGTACTACACTAAATCCTAAAACACGACCCCCTACACTACACACACACCACTGCACTACCCTAAACCACTACCCCAGCACGACCCCCTACACTACACAAACACCACTCTACTACCCTAAACCCTAAAACACGACCCCCTACACTACACAAACACCACTGCACTACCCTAAATCCTAAAACACTACCCCCAGAATGACCCTCTACACTACACAAACACCACAGCACTACCCTAAACATTAAAACACTACCCCCAGCATGACCCCTATACTACCCAAACAACACTCCACTACCCTAAACCCTAAAACACTTACCCCAGAACGACCCCCTACACCACACAAACACCACTGCAGTACCCTAAACCCTAAACCACTATCCCCAGAGCGACCCCCTACACTACACAAACATCACTGCACTACCCTAAAACACTAACCCCAGCACGACCCCTACACTACACAAACACCAATGCACTACCCAAAACCCTAAAACACTCTCCCCAGTATGACCCCCTACACTACACAAACACCACTGTGCTACCCTAAACCCTAAAACACTACCCCCGGCACGACCCCCTTCACTACCCAAACACCACTGCACTATCCTAAACCCTAAAACACTAACCCCAGTCCGACCCCCTACACTCCACACACCACTGCACTACTCTAAACCCATAAACACTACCCCAGCACGACCCCCTACACTACCCAAACATCACTGCACTACCGTAAACCCTAAAACACTACCCCATCACTATCCCTACACTACCCAAACACTGCACTACTCTAAACCCTAAAACACTACCCCCAGCACGACCCCCTATAGTAAACAAGCACCACTGCACTACCCTCAACCCTAAAACACTACCCCCAGCACTACACCCTACACTGCCCAAACACCACTGCACTACCCTAAACCCTAAAACACTATCCCCAGCACTATTCCCTACACTACACAAACACCTCTGCACCACCCTAAACCCTAAAACACTACCCCCAGCAGTACCCCCTACACAACCCAAACACCACTGCCCTACCCTAAACCCTAAAACACTACTCCCAGCCTGACCCCTACACTACACAAACACCACGACACTACCCTAAACACTAAAACACTACCCCCAGCAGTACCTCCTACACTACCTAAACACAACTGCACTACCCTAAACCCTAAAACACTATCCCCAGCATGACCCCCTACAGTAAACAAACACCACTGCATTACCCTACTGCACCACCCTAAACCCTAAAACACTACCCCCAGCATGACCCCCTATACTACCTAAACACCACTGCACTACCCTAAACCCTAAAACACTAACCCAGCATGACTCCCTGCATGACCCAAACACCACTGCACTACCCGAAACCCTAAAACACTACCCCAGCACGACCCCCTAAACTACACAAATACCACTGTGCTACCCTTAACCCTAAATCTATCCCCAGCATGACCCCCTACACTACCCAAAGACCACTGCACTACCCTACACCCTAAATCTACCTCCCCGCATGATCCCTTACTCTACACAAACACCACTGTTCTACCCTAAACCCTAAAACACTACCACCAGCATGACCCATTACACTACCCAAACACCACTGCACTACCCAACACCCTAAAACACTACCCCAGCATGAACCTCTATACTACACAAGCACCACTGCACTACCCTAAACCCTTATCCCTACCCCCAGCACAACCCCCTACACTACACAAACAGCACTGCACTACCCTAAACCCTAAAACACTATCCCCAGCACGACCCCCTACACTACACAAAAACCGCTGCCACTACCCTAAACCCTAAAACACTACCCCTAGCACGACCCCCTACACTACACAAACACCACTGCACTACCCTAAAACACTACCCCAGCATGACCCCCTACACTACCCAAACACCACTGCGCTACCCTAAACCCTAAAACACTAACCCCAGCACGACCCCTACCCAAACACCACAGCGCTACCCTAAACCCTAAAACCCTACCCCCACCATGACCCCCTATACTACACAAACACCACTTCCCTACCCTAAACCCTAAAACACTGCCCCCAGCATGACCCTCTACACTACACAAACACCACTGCACTACCCTAAAACACTGCCCCCACCACGACCCCCTACACTACACAAATACCACTGAACTACCCTAAACCCTAAAACACTACCCCCAGCACGACCCCCTACAGTACAAAAACACCACTGGCACTAACCTAAACCCTAAATAACTACCGCCAGCATGACCCCCTACATTACTTAAACACCACTGCACTACCCTAAACCCTAAATAACTACCCCAGCACAACCCCCTACACTACACAAACACTACTGCACCACCCTAAAGCCTAAAAGACCACCCCCAGCACGACCCCCTATGCTACTCAAACACCACCGCACTACCCTAAATCCTAAAACACTACCCCCAACACAACCCCCTGCACTACACAAACACCACTGCGCTACCCTAAACCCTAAAGCACTACACGAGCACGACCTCCTACACTACCCATACACCACAGCACCACCCTAAACCCTAAAACACGACCACCTACACTATCCAATCACCACTGCACTACCCTAAACCCTAAAACACTACCCCCAGCATGACCCCTACACTACACAAACACCACTGCACTACCTTAAACCCTAAAACACTACCACCAGCATGACTCCATACACTACACAAACACCACTGCACTAGCCTACACCCTAAAACATCACCCCAGCACGAACCCCTGCACTACACAAACACCACTGCACTACCCTAAACCCTTAAACCGTACCCCCAGCACAGCCCCCTACACTACACAAACACCACTGCACTACCCTAAACCCTAAAACACTATCCCCAGCACGACCCCCTACACTACACAGACATCACTGTACTACACTAAATCCTAAAACACGACCCCCTACACTACACACACACCACTGCACTACCCTAAACCACTACCCCAGCACGACCCCCTACACTACACAAACACCACTGAACTACCCTAAATCCTAAAACACTACCCCCAGAATGACGCTCTACACTACACAAACACCACAGCACTACCCTAAACCCTAAAACACTACCCGCAGCACGACCCCTATACTACCCAAACAACACTCCACTACCCTAAACCCTAAAACACTTACCCCAGAACGACCCCCTACACCACACAAACAACACTGCAGTACCCTAAACCCTAAACCACTATCCCCAGAGCGACCCCCTACACTACACAAACATCACTGCACTACCCTAAAACACTAACCCCAGCACGACCCCTACACTATCCAATCACCACTGCACTACCCTAAACCCTACGACACTACCCCCAGCACGACCCCTACACTACACAAACACCACTGCACTACCCTAAACCCTAAAACACTACCACCAGCACGACTCCATACACTACACAAACACCACTGCACTACCCTACACCCTAAAACATCACCCCAGCACGAACCCCTACACTACACAAACACCACTGCACCACCCTAAACCCTTAAACCCTACCCCCAGCACAGCCCCCTACACTACACAAACACCACTGCACTACCCTAAACCCTAAAACACTATCCCCAGCACGACCCCCTACACTACACAGACATCACTGTACTACACTAAATCCTAAAACACGACCCCCTACACTACACACACACCACTGCACTACCCTAAACCACTACCCCAGCACGACCCCCTACACTACACAAACACCACTCTACTACCCTAAACCCTAAAACACGACCCCCTACACTACACAAACACCACTGCACTACCCTAAATCCTAAAACACTACCCCCAGAATGACCCTCTACACTACACAAACACCACAGCACTACCCTAAACATTAAAACACTACCCCCAGCATGACCCCTATACTACCCAAACAACACTCCACTACCCTAAACCCTAAAACACTTACCCCAGAACGACCCCCTACACCACACAAACACCACTGCAGTACCCTAAACCCTAAACCACTATCCCCAGAGCGACCCCCTACACTACACAAACATCACTGCACTACCCTAAAACACTAACCCCAGCACGACCCCTACACTACACAAACACCACTGCACTACCCAAAACCCTAAAACACTCTCCCCAGTATGACCCCCTACACTACACAAACACCACTGTGCTACCCTAAACCCTAAAACACTACCCCCGGCACGACCCCCTTCACTACCCAAACACCACTGCACTATCCTAAACCCTAAAACACTAACCCCAGCCCGACCCCCTACACTCCACACACCACTGCACTACTCTAAACCCATAAACACTACCCCAGCACGACCCCCTACACTACCCAAACATCACTGCACTACCGTAAACCCTAAAACACTACCCCATCACTATCCCTACACTACCCAAACACTGCACTACTCTAAACCCTAAAACACTACCCCCAGCACGACCCCCTATAGTAAACAAGCACCACTGCACTACCCTCAACCCTAAAACACTACCCCCAGCACTACACCCTACACTGCCCAAACACCACTGCACTACCCTAAACCACTATCCCCAGCACTATTCCCTACACTACACAAACACCTCTGCACCACCCTAAACCCTAAAACACTACCCCCAGCAGTACCCCCTACACAACCCAAACACCACTGCCCTACCCTAAACCCTAAAACACTACTCCCAGCCTGACCCCTACACTACACAAACACCACGACACTACCCTAAACACTAAAACACTACCCCCAGCAGTACCTCCTACACTACCTAAACACAACTGCACTACCCTAAACCCTAAAACACTACCCCCAGCATGACCCCCTACAGTAAACAAACACCACTGCATTACCCTACTGCACCACCCTAAACCCTAAAACACTACCCCCAGCATGACCCCCTATACTACCTAAACACCACTGCACTACAATAAACCCTAAAACACTAACCCAGCATGACTCCCTGCATGACCCAAACACCACTGCACTACCCGAAACCCTAAAACACTACCCCAGCACGACCCCCTAAACTACACAAATACCACTGTGCTACCCTTAACCCTAAATCTATCCCCAGCATGACCCCCTACACTACCCAAAGACCACTGCACTACCCTACACCCTAAATCTACCTCCCCGCATGATCCCTTACTCTACACAAACACCACTGTTCTACCCTAAACCCTAAAACACTACCACCAGCATGACCCATTACACTACCCAAACACCACTGCGCTTCCATAAACCCTAAAACACTACCCTCAGCCTGACCCTCTACACTACCCGAACACCACTGCACTACCCTAAACCCTAAATCTACCCCCAGCACAAACCCCTTCACTACCCAAACACCACTGCACTACCGTAAACACTAAAACACTACCCCCAGCATGACCCCCTACACTACACAAACACCACGGCACTACCCTAAACCCTAAAACACTATCCCCAGCAGTACCCCCTACACTACCTAAACACAACTGCACTACCCTAAACCCTAAAACACTACCCCCAGCATGACCGCCTACACCACTGCACTACCCTACTGCACTACCCTAACCCTAAAACACAACCTCCTACACTACCTAAACACCACTGCAGTACCCTAAACCCTAAAACACTAACCCCAGCATGACTCCCTGCACTACCCAAACACCACTGCACTACCCGAAACCCTAAAACGCTACCCCCAGCACGACCACCTACACTACACAAATACCACAGTGCTACCCTCAACCCTATATCTATCCCCAGCATGACCCCTACACTACCCAAAGACCACTGCACTACCCTAAATCCTAAACACTACACCCAGCACAACCCCCTACACTACACAAACACCACTGCACTACCCTAAACCCTAAAATACTACCCCCAGCACGACCCCCTACACTACACAAACACCACTGCACTACCCTAAACCACTACCCCAGCCCAACCCCCTACACTACACAAACACTAC
This sequence comes from Triturus cristatus, assembly GCF_964204655.1. Classification (NCBI taxonomy): domain Eukaryota; kingdom Metazoa; phylum Chordata; class Amphibia; order Caudata; family Salamandridae; genus Triturus; species Triturus cristatus. The sequence goes on along the minus strand of NC_140579.1, from coordinate 1,170,656,415 downwards.
TGCACTATCCTAAATCCTAAAACACTATCCCCAGGTCGACCCCCTACACTACAAAAACACGACATCACTATCCTAAACACTAAAACACTACCCCCAGCACGACCCCCTATACTACCCAAACAACACTCCACTACCCTAAACCCTAAAACACTTACCCCAGCACGACCCCCTACACCACACAAACACCACTGCACTACCCTAAAACTCTAACCCCACATCGACCCCTACACTACATAAACACCACTGCACTACCCTAAAACACTACCCCCAGCACGACCCCTACACCACACAAACACCACTGCACTACCCTAAACCCTAAAACACTACCTCCAACATGACCACCTACACTACACGAACACCACCGTACTACCCTAAACCCTAAAACACTACCCCCAGCACAACCCCCTTCACTACCCAAACACAACTGCACTACTGTAAACCCTAAAACACTACCCACAGCATGACCCCCTACACTACACAAACACCACGGCACTACCCTACTGCATTACCCTAACCCTAAAACACTACCCCCAGCATGAGCCCCTACACTACCCAAACACAACTGCACTACTCTAAACCCAAAAACACTACCCCAGTACGACCCCCTAACTACCCAAACACCACTGCCCTATCCTAAACTCTAAAACACTACCCCTACACTACACAAACACCCCTGCACTATCCTAAACCCTAAAACACTACCCCCAGTATGACCCCCTAACTACCCAAACACCACTGCAATATCCTAAACTCTAAAACACTACCCCCTACACTACACAAACACCACTGCACTACCCTAAACCCTAAAACACTATCCCCAGCAGTACCCCCTACACTTCCTAAACACAACTGCACTACCCTAAACCCTAAAACACTACCCCCAGCATGACCCCCTACACTATACAAACACCACTGCACTACCCTACTGCACGACCCTAACCCTAAAACACTACCCCCAGCCTGACCCCTTACACTACCTAAACACCACTGCACCACTCTAAACCCTAAAACACTAACCTCAGCATGACTCCCTGCACTACCCAAACACCACTGCACTACCCGAAACCCTAAAACGCTACCCCTACACTACACAAACACCACTGCACTATCCTAAACCCTAAAACACTACCCCCAGCATGACCCCCTACACTACACAAACACCACTGCACTACCCTAAATCCTAAAACACTATCCCCAGGTCGACCCCCTACACTACACAAACACAACAGCACTATCCTAAACACTAAAACACTACCCCCAGCACGACCCCCTATACTACCCAAACAACACTCCTCTACCCTAAACCCTAAAACACTTACCCCAGCACGACCCCCTACACCACACAAATACCACTGCACTACCCTAAACCCTAAAACTCTATCCCCAGATCAACCTCCTACACTACACAAACACCACTGCACAACCCTAAAACACTACCCCCAGCACGACCCCTACACCACACAAACACCACTGCACTACCCTAAACCCTAAAACACTACCTCCAGCATGACCACCTAAACTACACAAACACCACTGTACTACCCTAATCCCTAAAACACTATCCCCAGCACGACCCCCTACACTACACAGACATCACTGTACTACACTAAATCCTAAAACACGACCCCCTACACTACACACACACCACTGCACTACCCTAAACCACTACCCCAGCACGACCCCCTACACTACACAAACACCACTGAACTACCCTAAATCCTAAAACACTACCCCCAGAATGACGCTCTACACTACACAAACACCACAGCACTACCCTAAACCCTAAAACACTACCCGCAGCACGACCCCTATACTACCCAAACAACACTCCACTACCCTAAACCCTAAAACACTTACCCCAGAACGACCCCCTACACCACACAAACAACACTGCAGTACCCTAAACCCTAAACCACTATCCCCAGAGCGACCCCCTACACTACAAAAACATCACTGCACTACCCTAAAACACTAACCCCAGCACGACCCCTACACTATCCAATCACCACTGCACTACCCTAAACCCTAAGACACTACCCCCAGCACGACCCCTACACTACACAAACACCACTGCACTACCCTAAACCCTAAAACACTACCACCAGCACGACTCCATACACTACACAAACACCACTGCACTACCCTACACCCTAAAACATCACCCCAGCACGAACCCCTACACTACACAAACACCACTGCACCACCCTAAACCCTTAAACCCTACCCCCAGCACAGCCCCCTACACTACACAAACACCACTGCACTACCCTAAACCCTAAAACACTATCCCCAGCACGACCCCCTACACTACACAGACATCACTGTGCTACACTAAATCCTAAAACACGACCCCCTACACTACACACACACCACTGCACTACCCTAAACCACTACCCCAGCACGACCCCCTACACTACACAAACACCACTCTACTACCCTAAACCCTAAAACACGACCCCCTACACTACACAAACACCACTGCACTACCCTAAATCCTAAAACACTACCCCCAGAATGACCCTCTACACTACACAAACACCACAGCACTACCCTAAACATTAAAACACTACCCCCAGCATGACCCCTATACTACCCAAACAACACTCCACTACCCTAAACCCTAAAACACTTACCCCAGAACGACCCCCTACACCACACAAACACCACTGCAGTACCCTAAACCCTAAACCACTATCCCCAGAGCGACCCCCTACACTACACAAACATCACTGCACTACCCTAAAACACTAACCCCAGCACGACCCCTACACTACACAAACACCACTGCACTACCGAAAAACCCTAAAACACTCTCCCCAGTATGACCCCCTACACTACACAAACACCACTGTGCTACCCTAAACCCTAAAACACTACCCCCGGCACGACCCCCTTCACTACCCAAACACCACTGCACTATCCTAAACCCTAAAACACTAACCCCAGCCCGACCCCCTACACTCCACACACCACTGCACTACTCTAAACCCATAAACACTACCCCAGCACGACCCCCTACACTACCCAAACATCACTGCACTACTCTAAACCCTAAAACACTACCCCCAGCACGACCCCCTATAGTAAACAAGCACCACTGCACTACCCTCAACCCTAAAACACTACCCCCAGCACTACACCCTACACTGCCCAAACACCATTGCACTACCCTAAACCCTAAAACACTATCCCCAGCACTATTCCCTACACTACACAAACACCTCTGCACCACCCTAAACCCTAAAACACTACCCCCAGCAGTACCCCCTACACAACCCAAACACCACTGCCCTACCCTAAACCCTAAAACACTACTCCCAGCCTGACCCCTACACTACACAAACACCACGACACTACCCTAAACACTAAAACACTACCCCCAGCAGTACCTCCTACACTACCTAAACACAACTGCACTACCCTAAACCCTAAAACACTACCCCCAGCATGACCCCCTACAGTAAACAAACACCACTGCATTACCCTACTGCACCACCCTAAACCCTAAAACACTACCCCCAGCATGACCCCCTATACTACCTAAACACCACTGCACTACCCTAAACCCTAAAACACTAACCCAGCATGACTCCCTGCATGACCCAAACACCACTGCACTACCCGAAACCCTAAAACACTACCCCAGCACGACCCCCTAAACTACACAAATACCACTGTGCTACCCTTAACCCTAAATCTATCCCCAGCATGACCCCCTACACTACCCAAAGACCACTGCACTACCCTACACCCTAAATCTACCTCCCCGCATGATCCCTTACTCAACACAAACACCACTGTTCTACCCTAAACCCTAAAACACTACCACCAGCATGACCCATTACACTACCCAAACACCACTGCGCTTCCATAAACCCTAAAACACTACCCTCAGCCTGACCCTCTACACTACCCGAACACCACTGCACTACCCTAAACCCTAAATCTACCCCCAGCACAAACCCCTTCACTACACAAACACCACTGCAGTGCCGTAAACCCTAACACACTACCCCCAGCAGGACCCCCTATACTACACAAACACCACTTTACTTCCCTAAATCTACCCCAGCATGACCCCCTACACTACACAAACACCACTGCACTACCCTAAACCCTAAACACTACCCCCAGCACGACCCCCTTCACTACCCAAACACCACTGCACTACCCTAAAACACGACCCCCTACACTACCCAAACATAACTGCAATACCCTAAACCCTAAAACACTACCACCAGCATGACTCCTTACACTACCCAAACACCACTGCCCTACCCAACACCCTAGAACACTACCCCAGCATGAACCTCTATACTACACAAGCACCACTGCACTACCCTAAACCCTTATCCCTACCCCCAGCACAACTCCCTACACTACACAAACAGCACTGCACTACCCTAAACCCTAAAACACTATCCCCAGCACGACCCCCTACACTACACAAACACCACTGTACTACCCTAAACCCTAAAACACTATCCCCAGTATGACCCCCTACACTACACAAACACCACTGTACTACCCTAAAACACTACCCCCAGCACGACTCCTACACTACACAAACACCACTGTACTACCCTACTGCACTACCCTAACCCTAAAACACTAGCCCCAGCATGACCCCTTACACTACCTAAACACCACTGCACTACCCTAAACCCTAAAACACTAACCCCAGCATGACTCCCTGCACTACCCAAACACCACTGCACTACCCGAAACCCTAAAACGCTACCCCCAGCACGACCCCCTACACTACACAAATACCACAGCGCTACCCTAAACCCTATATCTATCCCCAGCATAACCCCCTACACTACCCAAAGACCACTGCACTACTCTAAACCCTAAAACTCTACCCCCAGCACAAACCCCTTCACTACACAAGCACCACTGCACAAACCTAAACCCTAAAACACTACCCCCAGCAGTACCCCTGCACTACCCAAACATAACTGCACTACCCTAAAACCTTAATCTACCCCCAGCAGTACCCTCAACACTACCCAAACACCACTGCACTACCGTAAACACTAAAACACTACCCCCAGCATGACCCCCTACACTACACAAACACCACGGCACTACCCTAAACCCTAAAACACTATCCCCAGCAGTACCCCCTACACTACCTAAACACAACTGCACTACCCTAAACCCTAAAACACTACCCCCAGCATGACCGCCTACACTACACAAACACCACTGCACTACCCTACTGCACTACCCTAACCCTAAAACACAACCTCCTACACTACCTAAACACCACTGCAGTACCCTAAACCCTAAAACACTAACCCCAGCATGACTCCCTGCACTACCCAAACACCACTGCACTACCCGAAACCCTAAAACGCTACCCCCAGCACGACCACCTACACTACACAAATACCACAGTGCTACCCTCAACCCTATATCTATCCCCAGCATGACCCCTACACTACCCAAAGACCACTGCACTACCCTAAATCCTAAACACTACACCCAGCACAACCCCCTACACTACACAAACACCACTGCACTACCCTAAACCCTAAAATACTACCCCCAGCACGACCCCCTACACTACACAAACACCACTGCACTACCCTAAACCACTACCCCAGCCCAACCCCCTACACTACACAAACACTACTGCACTATCCTAAATCCTAAAACACTATCCCCAGGTCGACCCCCTACACTACACAAACACGACATCACTATCCTAAACACTAAAACACTACCCCCAGCACGACCCCCTATACTACCCAAACAACACTCCACTACCCTAAACCCTAAAACACTTACCCCAGCACGACCCCCTACACCACACAAACACCACTGCACTACCCTAAACCCTAAAACTCTAACCCCACATCGACCCCTACACTACACAAACACCACTGCACTACCCTAAAACACTACCCCCAGCACGACCCCTACACCACACAAACACCACTGCACTACCCTAAACCCTAAAACACTACCTCCAACATGACCACCTACACTACACGAACACCACCGTACTACCCTAAACCCTAAAACACTACCCCCAGCACAACCCCCTTCACTACCCAAACACAACTGCACTTCTGTAAACCCTAAAACACTACCCACAGCATGACCCCCTACACTACACAAACACCACGGCACTACCCTACTGCATTACCCTAACCCTAAAACACTACCCCCAGCATGAGCCCCTACACTACCCAAACACAACTGCACTACTCTAAACCCAAAAACACTACCCCAGTACGACCCCCTAACTACCCAAACACCACTGCCCTATCCTAAACTCTAAAACACTACCCCCTACACTACACAAACACCCCTGCACTATCCTAAACCCTAAAACACTACCCCCAGTATGACCCCCTAACTACCCAAACACCACTGCAATATCCTAAACTCTAAAACACTACCCCCTACACTACACAAACACCACTGCACTACCCTAAACCCTAAAACACTATCCCCAGCAGTACCCCCTACACTTCCTAAACACAACTGCACTACCCTAAACCCTAAAACACTACCCCCAGCATGACCCCCTACACTATACAAACACCACTGCACTACCCTACTGCACGACCCTAACCCTAAAACACTACCCCCAGCCTGACCCCTTACACTACCTAAACACCACTGCACCACTCTAAACCCTAAAACACTAACCTCAGCATGACTCCCTGCACTACCCAAACACCACTGCACTACCCGAAACCCTAAAACGCTACCCCTACACTACACAAACACCACTGCACTATCCTAAACCCTAAAACACTACCCCCAGCATGACCCCCTACACTACACAAACACCACTGCACTACCCTAAATCCTAAAACACTATCCCCAGGTCGACCCCCTACACTACACAAACACAACAGCACTATCCTAAACACTAAAACACTACCCCCAGCACGACCCCCTATACTACCCAAACAACACTCCTCTACCCTAAACCCTAAAACACTTACCCCAGCACGACCCCCTACACCACACAAATACCACTGCACTACCCTAAACCCTAAAACTCTATCCCCAGATCAACCTCCTACACTACACAAACACCACTGCACAACCCTAAAACACTACCCCCAGCACGACCCCTACACCACACAAACACCACTGCACTACCCTAAACCCTAAAACACTACCTCCAGCATGACCACCTAAACTACACAAACACCACTGTACTACCCTAATCCCTAAAACACTACCCCCAGCACGACCCCCTTCACTACCCAAACACAACTGCACTACTGTAAACCCTAAAACACTACCCACAGCATGACCCCCTACACTACACAAACACCACGGCACTACCCTACTGCATTACCCTAACACTAAAACACTACCCCCAGCATGACCCCCTACACTACCTAAACACAACTGCACTACCCTAAACCCTAAAACACTAACCCCAGCACGACTCCCTCCACTACCCAAACACCACTGCACTACCCGAAACCCTAAAACACTACCCCCAGCACGACCCCCTACACTACACAAACACCACTGCGCTACCCTAAACCCTATATCTATCCCCAGCATGACCCCCTACACTACCCAAAGACCACTGCCCTACCCTAAACCCTAAATCTACCCCCAGCATGACCCCCTACTCTACACAAACACCACTGCGCTACACTAAACCCTAAAACACTACCACCAGCACGACCCCTTACACTACCCGAACACCACTGCACTTCCCTAAACACTAAAACACTACCCCCAGCCTGACCCCCTACACTACCTGAACATCACTGCACTACCCTAAACCCTAATTCTACCCCAGCACAAACCCCTACACTACACAAACACCACTGCACTACCCTCAACCCTAAAACACTACCCCCAGCACTACACCCTACACTGCCCAAACACCACTGCACTACCCTAAACCCTAAAACACTATCCCCAGCACTATTCCCTACACTACACAAACACCTCTGCACCACCCTAAACCCTAAAACACTACCCCCAGCAGTACCCCCTACACAACCCAAACACCACTGCCCTACCCTAAACCCTAAAACACTACTCCCAGCCTGACCCCTACACTACACAAACACCACGACACTACCCTAAACACTAAAACACTACCCCCAGCAGTACCTCCTACACTACCTAAACACAACTGCACTACCCTAAACCCTAAAACACTACCCCCAGCACGACCCCCTACAGTACAAAAACACCACTGACACTAAACTAAACCCTAAATAACTACCGCCAGCACGACCCCCTACATTACTTAAACACCACTGCACTACCCTAAACCCTAAAAGACTATCCCCAGCACGACCCCCTACACTACACAAACACCACTGGCACTAACCGAAACCCTAAATAACTACCCCAGCACGACCCCTACACTACCCAAACACTACTGCACCACCCTAAAGCCTAAAAGACTACCGCCAGCACGACTACCTACACTACACAAACACCACCGCACTACCCTAAACCTAAACACCACTGCACTACCCTAAACCCTAAAACACTAACCCAGCATGACTCCCTGCATGACCCAAACACCACTGCACTACCCGAAACCATAAAACACTACCCCAGCACGACCCCCTAAACTACACAAACACAACTGTGCTACCCTTAACCCTAAATCTATCCCCAGCATGACCCCCTACACTACCCAAAGACCACTGCACTACCCTACACCCTAAATCTACCTCCCCGCATGATCCCTTACTCTACACAAACACCACTGCTTTACCCTAAACCCTAAAACACTACCACCAGCATGACCCATTACACTACCCAAACACCACTGCGCTTCCCTAAACCCTAAAACACTACCCTCAGCCTGACCCTCTACACTACCCGAACACCACTGCACTACCCTAAACCCTAAATCTACCCCCAGCACAAACCCCTTCACTACACAAACACCACTGCAGTGCCGTAAACCCTAACACACTACCCCCAGCAGGACCCCCTATACTACACAAACACCACTTTACTTCCCTAAATCTACCCCAGCATGACCCCCTACACTACACAAACACCACTGCACTACCCTAAACCCTAAACACTACCCCCAGCACGACCCCCTTCACTACCCAAACACCACTGCACTACCCTAAAACACGACCCCCTACACTACCCAAACATAACTGCAATACCCTAAACCCTAAAACACTACCACCAGCATGACTCCTTACACTACCCAAACACCACTGCCCTTCCCAACACCCTAGAACACTACCCCAGCATGAACCTCTATACTACACAAGCACCACTGCACTACCCTAAACCCTTATCCCTACCCCCAGCACAACCCCTACACTACACAAACAGCACTGCACTACCTTAAACCCTAAAACACTATCCCCAGCACGACCCCCTACACTACACAAAAACCGCTGCCACCACCCTAAACCCTAAAACACTACCCCTAGCACGACCCCCTACACTACACAAACACCACTGCACTACCCTAAAACACTACCCCAGCATGACCCCCTACACAACCCAAACACCACTGCGCTACCCTAAACCCTAAAACACTACCCCCAGCACGACCCCTACCCAAACACCACAGCGCTACCCTAAACCCTAAAACACTACCCCCACCATGACCCCCTATACTACACAAACACCACTTCCCTACCCTAAACCATAAAACACTGCCCCCAGCATGACCCCCTACACTACACAAACACCACTGCACTACCCTAAAACACTTCCCCACCACGACCCCCTACACTACACAAACACCACTGCACTACCCTAAACCCTAAAACACTACCCCCAGCACGACCCCCTACAGTACAAAAACACCACTGACACTAAACTAAACCCTAAATAACTACCGCCAGCACGAACCCCTACATTACTTAAACACCACTGCACTACCCTAAACCCTAAAAGACTACCCCCAGCACGACCCCCTACACTACACAAACACCACTGGCACTAACCGAAACCCTAAATAACTACCGCAGCACGACCCCTACACTACCCAAACACTACTGCACCACCCTAAAGCCTAAAAGACTACCGCCAGCACGACTACCTACACTACACAAACACCACCGCACTACCCTAAACCCTAAAACACTACCCCCAGCACGTCCCCTATGCTACCCAAACACCACCGCACTACCCTAAATCCTAAAACACTACCCCAACACAACCCCCTACACTACACAAACACCACTGCGCTACCCTAAACCCTAAAGCACTACACCAGCACGACCTCCTACACAACCCACACACCACAACACCACCCTAAACCCTAAAACACGACCACCTACACTAACCAATCACCACTGCACTACCCTAAAACCTAAAACACTACCCCCAGCACGACCCCTACACTACACAAACACCACTGCACTACCCTAAACCCTAAAACACTACCACCAGCACGACTCCCTACACTACACAAACACCACTGCACTACCCTAAACCCTAAAACACTATCCCCAGCACGACCCCCTACACTACACAGACATCACTGTACTACCCTAAACCACTACCCCAGCACAACCCCCTACACTACACAAACACCACTGTACTACCCTACACCCTAAAACATCACCCCAGCACGAACCCCTACACTACACAAACACCACTGCACTACCCTAAAACCTTAAACCCTACCCCCAGCACAGCCCCCTACACTACACAAACACCACTGCACTACCCTAAACCCTAAAACACTATCCCCAGCACGACCCCCTACACTACACAGACATCACTGTACTACCCTAAACCACTACCCCAGCACAACCCCCTACACTACACAAACACCACTGTACTACCCTAAACCCTAAAACACGACCCCCTACACTACACAAACACCACTGCACTACCCTAAACCCTAAAACACTACCCCCAGCACAACCCCCTATACTACACAAACAACACTCCACTACCCTAAACCCTAAAACACTTACCCCAGCATGACCCCCTACACCACACAAACACCACTGCAGTACCCTAAACCCTAAAACTCTATCACCAGAACGACCCCCTACACTACACAAACATCACTGCACTACCCTAAAACACTACCCCCAGCATGACCCCTACACTACACAAACACCACTGCACTACCCTAAACCCTAAAACACTATCCCCAGTACGACCCCCTACACTACACAAACACCACTGTCCTACCCTAAAGCCTAAAACACTACCCCAGCACAGCCCACTACACAAACACCACTGCACTACCCTAAACCCTAAAACACTACCCCAGCACACCCCCTACACTACACAAACACAACTGCACTAACCTACTGCACTACCCTAAACCCTACAACACTACCCCCAGCACAACACCCTACACTACCCAAACATAACTGCACTACCCTAAACCCAAAAACACTAGCACCAGCATGACTCCCTACACTACCCATACACAACTGCACTACCCTAAAGCCTAAATCTACCCCAGCACTACCCCTACACTACACAAACATCACTGCACTACCCTAAACCCTAAAACTCTACCCCCAGCATGACCCCCTTCACTACACAAGCACCACGGCACTACCCTAAACCCTAAAACACTACCCCAGCACGACACCCTACACTACCCAAACATCACTGCACTACCCTAAACCCTAAAACACTACCACCAGCACGACATCCTACACTACCCAAACACCACTGCACTACCCTAAACACTAGCCCAGCACGAACCCCTACACTACACAAACACCACTGCACTACCCTAAACCCTTTAACCCTACCCCCAGCACAACCCCCAGCACCACCCCCTACACTACACAAACACCACTGCACTACCGTAAACCCTAAAACACTACCCCAGCGCAACCCCCTACACTACACAAACACCACTGTACTACCCTAAATCACGACCCCCTACACTACACAAACACCACTGCACTACCCTAAACCACTACCCCCAGCATGACCTTCTACACTACACAAACACCACTGTACTACCCTAAATCCTAAAACACGACCCCCTACACTACACAAACACCCCTGTACTACCCTAAATTCTAAAACACTACCCCCAAAATGATCCCCTACACTACACAAACACCACAGAACTACGCTAAAACACTACTCTGGTATGACCCCTATACTACCCAAACAACACTCCACTACCCTAAACCCTAAAACACTTACCCCAGAACGACCCTCTACACCACACAAACACCACTGCAGTACCCTAAACCCTAAACCACTATCCCCAGAGCGACCCCCTACACTACACAAACATCACTGCACTACCCTAAAACACTAACCCCAGCACGACCCCTACACTATCCAATCACCACTGCACTACCCTAAACCCTAAGACACTACCCCCAGCACGACCCCTACACTACACAAACACCACTGCAATACCCTAAACCCTAAAACACTACCACCAGCACGACCCCCTACACTACACAGACATCACTGCACCACCCTACACCCTAAAACATCACCCCAGCACGAACCCCTACACTACACAAACACCACTGCACCACCCTAAACCCTTAAACCCTACCCCCAGCACAGCCCCCTACACTACACAAACACCACTGCACTACCCTAAACCCTAAAACACTATCCCCAGCACGACCCCCCACACTACACAGACATCACTGTACTACACTAAATCCTAAAACACGACCCCCTACACTACACACACACCACTGCACTACCCTAAACCACTACCCCAGCAAGACCCCCTACACTACACAAACACCACTGTACTACCCTAAACCCTAAAACACGACCCCCTACACTACACAAACACCACTGCACTACCCTAAATCCTAAAACACTACCCCCAGAATGACCCTCTACACTACACAAACACCACAGCACTACCCTAAACATTAAAACACTACCCCCAGCATGAACCCTATACTACCCAAACAACACTCCACTACCCTAAACCCTAAAACACTTACCCCAGAACGACCCCCTACACCACACAAACACCACTGCAGTACCCTAAACCCTAAACCACTATCCCCAGAGCGACCCCCTACACTACACAAACATCACTGCACTACCCTAAAACACTAACCCCAGCACGACCCCTACACTACACAAACACCACTGCACTACCCAAAACCCTAAAACACTCTCCCCAGTATGACCCCCTACACTACACAAACACCACTGTGCCACCCTAAACCCTAAAACACTACCCCCGGCACGACCCCCTTCACTAACCAAACACAACAGCACTACTCTAAACCCTAAAACACTACCCCCAGTATGAACCCCTACACTACCCAAACACCCCTGCACTATCCTAAACCCTAAAACACTAACCCCAGCCCGACCCCCTACACTCCACACACCACTGCACTACTCTAAACCCATAAACACTACCCCAGCACGACCCCGTACACTACCCAAACATCACTGCACTACCGTAAACCCTAAAACACTACCCCATCACTATCCCTACACTACCCAAACACTGCACTACTCTAAACCCTAAAACACTACCCCCAGCACGACCCCCTATAGTACACAAGCACCACTGCACTACCCTCAACCCTAAAACACTACCCCCAGCACTACACCCTACACTACCCAAACACCACTGCACTACCCTAAACCCTAAAACACTATCCCCAGCACTATTCCCTACACTACACAAACACCTCTGCACCACCCTAAACCCTAAAACACTACCCCCAGCAGTACCCCCTACACAACCCAAACACCACTGCCCTACCCTAAACCCTAAAACACTACTCCCAGCCTGACCCCTACACTACACAAACACCACGACACTACCCTAAACACTAAAACACTACCCCCAGCAGTACCTCCTACACTACCTAAACACAACTGCACTACCCTAAACCCTAAAACGCTACCCCCAGCATGACCCCCTACAGTAAACAAACACCACTGCACTACCCTACTGCACCACCCTAAACCCTAAAACACTACCCCCAGCATGACCCCCTATACTACCTAAACACCACTGCACTACCCTAAACCCTAAAACACTAACCCAGCATGACTCCCTGCATGACCCAAACACCACTGCACTACCCGAAACCCTAAAACACTACCCCAGCACGACCCCCTAAACTACACAAATACCACTGTGCTACCCTTAACCCTAAATCTATCCCCAGCATGACCCCCTACACTACCCAAAGACCACTGCACTACCCTACACCCTAAATCTACCTCCCCGCATGATCCCTTACTCTACACAAACACCACTGCTCTACCCTAAACCCTAAAATACTACCACCAGCATGACCCATTACACTACCCAAACACCACTGCGCTTCCCTAAACCCTAAAACACTACCCTCAGCCTGACCCTCTACACTACCCGAACACCACTGCACTACCCTAAACCCTAAATCTACCCCCAGCACAAACCCCTTCACTACACAAACACCACTGCAGTGCCGTAAACCCTAACACACTACCCCCAGCAGGACCCCCTATACTACACAAACACCACTTTACTTCCCTAAATCTACCCCAGCATGACCCCCTACACTACACAAACACCACTGCACTACCCTAAACCCTAAACACTACCCCCAGCACGACCCCCTTCACTACCCAAACACCACTGCACTACCCTAAAACACGACCCCCTACACTACCCAAACATAACTGCAATACCCTAAACCCTAAAACACTACCACCAGCATGACTCCTTACACTACCCAAACACCACTGCCCTACCCAACACCCTAGAACACTACCCCAGCATGAACCTCTATACTACACAAGCACCACTGCACTACCCTAAACCCTTATCCCTACCCCCAGCACAACCCCCTACGCTACACAAACAGCACTGCACTACCCTAAACCCTAAAACACTATCCCCAGCACGACCCCCTACACTACACAAAAACCGCGGCCACCACCCTAAACCCTAAAACACTACCCCTAGCACGACCCCCTACACTACACAAACACCACTGCACTACCCTAAAACACTACCCCAGCATGACCCCCTACACGACCCAAACACCACTGCGCTACCCTAAACCCTAAAACACTACCCCCAGCACGACCCCTACCCAAACACCACAGCGCTACCCTAAAACACTACCCCCACCATGACCCCCTATAATACACAAACACCACTTCCCTACCCTAAACCCTAAAACACTGCCCCCAGCATGACCCCCTACACTACACAAACACCACTGCACTACCCTAAAACACTGCCCCCACCACGACCGCCTACACTACACAAACACCACTGCATTACCCTAAACCCTAAAACACTACCCCCAGCACGACACCCTACAGTACAAAAACACCACTGGCACTAAACTAAACCCTAAATAACTACCGCCAGCACGACCCCCTACATTACTTAAACACCACTGCACTACCCTAAACCCTAAAAGACTACCCCCAGCACGACCCCCTACACTACACAAACACCACTGGCACTAACCAAAACCCTAAATAACTACCCCAGCACGACCCCCTACACTACCCAAACACTACTGCACCACCCTAAAGCCTGAAAGACTACCGCCAGCACGACTACCTACACTACACAAACACCACCGCACTACCCTAAACCCTAAAACACTACCCCCAGCACGTCCCCTATGCTACCCAAACACCACCGCACTACCCTAAATCCTAAAACACTACCCCCAACACAACCCCCTACACTACACAAACACCACTGCGCTACCCTAAACCCTAAAGCACTACACCAGCATGACCTCCTACACAACCCACACACCACAGCACCACCCTAAACCCTAAAACACGACCACCTACACTAACCAATCACCACTGCACTACCCTAAACCCTAAAACACTACCCCCAGCACGACCCCTACACTACACAAACACCACTGCACTACCCTAAACCCTAAAACACTACCACCAGCACGACTCCCTACACTACACAAACACCACTGCACTACCCTACACCCTAAAACATCACCCCAGCACGAACCCCTACACTACACAAACACCACTGCACTACCCTAAAACCTTAAACCCTACCCCCAGCACAGCCCCCTACACTACACAAACACCACTGCACTACCCTAAACCCTAAAACACTATCCCCAGCACGACCCCCTACACTACACAGACATCACTGTACTACCCTAAATCCTAAAACACGACCCCCTACACCACACACATGCCACTGCACTACCCTAAACCACTACCCCAGCACAACCCCCTACACTACACAAACACCACTGTACTACCCTAAACCCTAAAACACGACCCCCTACACTACACAAACACCACTGCACTACCCTAAATCCTAAAACACTACCCCCAGAATGACCCTCTACACTACACAAACACCACAGCACTACCCTAAACATTAAAACACTACCCCCAGCATGACCCCTATACTACCCAAACAACACTCCACTACCCTAAACCCTAAAACACTTACCCCAGAACGACCCCCTACACCACACAAACACCACTGCAGTACCCTAAACCCTAAACCACTATCCCCAGAGCGACCCCCTACACTACACAAACATCACTGCACTACCCTAAAACACTAACCCCAGCACGACCCCTACACTACACAAACACCACTGCACTACCCAAAACCCTAAAACACTCTCCCCAGTATGACCCCCTACACTACACAAACACCACTGTGCTACCCTAAACCCTAAAACACTACCCCCGGCACGACCCCCTTCACTACCCAAACACAACAGCACTACTCTAAACCCTAAAACACTACCCCCAGTATGAACCCCTACACTACACAAACACCACTGCACTACCCTAAACCCTAAAACACTATCCCCAGCACGACCCCCTACACTACACAGACATCACTGTACTACCCTAAATCCTAAAACACGACCCCCTACACCACACACATGCCACTGCACTACCCTAAACCACTACCCCAGCACAACCCCCTACACTACACAAACACCACTGTACTACCCTAAACCCTAAAACACGACCCCCTACACTACACAAACACCACTGCACTACCCTAAACCCTAAAACACTACCCCCAGCACAACCCTCTATACTACACAAACAACACTCCACTACCCTAATCCCTAAAACACTTACCCCAGCATGCCCCCCTACACCACACAAACACCACTGCAGTACCCTAAACCCTAAAACACTATCACCAGAACGACCCCCTACACTACACAAACATCACTGCACTACCCTAAAACACTACCCCCAGCACGACCCCTACACTACACAAACACCACTGCACTACCCTAAACCCTAAAACACTATCTCCAGTACGACCCCCTACACTACACAAACACCACTGTCCGACCCTAAAGCCTAAAACACTACCCCCAGCACAGCCCACTACACAAACACCACTGCACTACCCTAAACCCTAAAACACTACCCCCAGCACACCCCCTACACTACACAAACACCACTGCACTAACCTACTGCACTACCCTAAACCCTACAACACTACTCCCAGCACAACACCCTACACTACCCAAACATAACTGCACTACCCTAAACCCGAAAACACTAGCACCAGCATGACTCCCTACACTACCCATACACCACTGCACTACCCTAAACCCTAAAGCACTATCCCCAGCATGACCCCCTTCACTACACAAGCACCACGGCACTACCCTAAACCCTAAAACACTACCACAGCACGACACCCTACACTACCCAAACATCACTGCACTACCCTAAACCCTAAAACACTACCACCAGCACGACATCCTACACTACCCAAACACCACTGCACTACCCTAAACACTACCCCAGCACGAACCCCTACACAACACAAACACCACTGCACTACACTAAACCCTTTAACCCTACCCCCAGCACAACCCCCAGCACAACCCCCTACACTACACAAACACCACTGCACTAACGTAAACCCTAAAACACTACCCCAGCACAACCCCCTACACTACACAAACACCACTGTACTACCCTAAATCACGACCCCCTACACTACACAAACACCACTACACTTCCCTAAACCACGTTACCCAGCATGACCTTCTACACTACACAAACACCACTGTACTACCCTAAATCCTAAAACACGACCCCCTACACTACACAAACACCCCTGCACTACCCTAAATTCTAAAACACTACCCCCAAAACGATCCCCTACACTACACAAACACCACAGAACTACCCTAAACCCTAAAACACTACTCTGGTATGACCCCTATACTACCCAAACAACCCTCCACTACCCTAAACCCTAAAACACCTACCCCAGCACGACCCCCTACACCACACAAACACCACTGCAGTACCCTAAACCCTAAAACACTACCCCCGCAATGACCCCCTACACTACACAAACACCACTGCACTACCCTAAAACACTACCCCCAGCACGACCCCTACACTACACAAACACGACTGCACTACCCTAAACCCTAAAACACTACCTCCAGCACAACCCCCTACACTACACAAACACCACTGTACTACCCTAAACCCTAAAACACTACCCCCAGCACGACCCCTTCACTATCCAAACACAACTGCACTACTCTATACCCAAAAACACTACCCCAGTACGACCCCCTACACTACCCAAACACCACTGCACTACCCTAAACCCTAAAACACTACCCCCAGCACAGCCCATTACACAAACACCACTGCACTACCTTAAACCCTAAAACACTATCCCCAACACGACCCCCTACACTACACAGACACCACTGTACTACCCTAAATCCTAAAACACGACCCCCTACACTACACAAACACCACTGCACCACCCTAAACCCTAAAACACTACCCCCAGCACAACCCCCTATACTACACAAACAACACTCCACTACCCTGAACCCTAAAACACTTACCCCAGCATGACCACCTAGACCTCACAAACACCACTGCAGTACCCTAAACCCTAAAACACTATCACCAGAACGACCCCCTACACTACACAAACATCACTGCACTACCCTAAAACACTACCCCCAGCACGACCCCTACACTACACAAACACCACTGCACTACCCTAAACCCTAAAACACTATCCCCAGTATGACCCCCTACACTACACAAACACCACTGTCCTACCCTAAACCCTAAAACACTACCCCCAGCACGACCCCCTTCACTGCCCAAACACAACTGCACTACTCTAAACCCAAAAACACTTACCCCAGTACGAATCCCTACACCACACAAACACCACTGCAGTACCCTAAACCCTAAAACACTACCCCCTCAATGACCCCCTACACTACACAAACACCACTGCACTACCCTAAAACACTACCCCCAGCACGACCCCTACACTACACAAACACGACTGCACTACCATAAACCCTAAAACACTACCCCCAGCATGACCCCCTACACTACACAAACACCACTGTACTACCCTAAGCCCTAAAACACTACCCCCAGCAAGACCCCTTCACTATCCAAACACAACTGCACTACTCTAAACCCAAAAACACTACCCCAGTACGACCCCCTACACTACCCAAACACCACTGCACTACTCTAAACCCTAAAACACTACCCCAGCACAGCCCACTACACAAACACCACTGCACTACCCTAAACCCTAAAACACAATCCCCAGCACGACCGCCTACACTACAGAATCCTCCTGAGGCGAAAAGCCGGGAGCAACGTCAGCTAGAATTTTTAATATTATATCGTGATTACTCTGTATTTTTAAACTCACCTACTTCTTGGGCACTCATCTCTGTAGCCACAGACATCCACAGACATCCCTGCACAGCGGATTTAGCGCTGTTACGGGTGAGTGTTTGTATTTCTGCCGCCATTTCCTGGTCCCCCCGGACACGCCCACTTGGGCTGGCCACTCTCCCCCTTCAATCATCCTCTCCACTTCCTTAAATTATGTACACCCACTGGAAGCGCAGCGGACGAGCGCAGCGGGCGCGACGATTGCGCGCCTTCGGCGCGCTTCAGGCAAGCTCGTCTGCGCTCGTCTGCGCTCGTCTGCGCCGAGACCGGGCCCAGGGCCACTTCCCCTGACCCTGTTGTGCCGTGCCCCGCTCAAACTCCAACTTTGCTCAAATATTCCTCCGCTCAACTTCGAAATCTTAAACCTCCGGCAAATCTCCTACATTCTGTAACTCATCTGCTGCATACTGACCCTATGGTAGGTCCTAATAAATGTCCTACATGTACTACTCCTACTCCTTCGGCCAACTCCCCCCCTCAGATCCGGGCCGCACTTATTAATGTACGCTCCGTTCCTAAACACAAAACCGAGATCCTGGAATTTATTGAGTCACATAACCTTGATCTATTGTTCGTTACCGAGACCTGGGGTGATGACGCCTCAGGCCCGGATTTCAAAGCGGCCACCCCCGAAGATTACTGCGTGCACAGACTAGACAGAATCAAAAGGAAGGGTGGAGGGATAGCCATTTTCTATAGGAATTGCTTCAAAGTTAAAATCACCGATTTTAAATATAATGACTGTGAAGCCTTTTCCTTTTCCATCTGCTTCTCCGGCAAACAATCATTCATAGGAATCTTACTCTATCGCCCGCCTGGATCCAGATCTAAATTCCTAAACAACCTTAACAACTTAATAGAGATCACAGCTGGAGCTCCACATTTTACCATACTGGGAGACTTCAATTTCCATCTGGAATCCACTGGTGACCCTGATACCATCGCGCTAACTAACGATCTATTAGCCGCCGGCCTTCAGCAAACTGTTAATCAGCCTTAGCACAAGGACGGCCATATCCTAGATGGGATATTCACCAGTAATCCGCATATCTTGATCTTAGATGTGATCCCTCTTATCTGGACGGATCATGCAGCAGTCTGCTTCTCCATTAAGCTTAAATCCCCTCCATCTTCTATCACTTCATCCTCTCCTATCTCCTCTAGAGACTGGAAAAATATCAATACTTCTCATCTCGCCTCAATGCTGTCCGACAACATCAGCACTACTGAATCGGACCCGTCGTTAGCCTCTAGTAATTACCTCAACAGCCTAGAAATGGCTTGTTACAAACTAGCACCTTTAAAAACTTCCCAACGCAGCAGAAAGCTCTCTTCCGCCCCTTGGTTTACGGAATCCCTACGTCTTCAGAAACAACACTGCAGAAATTTGGAACGACATTGGCGCCGCTATTACAACCCCACTGATAAAATCTAATAGAAATGCGCCCTCTCCAAATATAAATTTCTCATCACCGCTGAAAAAACGAGGTATTACACCTCCCAAATCAATCAGGCAAAAAATTCTGCAAGAGAACTGTTTCAAGTAGTTACTCATCTTTCCAATCCCCCTGTCCCTCGCCCCGACGTATCTCAAGCCCTCTGTAGCTCCCTTGCTAATTTCTTTGAAGATAAAGTTACCTCTATTTTTTCAGCTTTCACCCTTAAATCTTCCCCCACTACTATTACCAATCAACCTCTGCCTACCAATGCCCCTATTCTCTCGGTCTTCGAGGCGACCACCGAGGAACAAGTCCGACGCCTAATTTCCGGCACAAAATCAGGATCACCCTTAGATCCATGCCCTCCTGCCATTCTCAATCTCATTCCAGAAGCCATATCCCCCGCATTGATGAACATTTGCAATGCTATGTTCACCACCGGACTATATCCTTCAGTCTGGAAAGAGGCCATCATTAAGCCACTCCTAAAAAAAAACACTCTGGATCCCCTTCTCCCAGCTAGCTATCGACCTATTGCATGTCTCCCCTTCCCAGCTAAAATATTTGAAAAAACTATGAATATTCAACTTTCCAAATTCATAGATAATAACAACTTATTGGACGAAACCCAATTTGGGTTTAGACAGGGGCATGGAACCGAAACTGCTTTAATAAAAGCGGCAGATGAAATAAGGATGACATTGGACAAAGGAGGAGCGGCAGTATTAATACTGCTAGATCTCTCCGCAGCCTTTGACACGGTCGATCATGCCACCTTGATCGACCGTGTCTCAGCTATAGGCATTCAGAACAAGGATAAAGAACTTCTTGCCTCCTTCTAAGCTAACCGTTCACAGACAGTAAAAATGGGCCCTTTCACCTCCGATACTTTCACCCTCCCTTGCGGAGTACCACAGGGTTCCTCGCTAAGTCCGACACTGTTTAACATTTATGTTTCAGACTTAGCGAGGGTGATAAAGTCATATGGCATTGCTCTTACGACCTACGCCGATGACACCCAATTGGTGCTTTCCGTACACAATGACGGAGCGACAGTTGCAGCAAACTTTCAAAAAGGAATGCTGGAAATCAGTTCCTGGATGTCATCAAACTGTCTCAAATTAAACTCTGACAAGACAGAGGTGATGACATTCGGGAAACTGGAACCTACGTGGTCCCTCCAATGGTGGCCAACTGAGATGGGGCCTCCACCGGAACCGGTCACCAAGGTTCGTAATCTTGGAGTTACGTTTGACAATAAAATGACTTTCCATCACCAAGTCAACTCCGTGGTCTCCTCATCCTTTTTCACCTTGAAAAAAATCAAAAAACTTTTGCCCTATCTTCCCACTTCAGCCGGCAAAACCCTAATTAGCACTTTGGTTTTTGCCAAAACTGACTATTGTACCGCCCTTCTTTTGAATGCCCAGGATAATGTCCTTAACAGGCTACAGTTAGTTCAGAATGCCTCAGCTAGAATCTTATTGGGCATTCCTAAGTTCACTTCCATCTCTCCGTATATCAAACAACTGCACTGGCTCCCAGTAAGGAGCCGCACAAAGTTTAAGGCATTGTGCATTGCCTATAAAGCCATTAACACCTTAGGCCCACAGTTTCTTAAAAACGCCCTCTGCCCTCTTGAAAATCCTAGAACGCTACGCTCCTCCTCAGCTTGTCTGCTCAAAGTTCAACGAACAAAAAAAGCCAACTGGTGTGACAGATGCTTCACGATCTCCACAGCTAGACTTTGGAACGCACTTCCCCTTCACATCAAAACGACCCCTACGCTTATCAGCTTCAGGAAGAAATTAAAAACTTGGTTATTCTCATATTAAAATTCACCATAGCTAACGTTCTGCATACTGAGCGCCGAGACACCCTCGGGTTGTTGCGCGCTATAAAAATTGCAAGAAACATAAACATAAACATACACTACACAGACACCACTGTACTACCCTAAATCCTAAAACACGACCCCTACACTACACAAACACCACTGCACCACCCTAAATCCTAAAACACTACCCCCAGAACAACCCCTACACTACACTAAACACCACAGCACTACCCTAAACCCTAAAACACTACCCCCAGCACAACTCCCTATACTACCCAAACAACACTCCACTACCCTAAACCCTAAAACACTTACCCCAGCATGACCCCTACACCACACAAACATCACTGTACTACCCAAAAACACTACCCCCAGCACGACCCCTACACTACACAAACACCTCTGCACTACCCTAAACCCTAAAACACTATCCCCAGTACGACCCCCTACACTACACAAACACCACTGTCCTACCCAAAACGCTAAAACAGTACCCCCAGCACGACCCCCTTCAGTGCCCAAACACAACTGCACTACTCTAAACCCAAAAACACTACCCCCAGCACGACCCCCTACACTACCCAAACACAACTGCACTATCCAAAATCCTAAAACGCTACCCCCTACACTACACAAACACCACTGCACTATCCTAAACCCTAAAAAACTATCCCCAGCAAGACCCTCTACACTCCACACACACCACTGCACTACTCTAAACCCATAAACACTACCCCCAGCACGACCCCCTACACTACCTAAACATCACTGCACTACCCTAAACCCTAAAACACTACCCCATCACTACCCCTACACTACCCAAACACTGCACTACTCTAAACCCTAAAACACTACCCCCAGCATGACCCCCTACACTACACAAGCACCACTGCACTACCCTAAACCCTAAAACACTACCCCCAGCACGACACCGTACACTACCCAAACATAGCTGCACTACTCTAAACCCTAAAACACTACCCCCAGCACGAGCCCCTTCACTACACAAGCACCACTGCACTACCCTAAACTCTAAAACACTACCCCCAGCAGTACCCCTGCACTACCCAAACATATCTACACTACCTTCAACCCTAAAACACTACCCCCAGCATGACCCGCTACACTACCCAAACACCACAGCACTACCCTAAAACACTACCGCCAGCAGTACCCCCTACATGACCCAAACACAACTGCACTACCCTTAGCCCTAAAACACTATCCACAGTACACTACACAAACACCACTGCACTACCCTACAGCACTATCCTAAACCCTAAAACACTACCCCAGCATGATCCCCTACACTACCCAAACACCATTGCACTACCCTAAACCCTAAAACACTACCCCCATCACGAACCCTCCACTACACAAGCACCACTGCAATACCCTAAACCCTAAATCTACCCCAGCACTACCCCTACACTACACAAACACCTCTGCACTACCCTTAACCCTAAAACACTACCCCCAGCCCGCCCCTACACTACACAAACACCACTGCACTACCCTACTGAACTACCCTAAACCCTAAAACACTACCCCCAGCACAACACCCTACACTACCCAAGCCTAACTGCACTACCCTAAACCCTAAAACACTAGCACCAGCACGACTCCATACACTACCCAAACACAACTGCACTACCCTAAACCCTAAATCTACCCCAGCACTACCCCTACACTACACAAACACCACTTCACTATCCTTAACCCTAAAACACTACCCCAGCACGACCCCAATTCAGGACACAAGCACCACTGAACTACCCTAAACCATAAAACACTACCCCAGCACGCCACCCTACACTACCCAAACATCACTGCACTACCCTAAACCCTAAAACACTACCACCAGCATGACTTCCTACACTACCCAAACACCACTGCACTACCCTACATCCTAAAACACTACCCCAGCACGAACCCCTCCACTACACAAACACCACTGCACCACCCTAAACCCTTAAACCCTACCCCCAGGAAATCCCATACACTACACAAAGACCACTGCACTACCGTAAACCCTAAAACACTACCCCAGCACAACCCCCTACACTACACAAACACCACAGGACTACCCTAAACCCTAAAATACTACCCCAGCATGACCCCTATACTACCAAAACAACACTCCACTTCCCTAAACCCTAAAACACTTACCCCAGCACGACCCCCTATACCACACAAACACCACTGCAGTACCCTAAACCCTAAAACACTACCCCCACAATGACCCCCTACACTACACAAACACCACTGCACTACCCTAAAACACTACCCCCAGCACGACCCCTACACTACGCAAACACCACTGCACTACCCTAAACCCTAAAACACTACCCCCAGCACGACCCCCTACACTACCCAAACACCACTGCACCACCCTTAACCCTAAAACACTACCCCTACACTTCACAAACACTACTGCACTACCCTACACCCTAAAACACTATCCCCAGCACGACCCCCTTCACTACCCAAACACAACTGCACTACTCTAAACCCAAAAACACAACCCCCAGTACGACCCCCTACACTACCCAAACACCACTACACTAACCTAAACCCTAAAACACTACCCCCTACACTTTACAAACACCACTGCACTATCCTAAACCCTAAAACAATACCCCCAGCACGACCCCCTACACTCCACACACACCACTGCAATACTCTAAACCCCAAAACACAACCCCCAGTACGACCCCCTACACTACCCAAACACCACTACACTAACCTAAACCCTAAAACACTACCCCCTACACTTTACAAACACCACTGCACTATCCTAAACCCTAAAACAATACCCCCAGCACAACCCCCTACACTCCACACACACCACTGCAATACTCTAAACCCATAAACACTACCCCCAGCACAACCCCCTACACTACCCAAACATCACTGCACTACCCTAAACCCTAAAACACTACCCCCAGCACTACCCCTACACTACCCAAACACTGCACTACTCTAAACCCTAAAACACTATCCCCAGCACGACCCCCTACACTACACAAGCCCCACTGCACTACCCTAAACCCTAAAACACTACCCCCTGCACGACACCCTACACTACCCAAACATAGCTGCACTACTCTAAACCCTAAAACACTACCCCAGCACCAACCCCTTTACTACTCAAGCACCACTGTACTACCCTAAACCCTATAACACTACCCCCAGCAGTAACCCTACACTACCCATACACAACTGCACTACCCTAATCCCTAAATCGACCCCAGCACTACCCCTACACTACACAAAAACCACTGCACTACCCTTAACCCTAAATCACTACCCCCAGCACGACCCCCTTCACTACACAAGCACCACTGCACTACCCTAAACCCTAAAACACTACCCCAGCACGACACCCTACACTACCCAAACATCACTGCACTACCCTAAACCCTACAACACTACCACCAGCACAACTTCCTACACTACCCAAACACCACTGCACTACCCTACACCCTAAAACACTACCCCAGCACGAACCCCTACACTACACAAACACCACTGCACCACCCTAAACCCTTAAACCCTACCCCCAGCACAACCCCCTACACTACACAAACACCACTGTACTACCATATGTCACGACCCCTACACTACACAAACACCACTGCACTACCCTAAACAACTACCCCCAGCACGACCCTCTACACTACACAAACACCACAGTACTACCCTAAATCCTAAAACATGACCCCCTACACTACACAAACACCACTGCACTACCCTAAATCCTAAAACACTACCCCCATAACGACCCCCTACACTACACAAACACCACAGAACAACCCTAAAACACTACCCCAGCACGACCACTATACTACCCAAACAACACTCCACTTCCCTAAACCCTAAAACACTTACCCCAGAACGACCCCCTACACTACACAAACACCACAGAACAACCCTAAAACACTACCCCAGCACGACCACTATACTACCCAAACAACACTCTACTTCCCTAAACCCTAAAACACTTACCCCAGCATGACCCGCTGTAACACACAAACACCACTACAGTACCCTAAACCACTACCCCCACAATGACACCCTACACTAAACAAACACCACTGCACTACCCTAAAACACTACCCCCAGCACGACCACTACACTACACAAACACCACAGCACTACCCTAAACCCAAAAACACTACCCCAGCATGACCCCATTCACTACCCAAACACAACTGCACTTCTCTAAACAAAAAACACTACCCCAGTACGACCGCCTACACTACCCAAACACAACT
Source organism: Triturus cristatus (assembly GCF_964204655.1). Taxonomy (NCBI): domain Eukaryota; kingdom Metazoa; phylum Chordata; class Amphibia; order Caudata; family Salamandridae; genus Triturus; species Triturus cristatus. The sequence goes on along the minus strand of NC_140579.1, from coordinate 1,170,629,209 downwards.
GTACTACCCTTAACCCTAAAACACTATCCCCACACTACACAAACACCCCTGCACTACCCTAAACCCTAAAACACTATCACCAGCACGACCCCCTACACTACACGAACACCACTGTACTATCCTAAATCCTAAAACACGATCCCCTACACTACACAAACACCACTGCACTACCCTAAACCACTACCCCCAGCATGACCCCCTACACTACACAAACACCACTGTACTACCCTAAACCCTAAAACACTATCCCCAGCACGACCCCCTACACTACACGAACACCACTGTACTACCCTAAATCCTAAAACACGATCCCCTACACTACACAAACACCACTGCACTACCCTAAACCGCTACCCCCAGCACGACCCCCTTCACTACCCAAACACAACTGCACTACTCTAAACCCAAAAACACTACCCCCAGTACGACCCCCTACACTACCCAAAGACCACTGCATTATTCTATATCCTAAAACACTACCCCCTACACTTCACAAACACCACTGCACTATCCTAAACCCTAAAACACTACCCCAGCACAACCCCCTACACTCCACACACACCACTGCACTACTCTAAACCCATAAACACTACCCTCAGCACAACCCCCTACACTACCCAAACATCACTGCACAACCCTAAACCCCAAAACACTATTCCCAGCATGACCCCCTTCACTACCCAAACACAACTGCACTACTCTAAACCCAAAAACACTACTCCCAGTACGAACCCCTACACTACCCAAACGCCACTACACTATCCTAAACCCTAAAACACTACCCCCTACACTTTACAAACACCACTGCACTATCCTAAACCCTAAAACACTACCCCCATCACGACCCCCTACAATCCACACACGCCACTGCAATACTCTAAACCCATAAACACTACCCCCAGCACTACTCCCTACACTACCCAAACATCACTGCACTACCCTAAACCCTACAACACTACCCCCAGCACAACCCCTACACTACCCAAACACTGCACTACTCTAAACCCTAAAACACTACCCCAGCACGACCCCCTACACTACACGAGCACCACTGCACTACCCTAAACCCTAAAACACTACCCCCTGCACGACACCCTACACAACCAAAACATAGCTGCACTACTCTAAACCCTAAAACACTACCCCCAGCACGAACCCCTTTACTACACAGGCACCACTGTACTACCCTAAACCCTAAAACACTACCCCCAGCAGTATCCCTACACTACCCAAACACAACTGCACTACCCTAATCCCTAAATCTAACCCAGCACTCCCTCTACACTACACAAACACCACTGCACTACCCTTAACCCTAAAACACTACCCCCAGCACGACCCCCTTCACTACACAAGCACCACTGCACTACACTACACCCTAAAACACTACCCCAGCACGAACCCCTACACTACACAAACACCACTGCACCACCCTAAACCCTTAAGCCCTACCTCCAGCACAACCCCCTACACTACACAAACACCACTGCACTACCGTAAACCCTAAAACACTACCCCAGCACAACCCCCTACACTGCACAAAAACCACTGTACTACCCTAAATCACGACCCCCTACACTACACAAACACCACTGCACTACCCTAAACAACTACCCCCAGCACAACCCTCTACACTACACAAACACCACTGTACTACCCTAAATCCTAAAACACGACCCTCTACATTACACAAACACCACTGCACTACCCTAATTCCTAAAACACTACCCCCATAACGACCCCTACACTACACAAACACCACAGAACTACCCTAAACCCTAAAACACTACCCCAGCACGACCCTTATACTACCCAAACAAAACTCCACTTCCCTAAACCCTAAAACACTTACCCCAGCACGACCCCCTACACCACACAAACACCACTGCATTACCCTAAACCCTAAACCACTACCCTCACAATGACCCCCTACACTACACAAACACCACTGCACTACCCTAAAACACTACCCCCAGCACGACCCCTACACTACACAAACACCACAGCACTACCCTAAACCCTAAAACACTACCCCCAGCACGACCCCCTTCACTACCCAAACACAACTGCACTTCTCTAAAACCAAAAACACTGCCCCCAGTACGACCCCCTACACTACCCAAACACCACTGCACTATCCTAAACCCTAAAACACTACCCCTACACTACACAAACACCACTGCACTACCCTAAACCCAAAAACATGATCCCCTTACACTACACAAACACCACTGCACTTCCCTAAACCACTACCCCCAGCATGACCCCCTACACTACACAAACACCACTGCACTACCCTAATCCCTAAAACTCTACCCCCATCACGACCCCCTACACTTCACAAACACCACTGCACTAACCTAAACCCTAAAACACTACCCCAGCACAACACCCTACACTACCGAAACATAACTGCACTACCCTAAATCCCAAATCATTAGCACGAGCACGACTCCCTACTCTACCCAAACACAACTGCACTACCCTAAACCCTAAATCTACCCCAGCACTACCCCTACACTACACAAACACCACTGCACTACCCTAAACCCTAAAACACTACCCCCAGCACGACCCCTTCACTACACAAGCACCACTGCACTACCCTAAACCCTAAAACACTACCCCAGCACGACACCCTACACTACCCAAACATAACTGCACTACTCCAAACCCTAAAACACTACCACCAGCATGACTTCCTACACTACCCAAACACCAGTGCACTACCCTACACCCTAAAACACTACCCCAGCACGAACCCCTACACTACACAAACACGACTGCACTACGTTAAACCCTTAAACCCCACCCCCAGCACAACCCCCTACACTACACAAACACCACTGCACTACCGTAAACCCTAAAACACTACCCTAGCACAACCCCCTACACTACACAAACACCACTGCAGTACCCTAAACCCTAAAACACTACCCCCAGCATGACCCCTACACTACACAAACACCACTGCACTACCCTAAACCCTAAAACACTACTCCCAGCATGACCCCCTACACTACACAAACACCACTGTACTTCCCTAAACCCTAAAACACTACCCCAGCACGACCTCCTTCACTACCCAAACACAACTGCACAAGTCTAAACCCAAAAACACTACCCTAGTAAGACCCCTACACTACCCAAACACCACTGCACTACCCTAAACCCTAAAACACTATCCCCACACTACACAAACACCCCTGCACTACCCTAAACCCTAAAACACTATCACCAGCACGACCCCCTACACTACACGAACACCACTGTACTATCCTAAATCCTAAAACACGATCCCCTACACTACACAAACACCACTGCACTACCCTAAACCACTACCCCCAGCATGACCCCCTACACTACACAAACACCACTGTACTACCCTAAACCCTAAAACACTATCCCCAGCACGACCCCCTACACTACACGAACACCACTGTACTACCCTAAATCCTAAAACACGATCCCCTACACTACACAAACACCACTGCACTACCCTAAACCGCTACCCCCAGCACGACCCCCTTCACTACCCAAACACAACTGCACTACTCTAAACCCAAAAACACTACCCCCAGTACGACCCCCTACACTACCCAAAGACCACTGCATTATTCTATATCCTAAAACACTACCCCCTACACTTCACAAACACCACTGCACTATCCTAAACCCTAAAACACTACCCCAGCACAACCCCCTACACTCCACACACACCACTGCACTACTCTAAACCCATAAACACTACCCTCAGCACAACCCCCTACACTACCCAAACATCACTGCACAACCCTAAACCCCAAAACACTATTCCCAGCATGACCCCCTTCACTACCCAAACACAACTGCAATACTCTAAACCCAAAAACACTACTCCCAGTACGAACCCCTACACTACCCAAACGCCACTACACTATCCTAAACCCTAAAACACTACCCCCTACACTTTACAAACACCACTGCACTATCCTAAACCCTAAAACACTACCCCCATCACGACCCCCTACAATCCACACACGCCACTGCAATACTCTAAACCCATAAACACTACCCCCAGCACTACTCCCTACACTACCCAAACATCACTGCACTACCCTAAACCCTACAACACTACCCCCAGCACAACCCCTACACTACCCAAACACTGCACTACTCTAAACCCTAAAACACTACCCCAGCACGACCCCCTACACTACACGAGCACCACTGCACTACCCTAAACCCTAAAACACTACCCCCTGCACGACACCCTACACAACCAAAACATAGCTGCACTACTCTAAACCCTAAAACACTACCCCCAGCACGAACCCCTTTACTACACAGGCACCACTGTACTACCCTAAACCCTAAAACACTACCCCCAGCAGTATCCCTACACTACCCAAACACAACTGCACTACCCTAATCCCTAAATCTAACCCAGCACTCCCTCTACACTACACAAACACCACTGCACTACCCTTAACCCTAAAACACTACCCCCAGCACGACCCCCTTCACTACACAAGCACCACTGCACTACACTACACCCTAAAACACTACCCCAGCACGAACCCCTACACTACACAAACACCACTGCACCACCCTAAACCCTTAAGCCCTACCTCCAGCACAACCCCCTACACTACACAAACACCACTGCACTACCGTAAACCCTAAAACACTACCCCAGCACAACCCCCTACACTGCACAAAAACCACTGTACTACCCTAAATCACGACCCCCTACACTACACAAACACCACTGCACTACCCTAAACAACTACCCCAGCACAACCCTCTACACTACACAAACACCACTGTACTACCCTAAATCCTAAAACACGACCCTCTACATTACACAAACACCACTGCACTACCCTAATTCCTAAAACACTACCCCCATAACGACCCCTACACTACACAAACACCACAGAACTACCCTAAACCCTAAAACACTACCCCAGCACGACCCTTATACTACCCAAACAAAACTCCACTTCCCTAAACCCTAAAACACTTACCCCAGCACGACCCCCTACACCACACAAACACCACTGCATTACCCTAAACCCTAAACCACTACCCTCACAATGACCCCCTACACTACACAAACACCACTGCACTACCCTAAAACACTACCCCCAGCACGACCCCTACACTACACAAACACCACAGCACTACCCTAAACCCTAAAACACTACCCCCAGCACGACCCCCTTCACTACCCAAACACAACTGCACTTCTCTAAAACCAAAAACACTGCCCCCAGTACGACCCCCTACACTACCCAAACACCACTGCACTATCCTAAACCCTAAAACACTACCCCTACACTACACAAACACCACTGCACTACCCTAAACCCAAAAACACGATCCCCTTACACTACACAAACACCACTGCACTTCCCTAAACCACTACCCCCAGCATGACCCCCTACACTACACAAACACCACTGCACTACCCTAATTCCTAAAACTCTACCCCCATCACGACCCCCTACACTTCACAAACACCACTGCACTAACCTAAACCCTAAAACACTACCCCAGCACAACACCCTACACTACCGAAACATAACTGCACTACCCTAAATCCCAAATCATTAGCACGAGCACGACTCCCTACTCTACCCAAACACAACTGCACTACCCTAAACCCTAAATCTACCCCAGCACTACCCCTACACTACACAAACACCACTGCACTACCCTAAACCCTAAAACACTACCCCCAGCACGACCCCTTCACTACACAAGCACCACTGCACTACCCTAAACCCTAAAACACTACCCCAGCACGACACCCTACACTACCCAAACATAACTGCACTACTCCAAACCCTAAAACACTACCACCAGCATGACTTCCTACACTACCCAAACACCAGTGCACTACCCTACACCCTAAAACACTACCCCAGCACGAACCCCTACACTACACAAACACGACTGCACTACGTTAAACCCTTAAACCCCACCCCCAGCACAACCCCCTACACTACACAAACACCACTGCACTACCGTAAACCCTAAAACACTACCCTAGCACAACCCCCTACACTACACAAACACCACTGCAGTACCTTAAACCCTAAAACACTACCCCCAGCATGACCCCTACACTACACAAACACCACTGCACTACCCTAAACCCTAAAACACTACTCCCAGCATGACCCCCTACACTACACAAACACCACTGTACTTCCCTAAACCCGAAAACACTACCCCAGCACGACCTCCTTCACTACCCAAACACAACTGCACAAGTCTAAACCCAAAAACACTACCCTAGTAAGACCCCTACACTACCCAAACACCACTGCACTACCCTAAACCCTAAAACACTACCCCCTACACTACACAAACACAACTGCACTACCCTAAACCCTAAAAAACTTACCCCAGCACAACCCCCTACACCACACAAACACCACTGCACTACCCTAAACCCTAAAACACTACTCCCAGCATGACCCCCTACACTACACAAACACCACTGTACTTCCCTAAACCCTAAAACACTACCCCAGCACGACCTCCTTCACTACCCAAACACAACTGCACAAGTCTAAACCCAAAAACACTACCCTAGTAAGACCCCCTACACTACCCAAACACCACTGCACTACCCTAAACCCTAAAACACTACCCCCTACACTACACAAACACCACTGCACTACCCTAAAACACTACCCCCAGCACGACCCCTACACTACACAAACACCACTGCACTACCCTAAACCCTAAAACACGATCCCCTACACTACACAAACACCACTGCACTACCCTAAACCGCTACCCCCAGCACGACCCCCTTCACTACCCAAACACAACTGCACTACTCTAAACCCAAAAACACTACCCCCAGTACGACCCCCTACACTACCCAAAGACCACTGCATTATTCTATATCCTAAAACACTACCCCCTACACTTCACAAACACCACTGCACTATCCTAAACCCTAAAACACTACCCCAGCACAACCCCCTACACTCCACACACACCACTGCACTACTCTAAACCCATAAACACTACCCCCAGCACAACCCCCTACACTACCCAAACATCACTGCACTACCCTAAACCCCAAAACACTATTCCCAGCATGACCCCCTTCACTACCCAAACACAACTGCACTACTCTAAACCCAAAAACACTACTCCCAGTACGACCCCCTACACTACCCAAACGCCACTACACTATCCTAAACCCTAAAACACTACCCCTTACACTTTACAAACACCACTGCACTATCCTAAACCCTAAAACACTACCCCCATCACGACCCCCTACAATCCACACACGCCACTGCAATACTCTAAACCCATAAACACTACCCCCAGCACTACTCCCTCCACTACCCAAACATCACTGCACTACCCTAAACCCTAAAACACTACCCCCAGCACAACCCCTACACTACCCAAACACTGCACTACTCTAAACCCTAAAACACTACCCCAGCACGACCCCCTACACTACACGAGCACCACTGCACTACCCTAAACCCTAAAACACTACCCCCTGCACGACACCCTACACTACCCAAACACAGCTGCACTACTCTAAACCCTAAAACACTACCCCCAGCACGAACCCCTTTACTACACAGGCACCACTGTACTACCCTAAACCCTAAAACACTACCCCCAGCAGAATCCCTACACTACCCAAACAAAACTGCACTACCCTAATCCCTAAATCTAACCCAGCACTCCCTCTACACTACACAAACACCACTGCACTACCCTTAACCCTAAAACACTACCCCCAGCACGACCCCCTTCTCTACACAAGCACAACTGCACTACCCTACACCCTAAAACACTACCCCAGCATGAACCCCTACACTACACAAACACCACTGCACCACCCTAAACCCTTAAACCCTACCTCCAGCACAACCCCCTACACTACACAAACACCACTGCACTACCGTAAACCCTAAAACACTACCCCAGCACAACCCCCTACACTACACAAAAACCACTGTACTACCCTAAATCACGACCCCCTACACTACACAAACACCACTGCACTACCCTAAACAACTACCCCCAGCACAACCCTCTACACTACACAAACACCACTGTACTACCCTAAATCCTAAAACACGACCCCCTACACTACACAAACACCACTGCACTACCCTAATTCCTAAAACACTACCCCCATAACGACCCCTACACTACACAAACACCACAGAACTACCCTAAACCCTAAAACACTACCCCAGCACGACCCCCTACACCACACAAACACCACTGCAGTACCCTAAACCCTAAACCACTACCCCTACAATGACCCCCTACACTACACAAACACCACTGCACTACCCTAAAACACTACCCCCAGCACGACCCTCTACACTACACAAACACCACAGCACTACCCTAAACCCTAAAACACTACCCCCAGTACGACCCCCTACACTACCCAAACACCACTTCACTATCCTAAACCCTAAAACACTACCCCTACACTACACAAACACCACTGCACTACCCTAAACCCAAAAACACTATCACCAACACGACCCCCTACACTACACGAACACCACTGTACTACCCTAAATCCTAAAACACGATCCCCTTACACTACACAAACACCACTGCACTACCCTAAACCACTACCCCCAGCATGACCCCCTACACTACACAAACACCACTCTACTACCCTAAACCCTAAAACACTATCCCCAGCACGACCCCCTACACTACACGAACACCACTGTACTACCCTAAATCCTAAAACACGATCCCCTACACTACACAAACACCACTGCACTACCCTAAACCACTACCCCAGCACGACCCCTTCACTACCCAAACACAACTGCACTACTCTAAACCCAAAAACACTACCCCCAGTACGACCCCCTACACTACCCAAAGACCACTGCATTATCCTAAATCCTAAAACACTACCCCCTAAACTTCACAAACACCACTGCACTATCCTAAACCCTAAAACACTACCCCCAGCACGACCTCCTACACTCCACACACACCACTGCACTACTCTAAATCCATAAACACTACCCCCAGCATAACCCTCTACACTACCCAAACATCACTGCACTATCCTAAACCCCAAAACACTACCCCCAGCACTACCCCTACACTACCCAAACACTGCACTACTCTAAACCCTAAAACACTACCCCCAGCACGACCCCCCTACACTACACAAGTACCACTGCACTACCCTAAACCCTAAAACACTACCCCCTGCACGACACCCTACACTACCCAAACATAGCTGCACTACTCTAAACCCTAAAACACTACCCCAGCACGAACCCCTTTACTACACAAGCACCACTGTACTACCCTAAACCCTAAAACACTACCCCCAGCAGTATCCCTACACTACCCAAACATAACTGCACTACCCTAACCCTAATACACTACCCCAGCATGACCCCCTACACTACACATACACCACTGCACTACCCTACTGCACTATCCTAAACCCTAAAACACTACCCCCAGCACGATCCCCTACACTACCCAAACATCACTGGACTACCCTAAAACCTAGAACACTACCCCCAGCACGACACCCTACACTACACAAGCACCACTGCACTACCCTAAATCTACCCCAGCACTACACCTACACTACACAAACATCACTGCACTACCCTAAACCCTTAAATACTACCCCCAGCACGACCCCCTACACTACACAAACACCACTGCACTACCCTACAGCACTACCCTAAACCCTAAAACACTACCCCCAGCACAACACCCTACACTACCGAAACATAACTGCACTACTCTAAATCCTAAAACATTAGCACAAGCATGACTCCCTACTCTACCCAAACACAACTGCACTACCCTAAACCCTAAATCTACCCCAGCACTACCCCTACACTACACAAACACCACTGCACTACCCTAAACCCTAAAACACTACCCCAGCACGACCCCTTCACTACACAAGCACCACTGCACTACCCTAAACCCTAAAACACTACCCCAGCACGACACCCTACACTACCCAAACATAACTGCACTACTCCAAACCCTAAAACACTACCACCAGCATGACTTCCTACACTACCCAAACACCATTGCACTACCCTACACCCTAAAACACTACCCCAGCACGAACCCCTACACTACACAAACACCACTGCACTACGTTAAACCCTTAAACCCCACCCCCAGCACAACCCCCTACACTACACAAACACCACTGCACTACCGTAAACCCTAAAACACTACCCCAGCACAACCCCCTACACTACACAAACACCACTGCAGTACCCTAAACCCTAAAGCACTACCCCCAGCATGACCCCTACACTACACAAACACCACTGCACTACCCTAAACCCTAAAACACTACTCCCAGCATGACCCCCTACACTACACAAACACCACTGTACTTCCCTAAACCCTAAAACACTACCCCCTACACTACACAAACACCACTGCACTACCATAAACCCTAAAAAACTTACCCCAGCACGAACCCCTACACCACACAAACACCACTGCACTACCCTAAACCCTAAAACACTACCCCCAGCACGACCCCTTCACTACACAAGCACCACTGCACTACCCTAAACCCTAAAACACTACCCCAGCACGACACCCTACACTACCCAAACATAACTGCACTACTCCAAACCCTAAAACACTACCACCAGCATGACTTCCTACACTACCCAAACACCATTGCACTACCCTACACCCTAAAACACTACCCCAGCACAAACCCCTACACTACACAAACAACACTGCACTACGTTAAACCCTTAAACCCCACCCCCAGCACAACCCCCTACACTACACAAACACCACTGCACTACCGTAAACCCTAAAACACTACCCCAGCACAACCCCCTACACTACACAAACACCACTGCAGTACCCTAAACCCTAAAACACTACCCCCAGCATGACCCCTACACTACACAAACACCACTGCACTACCCTAAACCCAAAAACACTACCCTAGTAAGACCCCCTACACTACCCAAACACCACTGCACTACCCTAAACTCTAAAACACTATCCCCAGTATGACCCCCTACACTACACAAACACCACTGTACTACCCTAAAACACTACCCCCAGCACGACTCCTACACTACACAAACAGCACTGTACTACCCTAAACACTAAAACACTACCCCAGCATGACTCCTTTCATTACCCAAACACCACTGCACTATCCTAAACCCTAAAACGCAACCCCCTACACTACACAAACACCACTGCACTACCCAAAACCACTACCCCCAGCACGACCCCCTACACTACACAAATACCAATGCACTTCCCTAAATCCTAAATACTACCCCCAGAACGACCCCCTACACTACACAAACACCACAGCACTACCCTAAACCCTAAAACACTTACCCCAGCACAACCCCCTACACCACACAAACACCACTGCAGTACCCTAAACCCTAAAACACTACCCCCACAATGACACCCTACACTACACAAACACCACTGCACTACCCTAAAACACTACCCCCACAATGACCCCCTACACTACACAAACACCACTGCACTACCCTAAAACACTACCCCCAGCACGACCCCTACACTACACAAACACCACTGCACTACCCTAAACCCTAAAACACTACCCCAGCACGACCCCCTACACTACACAAACATAACTGTACTACCTTAAACCCTAAAACACTACCCCCAGCAAGACAACATTCACTACCCAAACACAACTCCACTACTCTAAACCCAAGAACACTACCCCAGTATGACCCCCTACACTACCCAAAGACCACTGCACTACCCTAACCCTAAAACACTACCCCTATACTACACAAAAACCACTGCACTACCCTAAACCCTAAAACACTATCCCCAGCACGACCCCCTACACTCCACGAACACCACTGTACTACCACAAATCCTAAAACACGATCCACTACACTACACAAACACCACTCCACTACCCTAAACCACTATCTCCAGCACGACCCCCTACACTACACAAACACCACTGTACTACCCTAAATCCTATTACACGACCCTCTACACTGCACAAACACCACTGCACTACCCTAAATCCTAAAACACTACCCCACAGAACGACCCCCTACAGTACACAAACACCACAGCACTACCCTAAACCCTAAAACAATACCCCAGCACGACCCCATATACTACCCAAACAACACACCACTACCCTAAACCCTAAAACACTTACCGCAGCATTACCCCCTACACCACACAAACACCACTGCAGTACCCTAAACCCTAAAACACTATCCACAGAATGACCCCCTACACTACACAAACACCACTGCACTACCCTAAAACACTACCCCCAGCACAACCCCTACACTACACAAACACTACTGCACTACCCTAAACCCTAAAACACTATCCCCAGTACGACCCCCTATTCAACACAAAGACCACTGTACTACCCTAAACCCTAAAACACTACCCCCAGCACGACCCCCTTCACTACCCAAACACAACTGCACTACTCTAAACCCAAAAACACTACCCCCAGTACGACTCCCTAACTACCCAAACACCACTGCACTAACCTAAACCCTAAAACACTACCCCCTACACTACACAAACACCACTGCACTATCCTAAACCCAAAAACACTACCCCCAGCACGACCTCCTACACTCCACACACACCACTGCACTACTCTAAACCGAAAAACACTACCCCAGCACAACCCCCTACACTACCCAAACATCACTGCTCTACCCTAAACCCTAAAACACTACCCCCAGCACTACCCCTACACTACCCAAACATTGCACTACTCTAAACCCTAAAACACTACCCCCAGCACGAACCCCTACACTACACAAGCACCACTGCACTACCCTAAACCCTTAAACCCTACCCCCAGCACAACCCCCTACACTACACAAACACCACTGCACTACAGTAAACCCTAAAACACTACCCCAGAATGACCCCCTACACTACACAAACACCACTTTACTACCCTAAATCACGCGCCCCTACACTACACAAACACCACAGCACTACCCTAAACTACTTTTCCCAGCACGACCCTCTACACTACACACACAACACTGTACTACCCTAAATCCTAAAACACGACCCCCTACACTACACAAACACCACTCCACTACCCTAAATCCTAAAACACTACTCCCAGAATGACCCCCTACACTACACAAACACCACAGAACTACCCTCAGCCCTAAAACACTACCCCAGCACGACCCCTATACTACCCAAACAACACTCCACTACTCTAAACCCTAAAACACTTACCCCAGCATTACCCCTACACTACACAAACACTACTGCAGTACCCTAAACCCTAAAACACTACCCCCACAACAACCCCATCCACTATCAAAACACCACTGCACCACCCTAAAACATTACCCCAGCACGACCCCTACACTACACAAACACCACTGCACTACCCTAAACCCTAAAACACTATCTCCAGCACGACCCCCTTCACTACCCAAACACAACTGCACTACTCTAAACCCAAAAACAGTACCCCAATACGATCCCCTATACTACCCAAACACCACTGCACTACCCTAAACCCTAAAACACTACCCCTACACTACACAAACACCAATGCACTATCCTAAACCCTAAAACACTACCCCCATCATCACCCCCTACACTACACAAATACCACTGCACTACTCTAAACCCATAATCACTACCCCCAGCATGACCCCCTACACTATCCAAACATCACTGGACTACCCTAAACCCGAAAACACTACCCCCAGCAACACCCCCTACACTACCCAAACACCACTGCACTACCCTAAACCCTAAAACACTACCCCTAGCATGACCCCCTACACTACACAAGCACCACTGCACTACCCTAAACCCTAAAACACTACCCCCAGCACCACACCCTACACTACCCAAACATCACTGCACTGCCCTAAACCCTAAAACACTACCCCCAGCACAGCCCCCTACACTACACAAACACCACTGCACTACCCTAAACCCTAAACCACTACCTCAGCACGACCCCCTACACTACACAAACACCACTGTACTACCCTAAATCACGACCCCTACACAACACAAACACCGCTGCACTACCCTAAATCCTAAAACACAACCCCTACACTACACAAACATCACTGCACTACCCTAAATACAAAAACACTACCCCAGCACGAAGCCCTACACTACCCAAATATAGCTGCAATACCCTACACCCTAAAACTCTACCACCAGCACGACTCCCTACGCTACACGTACACCACTGCACAACCCTAAATCCTAAATCTACCCCCAGTATGACCCCCTACACTACCCAAACACCACTGCGCTACCCTAAACCCTAAAATACTATCCCCAGCCCGACCCCTATACTACCCAAACACCACTGCACTACACTAAACCCTAAAACACTACCCCAGCATGACCCCCTATACTACCCAAACACCACTGCATTACCCTAAACCCTAAAACACTACCACAGCATGACCCGCTACACTACCCAAACACCAGTGCACTACCCTAAACCCTTAAACCCTACCCCCAGCACAACCCCCTACACTAAACAAACACCACTTCACTACCGTAAACCCTAAAACACTACCACAGCACAACCCCCTACACTACACAAACACCACTGCACTACCCTAAACCACTACCCCTAGCACGACCCTCTACACTACACAAACACCACTGCACTACCCTAAATCCTAAAACACTACCCCCAGAATGACCCCTACACTACACAAACACCACAGAACTACCCTAAACCCTAAAACACTACCCCAGCACGACCCCTATACTACCCAAACAACACTCCACTACCCAAAACCCTAAAACACTTACCCCAGCAGGACCCCCTACACTACACAAACACCACTGCAGTACCCTAAAACACTACCCCCAGCACGACCCCTACACTACACAAACACCACTGCACTACCCTAAACCCTAAAATACTACCCTCAACACGACCCCCTATACTACCCAAACAACACTCCACTACCCTAAACCCAAAAACACTACCCCAGTACGACCCCCTGCACTACACAAACACCACTGCACTACCCTAAACCACTACCCCTAGCACGACTCTCTACACTACACAAACACCACTGTACTACCCTAAATCCTAAAACACGACCCCTACACTACATAAACACCACTGTACTACCCTAAACCCTAAAACACTGTCCCCAGCACTGTAGGAAGGTGGATATCTGACTATGGTTGCCCCCAACTTTTTGCCTAGTATCTAGCTGGTTTTTCGACTTAGTTGGCCTGAGATCCTGCCATTCAGGGTCTCAGGCTGTCTGCTCTCTCTTTAAAATGGACTCCATGTACCCTAGGTACATACACAATTGGTAAGGATCACCTTATTGGACCCTGTACAGTGTACCCTAGGTACCCAGGGCATAGGTGTACCCTAGGCCTCCCAGGGGCTGCAGCATGTATTATGCCACCCCTGGTCTGGCCTTCCAATCAGACACAACTGGCTGATCACTCAGCTGGGGCAAGGTTGTGTAATCACCCCTTGCTTAGATATAGTATACCTATATCTACCCTTAATATAGACACATGTGTACCTATCAGCCACTCCTATGGCAGGCCTTAACCATCCTGGAGGCAGAGTGCTTGGTAACATGTGAGATGGTGCTCTAGCATGAGCTGAGCCTGTCTGCAGCTTTCGGAACCATGTCCTTATAGCTGTTCTATGATATAACCTACCATATACTCTTAAAGTGCCTTATAATCTTAAACGGTTATGGTAACTATGGTTTGGCGTTATCAAAACATGTCGTGTAAGGTGTCTAACACTTTGGAATAATACCCCCATACCATTTCTGGTGATGAGGATATTATTCCTCCCTTCTAGAGGGAGAGACATGTTAAAATCCTACTTTGCTGTTTAACTCTAACCAAAGCCTCAGCATCACAAAATGGATGCTGCTGCCACAGACACGAGTCTGACCTCCTGCTGCTGGGAGTGATCCCAGCAAGGGAGGCTTGGACAATAGGTTTCCTGCTTGGGGAGGTGCTAGCACCTCCCCAGACAGACTTTAGTGTATTGGGGCAGGGAGGGCTGAAAGGAATGAGACATTCCTGGGGCACACAAGGTGTCCCATGCATAGTCCAGTTCAAACCGGTGCTGGGGCACTCCAGCCCCAGTCCTGGCGCGAAACTGGACAAAGGGAAGGGGGTGTAACCACCCCCCCTCCCAGGTCCCACCCATAAGGCGTGACCTAGCAGGTAACCCAGCCCCCCAGATTTGGATAAGAGTGGTAGCTGGGCCCCAGGAGATTAGATTATCCTGAACCTGCAACTTGAACAGAAACTCTGGACCTTCGACATTCGACGAAAGAAGAAGACTGAAGAATCTCCCTTTTGGCCAAGGAGTGGCTACTCTGTGCAAACAGGCACCATCAAGAGACTACCCCTTTCTTTGCTGAAGTTCTACGAGGGACCGACTGCAGAGCCCGACCAGAGCCTTGACTTCCAGACTTCTCCGACCCTGATCCACATCCACAGCCGAGCTGAGATCCGTGGAGGCGACGAGAGACGTGGGACCGGCTACCTGGGAAAAGTGGCTAGTATCTTCCAGCGCAGCTTCTGAGGCACCCTCGAAGTTGTGCACCGGGAATTGAGAAGCCCCAACCCCAAGCACCATCTGCACTGAAGATCAGCCCCCCACACTCCACGAGTCCTGCGTGGGGCCCTTCTGCATTTTCCTGCTTGCCGCGTCTGTCCGGTTGCTTGCCCGTTGGCTAGTGGCCTTTGTGACGACGCATCCAGAAATCTTCACTGCTGGTTTGGCTCCTCCAGACTGGCTCCCGCTTCCCTGCAAAAGAGAAGCACCCCAGACCTTCCTGGTCTGCACCAGAAGCAAGTCCTCCGTTCTTCGTGGGTTCCGCTTGCCAAGGCTTGGTGAGTCCTAGTCCAACAGCAAGAGCCTTCGTGGGACAGCTCGCCTCCTGGTCCTGGTCGTCCTCGACGTTCCCTGGTCCTCGTGGCTGCAGCGACTAACTTCACCTTCACCTGCAATCTTCACGACATCACCTGGTTCCTTCCTGGTTCCACGTGGTCACTGGCTAGTGACCTTGACTCTGTCCCTTCTGCTTGCAGGTCTCCTCTCTTCTTGATCCCAGCCTTGGGATCCACCGGACACTCTTCACTGACTGCCTGTCAGCAACTTTCCTTCAGGCATCCATAGAAGTCCACGACGAAACCCGACGCAAGTTCACACCTATGCACTCGCAGTCCGTGGGCTAGGTAACTTGGGTACTTCGGTGCTCACGAGGGTAGTGACTATCCTAGGGTCTAGTTTCCGAGTCTCGACTCTCTAGCTGCTTCAGAAGTGTCCTTAAACTGTTAATTGCTAACAACTACTATTTCTATCGACTTTTACGCATTACGCGTGAGTGTTTCCACTCTGCACCTGAATCCCGTGGGCCTCCCACTTCCTAACTGTTGCTAGTGTAGTGTAGCCCCAGCGATTCCCTAGGCCTAGGCCTATCCTATTTCCGTGACAGTGGTCCTTATACCACTTCTTTAGTATATGGTTTGCGTGGCCCCTAGGGCCTAACTGTATTACTTACCTGTGTGACTTAATGTATGCTTAAATAAGACTGTGTTGTACTTACCTCTAATCTCATAAAGAGTGCTGAGGGTTTGACTAGAATAAATACACTTTATTTTATATATATATCTGTTGTGGTGTCCTTTCATTTGGTATTCAAGGGATTATATATGGTATCACAGCTGGCTTCACATGCCATTCAGAGTTTAGCCTAAGACTGCTCTTGTCCATGCTACCACTAGGATAGCTGGTCTATAAGGTTGACTTTACAACCAATCACCATAAGGGTATTTGGACTGATATAAGGTGTACACTAGAACTAGTGACATCATACATCAGGCCAACTTCTCACAAGCACGACCCCCTTCACTACCCAAACATAACTGCACTACTCTAAACCCAAAAACACTACCCCAGTACGACCCCCTACACTACACAAACACCACTGCACTATCCTAACCCCTAATACACTACCCCCAGCACGACCCCCTACACTACACAAACACCACTGCACTACTCTAAACCCATAAACACTACCCCCAGCACGACCCCTACACTACCCAAACATCACTGCACTACCCTAAACCCTGAAACACTACCCCCAGCACTACCCCTACACTACCCAAACACCTCTGCGCTACCCTAAACCCTAAAACACTACCCCCAGCACAACACCCTACACTACCCAAACATCACTGCACTACCCTGAACCCTAAAACACTACCCCAGCACAACCCCCTACACTACACAAACACCAATGCACTGCCCTAAACCCTAAAACACTATCCCAGCACGACCCCCTTAACTACACAAACACCACTGCACTACCCTAAACCACTACCGCCAGCACGACTCTCTACACTACACAAACACAACTGTACTCCCCTAAATCCTAAAACACGACCCCTACACTACACAAACACCACTGCACTACCCTATATCCTAAAACACTAATCCCAGAATGACCCCCTACTTTACACAAACACCACAAAACTACCCTAAAACACTACCCCTAGCACGACCCCCTATACTATCCAAACACCACTGCAGTAGCCTAAACCCTGAAACACTACCCCCAGCATGACCCCCTACACTACACAAACACCACTGTACTACCCTAAACCCTAAAACACTAGCCCCAGCACGACCCCCTTCACTACCCAAACACAACTGCACTAGTCTAAACCCAAAAACACTACCCTAGTAAGACCCCCTACACTACCCAAACACCACTGCACTACCCTAAACCCTTAATCACTACCCCTACACTACACAAACAACACTCCACTAACCTAAACCCTAAAACACTTACCCCAGCATTACCACTACACTACACAAACACTACTGCAGTACCCTAAACCCTAAAACACTACCCCCACAACAACCCCATACACTATCAAAACACCACTGCACTACGCTAAAACACTACCCCCAGCACGACCCCTACACTACACAAACACCACTGCACTACCCTAAACCCTAAAACACTACCTCCAGCACGACCCCCTACACTACACAAACACCGCTGTACTACCCTAAACCCTAAAACACTACCCCCGGCATGACCCCCTTCACTACCCAAACACAACTGCACTACTCTAAACCCAAAAACAGTACCCCAATACGATCCCCTATACTACCCAAACACCACTGCACTACCCTAAACCCTAAAACACTACCCCTACACTACACAAACACCAATGCACTATCCTAAACCCTAAAACAGTACCCCCATCATGACCCCCTACACTACACAAATACCACTGCACTACTCTAAACCCATAAACACTACCCCCAGCACGACCCCCTACACTATCCAAACATCACTGGACTACCCTAAACCCGAAAACACTACCCCCAGCACTACCCCCTACACTACCCAAGCACCACTGCACTACCCTAAACCCTAAAACACTACCCCCAGCACGACAACCTACACTACCCAAACATCACTGCACTGCCCTAAACCCTAAAACACTACCCCCAGTACAACCCCCTACACTACACAAACACCACTGCACTACCCTAAACCCTAAAATACTACCTCAGCACGACCCCCTACACTACACAAACACCACTGTACTACCCTAAATCACGACCCCCTACACAACACAAACACCGCTGCACTACCCTAAATCCTAAAACACAACCCCTACACTACACAAACACCACTGCATTACCCTAAATACAAAAACACTACCCCAGCACGAAGCCCTACACTACCCAAATATAGCTGCAATACCCTACAACCTAAAACACTACCACCAGCACGACTCCCTACGCTACACATACACCACTGCACAATCCTAAATATTAAATCTACCCCCAGTATGACCCCCTACACTACCCAAACACCACTGCGCTACCCTAAACCCTAAAATACTATCCCCAGCCCGACCCCTATACTACCCAAACTCCCCTGCACTACACTAAACCCTAAAACACTACCCCAGCATGACCCCTATACTACCCAAACACCACTGCATTACCCTAAACCCTAAAACACTACCACAGCACGACCCGCTACACTACCCAAACACCAGTGCACTACCCTAAACCCTTAAACCCTACCCCCAGCACAACCCCCTACACTAAACAAACACCACTGCACTACCGTAAACCCTAAAACACTACCACAGCACAACTTCCTACACTACACAAACACCACTGCACTACACTAAACCACTACCCCTAGCACGACCCTCTACACTACACAAACACCACTGCACTACCCTAAATCCTAAACCACTACCCCAGAACGACCCCCTACACTACACAAACACCACAGAACTACCCTAAACCCTAAAACACTACCCCAGCACGACCCCTATACTACCCAAACAACACTCCACTACCCAAAACCCTAAAACACTTACCCCAGCAGGACCCCCTACACTACACGAACACCACTGCACTACCCTAAAACACTACCCCCAGCACGACCCCTACACTACACAAACACCACTGCACTACCCTACACCCTAAAATACTACCCTCAACACGACCCCCTATACTACCCAAACAACACTCCACTACCCTAAACCCAAAAACACTACCCCAGTACGACCCCCTGCACTACACAAACACCACTGCACTACCCTAAACCACTACCCCCAGCACGACTCTCTACACTACACAAACACCACTGTACTACCCTAAATCCTAAAACACGACCCCTACACTACATAAACACCACTGTACTACCCTAAACCCTAAAACACTGTCCCCAGCACGACCCCCTTCACTACCCAAACATAACTGCACTACTCTAAACCCAAAAACACTACCCCAGTACGACCCCCTACACTACACAAACACCACTGCACTATCCTAAACCCTAAAACACTACCCCAGCACGACCCCTACAATACCCAAACATCACTGCACTACCCTAAACCCTAAAACACTACCCCCAGCACTACCCCTGCACTACCCAAACACCTCTGCGCTACCCTAAACCCTAAAACACTACCCCTAGCATGACCCCCTACACTGCACAAACACCACTGCACTACCCTAAACCCTAAAACACTACCCCCAGCATGACACCCTACACTACCCAAACATCACTGCACTACCCTAAACCCTAAAACACTACCCCAGCACAACCCCCTACACTACACAAACACCACTGCACTACCCTAAACCCTAAAACACTATCCCAGCACGACCCCCTTCACTACACAAACACCACTGCACTACCCTAAACCACTACCGCCAGCACAACTCTCTACACTACACAAACACAACTGTACTCCCCTAAATCCTAAAACACGACCCCTACACTACACAAACACCACTGCACTACCCTAAATCCTAAAACACTACTCCCAGAATGACCCCCTACTTTACACAAACACCACAAAACTACCCTGAAACACTACCCCCAGCACGACCCCCTATACTATCCAAACACCACTGCAGTACCCTAAACCCTAAAACACTACCCCCAGCATGACCCCCTACACTACACAAACACCACTGTACTACCCTAAACCCTAAAACACTACCCCCAGCACGACCCCCTTCACTACCCAAACACAACTGCACTAGTCTACACCCAAAACACTACCCTAGTAAGACCCCCTACACTACCCAAACACCACTGCACTACCCTAAACCCTTAATCACTACCCCTACACTACACAAACAACACTCCACTACCCTAAACCCTAAAACACTTACCCCAGCATTACCCCTACACTACACAAACACTACTGCAGTACCCTAAACCCTAAAACACTACCCCCACAACAACCCCATACACTATCAAAACACCACTGCACTACCCTAAAACACTACCCCCAGCACGACCCCTACACTACACAAACACCACTGCACTACCCTAAACCCTAAAACACTACCTCCAGCACAACCCCCTACACTACACAAACACCGCTGTACTACCCTAAACCCTAAAACACTACCCCCAGCATGACCCCCTTTACTACCCAAACACAACTGCACTACTCTAAACCCAAAAACAGTACCCCAATACGATCCCCTATACTACTCAAACACCACTGCCCTACCCTTAACCCTAAAACACTTACCCCAGCATTACCCCTACACTACACAAACACTACTGCAGTACCCTAAACCCTAAAACACTACCCCCACAACAACCCCATACACTATCAAAACACCACTGCACTACCCTAAAACACTACCCCCAGCACGACCCCTACACTACACAAACACCACTGCACTACCCTAAATCCTAAAACACTACCTCCAGCACGACCACCTACACTACACAAACACCGCTGTACTACCCTAAACCCTAAAACACTACCCCCAGCATGACCCCCTTTACTACCCAAACAC
The DNA here is from genome assembly GCF_964204655.1 of Triturus cristatus. NCBI lineage: Eukaryota > Metazoa > Chordata > Amphibia > Caudata > Salamandridae > Triturus > Triturus cristatus. Next base: position 1,170,606,816 of record NC_140579.1, on the reverse strand, counting down.
AACTGCACTACTCTAAACGCAAAAACAGTACCCCAATACGATCCCCTCTACTACCCAAACACCACTGCACTACCCTAAACCCTAAAACACTACCCCTACACTACACAAACACCACTGCACTATACTAAACCCTAAAACACTACCCCATCATGGCCCCCTACACTACTCAAATACCACTGCACTACTCTAAACCCATAAACACTACCCCCAGCACGACCCCCTACACTATCCAAACATCACTGGACTACCCTAAACCCGAAAACACTACCCCCAGCACTACCCGCTACACTACCCAAACACCACTGCAGTACCCTAAACCCTGAAACACTACCCCCAGCATGACCCCCTACACTACACAAACACCACTGTACTACCCTAAACCCTAAAACACTAGCCCCAGCACGACCCCCTTCACTACCCAAACACAACTGCACTAGTCTAAACCCAAAAACACTACCCTAGTAAGACCCCCTACACTACCCAAACACCACTGCACTACCCTAAACCCTTAATCACTACCCCTACACTACACAAACAACACTCCACTAACCTAAACCCTAAAACACTTACCCCAGCATTACCACTACACTACACAAACACTACTGCAGTACCCTAAACCCTAAAATACTACCCCCACAACAACCCCATACACTATCAAAACACCACTGCACTACCCTAAAACACTACCCCCAGCACGACCCCTACACTACACAAACACCACTGCACTACCCTAAACCCTAAAACACTACCTCCAGCACGACCCCCTACACTACACAAACACCGCTGTACTACCCTAAACCCTAAAACACTACCCCCAGCATGACCCCCTTTACTACCCAAACACAACTGCACTACTCTAAACTCAAAAACAGTACCCCAATACGATCCCCTATACTACCCAAACACCACTGCACTACCCTTAACCCTAAAACACTACCCCTACACTACACAAACACCACTGCACTATACTAAACCCTAAAACACTACCCCCATCATGGCCCCCTACACTACTCAAATACCACTGCACTACTCTAAACCCATAAACACTATCCCCAGCACGACCCCCTACACTATCCAAACATCACTGGACTACCCTAAACCCGAAAACACTACCCCCCGCACTAACCGCTACACTACCCAAACACCACTGCAGTACCCTAAACCCTAAAACACTACCCCCAGCATGACCCCCTACACTACACAAACACCACTGTACTACCCTAAACCCTAAAACACTACCCCCAGCACAACCCCCTTCACTACCCAAACACAACTGCACTAGTCTAAACCCAAAAACACTACCCTAGTAAGACCCCCTACACTACCCAAACACCACTGCACTACCCTAAACCCTTAATCACTACCCCTACACTACACAAACAACACTCCACTACCCTAAACCCTAAAACACTTACCCCAGCATTACCCCTACACTACACAAACACTACTGCAGTACCCTAAACCCTAAAACACTACCCCCACAACAACCCCATACACTATCAAAACACCACTGCACTACCCTAAAACACTACCCCCGGCACGACCCCTACACTACACAAACACCACTGCACTACCCTAAACCCTAAAACACTACCTCCAGCACGACCCCCTACACTACACAAACACCGCTGTACTACCCTAAACCCTAAAACACTACCCCCAGCATGACCCCCTTTACTACCCAAACACAACTGCACTACTCTAAACCCAAAAACAGTACCCCAATACGATCCCCTATACTACCCAAACACCACTGCACTACCCTAAACCCTAAAACACTACACCTACACTACACAAACACCACTGCACTATACTAAACCCTAAAACACTACCCCCATCATGGCCCCCTACACTACTCAAATACCACTGCACTACTCTAAACCCATAAACACTACCCCCAGCACGACCCCCAACACTAGTTAAACATCACTGGACTACCCTAAACCCGAAAACACTACCCCCAGCACTACCCGCTACACTACCCAAGCACCACTGCACTACCCTAAACCCTAAAACACTACCCCCAGCACGACACCCTACACTACCCAAACATCACTGCACTGCCCTAAACCCTAAAACACTACCCCCAGCACAACCCCCTACACTACACGAACACCACTGCACTACCTTAAACCCTAAAACACTACCTCAGCACGACCCCCTACACTACACAAACACCACTGCACTACCCTAAATCCTAAAACACAACCCCTACACTACACAAACACCACTGCACTACCCTAAATACAAAAACACTACCCCGGCACGAAGCCCTACACTACCCAAATATAGCTGCAATACCCTACACCCTAAAACACTACCACCAGCACGACTCCCTACGCTACACATACACCACTGCACAACCCTAAATATTAAATCTACCCCCAGTATGACCGCCTACACTACCCACACACCACTGCGCTACTCTAAACCCTAAAATACTATCCCCAGCCCGACCCCTATACTACCCAAACACCACTGCACTACACTAAACCCTAAAACACTACCCCAGCATGACTCCCTATACTACCCAAACACCACTGCATCACCCTAAACCCTAAAACACTACCACAGCACGACCCGCTACACTACCCAAATACCAGTGCACTACCCTAAACCCTTAAACCTTACCCCCAGCACAACCCCCTACACTAAACAAACACCACTGCACTACCGTAAACCCTAAAACACTACCACAGCACAACCCCTCTACACTACACAAACACCACTGCACTACCCTAAACCACTACCCCTAGCACGACCCTCTACACTACACAAACACCACTGCACTACCCTAAATCCTAAAACACTACCCCCAGAACGACCCCCTACACTACACAAACACCACAGAACTACCCTAAACCCTAAAACACTACCCCAACACGACCCCTATACCACCCAAACAACACTCCACTACCCAAAACCCTAAAACACTTACCCCAGCAGGACCCCCTACACTACACAAACACCACTGCACTACCCTAAAACACTACCCCCAGCACGACCCCTACACTACACAAACACCACTGCACTACCCTAAACCCTAAAATACTACCCTCAACACGACCCCCTATACTACCCAAACAACACTCCACTACCCTAAACCCAAAAACACTACCCCAGTACGACCCCCTGCACTACACAAACACCACTGCACTACCCTAAACCACTACCCCCAGCACGACTCTCAACACTACACAAACACCACTGTACTACCCTAAATCCTAAAACATGACCCCTACACTACATAAACCCCACTGTACTACCCTAAACCCTAAAACACTGTCCCCAGCACGACCCCCTTCACTACCCAAACATAACTGCACTACTCTAAACCCAAAAACACTACCCCAGTACGACCCCCTACACTACCCAAACACCTCTGCGCTACCCTAAACCCTAAAACACTACCCCTAGCATGACCCCCTACACTGCACAAACACCACTGGACTACCCTAAACCCTAAAACACTACCCCCAGCACGACACCCTACACTACCAAAACATCACTGCACTACCCTAAACCCTAAAACACTACCCCAGCACAACCCCCTACACTACACAAACACCACTGCACTACCCTAAACCCTAAAACACTATCCCAGCACGACCCCCTTCACTACACAAACACCACTGCACTACCCTAAACCACTACCGCCAGCACGACTCTCTACACTACACAAACACAACTGTACTCCCCTAAATCCTAAAACACGACCCCTACACTACACAAACACCACTGCACTACCCTAAATCCTAAAACACTACTCCCAGAATGACCCCCTACTTTACACAAACACCACAAAACTACCCTAAAACACTACCCCCAGCACGACCCCCAATACTATCCAAACACCACTGCAGTACCCTAAACCCTAAAACACTACCGCAGAATGACACCTACACTACACAAACACCACTGTACTACCCTAAACCCTAAAACACTACCCCCAGCACGACCCCCTTCACTACCCAAACACAACTGCACTAGTCTAAACCCAAAAACACTACCCTAGTAAGACCCCCTACACTACCCAAACACCACTGAACTACCCTAAACCCTTAATCACTACCCCTACACTACCCAAACAACACTCCACTACCCTAAACCCTAAAACACTTACCCCAGCATGACCCCCTACACTATACAAACACCACTCCATTACCCTAAACCCTAAAACACTACCACAGCACGACCCGCTACACTACCCAAACACCAGTGCACTACCCTAAACCCTTAAACCCTACCCCCAGCACAACCCCCTACACTAAACAAACACCACTGCACTACCGTAAACCCTAAAACACTACCACAGCACAACTCCCTACACTACACAAACACCACTGCACTACACTAAACCACTACCCCTAGCACGACCCTCTACACTACACAAACACCACTGCACTACCCTAAATCCTAAACCACTACCCCAGAACGACCCCCTACACTACACAAACACCACAGAACTACCCTAAACCCTAAAACACAACCCCAGCACGACCCCTATACTACCCAAACAACACTCCACTACCCAAAACCCTAAAACACTTACCACAGCAGGACCCCCTACACTACACGAACACCACTGCACTACCCTAAAACACTACCCCCAGCACGACCCCTACACTACACAAACACCACTGCACTACCCTAAACCCTAAAATACTACCCTCAACACGACCCCCTATACTACCCAAACAACACTCCACTACCCTAAACCCAAAAACACTACCCCAGTACGACCCCCTGCACTACACAAACACCACTGCACTACCCTAAACCATTACCCCCAGCACGACTCTCTACACTACACAAACACCACTGTACTACCCTAAATCCTAAAACACGACCCCTACACTACATAAACACCACTGTACTACCCTAAACCCTAAAACACTGTCCCCAGCACGACCCCCTTCACTACCCAAACATAACTGCACTACTCTAAACCCAAAAACACTACCCCAGTACGACCCCCTACACTACACAAACACCACTGCACTATCCTAAACCCTAAAACACTACCCCAGCACGACCCCTACAATACCCAAACATCACTGCACTACCCTAAACCCTAAAACACTACCCCAGCACTACCCCTGCACTACCCAAACACCTCTGCGCTACCCTAAACCCTAAAACACTACCCCTAGCATGACCCCCTACACTGCACAAACACCACTGCACTACCCTAAACCCTAAAACACTACCCCAGCACGACCCCCTTCACTACCCAAACATAACTGCACTACTCTAAACCCAAAAACACTACCCCAGTACGACCCCCTACACTACACAAACACCACTGCACTATCCTAAACCCTAAAACACTACCCCAGCACGACCCCTACAATACCCAAACATCACTGCACTACCCTAAACCCTAAAACACTACCCCCAGCACTACCCCTGCACTACGCAAACACCTCTGCGCTACCCTAAACCCTAAAACACTACCCCTAGCATGACCCCCTACACTGCACAAACACCACTGCACTACCCTAAACCCTAAAACACTACCCCAGCACAACACCCTACACTACACAAACACCACTGCACTACCCTAAACCCTAAAACACTATCCCAGCACGACCCCCTTCACTACACAAACACCACTGCACTACCCTAAACCACTACCGCCAGCACAACTCTCTACACTACACAAACACAACTGTACTCCCCTAAATCCTAAAACACGACCCCTACACTACACAAACACCACTGCACTACCCTAAATCCTAAAACACTACTCCCAGAATGACCCCCTACTTTCCACAAACACCACAAAACTACCCTGAAACACTACCCCCAGCACGACCCCCTATACTATCCAAACACCACTGCAGTACCCTAAACCCTAAAACACTACCCCCAGCATGACCCCCTACACTACACAAACACCACTGTACTACCCTAAACCCTAAAACACTACCCCCAGCACGACCCCCTTCACTACCCAAACACAACTGCACTAGTCTAAACAGAAAAACACTACCCTAGTAAGACCCCCTACACTACCCAAACACCACTGCACTACCCTAAACCCTTAATCACTACCCCTACACTACACAAACAACGCTCCACTACCCTAAACCCTAAAACACTTACCCCAGCATTACCCCTACACTACACAAACACTACTGCAGTACCCTAAACCCTAAAACACTACCCCCACAACAACCCCATACACTATCAAAACACCACTGCACTACCCTAAAACACTACCCCCAGCACGACCCCTACACTACACAAACACCACTGCACTACCCTAAATCCTAAAACACTACCTCCAGCACGACCACCTACACTACACAAACACCGCTGTACTACCCTAAACCCTAAAACACTACCCCCAGCATGACCCCCTTTACTACCCAAACACAACTGCACTACTCTAAACGCAAAAACAGTACCCCAATACGATCCCCTCTACTACCCAAACACCACTGCACTACCCTAAACCCTAAAACACTACCCCTACACTACACAAACACCACTGCACTATACTAAACCCTAAAACACTACCCCCATCATGGCCCCCTACACTACTCAAATACCACTGCACTACTCTAAACCCATAAACACTACCCCCAGCACGACCCCCTACACTATCCAAACATCACTGGACTACCCTAAACCCGAAAACACTACCCCCAGCACTACCCGCTACACTACCCAAACACCACTGCAGTACCCTAAACCCTAAAACACTACCCCCAGCATGACCCCCTACACTACACAAACACCACTGTACTACCCTAAACCCTAAAACACTACCCCCAGCACGACCCCCTTCACTACCCAAACACAACTGCACTAGTCTAAACCCAAAACACTACCCTAGTAAGACCCCCTACACTACCCAAACACCACTGCACTACCCTAAACCCTTAATCACTACCCCTACACTACACAAACAACACTCCACTACCCTAAACCCTAAAACACTTACCCCAGCATTACCCCTACACTACACAAACACTACTGCAGTACCCTAAACCCTAAAACACTACCCCCACAACAACCCCATACACTATCAAAACACCACTGCACTACCCTAAAACAATACCCCCAGCACGACCCCTACACTACACAAACACCACTGCACTACCCTAAACCCTAAAACACTACCTCCAGCACAACCCCCTACACTACACAAACACCGCTGTACTACCCTAAACCCTAAAACACTACCCCCAGCATGATCCCTTTACTACCCAAACACAACTGCACTACTCTAAACCCAAAAACAGTACCCCAATACGATCCCCTATACTACCCAAACACCACTGCACTACCCTAAACCCTAAAACACGACCCCTACACTACACAAACACCACTGCACTATACTAAACCCTAAAACACTACCCCCATCATGGCCCCCTACACTACACAAATACCACTGCACTACTCTAAACCCATAAACACTACCCCCAGCACGACCCCCTACACTATCCAAACATCACTGGACTACCCTAAACCCGAAAACACTACCCCCAGCACTACCCGCTACACTACCCAAGCACCACTGCACTACCCTAAACCCTAAAACACTACCCCCAGCACGACACCCTACACTACCCAAACATCACTGCACTGCCCTAAACCCAAAAACACTACCCCCAGCACAACCCCCTACACTACACAAACACCACTGCACTACCTTAAACCCTAAAACACTACCTCAGCACGACCCCCTACACTACACAAACACCACTGCACTACCCTAAATCCTAAAACACAACCCCTACACTACACAAACACCACTGCACTACCCTAAATACAAAAACACTACCCCAGCACGAAGCCCTACACTACCCAAATATAGCTGCAATACCCTACACCCTAAAACACTACCACCAGCACGACTCCCTACGCTACACATACACCACTGCACAACCCTAAATATTAAATCTACCCCCAGTATGACCGCCTACACTACCCACACACCACTGCGCTACTCTAAACCCTAAAATACTATCCCCAGCCCGACCCCTATACTACCCAAACACCACTGCACTACACTAAACCCTAAAACACTACCCCAGCATGACTCCCTATACTACCCAAACACCACTGCATCACCCTAAACCCTAAAACACTACCACAGCACGACCCGCTACACTACCCAAACACCAGTGCACTACCCTAAACCCTTAAACCTTACCCCCAGCACAACCCCCTACACTAAACAAACACCACTGCACTACCGTAAACCCTAAAACACTACCACAGCACAACCCCTCTACACTACACAAACACCACTGCACTACCCTAAACCACTACCCCTAGCACGACCCTCTACACTACACAAACACCACTGCACTACCCTAAATCCTAAAACACTACCCCCAGAACGACCCCCTACACTACACAAACACCACAGAACTACCCTAAACCCTAAAACACTACCCCAACACGACCCCTATACCACCGAAACAACACTCCACTACCCAAAACCCTAAAACACTTACCCCAGCAGGACCCCCTACACTACACAAACACCACTGCACTACCCTAAAACACTACCCCCAGCACGACCCCTACACTACACAAACACCACTGCACTACCCTAAACCCTAAAATACTACCCTCAACACGACCCCCTATACTACCCAAACAACACTCCACTACCCTAAACCCAAAAACACTACCCCAGTACGACCCCCTGCACTACACAAACACCACTGCACTACCCTAAACCACTACCCCCAGCACGACTCTCAACACTACACAAACACCACTGTACTACCCTAAATTCTAAAACATGACCCCTACACTACATAAACACCACTGTACTACCCTAAACCCTAAAACACTGTCCCCAGCACGACCCCCTTCACTACCCAAACATAACTGCACTACTCTAAACCCAAAAACACTACCCCAGTACGACCCCCTACACTACACAAACACCTCTGCACTATCCTAAACCCTAAAACACTACCCCCAGCACGACCCCTACACTACCCAAACATCACTGCACTACCCTAAACCCTAAAACACTACCCCCAGCACTACCCCTACACTACCCAAACACCTCTGCGCTACCCTAAACCCTAAAACACTACCCCTAGCATGACCCCCTACACTGCACAAACACCACTGCACTACCCTAAACCCTAAAACACTACCCCCAGCACGACACCCTACACTACCAAAACATCACTGCACTACCCTAAACCCTAAAACACTACCCCAGCACAACCCCCTACACTACACAAACACCACTGCACTACCCTAAACCCTAAAACACTATCCCAGCACGACCCCCTTCACTACACAAACACCACTGCACTACCCTAAACCACTACCGCCAGCACGACTCTCTACACTACACAAACACAACTGTACTCCCCTAAATCCTAAAACACGACCCCTACACTACACAAACACCACTGCACTACCCTAAATCCTAAAACACTACTCCCAGAATGACCCCCTGCTTTACACAAACACCACAAAACTACCCTAAAACACTACCCCCAGCACGACCCCCTATACTATCCAAACACCACTGCAGTACCCTAAACCCTAAAACACTACCCCAGCATGACCCCTACACTACACAAACAGCACTGTACTACCCTAAACCCTAAAACCCTACCCCCAGCACGACCCCCTTCACTACCCAAACACAACTGCACTAGTCTAAACCCAAAAACACTACCCTAGTAAGACCCCCTACACTACCCAAACACCACTGCACTACCCTAAACCCTTAATCACTACCCCTACACTACACAAACACCACTGCACTAGGCTAAACCCTAAAACCCTAACCCCAGCAAGACCCCCTACACCACACAAACACCACTGCAGTACCCTAAACCCTAAAACACTACCCCCAGCACGACCCCTACACTACACTAACACCACTGCACTACCCTAAACCCTAAAACACTACCCCAGCACGACCCCCTACACTACACAAACACCACTGTACTACCCTAAACCCTAAAACACTACCCCCAGCAAGACTCCCTTCACTACCCAAACACAACTGCACTACTCTAAACCGAAAAACACTACCCCAGTACGACCCCCTACACTACCCAAACACCACTGCACTACCCTTAACCCTAAAATACTGCCCCTACAGTACACAAACACCACTTCACTACCCTAAACTCTAAAACACGATCCCCAGCACGACCCCCTACATTACACGAACACCACTGTACTTCCCTAAATCCTAAAACACGAACCCCTACACTGCACAAACACCACTGCACTACCCTAAACCACTACCCCAGCCCAACCCTCTACACTACACAAACACCACTGTACTACCCTAAATCCTAAACACGACCCCCTACACTGCAAACACACCACTGCACTACCCTAAATCCTAAACCACTACCCCACAGAACGACCCCCTACACTACACAATTACCACAGCACTACCCTAAACCCTAAAACACTACCCCAGCACGACCCCCTATACTATCTAAACAACGCTCCAATACCCTAAACCCTAAAACACTTACCGCAACATGACCCCCTACACCACACAAACACCACTGCAGTACCCTAAACCCTAAAACACTATCCCCAGAACGACCCCCTACACTACACAAACACCTCTGCACTATCCTAAAACACTACCCCCAGCACGACCCCTACACTACACAAACACCACTGCACAACCCTATACCCTGAAACACTACCCACAGTACGACCCCCTCACTACCCAAACACCACTGCACTATCCTAAACCCTAAAACACTACCCCCTATTCTGCACAAACACCACTGTACTACCCTAAACCCTAAAACACTACCCCCAGCACGACCCCCTTCACTACCCAAACACAACTGCACTACTCTAAACCCAAAAACACTACACCCAGTACGACCCCCTAACTATCCAAACACCACGGCACTATGCTAAACCCTAAAACACTGCCCTACACTTCACAAACACCACTGAACTATCCTAAACCCAAAAACACTACCCCCAGCACGACCCCCTACACTCCACAGACACCACTGCACTACTCTAAACCCATAAACACTACCCCAGCACTACCCCTACACTACCCAAACACTGCACTACTCTAAACCCTAAAACACTTCCCCCAGCACGACCCCCTACACTACACAAGCACCACTGCACTACCCTAAACCCTAAAACACTACCCCCAGCACGACCCCCTACACTACACAAACACCACTGCACTACCCTAAACCCTAAATCTACCCCAGTATGACCACCTACACTACCCAAACACCACTGCGCTACCATAACCCCTAAAATACTATTTCCAGCACGTCCCCCTATACTACTCAAACACCACTGCACTACACTAAACGCCTAAAACACTACCCCAGCATGACCCCCATACTACCCAAACACCACTGCATTACCCTAAACCCTAAAACACTACAGCAGCACGACCCGCTACACTATCCAAACACCAGTGCACAACCCTGAACCCTTAAACCCTACCCCCAGCACAACCCCCTACACTACACAAACACCACTGCACTACCGTAAGCCCTAAAACACTACCCCAGCACAACACCCTACACTACACAAACACCACTGCACTACACTAAACCCTAAAACACTACCCCCAGAATGACCCCCTACGCTACACAAACACCGCTGCACTACCCTAAAACACTACCCCCAGCACGACCCCTACACTACACAAACACCACTGCACTACCCTAAACCCTAAAAGACTACCCCCAGCACGATCCCCTACACTACACAAACACCAATGTACTACCCTAATGCACTACCCAAAAACCTAAAACACTACCCCCAGCACAAACCCTACACTACCCAAACATAACTGCACTACCCTAAACCCTAAAACACTAGCACCAGCACGACTCCCTACACTACCCAAACACAACTGCACTACCCTAAACACTAAATCTACCCCAGCACTACCCCTACACTACACAAACATCACTGCATTTACCCTAAACCCTAAAACACTACCCCCAGCACGACCCCCTTCACTACAAAAGCACCACTGTACTACCCTAAACCCTAAAAGACTACCCCAGCACTACCCCTACACTACACAAACACCACTGCATTTACCCTAAACCCTAAAACACTACCCCCAGCACGACCCACTTCACTACACAAACACCACAGCACTACCCCAAACCCTAAAACACTACCCCAGCACGACCCCTTATACTACCTAAACAACTCTCCACTACCCTAAACCCTAAAACACTTACCGCAGCCCGACCCCCTACACCACACAACCACCACTGCAGTACCCTAAACCCTAAAACACTACCCCCAGCACGACCCCCTACACTATCCAAACATCACTGGACTACCCTAAACCCGAAAACACTACCCCCAGCACTACCCGCTACACTACCCAAACACCACTGCAGTACCCTAAACCCTAAAACACTACCCCCAGCATGACCCCCTACACTACACAAACACCACTGTACTACCCTGAACCCTAAAACACTACCCCCAGCACGACCCCCTTCACTACCCAAACACAACTGCACTAGTCTAAACCCAAAACACTACCCTAGTAAGACCCCCTACACTACCCAAACACCACTGCACTACCCTAAACCCTTAATCACTACCCCTACACTACACAAACAACACTCCACTACCCTAAACCCTAAAACACTTACCCCAGCATTACCCCTACACTACACAAACACTACTGCAGTACCCTAAACCCTAAAACACTACCCCCACAACAACCCCATACACTATCAAAACACCACTGTACTACCCTAAAACACTACCCCCAGCAAGACCCCTACACTACACAAACACCACTGCACTACCCTAAACCCTAAAACACTACCTCCAGCACGACCCCCTACACTACACAAACACCGCTGTACTACCCTAAACCCTAAAACACTACCCCCAGCATGACCCCCTTTACTACCCAAACACAACTGCACTACTCTAAACCCAAAAACAGTACCCCAATACGATCCCCTATACTACCCAAACACCACTGCACTACCCTTAACCCTAAAACACTACCCCTACACTACACAAACACCACTGCACTATACTAAACCCTAAAACACTACCCCCATCATGGCCCCCTACACTACTCAAATACCACTGCACTACTCTAAACCCATAAACACTACCCCCAGCACGACCCCCTACACTATCCAAACATCACTTGACTACCCTAAACCCGAAAACACTACCCCCCGCACTACCCGCTACACTACCCAAACACCACTGCAGTACCCTAAACCCTAAAACACTACCCCCAGCATGACCCCCTACACTACACAAACACCACTGTACTACCCTAAACCCTAAAACACTACCCCCAGCATAACCCCCTTCACTACCCAAACACAACTGCACTAGTCTAAACCCAAAAACACTACCCTAGTAAGACCCCCTACACTACCCAAACACCACTGCACTACCCTAAACCCTTAATCACTACCCCTACACTACACAAACAACACTCCACTACCCTAAACCCTAAAACACTACCCCAGCACAACACCCTACACTACACAAACACCACTGCACTACACTAAACCCTAAAACACTACCCCCAGAATGACCCCCTACGCTACACAAACACCGCTGCACTACCCTAAAACACTACCCCCAGCACGACCCCTACACTACACAAACACCAATGTACTACCCTAATGCTCTACCCTAAACCCTAAAACACTACCCCCAGAACAACACCCTACACTGCCCAAACATAACTGCACTACCCTAAACCCTAAAACACTAGCACCAGCACGACTCCCTACACTACCCAAACACAACTGCACTACCCTAAACCCTAAATCTACCCCAGCACTACCCCTACACTACACAAACACCACTGCATTTACCCTAAACCCTAAAACACTACCCCCAGCACGACCCACTTCACTACACAAACACCACAGCACTACCCCAAACCCTAAAACACTACCCCAGCACGACCCCTTATACTACCTAAACAACTCTCCACTACCCTAAACCCTAAAACACTTACCGCAGCCCGACCCCCTACACCACACCACCACCACTGCAGTACCCTAAACCCTAAAACCCTATCCCCAGAACGACCCCCTACACTACGCAAACACCACCGCACTACCCTAAAACACTACCCCCAGCACAACCCCTACACTACACAAACACCACTGCACTACCCTAAACCCTAAAACACTATCCCCAGTACGACCCCCTACTTTACACAAACACCATTGTACTACCCTAATCCCTAAGACACTACCCCCAGCACGACCCTCTTCACTACCCAAACACAACTGCACTACTCTAAACCCAAAAACACTACCCCCAGTATGACCCCCTAACTACCCAAAAACCACTGCACTATCCTAAACCCTAAAACACTACCCCTACACTACACAAACACCACTGCACTACCCTAAATCCTAAAACACTACCTCCAGCACGAACCCCCACACTACACAAACACCGCTGTACTACCCTAAACCCTAAAACACTACCCCCAGCATGACCCCCTTTACTACCCAACCACAACTGCACTACTCTAAACGCAAAAACAGTACCCCAATACGATCCCCTCTACTACCCAAACACCACTGCACTACCCTAAACCCTAAAACACTACCCCTACACTACACAAACACCACTGCACTATCCTAAACCCTAAAACACTACCCCCATCATGGCCGCCTACACTACTCAAATACCACTGCACTACTCTAAACCCATAAACACTACCCCCAGCACGACCCCCTACACTATCCAAACATCACTGGACTACCCTAAACACGAAAACACTACCCCCAGCACTACCCGCTACACTACCCAAACACCACTGCAGTACCCTAAACCCTAAAACACTACCCCCAGCATGACCCCCTACACTACACAAACACCACTGTACTACCCTGAACCCTAAAACACTACCCCCAGCACGACCCCCTTCACTACCCAAACACAACTGCACTAGTCTAAACCCAAAACACTACCCTAGTAAGACCCCCTACACTACCCAAACACCACTGCACTACCCTAAACCCTTAATCACTACCCCTACACTACACAAACAACACTCCACTACCCTAAACCCTAAAACACTTACCCCAGCATTACCCCTACACTACACAAACACTACTGCAGTACCCTAAACCCTAAAACACTACCCCCACAACAACCCCATACACTATCAAAACACCACTGTACTACACTAAAACACTACCCCCAGCAAGACCCCTACACTACACAAACACCACTGCACTACCCTAAACCCTAAAACACTACCTCCAGCACGACCCCCTACACTACACAAACACCGCTGTACTACCCTAAACCCTAAAACACTACCCCCAGCATGACCCCCTTTACTACCCAAACACAACTGCACTACTCTAAACCCAAAAACAGTACCCCAATACGATCCCCTATACTACCCAAACACCACTGCACTACCCTTAACCCTAAAACACTACCCCTACACTACACAAACACCACTGCACTATACTAAACCCTAAAACACTACCCCCATCATGGCCCCCTACACTACTCAAATACCACTGCACTACTCTAAACCCATAAACACTACCCCCAGCACGACCCCCTACACTATCCAAACATCACTGGACTACCCTAAACCCGAAAACACTACCCCCCGCACTACCCGCTACACTACCCAAACACCACTGCAGTACCCTAAACCCTAAAACACTACCCCCAGCATGACCCCCTACACTACACAAACACCACTGTACTACCCTAAACCCTAAAACACCACCCCCAGCATAACCCCCTTCACTACCCAAACACAACTGCACTAGTCTAAACCCAAAAACACTACCCTAGTAAGACCCCCTACACTACCCAAACACCACTGCACTACCCTAAACCCTTAATCACTACCCCTACACTACACAAACAACACTCCACTACCCTAAACCCTAAAACACTTACCCCAGCATTACCCCTACACTACACAAACACTACTGCAGTACCCTAAACCCTAAAACACTACCCCCACAACAACCCCATACACTATCAAAACACCACTGCACTACCCTAAAACACTACCCCCAGCACGACCCCTACACTACACAAACACCACTGCACTACCCTAAACCCTAAAACACTACCTCCAGCACGACCCCCTACACTACACAAACACCGCTGTACTACCCTAAACCCTAAAACACTACCCCCAGCATGACCCCCTTTACTACCCAAACACAACTGCACTACTCTAAACCCAAAAACAGTACCCCAATACGATCCCCTATACTACCCAAACACCACTGCACTACCCTAAACCCTAAAACACTACCCCTACACTACACAAACACCACTGCACTATACTAAACCCTAAAACACTACCCCCATCATGGCCCCCTACACTACTCAAATACCACTGCACTACTCTAAACCCATAAACACTACCCCCAGCACGACCCCCTACACTATCCAAACATCACTGGACTACCCTAAACCCGAAAACACTACCCCCAGCACTACCCGCTACACTACCCAAGCACCACTGCACTACCCTAAACCCTAAAACACTACCCCCAGCACGACACCCTACACTACCCAAACATCACTGCACTGCCCTAAACCCTAAAACACTACCCCCGGCACAACCCCCTACACTACACAAACACCACTGCACTACCTTAAACCCTAAAACACTACCTCAGCACGACCCCCTACACTACACAAACACCACTGCACTACCCTAAATCCTAAAACACAACCCCTACACTACACAAACACCACTGCACTACCCTAAATACAAAAACACTACCCCAGCACGAAGCCCTACACTACCCAAATATAGCTGCAATACCCTACACCCTAAAACACTACCACCAGCACGACTCCCTACGCTACACATACACCACTGCACAACCCTAAATATTAAATCTACCCCCAGTATGACCGCCTACACTACCCACACACCACTGCGCTACTCTAAACCCTAAAATACTATCCCCAGCCCGACCCCTATACTACCCAAACACCACTGCACTACACTAAACCCTAAAACACTACCCCAGCATGACTCCCTATACTACCCAAACACCACTGCATCACCCTAAACCCTAAAACACTACCACAGCACGACCCGCTACACTACCCAAACACCAGTGCACTACCCTAAACCCTTAAACCTTACCCCCAGCACAACCCCCTACACTAAACAAACACCACTGCACTACCGTAAACCCTAAAACACTACCAGAGCACAACCCCTCTACACTACACAAACACCACTGCACTACCCTAAACCACTACCCCTAGCACGACCCTCTACACTACACAAACACCACTGCACTACCCTAAATCCTAAAACACTACCCCCAGAACGACCCCCTACACTACACAAACACCACAGAACTACCCTAAACCCTAAAACACTACCCCAACACGACCCCTATACCACCCAAACAACACTCCACTACCCAAAACCCTAAAACACTTACCCCAGCAGGACCCCGTACACTACACAAACACCACTGCACTACCCTAAAACACTACCCCCAGCACGACCCCTACACTACACAAACACCACTGCACTACCCTAAACCCTAAAATACTACCCTCAACACGACCCCCTGTACTACCCAAACAACACTCCACTACCCTAAACCCAAAAACACTACCCCAGTACGACCCCCTGCACTACACAAACACCACTGCACTACCCTAAACCACTACCCCCAGCACGACTCTCAACACTACACAAACACCAGTGTACTACCCTAAATCCTAAAACATGACCCCTACACTACATAAACACCACTGTACTACCCTAAACCCTAAAACACTGTCCCCAGCACGACCCCCTTCACTACCCAAACATAACTGCACTACTCTAAACCCAAAAACACTACCCCAGTACGACCCCCTACACTACACAAACACCTCTGCACTATCCTAAACCCTAAAACACTACCCCCAGCACGACCCCTACACTACCCAAACATCACTGCACTACCCTAAACCCTAAAACACTACCCCCAGCACTACCCCTACACTACCCAAACACCTCTGCGCTACCCTAAACCCTAAAACACTACCCCTAGCATGACCCCCTACACTGCACAAACACCACTGCACTACCCTAAACCCTAAAACACTACCCCCAGCACGACACCCTACACTACCAAAACATCACTGCACTACCCTAAACCCTAAAACACTACCCCAGCACAACCCCCTACACTACACAAACACCACTGCACTACCCTAAACCCTAAAACACTATCCCAGCACGACCCCCTTCACTACACAAACACCACTGCACTACCCTAAACCACTACCGCCAGCACGACTCTCTACACTACACAAACACAACTGTACTCCCCTAAATCCTAAAACACGACCCCTACACTACACAAACACCACTGCACTACCCTAAATCCTAAAACACTACTCCCAGAATGACCCTGTACTTTACACAAACACCACAAAACTACCCTAAAACACTACCCCCAGCACGACCCCCTATACTATCCAAACACCGCTGCAGTACCCTAAACCCTAAAACACTACCCCAGCATGACCCCTACACTACACAAACACCACTGTACTACCCTAAACCCTAAAACACTACCCCCAGCACGACCCCCTTCACTACCCAAACACAACTGCACTAGTCTAAACCCAAAAACACTACCCTAGTAAGACCCCCTACACTACCCAAACACCACTGCACTACCCTAAACCCTTAATCACTACCCCTACACTACACAAACACCACTGCACTAGGCTAAACCCTAAAACCCTAACCCCAGCAAGACCCCCTACACCACACAAACACCACTGCAGTACCCTAAACCCTAAAACACTACCCCCAGCACGACCCCTACACTACACTAACACCACTGCACTACCCTAAACCCTAAAACACTACCCCAGCACGACCCCCTACACTACACAAACACCACTGTACTACCCTAAACCCTAAAACACTACCCCCAGCAAGACTCCCTTCACTACCCAAACACAACTGCACTACTCTAAACTGAAAAACACTTCCCCAGTACGACCCCCTACACTACCCAAACACCACTGCACTACCCTTAACCCTAAAATACTGCCCCTACAGTACACAAACACCACTTCACTACCCTAAACTCTAAAACACGATCCCCAGCACGACCCCATACACTACACGAACACCACTGTACTACCCTAAATCCTAAAACACGAACCCCTACACTGCACAAACACCACTGCACTACCCTAAACGACTACCCCCAGCCCAACCCTCTACACTACACAAACACCACTGTACTACCCTAAACACGACCTCCTACACTGCAAACACACCACTGCACTACCCTAAATCCTAAACCACTACCCCACAGAACGACCCCCTACACTACACAATTACCACAGCACTACCCTAAACCCTAAAACACTACCCCAGCACGACCCCTTATACTATCTAAACAACGCTCCAATACCCTAAACCCTAAAACACTTACCGCAACATGACCCCCTACACCACACAAACACCACTGCAGTACCCTAAACCCTAAAACACTATCCCCAGAACGACCCCCTACACTACACAAACACCACTGCACTACCCTAAAACACTACCCCAAGCATGACCCCTATACTTCCCAAACACCACTGCATTACCCTAAACCCTAAAACACTACCGCAGCACGACTCGCCACACTACCCAAACACCAATGCACTATCCTAAACCATAAAACACGATCCCCTACACTCCACAAAAACCACTGCACTACCCTTAACCAGAAAACACTACCACCAGCATGACCCCCTACACTACACAAACACAACTGCACTACCCTAAACCCTAAGACACTACCCTCAGCACGACCCCCTGCACTACACAAACACCACTGCACTACCCTCAACCCTAAAACACTACCCCCAGCATGAACCCCCAAACACTACCCAAATACCACTGCACTACCCTAAAACCTAAATCTACCCCCAGCATGACCCCCTACTCTACACAAACACCACTGAACTACCTAAACTCTAAATGTACTCCCAGCACGACCCCTTACACTACACGAACACCACTACGCTTCCCTAAACCCTAAGACACTTCTCCCAGCATGACCCATTACACTACACAAAAACCACTGCACTACCCTAAACCCTAAAACACTACCCCCTTCCTGACCCCCTAGACTACCCGAACACCACTGTACTACCCTAAACCCTAAATCTCCCCCAGCAGAAACCAATACACTACACAAACAGCACTGCACTACCGTAAAACACTACCCCCAGCACAACCCCCTTCATTACACAAACACCACTGCACTGCCTTAAACCCTAAAACACTACCCCCAGCACGACACCCTACACTACCCAAACATAGCTGCACTACCCTAAACCTTAAAACACTACCACTAGCACAACTCCCTACACTATCCAAACACCACTGCACTACCCTCAATCCTAAAACACTACTCCCAGCACTACGCCCTACACTACCCAAACACCACTGCACTACCCTAAACCCTAAATCTACCCCCACCACTACCCCCTACACTACACAAACACCACTGCACTACCCTAACCCCTAAGACACTAAACCCAGCACGACCCCCTTCACTACACAAGCACCACTGCACTAAACTAAACCCTAAAACACTACCCCCAGCAGTACCCCTACACTACCCAAACATTACTGCACTACCCTAAACCCTAAAACACTACCTCCCAGCATGCCCCCTACACTACACAAACACCAAAGCACTACCCTAAACCGTAAAACACTACCACCAGCAGTACCCCCTACACTACCCGAACACAACTGCACTACCCTAAACCCTAAAATACTACCCCCAGCATGACCCCCTACACTGCACAGACACCACTGCACTACCCTACTGCACTACCCTAAACCCTAAAACACTACCCCCAGCATGACCTCCTCCATTACACAAACACCACTGCACTGCCCTAAACCCTAAAACACTACCCCCTACACTACACAAACACCAGTAAACTACCCTAAACCCTAAAACACTACCCCCAGGACGACCCCCTATACTACACAAACACCACTGCACTACCCTGAACCCTAAACACTACCCCCAGCACTAAGCCCTACACTACCCAAACACCACTGCACTACCCTAAACCCTAAAGCACTATCCCCAGCACTATTCCCTACACTACACAAACACCACTGCACTACCCTTAACCCTAAAACACTACCCCCAGCATGACCCCCTACAGTACACAAACACCACTGTACTACCATAAACCCTAAAACACTACCCCCAGCACGACCCCCTTCACTACCCAAACACAACTGCACTAGTCTAAACCCAAAAACACTACCCTAGTAAGACCACCTACACTCCCCAAACACCACTGCACTACCCTAAACCCTAAAACACTGCCCCTGCACTGCACAAACACCACTGCACTAGGCTAAACCCTAAAACACTTACCCCAGCACAACCCCCTACACCACACAAACACCACTGCAGTACCCTAAACCCTAAAACACTACCCCCACAACGACCCCCTACACTACACAAACACCACTGCACTTCCCTAAAAAACTACCCCCAGCACGACCCCTACACCACACAAACACCACTGCACTACCCTAAACCCTAAAACACTACCCCAGCACGACCCCCTTCACTACACAAACACCACTGTACTTCCCTAAACCCTAAAACACTACCCCCAGCAAGACCCCCTTCACTACCCAAACACAACTGCTCTACTCTAAACCCAAGAACACTACCCCAGTATGACCCCTACACTACCCAAACACCACTGCACTAACCTTAACCCTACAGCACTACCCCTACACTACACAAACACCACTGCACTACCCTAAACCCTAAAACACTATCCCCAGCATGACCACCTACACTACACGAACACCACTGTACTACCCTACATCCTAAAACACAATCCCCTACACTACACAAACACTACTGCACTACCCTAAACCACTACCCCCAGCACGACCCCCTACACTACACAAACACCACTGTACTGCCCTCAATCCGATAACACGACCCCCTACACAGCACAAACACCACTGCACTACCCTAAATCCTAAAACACTAGCCCACAGAACGACCCCCTACAATACACAAACAACACAGCACTACCCCAAACCCTAAAACACTACCCCAGCACGACCCCCTATACTACCCGAACAACACTCCACTACCCTAAACCCTAAAACACTTACCGCAGAACGACCCCCTACACCACACAACCACCACTGCAGTACCCTAAACCCTAAAACACTATCCCCAGAACGACCCCCTACACTACACAAACACCACTGCACTACCCTAAAACACTACCCCAGCATGACCCCTACCCTACCCAAACACCACTGCACTACCCCAAACCCTAAAACATCACCACCAGCACAACCCCCTTCACTACACAAGCACCACTGCTCTGCCCTAAACCCTAAAACACTACCCCCAGCACGACACCCTACACTACCCAAACATAGCTGCACTACCCTAAACCTTAAAACACTACCACCAGCACAACTCCCTACACTACCCATACACCACTTCACAACCCTAAATCTACCCCAGCTCTACCCCCTATACTATACAAACACCACTGCACTACCCTCAATCCTAAAACACTACCCCCAGCACTAGGCCCTACACTACCCAAACACCACTGCACTACCCTAAACCCTAAAAAACTACCCCCAGCACTACACCTTACACTACCCAAACACCACTGCACTACCCTAAACCCTAAAACACTACCCCCAGCACGACCCCCTACACTACACAAACACCACTGCACTACCCTAAACCCTAAAACACTACCCCCAGCACTACCCCCTACACTACCCAAACACCACTGCACTACCCTCAACCCTAAAACACTACCCCCAGCACTATGCCCTACACTACCCAAACACCACTGCACTACCCTAAACACTAAAACAATATCCCCAGCACTATTCCCTACACTACACAAACACCACTGCACTACCCTTAACCCTAAAACCCTACCCCCAGCATGACCCCCTACAGTACACAAACACCACTGTACTACCCTAAACCCTAAAACACTACCCCCAGCACGACCCCCTTCACCACCCAAACACAACTGCACTAGTCTAAACCCAAAAACACTATCCTAGTAAGACCCCCTACACTCCCTAAACACCACTGTACTACCCTAAACCCTAAAACACTACCCCTACACTACACAAACACCACTGCAATAGGCTAAACCCTAAGACACTTACCCCAGCACGACCCCCTACACTACACGAACACCACTGTACCACCCTAAATCCGATAACACGAGCCCCTACACAGCACAAACACCACTGCACTAGCCTAAATCCTAAAACACTAGCCCACAGAACGACCCCCTACAATACACAAACACCACAGCACTACCCTAAACCCTAAAACACTACCCCAGCATGACCCCCTATACTACCCAAACAACACTCCACTACCCTAAACCCTAAAACACTTACTGCAGAACGACCCCCTACACCACACAACCACCACTGCAGTACCCTAAACCCTAAAACACTATCTCCAGAACGACACCCTACACTACACAAACACCACTGCACTACCCTAAAACACTACCCCCAGGACGACCCCTATACTACCCAAACACCACTGCACTACCCTAAACCCTAAAACACTACCACCAGCACAACCCCCTACACTACACAAGCACCACTGCTCTGCCCTAAACCCTAAAACACTACCCCCAGCACGACACCCTACACTACCCAAACATAGCTGCACTACCCTAAACCTTAAAACACTACCACCAGCACAACTCCCTACACTACCCATACACCACTTCACAACCCTAAATCTACCCCAGCTCTACCCCCTATACTATACAAACACCACTGCACTACCCTCAATCTATCCCAGCTCTGCCCCCTATACTACACAAACACCACTGCACTACCCTCAGTCCTAAAACACTGCCCCCAACACTACGCCCTACACAACCCAAACACCACTGCACTAGCCTAAACCCTAAATCTACCCCACCACAACCCCCTACACTACACAAACAACACTGCACTACCCTAACACCTAAAACACTACCCCCAGCACGACCCCCTTCACTACACAAGCACCACTGCACTACCCTAAACCCTAAAACACTACCTCCCAGCATGACCCCCCTACACTACACAAACACCACAGCACTAACCTAAACCCTAAAACACTACCACCAGCAGTACCCCCTACACTACCCAAACACAACTGCACTACCCTAAACCCTAAAATACTACCCCCAGCATGACCCCCTACACTGCACAAATACCACTGCACTACCCTACTGCACTACCCTAAACCCTAAAACACTACACCCAGCATGACCTCCTACACTACACAAACACAACTGCACTGCCCTAAACCCTAAAACACTACCCCCTACACTACACAAACACCAGTAGACTACCCTAAACCCTATAACACTACCCCCAGCACGACCCCCTACACTACACAAACACCACTGCACTACCCTAAACCCTATAACACTACCCCAGCACTACCCCCTACACTACCCAAACACCACTGCACTACCCTAAACCCTAAAACACTATCCCCAGCACTATTCCCTACACTACACAAACACCACTGCACTACCCTTAAACCTAAAACACTACCCCAGCATGACCCCCTACAGTACACAAACACCACTGTGTAACTCCCCTAAACCCTAAAACACTATCCCCAGCACGACCCCCTTCACTACCCAAACACAACTGCACTACCCTAAACCCTAAAACACTACCCCTACACTACAAAAACACCACTGCGCTAGACTAAACCCTAAAACACTTACCCCAGCACGACCCCTTACACCACACAAACACCAATGCAGTACCCTAAACCCTAAAACACTGCCCCCACAACGACCCCCTACACTACACAAACACCACTGCACTACCCTAAAAAACTACCCCCAGCACTACCCCTACACTACACAAACACCACTGCACTACCCTAAAACCTAAAACACTACCCCAGCACGACCCCCTACACTACACAAACACCACTGTACTACCCTAAACCCTAAAACACTACCCCCAGCAAGACCTCCTTCACTACCCAAACACAACTGCACTACTCTAAACCCAAGAACACTACCCCAGTATGACCCCCTACACTACCCAAACACCACTGCACTACCCTTAACCCCACAACACTACCCCTACACTACAAAAACACCACTGCACTATCCTAAACCCAAAAACACTACCCCCAGCACGACCCCCTATACTCCGCACACACCACTGCGCAACTCTAAACCCATGAACACTACCCCAGCGCAACCCCCTCCACTACCCAAATATCACTGCTCTACCCTAAACCCTAAAACACTACCCCCAGCACTACCCCTACACTACCCAAACACTGCACTTCTCTAAACCCTAAAACACTACCCCCAGCACAACCCCCTAGACTACACAAGCACCTCTGCACTACCCTAAACCCTAAAACACTACCACCAGCACGACACCCTATACTACCCAAACATAGCTGCACTACTTTAAACCCTAAAACGCTACCCCAGCACGAACCCCTACACTACCCAAACACCACTGCACTACCCTTCACCCTAAAACACTACCCCAGCATGAACCCCTCCACTACCCAAACATCACTGCTCTACCCTAAACCCTAAAACACTACCCCCAGCACTATGCCTACACTACCCAAACATTGCACTACTCTAAACCCTAAAACACTACCCCAGCACGAACCCCTACACTACACAAACACCACTGCACTACCCTAAACCCTAAAACACTACCCCAGCACGACCCCCTACACTACACAAACACCACTGTACTACCCTAAACCCTAAAACACTACCCCCAGCAAGACCTCCTTCACTACCCAAACATAACTGCACTACTCTAAACCCAAGAACACTACCCCAGTATGACCCCCTACACTACCCAAACACCACTGCACTACCCTTAACCCTACAACACTACCCCTACACTACACAAACACCACTGCACTATCCTAAACCCAAAAACACTACCCCCAGCACGACCCCCTATACTCCACACACACCACTGCACAACTCTAAACCCATAAATACTACCCCAGCACAACCCCCTCCACTACCCAAATATCACTGCTCTACCCTAAACCCTAAAACACTACCCCCAGCACTACCCCTACACTACCCAAATACTGCACTTCTCTAAACCCTAAAACACTACCCCCAGCACAACCCCCTAGACTACACAAGCACCACTGCACTACCCTAAACCCTAAAACACTACCTCCAGCACGACACCCTATACTACCCAAACATAGCTGCACTACTTTAATCCCTAAAACGCTACCCCAGCACGAACCCCTACACTACCCAAACATAACTGCACTACCCTAAACCCTAAAACACTACCACCAGCACGACTTCCTACATTACCCAAACACCATTGCACTACCCTTCACCCTAAAACACTACCCCAGCATGAATCCCTCCACTACCCAAACATCACTGCTCTACCCTAAACCCTAAAACACTACCCCCAGCACTACCCCTACACTACCCAAACATTGCACTACTCTAAACCCTAAAACACTACCCCCAGCACGAACCCCTACACTACACAAACACCACTGCACTACCCTAAACCCTTAAACCCTACCCCCAGCACAACCCCCTACACTACACAAACACCACTGCACTACCGTAAACCCTAAAACACTACCCCAGAACGACCCCCTACACTACACAAACACCACTGTACTCCCCTAAATCACGCGCCCATACACTACACAAACACCACAGCACTACCCTGAACCACTACCCCCAGCACAACCCTCTACACTACACAAAAACCACTGTACTACCCTAAATCCTAAAACACGACCCCCTACACTGCACAAACACCACTCCACGACCCTAAATCCTAAAACACTACCCCCAGAATGACCCCCTGCACTACACAAACACCACAGAACTACCCTCAACCCTAAAACACTACCCCAGCACGACCCTCTACACTACACAAACACTACTGCAGTACCCTAAACCCTAAAACACTACCCCCACAACGACCCCCTACACTATCAAAACACCACTGCACTACCCTAAAACCCCACCTCCAGCATGACCCCTACAGTACACAAACACCACTGCACTACCCTAAACCCTAAAACACTACCTCCAGCAC
Organism: Triturus cristatus; assembly: GCF_964204655.1. NCBI lineage: Eukaryota > Metazoa > Chordata > Amphibia > Caudata > Salamandridae > Triturus > Triturus cristatus. The sequence goes on along the minus strand of NC_140579.1, from coordinate 1,170,579,665 downwards.
GACCCCCTACACTACACAAACACCACTGTACTACCCTAAAACACTACCACCAGCACGACCCCCTTCACTACCCAAACACAACTGCACTACTCTAAACCCCAAAACACTACCCCAGTACGACCCCCTATGCTACCCAAACACCACCGCAGGACCCTTAATCCTAAAACACTATCCCCAACACGATACCCTACACTATGCAAACACCTCTGCACTACCCTAAACACTAAAGCACTACCCCAGCACAACCTCCTACACTACCCATACACCACAGCACTACCCTAAACCCTAAAACACGACCCCATACACTATCCAAACACCACTGCACTACCCTAAACCCTAAAACACTACCCCCAGGACGACCCCTACACTACACAAATACCACTGCACTACCCTAAACCCTAAATCTACCCCAGCACGACCCCCTACACTACCAAAACACCACTGCACTACCCTAAACCCTATATCTACCCCCAGCACGACCCCCTACACTACCAAATCACCACTGCACCTCCCTAATCCCTAAAACACTACACCAGCATGTCTCCATACACTACACAAACACCACTGCACAACCCTAAACCCTAAACACTACCCTCTTCCTGACCCCCCTAGACTACCCGATCACCACTGTACTACCCTAAACCCTAAATCTACCCCAGCACAGACCCCTAGACTACACAAACACCAATGTACTACCCTAAAACACTACTCCCAGCACGACCCCCTTCACTACCCAAACACAACTGCACTACCCTAAACCCAAAAACACTACCGCCAGCATGACCCCTACACTACACAAACACCACTGCACTACCCTACTGCATTAAACTAAACCCTAAAACACTACCCCCAGCACAACACCCTACACTACCCAAACATAACTGCACTACCCTAAACCCTAAAACACTACCCCCAGCACTACCCCCTACACTACCCAAACACCACTGCACTACCCTAAACCCTTAAACACTACCCCAGCACGACCCCCTACACTACACAAACACCACTGTACTACCCTAAATTGAAGTACTGGGAATTTTAAGCCCAGCGGTGCAGGGGAACACACCCTAAGACTTCGGGTTCTTTCCTGTTTCAGACCTACAGAAACACAGAGTCTTCTGGGTGAAGTCAAAGATCAGTTTATTGGCTGCAGACCAATTACAGGTATCCGAGAAGTACAACAGCATGTATGTTCTCAGGAGACTGCTTAAAGTTACAGAAACGGGCTTCTCCTTAAATACAAAATATCATGCTTCAGGCACACATTCCTTGTTTTACGATATGGTCATTCACATGTATACATTACAAACGAAAAGGCAGAGTCATGATGACCATCCCACATTCCAGTTAAGCCAGCCCACAATTATTTACCCAGCGAGGCTCAGATCCCACATCAGATATCAACAGGCCCCAATAAACACGGGCATCTCCTGTTTGGAAAACAAGCCATAAAGCAGGAAGAGTCAGGTGTGAAAGAGATTAGACGGAGGCTTGTGTGGGATGAAAAGGCTTTATGGTGTGTCAAACCCTGATGCTAATCACAGGTGGCCGTAGGACGGGGAGCTCGTGAGACCGGACTGACCTGGGGCAGCGGAGCCAAGCTGCCCAGGTCACAGAGAAGTCAAAGGAAGGCACATGTGCTTTAAAGGCCCGTATTTGCTTCATAATATGTAGCCTATGTGAGGGCAACCATAAGATGGCCACCGCTCTAAGATGGAACCCACGTAGTCAATGTATAATAACATGTACACAGTGCATTTATCGCTAAAACGTTACACAAAGCACTTGTACATACCGCATTGACCATTCGCGGTTCGCTAATACCGGAATAGACAGGGGTAGGGCCCTGTCTCCCACGCGGTCCCAAATTTCAGTACCACAGACCCTCCTTTTGCCCTTACATAGGCAATAACTATACTCACATCAATCCGAGTCTAGGTCAATATTCACGAAGTCATGGAGATGTGGCTGTAGCATCATCCTATTACTTAGCTCGTCCCTCGATACAGGTTTCCTTACACATAATGTAGCAGAGAGGCCACATATCGCAGGAGCACACTGTATGCACAGACAGAACAGGAAAAGAATGGCTAAGATCATTCCAATGACCATCAGAACTTTCCAACCCCAGGCAGATATCAGTTCCCAGAACCACCCCACCAGTGACCAATCTCCCTTATCCACGTGTATGGATTCAGATATTTTATGCAGTTTGGAGATGGCTTGATAAACTGTTGGAGCGTTATCTGGTATGAAAATGCAACAACTAGATTGGATAACCTTACATACCCCACCGCGGTCTGCAAGTATGATGTCTAGAACCATACGGTTCTGCAAAGTCATGAGGCGATCCGCTTGGAGCTCAGCTGTCAAATTACCAAGGGCACCAGCCATAACATTAACAGTGGATTCAACCACACGAGTCAGCTGTCTCAGGTTCCTACTATTGACCATAGGTCCCCAAAACGGCAGGAAACCCAAAAAGAAGTCTCCTGCTTCCTGACCGGCAGTATCCTCCTTACTAATCACGCCTCTTACCACTCTGGTCTTGTGATAGTCAGAGGCAGCCGTAAATGTCGGCGGTAGCAGATTTGCAATATAACATGTGCCCGAGAAATCAGGGGGCAACCATGTATATGCTCGGTCAATGCAGACAAAATATGTACCCTTGGCAGCCAAAAACGCAGGGGAAAACTGTGATGGAAAAGTGTACGTTTCAGTACAGTCACTTCTCCCCAGTTGAGCTCCTGGATTCTGACCATTACCTTGCAAACAGAACCGACCTATGTGGGGTACGACCCAGATTGGGGATGAAATTTTTCGCTGCCTTTCACCCAGACTAATACTACACCCCGTCGCGTTCCATCCTACATAAGCTCTCAATTCTTCTTTGGGAATAGATGAGTATGTGTCGATATCTCTGCTCATATCGGCAACTCCTTTCATTAAAGCTTTATTATTTGTGCTAGGTCTGATGGAACGCGGTTGTCGCGGGGAGTAGGCGTCTAATGCAAAGAGAAACATGGTCTGGAATGCCCATGACGATCCATTGTAACTAAACGGCAGCACTAGATAAGGAATACCCTTGTTAATGGTATGTGGCATTAAACCACACACCCAGCAATTGGTCGTATTCATGACTAGTTGGTGCTGGTGCAGGAGCTGAATAAACGAGTTGTTTACAAACTCTGATCGTCTAGCTTGTTCATGTTCAGGCAGAGGGTGAAAAGAGTGCGAGGAGACAGTAGGAGGAGGTATAGGCTGTACAGTGGGTGCAATGGGCTCTTGAGAGGAGAAGAATACAAATCCTACGGTAAACACTATCATACTACATAGTATAAACAGACATAATAATAAAAAACGTTTGCTCTTCATTATTTTACATATTTTTGCTTTAAAGTTCATTTCCTCAGCGAGTCTCTCCATCTTGAAAAACTCCATCCTCTAATCGTGCCGCTCGCGGCGGGTGAGTTTCTTCTGCTAAGGAGTACGCCTGTCGGTCCAGGGAACGCCCTAGACCAACCAGAACCGTTGACCTAACGTCTTCGGCCTGTACCCCAAAGTCTTGGCACCGCGACCCTGCGGCTGAACCCGGATGGTGGTTCGAAAAACAAAAATCAAGAAAGTCCTTCAGATGGGAGAGCTATGATATCAAAAACAAAAGGTAAGGAAAAAGAATATTTATTTGTCCATAGGCCTTGGTCTCAAGTTATAATGGAAACGGCCAGGTACTGTCTGATCTTGAAACAAGAGTTCAGGCTCTGTGGTGTCCAATCGAATTGACGGTGGCACAGCTTCTTGCAAAATATCATCACTCTGTTGTGCTGAAGTTGTGCCTCTTACGCGTGCATCACTGAATGGTACAAAACGAGGTACAGTGTCTGTTTCAGAACCGGCGATACCCTCCTGGACCCACTGGTCATACGGTAGAGGCAAAGGTATCCTCTTGATGTGGGCGCCGTGGATCCAATTCTTTTTCCCCTTTACTCGAACAGCTGATCTTGTAGACAGAAGTACGAGGTGAGGGCCAATCCAACGGGGCTCATCGTTGCTCTTCCGCTGGAAATTCTTGATGAGCACCCACATGCCAGGGTCGATAGGGTGTCCTGGAGCCTCAGAGGCCTGGGGGAGAGTATCATGCACCTGTTGGTGTAAAACACGCAATTTAGCCGTCAATTCATACAAGTAATCAAGCAGTACTGGATGTTCGATTTTGCTGAATTTCGTCGGTCTTGGCACACCCCATACATTGGCCGGGCGGCCAAAAATTATTTCATAGGGGCTAAGTCCCACTCGTGAATGCACGGTCACACGGTCATTCTGGTGGATAGGAGCGCTAGAGGCAGAGCGTCAGGCCATTTAAGACCGGAGCTCGCCTGGATTTTGGCCAGCTTGAGTTTTAGAGCGCCATTGTAGCGCTCTACTAATCCAGCTGATTGGGGGTGATTTGCAGCGTGGAACTTTTGCTTTATCCCTAACCCCTCACACACATTCTTCATCACTCGACCCACAAACTCACTCCCATTATCACTCCACACCATTCTCGGCATTCCAAACCTAGGAAAAAATTCCTTCACAAGGGCTTTGGCTGTGGATAAAGCAGTGTTGTCCTTTAGGGGATATGCTTCTATCCATTTTGAAAAAGCGCAAACAACAACCAATACATACTTCAAGTTATTGCACCTTTCCATGTGGATAAAATCTAGCTGCAAAACTTCAAATGGATATGATGGAGGCGCAAAATGACCAGCTGGAGTTGGGGTTCCCCTACCAGGGTTGTATTTCAAACATACCATACAATTCTTGACCACATTCTCCGCACACTTGGGAATTCCAGCATTCTGCCATACTGGAGCCAACAACTTACAGATTCCTTTCATACTGATATGTGCCATTCCATGTGCCATAGTAACCACTGGCAGCACATATGCATCAGGTAACAACCATCGCCGATGTTCTGACAGATCAATCCAACAACCATTCTCATCCAATTTACCCGTACTTTCTCTCCACTTGCTCAACTCTTTCTCTGTGGCTTCAGCCTGAAGGGACTTCACGCTCTCTATTGTGTTTTCACACATTCCAACATCACCAACCCATCTTGCAGGGCCTGCAACATACATTCGAGTCTTCACATCTTTTGCTGTTTCTTTCGCGATTTCATCAGCAAACGCATTACCACGACCAACATCATCATTGACTTTCTTGTGCGCACTGCATTTCATAATCGCAACTTGTAACGGTAGGGTCAGCGACTCAAGGAGATCATTCACCAACTTGCCATTCTGAATCTTAGCTCCATGCGAAGTCAGGAACCCACGTTCTTTCCACAATCGCCCAAAACTATGAGCCACGCCAAAGGCGTACTGGCTATCCGTATATATGTTCACTTTCATTCCTTCAGACAACACACATGCTCTTGTAAGGGCAATTAATTCTGCTGCTTGGGCCGAATTATGTGGCACACGTGCAGTTTCCACAATCGTGTGCAAAGTCGTGATAGCAATGCAGCAGTCGTATCACCATTCAAAAGCTTGAAACACGAACCATCCACCCATAAGGTACCATCACACTCAGTCAGGGGAGTATCTTTAAGATCCACTCTCCCTTTCGTCTCTTCTTCTGTTCTGAACAGACAGTCATGTTGCTCAATCTCATCTAGGTCTGCTGGAATTGGCAATAATGTAGCTGGATTCAACGTGTTGCATCTCTTTATGTGTATATGATTTGCTAACAGTGTCAACTCATATCCGGATAATCGCGCACTAGTTAAGTGCTGTGTCTTGGTGCTGTTTAACAATGTGTCCACAGCGTGTGGAACCATAACAATCAATGTATTATCCATTACTAGTCCAGCAGACTGTCGAATAGACATAGCTGCGGCGGCTGTAGCTCTCAGACAACTTGGCAATGCCCTCGCTACCGGGTCCAAGGTTGACGAAAAATATGCGCATGGACGCGGTCTGTCGCCAAAAGGCTGTGTCAACACTGATAATGCGCAACCTTCTTTTTCATGAACATACAATGTAAAAGGCTTGCTGTAGTCAGGGGTACCCAACACAGGAGCTGAACACAATGCATTACGCAATTCCAAAAAACTTTTCTGACACTCTTCAGACCATGGGATAGGATTCGGTGTGTCTTTACATGTTAATGCTAACAAAGGTTTTGCCAGCAAAGAAAAATTTGGTATCCAGTGCCTACAGTATGAAGTAATGCCCTAGAAAGCACGCACTTCTCTCTGTGTTCTAGGCACACTCAATTATGCAATGGCTTGAATTCTTTCTGGGGTCAGTTTCCTTCCCTCCTTCGATAAGAGATGACCTAAGTAGGTCACTTCTTGTCGACAATATTGCATCTTTGAGAGAGACACTTTGTGACGGAAGGCAGACAAATGATGCAACAATGACAATGTAGCGTCTTTACAAATCTTTTCAGTATCCGCGGCGGTTAGCAAATCGTCAACATACTGAATGAGGGTAGCACCACTAGGTAAAACAAGTGCATCAAGCTGCGCTTTCAAAGCCTGACTGTATATTGATGGACTTTCACAGTAGCCCTGTGGAGCGCGTTTAAAGCGGAAGCTGCGACCTCCTAAACTGAAGCCAAAAATGTCTCTGCTCTCCTCTGCAATTGGGATGCTAAAGAAAGCATTCTTTAGATCGATCACTGAGAACCATGCAGCGGAGGCTGGAATCATAGTTAACAAGGCAGTTATATCAGGGACAACTGGAAACTGTGGCACAACAATTTTATTAACCTCTCTAAGATCAATCACAAATCTGTAAACAGGTGGCTGTGAAGGGTCCGTTCGTTTTAAGACAGGTAAAACAGGACTATTGCAAACGTTGCCTCTTGTCTCTTCAATTACACCCTTTTTAATCAAATCACTGACAATTGCTAACAACGCTTTCTGACCTTCATTGGAGATCTTATACTGGGGAATACGTGGGAATCTGACATTGGCTTTTAAAGTGACCACGTATGGCGGTATTTCCAGGAGACCCACGTCATTGGGACCAGTAGCCCAAAGGACATCCGGAAGGGATGACAACTCAGGTGGCATTGCATTCTTAGACAAATACATCGGGGAAATCACTTTCTTACCTAATGTAAGTTGCACTCCTGAGGGAGAACAATATAGCGTTGCATGCAATCTTTTTAGCAAATCTAATCCTAGCAAATTTTCACCACAACCTGTCGTTAGGATGAGGGGTGCTTTTAGCTCACAAGGTCCAACAGAAAGTGACATAGGACTAGAAATCGGGTTCCTAACTGGGGCGCCAGAAAAACCTACTGAGACATTCATTTCGCCAGACAAAGGCGCGCCAGGGAGTTTTCAATGCATAATTGAACTCTTTGCAGCACCAGTATCCAGCAGAAAGGGCTCCGTTACATTTGCTGTAGTCACCTTAACATACGGTCCACTCTGATCCACTGGCACTGAAACAACTCCCTCTCTCTGTCTACGGCTGTCCTAGTAATCATTACCTTCCACATTGTCGTCTTCTGCATAATAATCATTATTGTAGTACTGAGCTGTATTACCAGTTGCATTGGCTTGCTGATCAAAGCTATTTATCATATTTTGAGGCGGAAGAGGACGCACGTTCTGGGGAGCATTTCCACGCCCCCTACCTCTAGGAGCTTGTCGACCACCTCTGCCTCTTGCGCCATACGCATTACTAGTACGCTGCATTAATTTAGGACAACTATACTTGAAATGACCTTCCTCTCTGCAATATGAACATTGATTGGGACCTACAGGGATGCGTGGTTGATAATACTCATACATTTGCTGGTTATTCTGAAACTTTTGGGGCTGCTGATATATACCTTGGGTTTGCCTATAATTATTCTGTCCTCCACGTGGCGGATAAGCCTGCTACAAGAGGACCTTTGTTTTCAGTTCTTTCGTTTTCTTATCTGTTCTATCCTTCTCATCTTTATCTCTATTTTCATAATACTGTGCAGTAGCCAGTATTTGCGCTGAAGAGGAAACAGCCCAGGAACTTTCTGAATCTTTTAATTTCTTACACAACTCGGGAAGTAGATTCTGCACAAATGTATCCACAAATAACCGTTGGCCACCTTCAGTACTCATGTCTTGACCACTGTGGTCGATAAACGTTTCTTCAAACCTTGTAAAGAAATCGGACACTGTCTCATCTTTCTTCTGCCTACATGCGGATAGTTTATCCCAATTTACGCGCATCGCGGGCATTATAGTCTTCATGTAGGTAATAATTCTACCAGGGAGTTCTGCTACCAAAGGGTCAGGCTTCGCACCACCAACTTGGCCAGCATCTGCAGCAATGATATTAGCCCATGTGTTACCCAATTCTGCAGCGTGATCTACATTACGAATGGATCCCCATAAAGGCTGTGGAACCACATTCCCAAACAACATATCTATGTCAGCCAGATTCATTACACACGATTCTGCAGTTTGTGATAACTCCTTATAATATCCTGTAGGGTTTTTACGGGGGTCAGGCAATGTCTGCTTAAGCGCTAACACCTCAGAACGTTTCCAAGGGACATGCACCCAAACACGCTGAAAATATGGCTGAACAGGTGGGTTAGCAGCCAAATCACCAGGTCTCCAAACTGGAGGAACCTCACGCATTGGATATTGGCGTGCTTTTACCTTTTTCCCCACAGGGAAATCCTGCTCAAACAACGATTGCTGGCAATCATCATTTCTGAAGGATAGTAAAGTCGCAACTGCTTCATCTTTGGGACCCACAATTGTACCTGTTCCAAAATCCAAGCGCAATCGACACATCTCCTGTGGGTTTGGGTTTGAACCATTATCCTCCAATTCCTCACAGAGGAATTCACACATTTTATCAAAGACATACCTCTGTTTTGGGGCATCCCATTGGTGAAAAACGTTAACAACTGATTCCACATTATAGAGTGAAGGGAAACCAATCCACCTACGCGCCAGATGATCTAACACCTCCTTCTAGTCAGAACCAGGCAGCTGACTACGCAATTGCTTACGCTGTAAGCCAGGAGTCGCACTAGATGACCCAAAGAGAGGCGACATTAAACTAGTAACTACATTATCTAGTCGTTGTCGTGCTGAAGGGGAAGTTGAGGCGAAAAGGGGGGGATAGACAGAGGGAAGAAAAGCGGAGTCAGATACAGGTACCTGGGTAGTGTAAGAAGGAGCGCCAGGGGAGGCAGCTGATGTGCTAGGCAAAGTCGCAGGAAGCGCGGGGGCAACAGGTAACAAAACTGGCGGCCCTTGAGAGGGCTGCACTATAGGGGTAGGAGCCAGCTGAGGAGGAGCTGGCGGTTGTGGGAAGGCTTGCGGCATATTTACTGGAGGCTGCACATTTACAAGCTGTGGAGGCGCTGTGGCATTCTGCGCATACAGGGGTGGCGAACTTAGCAAATGGGACATTAGGGAATCTTTCTCTTTCTCTTTTGTCTCATCTTGCACAAGGGGTGACAAAACAGGGTAACATTTATCAATCCCTAGTTTGCGCTGTCTATGCAACTGCTCATTCATTTGTTCCTCCTCATTATCTTTAAATTGCACAGCTGCTTGCATCATTGACATACCTCTTTCTCTCTTATTCCTTTTTGCTAGCTTAATTTCCTTCTGTTTGGCTTCCTTTCGCCATAGGCGGAAAGAATCAAACATCGCCGGCCGGGCTTTCTTTTTAAACAATTTAACTTGCAAATTATCTAAGATATCTGTATCGAAACTACCATTTTGGGGCCACTTTAAAACACCGTCCTTTCTGGTGTATCGGATCCATACTTCATTATATGCAATGGGGCCCACGCCATGTTTTACATAAAGCTCATAAGTTGGAGTTCCAATTGGAGGAACCGGACATGAATCCTCCAACTGGAAATCCCTTCCACAACCCAAACAAAACAATCTTCCAAATACACTAGCACCAGGCATCTTCGCTCACTAGTCTAGTTTCAAACTTCAAAGGATTATCGATTACGATAGTCTCGTGAATACACGAGTCCTCTGGCTTTGGCGTTTGCAAACTCCAAATCAAAATGATCCCGAAGGATACCAAAAATCCCGAAGGATACCAAACAAACTGGGAGACGTTCCACTTATACTTAACTGAATATCGATGATCGATGGCGTCACCAGAAGACTCTCTCGATTGTTTCGCTCTACCAAAATCGTCAAGGGTCCAAAACAGGGCGATTAATCAGGGCAGCAGTCCTTCGTAGCCGTCGGGACGCGGAGAACCTCGCAGAAAAGACTTTCGGACCACGTCGACATGCAGGGGTCGATGAAGTGGCGGCCTTCCTCCGGAATTTCCACACGAAGCTCCTCACGAACCTCTGGCTTGGACTGGTACTGCTGAAATCATCCCGAGTTGGGCGCCAACTGAAGTACTGGGAATTTTAAGCCCAGCGGTGCAGGGGAACACACCCTAAGACTTCGGGTTCTTTCCTGTTTCAGACCTACAGAAACACAGAGTCTTCTGGGTGAAGTCAAAGATCAGTTTATTAGCTGCAGACCAATTACAGGTATCCGAGAAGTACAACAGCGTGTATGTTCACAGGAGACTGCTTAAAGTTACAGAAACGGGCTTCTCCTTAAATACAAAATATCATGCTTCAGGCACACATTCCTTGTTTTACGATATGGTCATTCACATGTATACATTACAAACGAAAAGGCAGAGTCATGATGACCATCCCACATTCCAGTTAAGCCAGCCCACAATTATTTACCCAGCGAGGCTCAGATCCCACATCAGATATCAACAGGCCCCAATAAACACGGGCATCTCCTGTTTGGAAAACAAGCCATAAAGCAGGAAGAGTCAGGTGTGAAAGAGATTAGCCGGAGGCTTGTGTGGGATGAAAAGGCTTTATGGTGTGTCAAACCCTGATGCTAATCACAGGTGGCCGTAGGACGGGGAGCTCGTGAGACCGGACTGACCTGGGGCAGCGGAGCCAAGCTGCCCAGGTCACAGAGAAGTCAAAGGAAGGCACATGTGCTCTAAAGGCCCGTATTTGCTTCATAATATGTAGCCTATGTGAGGGCAAAAATAAGATGGCCACCGCTCTAAGATGGAACCCACGTAGTCAATGTATAATAACGTGTACACAGTGCATTTATCGCTAAAACGTTACACAAAGCACTTGTACATACCGCATTGACAATTCGCGGTTCGCTAATACCGGAATAGACAGGGGTAGGGCCCTGTCTCCCATGCAGTCCCAAATTTCAAAGTACCACAAAATCACGACCCCCTACACTACACAAACACCACTGCTCTGCCCTAAACTATAAAACACTACCCCCAGCATGACACCCTACACTAACCAACCATAGCAGCACTACCCTAAACCTTAAAACACTACCACCAGCAAAACTCCCTACACTACCCATACACCACTGCACAACCCTAAATCTTCCCCAGCTGTAGCCCCTACACTACACAAACACCACTGCACTACCCTCAACCCTAAAACACTACCCCTAGCACTACGCCCTACACTACCCAAACACCACTGCACTAAACCCTAAATCTACACCCACCACAACTCCCTACACTACACAAACACCACTGCACTACCCTAAACCCTAAAACACTACCCCCAGCACGACCCCATTCACTACACAAGCACCACTGCACTACCCTAAACCCTAAAACACTACCCCCAGCTGTACCCCCTACACTACCCAAACATAACTGCCCTACCCTAAATCTTAAAACACTACCCCCAGCATGACCCGCTACACTACACAAACATCACAGCACTACCCTAAACCCTAAAACACTACCACCAGCAGTACCCCCTACACTACCCAAACACAACTGCACTACCCTAAACCCTAAAACACTACCCCCAGCATGACCTCCTACACTACACAAACACCACTACACTACCCTACTGCACTACCCTAAACCCTAAAACACTATCCCCAGCACGACCCTCTACACTACCCAAACACCACTGCACTACCCTAAACCCTAAGACACTATGCCCAGCACGAACCCCTACACTACACAAGCACCACTGCACTACCCTAAACCCTAAAATACTACACACAGCACGACACCCTACACTACCCAAACAGAGCTGCACTACCCTAAACGCTAAAACACTACCCCAGCACGAACCCCTTCACTACACAAGCACCACTGCAGTACCCTAAACCCTAAATCTATCCCCAGCATGACCTCCTACACTACACAAACACCACTGCACTACCCTAAAACCTAAAACACTACCCACTAAACTGCCCAAACACCAGTAAACTACCCTAAAACCCTAATACACTACCCCAGCACGATCCCCTACACTAAACAAACACCACTGCACTACCCTAACCCTATAACACTACCCCAGCACTACCCCTATACTACCCAAACACCACTGCACTAACCTCAAACCTAAAACACTACCCCCAGTACTACACCCTACACTATCCAAACACCACTGCACTACCCTAAACCCTAAAACACTATCCCCAGCACTATTCCCTACACTACAGAAACACCACTGCACCACCCTAAACCCTAAAACACTACCCCCAGCAGTACCCCCTACAAAACTCAAACACCACTGCACTATCCTAAGCCCTAAAACACTACTCCCAGCATGACCCCCTACACTACACAAACACCATGGCACTACCCTAAACCCTAAAACACTACCCCCAGCAGTACCTCTTACACAACCCAAACACCACTGCACTACCCGAAACCCTAAAACACTACCCCCAGCACGACCCCCTAAACTACACAAATACCTCTGTGCTACCCCTGACCCTAAATCTATCCCCAGCATGAACCCCTACACTACCCAAAGACCACTGCACTACCCTATACCCTAAATCTACCTCCCAGCATGACCCCCTACTCTACACAAACACCACTGCGCTACCCTAAACCATAAAACACTACCACCAGCATGACCCCTTACACTACCCGAACACCACTGCACTTCCCTAAACCCTAAAACACTACCCCCAGCCTGACCCCCTACACTACCCGAACACCACTGAACTACCCTAAACCCTAAATCTACTCCCAGCATAAACCCCTACACTACACAAACACCACTGCACTACCCTAAACCCTAAAACACTACCCCCAGCACAACCCCCTTCACTACACAAACACCACTGCACTGCCGAAAACCCTAACACACTACCCGCAGCAGGACCACCTACACTACACAAACAGCACTTTACTTCCCTAAATCTACCCCCAGTATGACCCCCTACACTACACAAACACCACTGCACTACCCTAAACCCTAAAACACTACCACCAGCACGAACCCTTACACTACCCGAACACCACTGCACTTCCCTAAACCCTAAAACACTACCCCCAGCCTGACCCCCTACACTACCCGAACACCACTGTACTACCCTAAACCCTAAATCTACCCCAGCACACACGCCTACACTACACAAACACCACTGCACTACCCTAAACCCTAAAACACTACCCCCAGCACAATCCCCTTCACTACACAAACACCACTGCACTGCCATAAACCCTAACACACTACCCCCCGCAGGACCACCTTCACTACACAAACACCACTGCACTGCCGTAAACCCTAACACACTACCCGCAGCAGGACCACCTACACTACACAAACAGCACTTTACTTCCCTAAATCTACCCCCAGTATGACCCCCTACACTACACAAACACCACTGCACTACCCTAAACCCTAAAACACTACCACCAGCACGAACCCTTACACTACCCGAACACCACTGCACTTCCCTAAACCCTAAAACACTACCCCCAGCCTGACCCCCTACACTACCCGAACACCACTGTACTACCCTAACCCCTAAATCTACCCCAGCACACACGCCTACACTACACAAACACCACTGCACTACCCTAAACCCTAAAACACTACCCCCAGCACAATCCCCTTCACTACACAAACACCACTGCACTGCCATAAACCCTAACACACTACCCCCCGCAGGACCACCTACACTACACAAACACCACTTTACTTCCCTAAATCTACCCCCAGCATGACCCCCTACACTTCCCAAACATAACTGCAATACCCTAAACCCTAAAACACTACCCCCAGCATGACCCCCTACACTACCGAAACACCACTGTGCTACCCTATATCCTAAAACACTATCCCCAGCATGACCCCATACAGTACACAAAAAACACTTCACTACCCTAAACCCTAAAACACTACCCCAGCACGACCCGCTATACTACCTAAACACCACTGCGCTACACTAAACCCTAAAACACTACCCCAGCATGACCCCCTATACTACCCAAACACAACTGCATTACCCTAAACCCTAACACACTACCCCAGCATGACCCCCTATACTACCCAAACACCACTGCACTACCCTAAACCCTAAATCTACCCCCAGCATGACCCCTACACTACCCAAACACCACTGCACTACCCTAAACCCTAAAACATGATCCCCTACACTCCACAAAGACCACTGCACTACCCTTAACCATAAAACACTACCCCCAGCATGAACCCCCAAACACTACCCAAATACCTCTGCAGTACCCTAAACCCTAAATCTACCCCCAGCACGACCCCCCACACTACACAAACACCACTGCACTACCCTAAATCCTAAATCACTACCTCTAGCACGAAACCCTGCACTACCCAAACACCACTGACTACCCTAAATCCTAAATCTATCCCCAGCACGACCCCCTACACTACCCAAAAACCACTGCACTACCCGTAACCCTTAATCTACCCCCAGCATGACCCCTACTCTACACAAACACCACTACTCTACCCTAAACCCTAAAACACCACCACAAGCACAACACTTCACTCAACCTGAACACCACTGCGCTTCCCTAAACCCTAAGACACTTCTCCCAGCATGACCCATTACCCTACACAAAAACCACTGCACTAAACTAAACCCTAAAACACTACGCCCAGTCTGACCCCCTGCACTACCCGAACAGCACTGCACTAAACCCTAAATCTACCCCAGCACAAACCCCTACACTACACCAACACCACTGCACTACCCCAAAACACTCCCCCCAGCACAACCCCCTTCACTACACAAAAACCACTGCACTGCCTTCAACCCTAAAACACTACCCCCAGCATGACCCCCTACACTACACAAACACCACTGCACTACCCTACTGCATTACACTAAACCCTAAAACACTACTCCAGCACGATCCCCTACACTACCCAAACACCACTGCACTACCCTAAACCCTAAGACACTACCCCCAGCACGACCCCCTACACTACATAAGCACCACTGCTCTACCCTCAACCCTAAAACACTACTCCCAACATGACCCCCTACACTGCACAAACACCACAGCACTACCCTAAACCGTAAAACACTACCCCCAGCAGTACCTCCTACACTACCTAAACACAACTGCACTACCCTAAACCCTAAAACACTACCCCCAGCATAACCTCCTACACTAAACAAACACCACTGCACTACCCTACTGCATTACCCTAAACCCTAAAACACTATCCCCAGCATGACCCCCTACAGTACCTAAACACCACTGCACTACCCTAAACCTTAAAACACTAACCCCAGCACGACTCCCTGCACTACCCAAACACCACTGCACTACCCAAAACCCTAAAACACTACCCCCAGCACGACCCCCTAAACTACACAAATACCACTGTACTACCCTTAACCCTAAATCTATCCCCAGCATGACCCCCTACACTACCCAAAGATCACTGCACTACCCTAAATCCTAAATCTACCTCCCATAATGACCCCCTACTCTACACAAACATCACTGCGCTACTCTAAACCCTAAAACACTACAACCAGCACAACCCCTTACACTATCCGAACACCACTGCGCTTCCCTAAACCCTAAAACACTACACCCAGCCTGACCCACTACACTACCCGAACAACACTGCACTACTCTAAACCCTAAATCTACCCCCAGCCCAAACCCCTACACTACACAAACACCACTGCACTACCATAAACCCTAAAAGACTACCCCCAGCACGACCCCCTACACCACATAAACAAACACCACATTACCCTAAACCCTAAAACAGTACCCCCAGCACGACCCCCTATGCTACCCAAACACCACCGCACTACCCTTAATCCTAAAACACTATCCCCAACATGACACCCTACACTACACAAACACCACTGCACTACCCTAAACCCTAAATCTACCCCCAGCATGACGCCTACACTACCCAAACACCACTGCCCTAAACCCTAAAACATGATCCCCTACACTCCACAAAGACCACTGCACTACCCTTAACCATAAAACACTACCACCAGCATGACCCCCTACACTACACAAACACCACTGCACTACCCTCAACCCTAAAAAACTACCCCCAGCATGAACCTTCAAACACTACCCAAATACCACTGCAGTACCCTAAACCCCAAATCTACCCCCAGCACGACCCCCTACACTACCAAAACACCACTGCACTACCCTAAACCCTAAAACACTACCCCCAGCACAACCCCCTTCACTACAAAAACACCACTGGCACTAACCTAAACCCTAAATAACTACCTCAGGCATGGCCCCCTACACTACCCAAACACTACTACACTACCCTAAACCCTAAAAGACTACCCCCAGCCCGAACCCCTACACAAACACCACCGCATTACCCTAAACCCTAAAACAGTACCCCCAGCACGACCCCCTATGCTACCCAAACACCACCGCACTACCCTTAATCCTAAAACACTATCCCCAACACGACACCCTACACTACACAAACACCACTGTACTACCCTAAACCCTAAAGCACTGCCCCAGCACGACCTCCTACACTACCCATACACCACAGCACTACCCTAAACTCTAAAACACGACCCCCTACACTATCCAAACACCACTGCACTACCCTAAACCCTAAAACACTACCCCCAGCATGATCCCTACACTACACAAATACCACTGCACTACCCTAAACCCTATATCTACCCCAGCACGACCCCCTACACTACCAAATCACCACAGCACTACCCTAAGCCCTAAAACACTACACCAGCATGTCCCCCTACACTACACAAACACCACTACACTACCCTAAACCCTAAAACACTACTCCCAGCATGACCCATTACACTACACAAAAACCACTGCACTACCCTAAACCCTAAAACACTACCCCCTTCCTGACCCCCTACACTATCCGAACACCACTGTAATACCCTAAACCCTAAATCTACCCCAGTTCAAACCCCTACACTACACAAACACCAATGCACTACCCTAAAACACTACCCCCAGCACAACCCACTTCACTACACAAACACCACTGCACTGCCTTAAACCCTAAAACACTGCCTCCAGCATGACCCCCTACACTACACAAACACCACTATACTACCCTAAATCTATCCCGAGCATGACACCCTACACTATACAAGCACGACTGAACTACCCTAAACCCTAAAACACTACCCCAAGCACGACCTCCTACACTACACAAACACCACTGTACTACCCTAAACCCTAAAATACTACCCCCAGCACGACCCCCTTCACTACCCAAACACAACTGCACTACCCTAAACCCAAAAATACTACCCCCAGCACGACACCCTACACTACCCAAACATAGCTGCACTACCATAAACCCTAAAGCACTACCACCAGTGCAACTCCCTACACTACCCATACACATCTGCACAACCTTAAATCTACCCCAGCACCAGCCCCTAAACTACACAAACACCACTGCACTACACTAAACCCTAAAACACTATCCCCAGCAAGACACCCTACACTACAAAATCAACACTGCACTACCCTAAACGCTAAAACACTATCCCCTACACTACACAAACACCACTGCACTACCCTAAACCCTAAAGGTCCACCCCCAGCATGACCCCCTACACTACACAAACACAACCGCACTACCCTAAACCCTAAAACACTACCCCCAGCACGACCCCTACACTACAAAAACACCACAGGCACTAACCTAAACCCTAAATAACTACCCCCAGCACAACCCCCTACACTACCCAAACACCACTGCACTACCCTAAACCCTAAAAGACCACCCCCAGCACGACCCCCTACACTACACAAACACCACTGCACTACACTAAACTCTATATATCTACACACAGCACGACCCCCTTCACTACCAAAACACCATTGCACTACCCTAAACCCTAAAACACTACCCCAGCACGTCCCCCTACACTACACAAACACCACTGCACTACCGTAATCCCCAAAACACTACTCCCAGCATGGCCCCCTACACTACACAAACACCACTGCACTACCCTAAACCCTAAAACACTACCCCCAGCGTGACCCCCTACGCTACCCAAAGACCACTGCACTACCCTAATCCCTAAAACACTAACCCAGCGCGACCCCCTACACTACAAAAACACCACTGCACTACCCTAAACCCTAAATCTACCCCCAGCTCAACCCCCTACTATACCCAAACACGACTGCACTGCCCTAAACCCTAAAACACTACCCCCGGGACGACCCCCTACAGTACACAAACACCACTGCACTGCCCTAAACCCTAAAACACTACCCTCAGCTTGACCCCTAAAACTACACAAACACCACTACACTAAACCCTAAAACACTATCCCAACACTACCTACACTACCCAAACATAACTGCACTACCCTAAACCCTAAAACACTACCCCAGCATGACCCCCCTACTCTACACAAACACTACGGCACTACCCTAAAACACTACCACCAGCAGTCTCCCTACACTACCCAAACACAACTGCACTACCTTAAACCTTAAAACACTACCACCAGCAGAACTCCCTACACTACCCATACACCACTGCACAAACCTAAATCTACCCCAGCTGTACCCCCTACACTACAGAAACACCACTGCACTACCCTCAACCATAAAACACTACCCCCAGCAATACGCACTACACTACCCAAACACCACTGCACTGCCCTAAACCTAACCCCAACACTACACCCTACACTACACAAACACCACTGCACTACCCTAAACCCTAAAACACTACCCCCAGCATGACCCCCTACACTACACAAACACCACTGCACTACCCTAAACCCTAAAACACTACCCCCAACACTACACAAACACCACTGAACTACCCTCAACCCTAAAACACTACACCCAGCACGACCCCCTACACTACCAAAACACCACTGCACTACCCTAAACACTAAAACAGTACCCCAGCGCAAACCCCTATTCTACACAAACACTACTGTGCTACCCTATACCCAAAAACACTACCCCCAGCACAACCCCCTTCACTACCCAAACACAACTGCACTACCCTAAACCAATAAACACTACCCCCTGCTCGACCCCCTAGACTACACAAACACCACGGCACTATGCTAAACCCTAAAACACGACCCCCCACACTACACAAACACTACTGCACTACCCTAAACCCTAAAACACTACCCCCAGCACAACCCCCTACACTACCCAAACATCACTGTACTACCTTAAAACACTACCTCCAGCACTGCCCCCTACACTACCCAAACACCACTGCAGTACCCTAAAACACTACCCCCTATACTACACAAACACCACTGCACTACCCTAAACCCTAAAACATGACCCCTAGCACGACCCCCTACACTACCCAAACACCACTGCACTACCCTAAACCCTACATCAACCCTCAGCACAACCCTCTACACTACACAAATACCACTGCACTTCCCTAAACCTTAAAACACTACCCCCAGCACGACCCCCTACACTACCCAAACACCACAGCACTACGCTAAACCCTAAAAAACAACCCCCTACACTACACAAACACCACAGCACTAATTTAAACCCTAAAACACTACCCCTACACTACACAAACACCACTGTACTACCCTAAAACACAACCCCAGCATTACCCGATACACTACACAAACTCCACTGCACTACCCTACACCCTTAAACACTACCCCCAGCATGACCCCCTACCCTACCCAAACACCTCTTCACTACCCTAAACCCTACATCCACCCCCAGGAAAACCCCCTACACTACACAAACACCACTGCACTACCCTAATCCCTAAAACTCTACCCCCATCACGACCCCCTACACTTCACAAACACCACTGCACTACCCTAAACCCTAAAACACTACCCCTAGTACGACCCCCTGCACTACCCAAACACCACTGCGCTACCCTAAACCCTAAATCTATCCCCAGCATGACCCCCTACACTACCCAAAAACCACTGTACTACCCGCAACCCTAAATCTACCCCCAGCATGACCCCCTGCACTACACAAACACCACTGCACTACCCTAAACCCTAAAACACTACCCCCAGCACGACCCCCTTAACTACCCAAACACAAATGCACTACCCTAAACCCAAAACTACTACCCCCAGCACGACACCCTACACTTCCCAAACATAGCTGCACTACACTAAACCCTAAAACACTACCACCTGCACAACTCCCTACACTACCCATACACAACTGCACAACCCTAAATCTACCCCAGCACTAGCCCCAACACTACACAAACACAACTGCACTACCCTAAACCCTAAAACACTACCCTCAGCAAGACACGCTACACTACACAAACACCACTGCACTACCCTAAACGCTAAAACACTACCCACTGCACTACACAAACACCACTGCTCTTCCATAAACCGTAAAACTTTACCCCAGCACGACCCCCCACACTACACAAAAACCACTACAAACAATAAACCCTAAAACACTATCCCAACACTACCTACACTACCCAAACATAACTGCACTACACTAAACCCTAAAACACTACCCCCAGCATGAACCCCCTACTCTACACAAACACTACGGCACTACCCAAAAACACTACAACCAGCAGTACCCCCTACACTACCCAAACACAACTGCACTACCTTAAACCTTAAAACACTACCACCAGCAGAACTCCCTACACTACCCATACACCACTGCACAAACTGAAATCTACCCCAGCTGTACCCTCTACACTACAGAAACACCACTGCACTACCCTCAACCCTAAAACACTACCCTCGGCAATACGCCCTACACTACCCAAACACCACTGCACTACCCTAAACCTACCCCCAATACTACCCCCTACACTACACAAACACCACTGTACTACCCAACACCCTAAAACACTACCCCCAGCATGACCCCCTACACTCACTACACAAACACCACTGCACTACCCTAAACCCTAAAACACTACCCCAACACTACACAAACACCACTGCACTACCCTCAACCCTAAAACACTACCCCAGCACTATGCCCTACACTACCCAAACACCACTGCACTACCCTAAACCCTAAATCTACCCGCAGCATGACCCCTACACTAACCCAAACACCACTGCACTACCCTAAACCCTAAAACATGATCCCCTACACTCCACAAAGACCACTGCACTACCCTTAACCATAAAACACTACCCCCAGCATGAACCCCCAAACACTACCCAAATACCACTGCAGTACCCTAAACCATAAATCTACCCCTAGCACGACCCCCCACACTACACAAACACCACTGCACTACCCTAAATCCTAAATCACTACCTCTAGCACGAAACCCTGCACTACCCAAACACCACTGACTACCCTAAATCCTAAATCTATCCCCAGCACGACCCCCTACACTACCCAAAAACCACTGTACTACCCGTAACCCTTAATCTACCCCCAGCATGACCCCTACTCTACACAAACACCACTACTCTACCCTAAACCCTAAAACACCACCACAAGCACAACACTTCACTCAACCTGAACACCACTGCGCTTCCCTAAACCCTAAGACACTTCTCCCAGCATGACCCATTACCCTACACAAAAACCACTGCACTAAACTAAACCCTAAAACACTACGCCCAGTCTGACCCCCTTCACTACCCGAACAGCACTGCACTAAACCCTAAATCTACCCCAGCACAAACCCCTACACTACACCAACACCACTGCACTACCCCAAAACACTCCCCCAGCACAACCCCCTTCACTACACAAAAAACACTGCACTGCCTTCAACCCTAAAACACTACCCCCAGCATGACCCCCTACACTACACAAACACCACTGCACTACCCTACTGCATTACACTAAACCCTAAAACACTACCCCAGCACGATCCCCTACACTACCCAAACACCACTGCACTACCCTAAACCCTAAGACACTACCCCCAGCACGACCCCCTACACTACATAAGCACCACTGCTCTACCCTCAACCCTAAAACACTACTCCCAACATGACCCCCTACACTGCACAAACACCACAGCACTACCCTAAACCGTAAAACACTACCCCCAGCAGTACCTCCTACACTACCTAAACACAACTGCACTACCCTAAACCCTAAAACACTACCCCCAGCATAACCTCCTACACTAAACAAACACCACTGCACTACCCTACTGCATTACCCTAAACACTAAAACACTATCCCCAGCATGACCCCCTACAGTACCTAAACACCACTGCACTACCCTAAACCTTAAAACACTAACCCCAGCACGACTCCCTGCACTACCCAAACACCACTGCACTACCCAAAACCCTAAAACACTAGGCCCAGCACGACCCCTAAACTACACAAATACCACTGTGCTACCCTTAACCCTAAATCTATCCCCAGCATGACCCCCTACACTACCCAAAGATCACTGCACTACCCTAAATCCTAAATCTACCTACCATCATGACCCCCTACTCTACACAAACATCACTGCGCTACTCGAAACCCTAAAACACTACAACCAGCACAACCCCTTACACTACCCGAACACCACTGCGCTTCCCTAAACCCTAAAACACTACACCCATCCTGACCCACTACACTACCTGAACACCACTGCACTACCCTAAACCCTAAATCTACCCCCAGCCCAAACCCCTACACTACACAAACACCACTGCACTACCATAAACCCTAAAAGACTACCCCCAGCACGACCCCCTACACTACATAAACAAACACCACATTACCCTAAACCCTAAAACAGTACCCCCAGCACGACACCCTATGCTACCCAAACACCACCGCACTACCCTTAATCCTAAAACACTATCCCCAACACGACACCCTACACTACACAAACACCACTGCACTACCCTAAACCCTAAATCTACCCCCAGCATGACGCCTACACTACCCACACACCACTGCCCTAAACCCTAAAACATGATCCCCTACACTCCACAAAGACCACTGCACTACCCTTAACCATAAAACACTACCACCAGCATGACCCCCTACACTACACAAACACCACTGCACTACCCTCAACCCTAAAAAACTACCCCCAGCATGAACCTTCAAACACTACCCAAATACCACTGCAGTACCCTAAACCCCAAATCTACCCCCAGCACGACCCCTACACTACCAAAACACCACTGCACTACCGTAAACCCTAAAACACTACCCCCAGCACAACCCCCTTCACTACAAAAACACCACTGGCACTAACCTAAACCCTAAATAACTACCTCCAGCATGGCCCCCTACACTACCCAAACACTACTACACTACCCTAAACCCTAAAAGACTACCCCAGCCCGAACCCCTACACAAACACCACCGCATTACCCTAAACCCTAAAACAGTACCCCCAGCACGACCCCCTATGCTACCCAAACACCACCGCACTACCCTTAATCCTAAAACACTATCCCCAACACGACACCCTACACTACACAAACACCACTGCACTACCCTAAACCCTAAAGCACTGCCCCAGCACGACCTCCTACACTACCCATACACCACATCACTACCCTAAACTCTAAAACACGACCCCCTACACCACAGCTTTCCAAACTTTTCATGTTGGTGACACACTTTTTGGAGATGCATCATTTTGGGACACAGTAAGGCAGTGTAGCGAGCCCAAACCACTAAAGGGAGGTTCGGGAGGGGTCTCTCCCCAGAAGAAAAGTTTGAAATAAAAGTGGGCAAATGGTGCATTTTCAAGCAAATTTGAGACCATGAGGTTGAATACAGGCCCCTGCAGCGGATGCCTTCGTTCACTGAGCCACCAGACCCGGCATACACATCTCTCTCTCTCTCTCTGTCTCCCTCCCTCTCTCTCTCTCCCTCTGTCTCACTCACTCTGTATATCTCCATCTCTCTCCCTCACTCTGTCTCCCTTCCTCTGTCTCCCTCCCTCTCTGTCTCTCCCTCTCTCTGTCTCCCTCTGTCTCCCTCCCTCCGTCTTCCTCCCTCTATCTCCCTCTGTCTGTCTCCCTCTGTCTGTCACCCTCTGTCACCTCACCCCAGCTTCCCGGGCACACACATAGAGGCACCCGAGTACTTTGCAGGTCTTTTAAAGACCATTTACTGGGAGACATTATGCAATATATGAGGCATAGTGAGAACAAAGCTTTCAAAGGAATGCCTCTTAATTAGCAGCAGGTATGTGCTAAGTGCCTGTTAATACCAGTGCCATCCTGTGACACACCCACCATTTGTAGGGGACACAGTACTGTGCCGGGACACACAGTTTGGAAAGCTCTGCCCTACACTATCCAAACACCACTGCACTACCCTAAACCCTAAAACACTACCCCCAGCATGATCCCTACACTACACAAATACCACTGCACTACCCTAAACCCTATATCTACCCCCAGCACGACCCCCTACACTACCAAATCACCACTGCACTACCCTAAGCCCTAAAACACTACACCAGCATGTCCCCCTACACTACACAAACACCACTACACTACCCTAAACCCTAAAACACAACTCCCAGCATGACCCATTACACTACACAAAAACCACTGCACTACCCTAAACCCTAAAACACTACCCCCTTCCTGACCCCCTACACTATCCGAACACCACTGTAATACCCTAAACCCTAAATCTACTCCAGTACAAACCCCTACACTACACAAACACCAATGCACTACCCTAAAACACTACCCCCAGCACAACCCACTTCACTACACAAACACCACTGCACTGCCTTAAACCCTAAAACACTGCCTCCAGCATGACCCCCTACACTACACAAACACCACTATACTACCCTAAATCTATCCCGAGCATGACCCCCTACACTACACAAGCACGACTGAACTACCCTAAACCCTAAAACACTACCCCAAGCACGACCTCCTACACTACACAAACACCACTGTACTACCCTAAACCCTAAAATACTACCCCCAGCACGACCCCCTTCACTACCCAAACACAACTGCACTACCCTAAACCCAAAAATACTACCCCCAGCACGACACCCTACACTACCCAAACATAGCTGCACTACCATAAACCCTAAAGCACTACCACCAGCACAACTCCCTACACTACCCATACACATCTGCACAACCTTAAATCTACCCCAGCACCAGCCCCTAAACTACACAAACACCACTGCACTACACTAAACCCTAAAACACTATCCCCAGCAAGACACCCTACACTACAAAATCACCACTGCACTACCCTAAACCACTACCCCCTACACTACACAAACACCATCGCACTACCCTAAACCCTAAAACACTACCCCCAGCATGACCCTTACACTACAAAAACACCACTGGCACTAACCTAAACCCTAAATAACTACCCCCAGCACAACCCCCTACACTACCCAAACACCACTGCACTACCCTAAACCCTAAAAGACCACCCCCAGCACGACCCCCTACACTACACAAACACCACTGCACTACCCTAAACTCTATATCTACACACAGCACGACCCCCTTCACTACCAAAACACCATTGCACTACCCTAAACCCTAAAACACTACCCCAGCACGTCCCCCTACACTACACAAACACCACTGCACTACCGTAATCCCTAAAACACTACTCCCAGCATGGCCCCCTACACTACACAAACACCACTGCACTACCCTGAAACCCTAAAACACTACCCCCAGCGTGACCCCCTACGCTACCCAAAGACCACTGCACTACCCTAATCCCTAAAACAATAACCCAGCGCGACCCCCTACACTACAAAAACACCACTGCACTACCCTAAACCCTAAATCTACCCCCAGCTCAACCCCCTACTATACCCAAACACGACTGCACTGCCCTAAACCCTAAAACACTACCCCCGGGACGACCCCCTACAGTACACAAACACCACTGCACTGCCCTAAACCCTAAAACACTACCCTCAGCTTGACCCCTAAAACTACACAAACACCACTACACTAAACCCTAAAACACTATCCCAACACTACCTACACTACCCAAACATAACTGCACTACCCTAAACCCTAAAACACTACCCCAGCATGACCCCCCTACTCTACACAAACACTACGGCACTACCCTAAAACACTACCACCAGCAGTCTCCCTACACTACCCATACACCACTGCACAAACCTAATTCTACCCCAGCTGTACCCCCTACACTACAGAAACACCACTGCACTACCCTCAACCCTAAAACACTACCCCCAGCAATACGCACTACACTACCCAAACACCACTGCACTACCCTAAACCTAACCCCAACACTACACCCTACAGTACACAAACACCACTGCACTACCCTAAACCCTAAAACACTACCCCCAGCATGACCCCCTACACTACACAAACACCACTGCACTACCCTAAACCCTAAAACACTACCCCCAACACTACACAAACACCTCTGAACTACCCTCAACCCTAAAACACTACACCCAGCACGACCCCCTACACTACCAAAACACCACTGCACTACCCTAAACCCTAAAACAGTACCCCAGCACAAACCCCTATTCTACACAAACACCACTGTGCTACCCTATACCCAAAAACACTACCCCCAGCACAACCCCCTTCACTACCCAAACACAACTGCACTACCCTAAACCAATAAACACTACCCCCTGCTCGACCCCCTAGACTACACAAACACCACGGCACTATGCTAAACCCTAAAACACGACCCCCCACACTACACAAACACTACTGCACTACCCTAAACCCTAAAACACTACCCCCAGCACAACCCCCTACACTACCCAAACATCACTGTACTACCTTAAAACACTACCTCCAGCACTGCCCCTACACTATCCAAACACCACTGCACTACCCTAAACCCTAAAACACTACCCCCAGCATGATCCCTAAACTACACAAATACCACTGCACTACCCTAAACCCTATATCTACCCCCAGCACGACCCCCTACACTACCAAATCACCACTGCACTACCCTAAGCCCTAAAACACTACACCAGCATGTCCCCCTACACTACACAAACACCACTACACTACCCTAAACCCTAAAACACAACTCCCAGCATGACCCATTACACTACACAAAAACCACTGCACTAACCCTAAACCCTAAAACACTACCGCCTTCCTGACCCCCTACACTATCCGAACACCACTGTAATACCCTAAACCCTAAATCTACTCCAGTACAAACCCCTACACTACACAAACACCAATGCACTACCCTAAAACACTACCCCCAGCACAACCCACTTCACTACACAAACACCACTGCACTGCCTTAAACCCTAAAACACTGCCTCCAGCATGACCCCCTACACTACACAAACACCACTATACTACCCTAAATCTATCCCGAGCATGACCCCCTACACTACACAAGCACGACTGAACTACCGTAAACCCTAAAACACTACCCCAAGCACGACCTCCTACACTACACAAACACCACTGTACTACCCTAAACCCTAAAATACTACCCCCAGCACGACCCCCTACACTACACAAACACCACTGCACTACCGTAAACCCTAAAACACTACCCCAAGCACGACCTCCTACACTACACACACACCACTGTACTACCCTAAACCCTAAAACACTACCCCAGTACGACCCCCTACACTACACAAACACCACTGCACTATCCTAAACCCTAAAACACTACCCCAGCACGACCCCTACAATACCCAAACATCACTGCACTACCCTAAACCCTAAAACACTACCCCCAGCACTACCCCTGCACTACCCAAACACCTCTGCGCTACCCTAAACCCTAAAACACTACCCCTAGCATGACCCCCTACACTGCACAAACACCACTGTACTACCCTAAACCCAAAAATACTACCCCCAGCACGACACCCTACACTACCCAAACATAGCTGCACTACCATAAACCCTAAAGCACTACCACCAGCACAACTCCCTACACTACCCATACACTTCTGCACAACCTTAAATCTACCCCAGCACCAGCCCCTAAACTACACAAACACCACTGCACTACACTAAACCCTAAAACACTATCCCCAGCAAGACACCCTACACTACAAAATCACCACTGCACTACCCTAAATGCTAAAACACTACCCCCTACACTACACAAACACCACCGCACTACCCTAAACCCTAAAACACTACCCCCAGCACGACCCTTACACTACAAAAACACCACTGGCACTAACCTAAACCCTAAATAACTACCCCCAGCACAACCCCCTACACTACCCAAACACCACTGCACTACCCTAAACCCTAAAAGACCACCCCCAGCACGACCCCCTACACTACACAAACACCACTGCACTACCCTAAACTCTATATCTACACACAGCACGACCCCCTTCACTACCAAAACACCATTGCACTACCCTAAACCCTAAAACACTACCCCAGCACGTCCCCCTACACTACACAAACACCACTGCACTACCGTAATCCCTAAAACACTACTCCCAGCATGGCCCCCTACACTACACAAACACCACTGCACTACCCTAAACCCTAAAACACTACCCCCAGCGTGACCCCCTACGCTACCCAAAGACCACTGCACTACCCTAATCCCTAAAACACTAACCCAGCGCTACCCCCTACACTACAAAAACACCACTGCACTACCCTAAACCCTAAATCTACCCCCAGCTCAACCCCCTACTATACCCAAACACGACTGCACTGCCCTAAACCCTAAAACACTACCCCCGGGACGACCCCCTACAGTACACAAACACCACTGCACTGCCCTAAACCCTAAAACACTACCCTCAGCTTGACCCCTAAAACTACACAAACACCACTACACTAAACCCAAAAACACTATCCCAACACTACCTACACTACCCAAACATAACTGCACTACCCTAAACCCTAAAACACTACCCCAGCATGACCCCCCTACTCTACACAAACACTACGGCACTACCCTAAAACACTACCACCAGCAGTCTCCCTACACTACCCATACACCACTGCACAAACCTAAATCTACCCCAGCTGTACCCCCTACACTACAGAAACACCACTGCACTACCCTCAACCCTAAAACACTACCCCCAGCAATACGCACTACACTACCCAAACACCACTGCACTACCCTAAACCTAACCCCAACACTACACCCTACACTACACAAACACCACTGCACTACCCTAAACCCTAAAACACTACCCCCAGCATGACCCCCTACACTACACAAACACCACTGCACTACCCTAAACCCTAAAACACTACCCCCAACACTACACAAACACCACTGAACTACCCTCAACCCTAAAACACTACACCCAGCACGACCCCCTACACTACCAAAACAACACTGCACTACCCTAAACCCTAAAACAGTACCCCAGCACAAACCCCTATTCTACACAAACACCACTGTGCTACCCTATACCCAAAAACACTACCCCCAGCACAACCCCCTTCACTACCCAAACACAACTGCACTACCCTAAACCAATAAACACTACCTCCTGCTCGACCCCTAGTCTACACAAACACCACGGCACTATGCTAAACCCTAAAACACGACCCCCCACACTACACAAACACTACTGCACTACCCTAAACCCTAAAACACTACCCCAGCACAACCCCCTACACTACCCAAACATCACTGTACTACCTTAAAACACTACCTCCAGCACTGCCCCCTACACTACCCAAACACCACTGCAGTACCCTAAAACACTACCCCCTATACTACACAAACACCACAACCCTCAGCACAACCCTCTACACTACACAAATACCACTGCACTTCCCTAAACCTTAAAACACTACCCCCAGCATGACCCCCTACACTACACAAACACCACAGCACTAATCTAAACCCTAAAACACTACCCCCTACACTACACAAACACCACTGTACTACCCTAAAACACAACCCCAGCATTACCCGATACACTACACAAACTCCACTGCACTAACCTACACCCTTAAACACTACCCCCAGCATGACCCCCTACACTACCCAAACACCTCTTCACTACCCTAAACCCTACATCCACCCCCAGGAAAACCCCCTACACTACACAAACACCACTGCACTACCCTAATCCCTAAAACTCTACCCCCATCACGACCCCCTACACTTCACAAACACCACTGCACTACCCTAAACCCTAAAACACTACCCCTAGTATGACCCCCTGCACTACCCAAACACCACTGCGCTACCCTAAACCCTAAATCTATCCCCAGCACGACCCCCTTCACTACCCAAACACAAATGCACTACCCTAAACCCAAAAATACTACCCCCAGCACGACACCCTACACTTCCCAAACATAGCTGCACTACACTAAACCCTAAAACACTACCACCTGCACAACTCCCTACACTACCCATACACAACTGCACAACCCTAAATCTACCCCAGCACTAGCCCCAACACTACACAAACACCACTGCACTACCCTAAACCCTAAAACACTACCCTCAGCAAGACACGCTACACTACACAAACACCACTGCACTACCCTAAACGCTAAAACACTACCCACTGCACTACACAAACACCACTGCACTTCCATAAACCGTAAAACATTACCCCAGCACGACCCCCCACACTACACAAAAACCACTACAAACAATAAACCCTAAAACACTATCCCAACACTACCTACACTACCCAAACATAACTGCACTACACTAAACCCTAAAACACTACCCCCAGCATGACCCCCCTACTCTACACAAACACTACGGCACTACCCTAAAACACTACAACCAGCAGTACCCCCTACACTACCCAAACACAACTGCACTACCTTAAACCTTAAAACACTACCACCAGCAGAACTCCCTACACTACCCATACACCACTGCACAAACTGAAATCTACCCCAGCTGTACCCTCTACACTACAGAAACGCCACTGCACTACCCTAAACCCTAAAACACTACCCTCAGCAATACGCCCTACACTACCCAAACACCACTGCACTACCCTAAACCTACCCCCAATACTACCCCCTACACTACACAAACACCACTGTACTACCCAACACCCTAAAACACTACCCCCAGCATGACCCCCTACACTCATTACACAAACACCACTGCACTACCCTAAACCCTAAAACACTACCCCCAACACTACACAAACACCACTGCACTACCCTCAACCCTAAAACTCTACCCCAGCACTATGCCCTACACTACCCAAACACCACTGCACTACCCTAAACCCTAAATCTACCCGCAGCACAACCCTCTACACTACACAAACACCACTGCACTACCATAAACCCTAAAACACTAACCCCAACATGACCTTCTTCACTACAGAAGCACCACTACACTACCCTCAACCCTAAAACACTACCCCCAGCATGGCCCCCCTACACTACACAAACACTACGGCACTACCCTAAAGCACTACCACCAGCAGTACCCCTACACTACCCAAACACAACTGCACTACCCTAAACCCTAAAACACTACCCCCGCATGACCCCCTACACTACACAAACACCACTGCACTACCCTACCGCACTACGCTAAACTTAAAAAACTACCCCAAGCACGACTCCCTACACTACCCAAACACAACTGCACTACCCTAAACCCTAAAATACTACCCCCAGCTCGACCCCCTACACTACACAAACACCACTGTACTACCCTAAATCTACCCAAAGCATGACACCCTACACTACACAAACACCACTGCACTACCCTACACCCTAAAACACTACCCCAAGCATGACCTCCTACACTACACAAACACCACTGCACTACCCTAAACCCTAAAACACTACCCCCAGCACCACTCCCTACACTACCCATATACAACTGCACAACCGTAAATCTACCCCAGCACTGCCCCTACACTACATTAACAACACTACCATAAACCCTAAAACACTACCCCCAGCAAGACACCCTGCACTACACAAACACCACTGCACTACCCTAAACGCTAAAACACTACCCCCTACACTACACAAACACCACGGCACTTCCATGAACCGTAAAACATTACCCCCAGCACGACCCCCCTCACTACACAAACACCACAGCACTACCCTAAACCCTAAAACACTACCCCAACACTACCCCATACACTACCAAAACACCACTGCACTACCCTAAACCCTAAAACACTACCCTCAGCATGACCCCCTACACTACACAAACACCACTGCACTACCCTAAACCCTAAAACACTACCCCCTACACTACACAAACACCACTGCACTACCCTCAACCCTAAAAGACAACCCCCAGCACTATGCCCTACACTACCCAAACACCACTGCACTACCCTAAACCCTAAATCTAACCCCAGCACAACCCCCTACACTACACAAACACAACTGCACTACCCTAAACCCTAAAACACTACCCCCAGCACGACCCTCTTCACTACACAAGCGCCACTGCACTACCCTAAACCATAAAACACTATCCCCTGTATGACCCCCTACACTACCCAAACATAACTGCACTATCCTAAACCCTAAAACACTACCCCCAGCATGACCCCCCTACACTACACAAACACTACGGCACTACCCTAAAACACGACCACCAGCAGTACCCCCTACACTACCCAAACACAACTGCACTACCTTAAACCTTAAAACACTACCACCAGCAGAACTCCCTACACTACCCATACACCACTGCACAAACCTAAATCTATCCCAGCATGACCCCTTACACTATACAAACACCACTGCACTACCTTCAACCCTAAAACACTAAACCTAGCACTACGCCCTACACTACCCAAACACCACTCCACTACTCTAAACCCTAAATCTACCCACAGCACAACCCTCTACACTACACAAACATCACTGCACTACCCTAAACCCTAAAACACAACGCCCAGCACGACCCCCTTCACTACATAAGCACCACTGCACTACCCTACACCCTAAAACACTACCCCCAGCACGACCCCCTATACTACCCAAACATAACTGCACTACCCTAAACCCTAAAACACTACCCCCAGCATGATCCCCCTACTCTACACAAACACTAAGGCACTACCCCAAAACACTACCACCAGCAGTATCCATAACACTACCCAAACACAACTGCAGTACCCTAAACCTTAAAACACTACCACCAGCACAACTAAACTACCTATACACCACACAAACCTAAATCTTCCCCAGCTGTACCTCCTACACTACAGAAACACCACTGCACTACCCTCAACCCTAAAACACTACCCCCATCAATACGCCCTACACTACCTAAACACCACTGCACTACCCTAAACCTACCCCCACCTCAACCCCGTACACTACACAAACACCACTGCACTACCCTTAACCCTAAAACACTACCCCCAGCAGTACCCCCTACACTACCCAAACATAACTGCACTACCCTAAACCCTAAAACACTACCCACAGCATGACCCCCTACACTACACAAACTCCATGGCACTACCCTAAACCCTAAAACATTACCACCAGCAGTACCCCCTACACTACCCGAACACAACTGCACTACCCTAAACCCTAAAACACTACCTCCAGCATGACCCCCTACACTACACAAGCACCAAAGCACTACCCTAAATCCTAAAACACTACCCCAGCACGACACCCTACATAACCCAAAAATAGTTGCACTACCCTAAACCCTAAAACACTACCCCAGCACGAACCCCTTCACTACACAAACACCGCTGCACTACCCTAAACCCTAAATCTACCCCCAGCATGACCTCCTACACTACACAAACACCACTGCACTACCCTAAACCCTAAAACACTACCCCCTACACTACACAAACACCAGTAAACTACCCTAAACCCTAAAACACTACCCCCAGCACGACCCCCTGCACTACACAAACACCACTGCACTACCCTAAACCCTATAACACTACCCCAGCACTATCCCCTACACTATCCAAACACCACTGCACTACCCTCAACCCTAAAACATTACCCCAGCACTACACCCTACACTACCCAAACACCACTGCACTACCCTAAACCCTAAAACACTATCCAAAGCACTATTCCATACACTACTGAAACACCACTGCACTACCCTAAACCCTAAAACACTACCCCCAGCATGACCCCTACACTACACAAACACCACGGCACTACCCTAAACCCTAAAACACTACCCCCAGCAGTACCTCCTACACTACCTAAACACAACTGCACTACCCAAAACCCTAAAACACTACCCCCAGCATGACCCCCTACACTAAACAAACACCACTGCACTACCCTAACCCTTAAAACACTACCCCCAGCATGACGCCCTACACTACCTAAACACAACTGCACTACCCTAAACCCTAAAACATTAACCCCCGCACGACTCCCTGCACTACCCAAACACCACTGCACTACCCGAAACCCTAAAACACTACCCCAGCACGACCCCCTAAGCTACACAAACGCCACTGTGCTACCCTAAACCCTAAATATATCCCCAGCCTGACCCCCTATACTACCCGAACACCACTGCACTACCATAAACCCTAAATCTACCCCAGCACAAACCCCTACACTACACAAACACCACTGCACTACCCTAAACCCTAAAACACTACCCCCAGCACAACCCCCTTCACTACACAAACACCACTGCACTGCCGTAAACCCTAAAACACTACCCCCAGCAGGACCCCCTACACTACACAAACACCACTTTACTACCCTAAATCTACCCCCAGCATGACCCCCTACACTACACAAACACCACTGCACTACCCTAAACACAACCCCCTACACTACCCAAACATAACTGCACTACCCTCCACCCTAAAACACTACCCCCAGCACGACCCCCTTCACTACCCAAACACCACTGCACTACCCTAAACACAACCCCCTACACTACCCAAACATAACTGCACTACCCTAAACCCTAAAACACTACCACCAGCATGACTCCCTACACTACCCAAACACCACTGCACTACCCTACACCCTAAAACTCTACCCCAGCATGAACCCCTACACTACACAAACACCACTGCACTACCCTAAACCCTTAAACCCTACCCCCAGCACAACCCCCTACACTACGCAAACACCACTGCACTACCCTAAGCCCTAAAACACTACTCCAAGAACGACCTCCGACACTACACAAACACCACTGTACTACCCTAAACCCTAAAACACTACCCCCAGCATGCCCCCCTTCACTACCCATACACAACTGCACAACCCTAAATCTACCCCAGTACTAGCCCCAACACTACACAAACACCACTGCACTACACTAAACCCTAAAACACTATCCCCAGCAAGACACCCTACACTACAAAATCACCACTACACTACCCTAAACGCTAAAACACTATCCCCTACACTACACAAACACCACTGCACTACCCTAAACCCTAAAGGTCTACCCCCAGCACGACCCCCTACACTACACAAACACCACCGCACTACCCTAAACCCTAAAACACTACCCCCAGCATGACCCCTACACTACAAAAACAGCACTGGCACTAACCTAAACCCTAAATAACTATCCCAGCACAACCCCCTACACTACCCAAACACCACTGCACTACCCTAAACCCTAAAACACCACCCCCAGCACGAACCCCTACACTACACAAACACCACTGCACTACCCTAAACTCTATATCTACACACAGCACGACCCCCTTCACTACCAAAACACCATTGCACTACCCTAAACCCTAAAACACTACCCCAGCACGTCCCCTACACTACACAAACACCACTGCACTACCGTAATCCCTAAAACACTACTCCCAGCATGGCCCCCTACACTACACAAACACCACTGCACTACCCTAAACCCTAAAACACTACCCCCAGCGTGACCCCCTACGCTACCCAAAGACCACTGCACTACCCTAATCCCTAAAACACTAACCCAGCGCGACCCCCTACACTACAAAAACACCACTGCACTACCCTAAACCCTAAATCTACCCCCAGCTCAACCCCCTACTATACCCAAACACGACTGCGCTGCCCTAAACCCTAAAACACTACCCCCGGGACGACCCCCTACAGTACACAAACACCACTGCACTGCCCTAAACCCTAAAACACTACCCTCAGCGTGACCCCTAAAACTGCACAAACACCACTACACTAAAACCTAAAACACTATCCCAACACTACCTATACTACCCAAACATAACTGGACTACCCTAAACCCTAAAACACTACCCCAGCATGACCCCCCTACTCTACACAAACACTACGGCACTACCCTAAAACACTACCACCAGCAGTCTCCCTACACTACCCAAACACAACTGCACTACCTTAAACCTTAAAACCCTACCACCAGCAGAACTCCCTACACTACCCATACACCACTGCACAAACCTAAATCTACCCCAGCTGTACCCCCTACACTACAGAAACACCACTGCACTACCCTCAACCCTAAAACACTACCCCCAGCAATACGCACTACACTACCCAAACACCACTGCACTACTCTAAACCCTAAAACATGATCCCCTACACTCCACAAAGACCACTGCACTACCCTTAACCATAAACACTACCCCCAGCATGAACCCCCAAACACTACCCAAATACCACTGCAGTACCCTAAACCGTAAATCTACCCCCAGCACGACCCCCCACACTACACAAACACCACTGCACTACCCTAAATCCTAAATCACTACCTCTAGCACGAAACCCTGCTCTACCCAAACACCACTGACTACCCTAAATCCTAAATCTATCCCCAGCACGACCCCCTACACTATCCAAAAACCACTGTACTACCCGTAACCCTTAATCTACCCCCAGCATGACCCCTACTCTACACAAACACCACTACTCTACCCTAAACCCTAAAACACCACCACAAGCACAACACTTCACTCAACCTGAACACCACTGCGCTTCCCTAAACCCTAAGACACTTCTCCCAGCATGACCCATTACCCTAAACAAAAACCACTGCACTAAACTAAACCCTAAAACACTACGCCCAGTCTGACCCCCTGCACTACCCGAACAGCACTGCACTAAACCCTAAATCTACCCCAGCACAAACCCCTACACTACACCAACACCACTGCACTACCCCAAAACACTCCCCCCAGCACAACCCCCTTCACTACACAAAAACCACTGCACTGCCTTCAACCCTAAAACACTACCCCCAGCATGACCCCCTACACTACACAAACACCACTGCACTACCCTACTGCATTAAACTAAACCCTAAAACACTACCCCAGCACGATCCCCTACACTACCCAAACACCACTGCACTACCCTAAACCCTAAGACACTACCCCCAGCACGACCCCCTACACTACATAAGCACCACTGCTCTACCCTCAACCCTAAAACACTACTCCCAACATGACCCCCTACACTGCACAAACACCACAGCACTACCCTAAACCGTAAAACACTACCCCCAGCAGTACCTCCTACACTACCTAAACACAACTGCACTACCCTAAACCCTAAAACACTACCCCCAGCATAACCTCCTACACTAAACAAACACCACTGCACTACCCTACTGCATTACCCTAAACCCTAAAACACTATCCCCAGCATGACCCCCTACAGTACCTAAACACCACTGCACTACCCTAAACCTTAAAACACTAACCCCAGCACGACTCCCTGCACTACCCAAACACCACTGCACTACCCAAAACCCTAAAACACTACCCCCAGCACGACCCCTAAACTACACAAATACCACTGTGCTACCCTTAACCCTAAATCTATCCCCAGCATGACCCCCTACACTACCCAAAGATCACTGCACTACCCTAAATCCTAAATCTACCTACCATCATGACCCCCTACTCTACACAAACATCACTGCGCTACTCTAAACCCTAAAACACTACAACCAGCACAACCCCTTACACTACCCGAACACCACTGCGCTTCCCTAAACCCTAAAACACTACACCCAGCCTGACCCACTACACTACCTGAACACCACTGCACTACCCTAAACCCTAAATCTACCCCCAGCCCAAACCCCTACACTACACAAACACCACTGCACTACCATAAACCCTAAAAGACTACCCCCAGCACGACCCCCTACACTACATAAACAAACACCACATTACCCTAAACCCTAAAACAGTACCCCCAGCACGACCCCCTATGCTACCCAAACACCACCGCACTACCCTTAATCCTAAAACACTATCCCCAACACGACACCCTACACTACACAAACACCACTGCACTACCCTAAACCCTAAATCTACCCCCAGCATGACGCCTACACTACCCACACACCACTGCCCTAAACCCTAAAACATGATCCCCTACACTCCACAAAGACCACTGCACTACCCTTAACCATAAAACACTACCACCAGCATGACCCCCTACACTACACAAACACCACTGCACTACCCTCAACCCTAAAAAACTACCCCAGCATGAACCTTCAAACACTACCCAAATACCACTACAGTACCCTAAACCCCAAATCTACCCCCAGCACGACCCCCTACACTACCAAAACACCACTGCACTACCGTAAACCCTAAAACACTACCCCCAGCACAACCCCCTTCACTACAAAAACACCACTGGCACTAACCTAAACCCTAAATAACTACCTCCAGCATGGCCCCCTACACTACCCAAACACTACTACACTACCCTAAACCCTAAAAGACTACCCCCAGCCCGAACCCCTACACAAACACCACCGCATTACCCTAAACCCTAAAACAGTACCCCCAGCACGACCCCCTATGCTACCCAAACACCACCACACTACCCTTAATCCTAAAACACTATCCCCAACACGACACCCTACACTACACAAACACCACTGCACTACCCTAAACCCTAAAGCACTGCCCCAGCACGACCTCCTACACTACCCATACACCACAGCACTACCCTAAACTCTAAAACACGACCCCCTACACTATCCAAACACCACTGCACTACCCTAAACCCTAAAACACTACCCCCAGCATGATCCCTACACTACACAAATACCACTGCACTACCCTAAACCCTATATCTACCCCCAGCACGACCCCCTACACTACCAAATCACCACTGCACTACCCTAAGCCCTAAAACACTACACCAGCATGTCCCCCTACACTACACAAACACCACTACACTACCCTAAACCCTAAAACACAACTCCCAGCATGACCCATTACACTACACAAAAACCACTGCACTACCCTAAACCCTAAAACACTACCCCCTTCCTGACCCCCTACACTATCCGAACACCACTGTAATACCCTAAACCCTAAATCTACCCCAGTACAAACCCCTACACTACACAAACACCAATGCACTACCCTAAAACACTACCCCCAGCACAACCCACTTCACTACACAAACACCACTGCACTGCCTTAAACCCTAAAACACTGCCTCCAGCATGACCCCCTACACTACACAAACACCACTATACTACCCTAAATCTATCCCGAGCATGACCCCCTACACTACACAAGCACGACTGAACTACCCTAAACCCTAAAACACTACCCCAAGCACGACCTCCTACACTACACAAACACCACTGTACTACCCTAAACCCTAAAATACTACCCCCAGCACGACCCCCTTCACTACCCAAACACAACTGCACTACCCAAACCCAAAAATACTACCCCCAGCACGACACCCTACACTACCCAAACATAGCTGCACTACCATAAACCCTAAAGCACTACCACCAGCACAACTCCCTACACTACCCATACACATCTGCACAACCTTAAATCTACCCCAGCACCAGCCCCTAAACTACACAAACACCACTGCACTACACTAAACCCTAAAACACTATCCCCATCAAGACACCCTACACTACAAAATCACCACTGCACTACCCTAAACGCTAAAACACTATCCCCTACACTACACAAACACCACTGCACTACCCTAAACCCTAAAGGTCTACCCCCAGCATGACCCCCTACACTACACAAACACCACCGCACTACCCTAAACCCTAGAACACTACCCCCAGCACGACCCCTACACTACAAAAACACCACTGGCACTAACCTAAACCCTAAATAACTACCCCCAGCACAACCCCCTACACTACCCAAAAACACCTGCGCTACCCTAAACCCTACAAGACCACCCCCAGCACGACCCCCTACACTACACAAACACCACTGCACTACCCTAAACTCTAAATCTACACACAGCACGACCCCCTTCACTACCAAAACACCATTGCACTACCCTAAACCCTAAAACACTACCCCAGCACGTCCCCCTACACTACACAAACACCACTGCACTACCCTATACCCTAAAACACTACCCCCAGCGTGACCCCCTACGCTACCCAAAGACCACTGCACTACCCTAATCCCTAAAACACTAACCCGGCGCGACCCCCTACACTACAAAAACACCACTGCACTACCCTAAACCCTAAATCTACCCCCAGCTCAACCCCCTACTATACCCAAACACGACTGCACTGCCCTAAACCCTAAAACACTACCCCCGGGACGACCCCCTACAGTACACAAACACCACTGCACTGCCCTAAACCCTAAAACACTACCCTCAGCTTGACCCCTAAAACTACACATACACCACTACACTAAACCCTAAAACACTATCCCAACACTACCTACACTACCCAAACATAACTGCACTACCCTAAACCCTAAAACACTACCCCAGCATGACCCCCCTACTCTACACAAACACTACGGCACTACCCTAAAACACTACCACCAGCAGTCTCCCTACACTACCCAAACACAACTGCACTACCTTAAACCTTAAAACACTACCACCAGCAGAACTCCCTACACTACCCATACACCACTGCACAAACCTAAATCTATCCCAGCTGTACCCCCTACACTACAGAAACACCACTGCACTACCCTCAACCCTAAAACACTACCCCCAGCAATACGCACTACACTACCCAAACACCACTGCACTACCCTAAACCTAACCCCAACACTACACCCTACACTACACAAACACCACTGCACTACCCTAAACCCTAAAACACTACCCCCAGCATGACCCCCTACACTACACAAACACCACTGCACTACCCTAAACCCTAAAACACTACCCCCAACACTACACAAACACCACTGAACTACCCTCAACCCTAAAACACTACTCCCAGCATGACCACCTACACTACCAAAACACCACTGCACTACCCTAAACCCTAAAACAGTACCCCAGCACAAACCCCTATTCTACACAAACACCACTGTGCTACCCTATACCCAAAAACCCTACCCCCAGCACAACCCCCTTCACTACCCAAACACAACTGCACTACCCTAAACCAATAAACACTACCCCCTGCTCGACCCCCTAGACTACACAAACACCACGGCACTATGCTAAACCCTAAAACACGACCCCCCACACTACACAAACACTACTGCACTACCCTAAACCCTAAAACACTACCCCCAGCACAACCCCCTACACTACC
Source organism: Triturus cristatus (assembly GCF_964204655.1). Lineage (NCBI taxonomy): Eukaryota > Metazoa > Chordata > Amphibia > Caudata > Salamandridae > Triturus > Triturus cristatus. The sequence continues at coordinate 1,170,538,005 of NC_140579.1, read as the reverse complement.
CAAACATCACTGTACTACCTTAAAACACTACCTCCAGCACTGCCCCCTACACTACCCAAACACCACTGCAGTACCCTAAAACACTACCCCCTATACTACACAAACACCACTGCACTACCCTAAACCCTAAAACATGACCCCTATCACGACCCCCTACACTACCCAAACACCACTGCACTACCCTAAACCCTACATCAACCCTCAGCACAACCCTCTACACTACACAAATACCACTGCACTTCCCTAAACCTTAAAACACTACCCCTAGCACGACCCCCTACACTACCCAAACACCACAGCACTACGCTAAACCCTAAAAAACAACCCCCTACACTACACAAACACCACAGCACTAATCTAAACCCTAAAACACTACCCCCTACACTACACAAACACCACTGTAACACCCTTAAACACTACCCCCAGCATGACCCCCTACACTACCCAAACACCTCTTCACTACCCTAAACCCTACATCCACCCCCAGGAAAACCCCCTACACTACACAAACACCACTGCACTACCCTAATCCCTAAAACTCTACCCCCATCACGACCCCCTACACTTCACAAACACCACTTCACTACCCTAAACCCAAAAACACTACCCCTAGTACGACCCCCTGCACTACCCAAACACCACTGCGCTACCCTAAACCCTAAATTTATCCCCAGCATGACCCCCTACACTACCCAAAAACCACTGTACTACCCGTAACCCTAAATCTACCCCCAGCATGACCCCCTACACTACACAAACACAAATGCACTACCCTAAACCCTAAAACACTACCCCCAGCACGACCCCCTTCACTACCCAAACACAAATGCACTACCCTAAACCCAAAAATACTACCCCCAGCACGACACCCTACACTTCCCAAACATAGCTGCACTACACTAAACCCTAAAACACTACCACCTGCACAACTCCCTACACTACCCATACACAACTGCACAACCCTAAATCTACCCCAGCACTAGCCCCAACACTACACAAACACCACTGCACTACCCTAAACCCTAAAACACTACCCTCAGCAAGACACGCTACACTACACAAACACCACTGCACTACCCTAAACGCTAAAACACTACCCACTGCACTACACAAACACCACTGCACTTCCATAAACCGTAAAACATTATCCCAGCACGAACCCCCCACACTACACAAAAACCACTACAAACAATAAACCCTAAAACACTATCCCAACACTACCTACACTACCCAAACATAACTGCACTACACTAAACCCTAAAACACTACCCCCAGCATGACCCCCCTACTCTACACAAACACTACGGCACTACCCTAAAACACTACAACCAGCAGTACCCCCTACACTACCCAAACACAACTGCACTACCTTAAACCTTAAAACACTACCACCAGCAGAACTCCCTACACTACCCATACACCACTGCACAAACTGAAATCTACCCCAGCTGTACCCTCTACACTACAGAAACGCCACTGCACTACCCTCAACCCTAAAACACTACCCTCAGCAATACGCCCTACACTACCCAAACACCACTGCACTACCCTAAACCTACCCCCAATACTACCCCCTACACTACACAAACACCACTGTACTACCCAACACCCTAAAACACTACCCCCAGCATGACCCCCTACACTCACTACACAAACACCACTGCACTACCCTAAACCCTAAAACACTACCCCCAACACTACACAAACACCACTGCACTACCCTCAACCCTAAAACTCTACCCCAGCACTATGCCCTACACTACCCAAACACCACTGCACTACCCTAAACCCTAAATCTACCCGCAGCACAACCCTCTACACTACACAAACACCACTGCACTACCATAAACCCTAAAACACTAACCCCAACATGACCTTCTTCACTACAGAAGCACCACTACACTACCCTCAACCCTAAAACACTACCCCCAGCATGGCCCCCCTACACTACACAAACACTACGGCACTACCCTAAAGCACTACCACCAGCAGTACCCCCTACACTACCCAAACACAACTGCACTACCCTAAACCCTAAAACACTACCCCCGCATGACCCCCTACACTACACAAACACCACTGCACTACCCTACCGCACTACGCTAAACTTAAAAAACTACCCCAAGCACGACTCCCTACACTACCCAAACACAACTGCACTACCCTAAACCCTAAAATACTACCCCCAGCTCGACCCCCTACACTACACAAACACCACTGTACTACCCTAAATCTACCCAAAGCATGACACCCTACACTACACAAACACCACTGCACTACCCTACACCCTAAAACACTACCCCAAGCATGACCTCCTACACTACACAAACACCACTGCACTACCCTAAACCCTAAAACACTACCCCCAGCACCACTCCCTACACTACCCATATACAACTGCACAACCGTAAATCTACCCCAGCACTGCCCCTACACTACATTAACAACACTACCATAAACCCTAAAACACTACCCCCAGCAAGACACTCTGCACTACACAAACACCACTGCACTACCCTAAACGCTAAAACACTACCCCCTACACTACACAAACACCACGGCACTTCCATGAACCGTAAAACATTACCCCCAGCACGACCCCCCTCACTACACAAACACCACAGCACTACCCTAAACCCTAAAACACTACCCCAACACTACCCCATACACTACCAAAACACCACTGCACTACCCTAAACCCTAAAACACTACCCTCAGCATGACCCCCTACACTACACAAACACCACTGCACTACCCTAAACCCTAAAACACTACCCCCTACACTACACAAACACCACTGCACTACCCTCAACCCTAAAAGACAACCCCCAGCACTATGCCCTACACTACCCAAACACCACTGCACTACCCTAAACCTACCCCCAATACTACCCCCTACACTACACAAACACCACTGTACTACCCAACACCCTAAAACACTACCCTCAGCATGACCCCCTACACTACACAAACACCACTGCACTACCCTAAACCCTAAAACACTACCCACTACACTACACAAACACCACTGCACTACCCTCAACCCTAAAAGACAACCCCCAGCACTATGCCCTACACTACCCAAACACCACTGCACTACCCTAAACCCTAAATCTAACCCCAGCACAACCCCCTACACTACACAAACACAACTGCACTACCCTAAACCCTAAAACACTACCCCCAGCACGACCCTCTTCACTACACAAGTGCCACTGCACTACCCTAAACCATAAAACACTATCCCCTGTATGACCCCCTACACTACCCAAACATAACTGCACTACCCTAAACCCTAAAACACTACCCCCAGCATGACCCCCCTACACTACACAAACACTACGGCACTACCCTAAAACACGACCACCAGCAGTACCCCCTACACTACCCAAACACAACTGCACTACCTTAAACCTTAAAACACTACCACCAGCAGAACTCCCTACACTACCCATACACCACTGCACAAACCCAAATCTATCCCAGCATGACCCCTTACACTATACAAACACCACTGCACTACCCTCAACCCTAAAACACTAAACCTAGCACTACGCCCTACACTACCCAAACACCACTCCACTACGGTAAACCCTAAATCTACCCACAGCACAACCCTCTACACTACACAAACATCACTGCACTACCCTAAACCCTAAAACACTACGCCCAGCACGACCCCCTTCACTACATAAGCACCACTGCACTACCCTACACCCTAAAACACAACCCCCAGCACGACCCCCTATACTACCCAAACATAACTGCACTACCCTAAACCCTAAAACACTACCCCCAGCATGATCCCCCTACTCTACACAAACACTAAGGCACTACCCCAAAACACTACCACCAGCAGTATCCATAACACTACCCAAACACAACTGCAGTACCCTAAACCTTGAAACACTACCACCAGCACAACTCCCTAAACTACCTATACACCACACAAACCTAAATCTTCCCCAGCTGTACCTCCTACACTACAGAAACACCACTGCACTACCCTCAACCCTAAAACACTACCCCCATCAATACGGCCTACACTACCTAAACACCACTGCACTACCCTAAACCTACCCCCACCTCAACCCCGTACACTACACAAACACCACTGCACTACCCTTAACCCTAAAACACTACCCCAGCAGTACCCCCTACACTACCCAAACATAACTGCACTACCCTAAACCCTAAAACACTACCCACAGCATGACCCCCTACACTACACAAACTCCATGGCACTACCCTAAACCCTAAAACATTACCACCAGCAGTACCCCCTACACTACCCGAACACAACTGCACTACCCTAAACCCTAAAACACTACCTCCAGCATGACCCCCTACACTACACAAGCACCAAAGCACTACCCTAAATCCTAAAACACTACCCCCAGCACGACACCCTACATAACCCAAAAATAGTTGCACTACCCTAAACCCTAAAACACTACCCCAGCACGAACCCCTTCACTACACAAACACCACTGCACTACCCTAAACCCTAAATATACCCCCAGCATGACCTCCTACACTACACAAACACCACTGCACTACCCTAAACCCTAAAACACTACGCCATACACTACACAAACACCAGTAAACTACCCTAAACCCTAAAACACTACCCCCAGCACGACCCCCTGCACTACACAAACACCACTGCACTACCCTAAACCCTATAACACTACCCCAGCACTATCCCCTACACTACCCAAACACCACTGCACTACCCTCAACCCTAAAACATTACCCTAGCACTACACCCTACACTACCCAAACACCACTGCACCACCCTAAACCCTAAAACACTATCCAAAGCACTATTCCATACACTACTGAAACACCACTGCACTACCCTAAACCCTAAAACACTACCCCCAGCATGACCCCTACACTACACAAACACCACGGCACTACCCTAAACCCTAAAACACTACCCCCAGCAGTACCTCCTACACTACCTAAACACAACTGCACTACCCAAAACCCTAAAACACTACCCCCAGCATGACCCCCTACACTAAACAAACACCGCTGCACTACCCTAACCCCTAAAACACTACCCCCAGCATGACGCCCTACACTACCTAAACACAACTGCACTACCCTAAACCCTAAAACATTAACCCCCGCACGACTCCCTGCACTACCCAAACACCACTGCACTACCCGAAACCCTAAAACACTACCCCAGCACGACCCCCTAAGCTACACAAACACCACTGTGCTACCCTAAACCCTAAATATATCCCCAGCCTGACCCCCTATACTACCCGAACACCACTGCACTACCATAAACCCTAAATCTACCCAAGCACAAACCCCTACACTACACAAACACCACTGCACTACCCTAAACCCTAAAACACTACCCCCAGCACAACCCCCTTCACTACACAAACACCACTGCACTGCCGTAAACCCTAAAACACTACCCCCAGCAGGACCCCCTACACTACACAAACACCACTTTACTACCCTAAATCTACCCCCAGCATGACCCCCTACACTACACAAACACCACTGCACTACCCTAAACACAACCCCCTACACTACCCAAACATAACTGCACTACCCTCAACCCTAAAACACTACCCCCAGCACGACCCCCTTCACTACCCAAACACCACTGCACTACCCTAAACACAACCCCCTACACTACCCAAACATAACTGCACTACCCTAAACCCTAAAACACTACCACCAGCATGACTCCCTACACTACCCAAACACCACTGCACTACCCTACACCCTAAAACTCCACCCCAGCATGAACCCCTACACTACACAAACACCACTGCACTACCCTAAACCCTTAAACCCTACCCCCAGCACAACCCCCTACACTACGCAAACACCACTGCACTACCCTAAGCCCTAAAACACTACTCCAAGAACGACCTCCGACACTACACACACACCACTGTACTACCCTAAACCCTAAAACACTACCCCCAGCATGCCCCCTTCACTACCCATACACAACTGCACAACCCTAAATCTACCCCAGTACTAGCCCCAACACTACACAAACACCACTGCACTACACTAAACCCTAAAACACTATCCCCAGCAAGACACCCTACACTACAAAATCACCACTGCACTACCCTAAACGCTAAAACACTATCCCCTACACTACACAAACACCACTGCACTACCCTAAACCCTAAAGGTCTACCCCCAGCATGACCCCCTACACTACACAAACACCACCGCACTACCCTAAACCCTAAAACACTACCCCCAGCACGACCCCTACACTACAAAAACACCACTGGCACTAACCTAAACCCTAAATAACTACCCCCAGCACAACCCCCTACACTACCCAAACACCACTGCACTACCCTAAACCCTAAAAGACCACCCCAGCACGAACCCCTACACTACACAAACACCACTGCACTACCCTAAACTCTATATCTACACACAGCACGACCCCCTTCACTACCAAAACACCATTGCACTACCCTAAACCCTAAAACACTACCCCAGCACGTCCCCCTACACTACACAAACACCACTGCACTACCGTAATCCCTAAAACACTACTCCCAGCATGGCCCTCTACACTACACAAACACCACTGCACTACCCTAAACCCTAAAACACTACCCCCAGCGTGACCCCCTAAGCTACCCAAAGACCACTGCACTACCCTAATCTCTAAAACACTAACCCAGCGCGACCCCCTACACTACAAAAACACCACTGCACTACCCTAAACCCTAAATCTACCACCAGCTCAACCCCCTACTATACCCAAACATGACTGCGCTGCCCTAAACCCTAAAACACTACCCCCGGGACGACCCCCTACAGTACACAAACACCACTGCACTGCCCTAAACCCTAAAACACTACCCTCAGCGTGACCCCTAAAACTGCACAAACACCACTACACTAAACCCTAAAACACTATCCCAACACTACCTACACTACCCAAACATAACTGCACTACCCTAAACCCTAAAACACTACCCCAGCATGACCCCCTACTCTACACAAACACTACGGCACTACCCTAAAACACTACCACCAGCAGTCTCCCTACACTACCCAAACACAACTGCACTACCTTAAACCTTAAAACCCTACCACCAGTAGAACTCCCTACACTACCCATACACCACTGCACAAACCTAAATCTACCCCAGCTGTACCCCCTACACTACAGAAACACCACTGCACTACCCTCAACCCTAAAACACTACCCCCAGCAATACGCACTACACTACCCAAACACCACTGCACTACCCTAAACCTAACCCCAACACTACACCCTACACTACACAAACACCACTGCACTACCCTAAACCCTAAATCTACCCCCAGCAGGACCCCTACACTACCCAAACACCACTGCACTATCCTAAACCCTAAAACATGATCCCCTACACTCCACAAAGACCACTGCACTACCCTTAACCATAGAACACTACCCCCAGCATGAACCCCCAAACACTACCCAAATACCACTGCAGTACCCTAAACCGTAAATCTACCCCCAGCACGACCCCCCACACTACACAAACACCACTGCACTACCCTAAATCCTAAATCACTACCTCTAGCACGAAACCCTGCTCTACCCAAACACCACTGACTACCCTAAATCCTAAATCTATCCCCAGCACGACCCCCTACACTACCCAAAAACCACTGTACTACCTGTAACCCTTAATCTACCCCCAGCATGACCCCTACTCTACACAAACACCACTACTCTACCCTAAACCCTAAAACACCACCACAAGCACAACACTTCACTCAACCTGAACACCACTGCGCTTCCCTAAACCCTAAGACACTTCTCCCAGCATGACCCATTACCCTACACAAAAACCACTGCACTAAACTAAACCCTAAAACACTACGCCCAGTCTGACCCCCTTCACTTCCCGAACAGCACTGCACTAAACCCTAAATCTACCCCCGCACAAACCCCTACACTACACCAACACCACTGCACTACCCCAAAACACTCCCCCAGCACAACCCCCTTCACTACACAAAAACCACTGCACTGCCTTCAACCCTAAAACACTACCCCCAGCATGACCCCCTACACTACCCAAACACCACTGCACTACCCTAAACCCTAAGACACTACTCCCAACATGACCCCCTACACTGCACAAACACCACTGCACTACCCTACTGCATTACACTAAACCCTAAAACACTACCCCAGCACGATCCCCTACACTACCCAAACACCACTGCACTACCCTAAACCCTAAGACACTACTCCCAACATGACCCCCTACACTGCACAAACACCACAGCACTACCCTAAACCGTAAAACACTACCCCCAGCAGTACCTCCTACACTACCTAAACACAACTGCACTACCCTAAACCCTAAAACACTACCCCCAGCATAACCTCCTACACTAAACAAACACCACTGCACTACCCTACTGCATTACCCTAAACCCTAAAACACTATCCCCAGCATGACCCCCTACAGTACCTAAACACCACTGCACTACCCTAAACGTTAAAACACTAACCCCAGCACGACTCCCTGCACTACCCAAACACCACTGCACTACCCAAAACCCTAAAACACTACCCCCAGCACGACCCCTAAACTACACAAATACCACTGTGCTACCCTTAACCCTAAATCTATCCCCAGCATGACCCCCTACACTACCCAAAGATCACTGCACTACCCTAAATCCTAAATCTACCTACCATCATGACCCCCTACTCTACATAAACATCACTGCGCTACTCTAAACCCTAAAACACTACAACCAGCACAACCCCTTACACTACCCGAACACCACTGTGCTTCCCTAAACCCTAAAACACTACACCCAGCCTGACCCACTACACTACCTGAACACCACTGCACTACCCTAAACCCTAAATCTACCCCCAGCCCAAACCCCTACACTACACAAACACCACTGCACTACCATAAACCCTAAAAGACTACCCCCAGCACGACCCCCTACACTACATAAACAAACACCACATTACCCTAAACCCTAAAACAGTACCCCCAGCACGACCCCCTATGCTACCCAAACACCACCGCACTACCCTTAATCCTAAAACACTATCCCCAACACGACACCCTACACTACACAAACACCACTGCACTACCCTAAACCCTAAATCTACCCCCAGCATGACGCCTACACTACCCACACACCACTGCCCTAAACCCTAAAACATGATCCCCTACACTCCACAAAGACCACTGCACTACCCTTAACCATAAAACACTACCACCAGCATGACCCCCTACACTACACAAACACCACTGCACTACCCTCAACCCTAAAAAACTACCCCCAGCATGAACCTTCAAACACTACCCAAATACCACTGCAGTACCCTAAACCCCAAATCTACCCCCAGCACGACCCCCTACACTACCAAAACACCACTGCACTACCGTAAACCCTAAAACCCTACCCCCAGCACAACCCCCTTCACTACAAAAACACCACTGGCACTAACCTAAACCCTAAATAACTACCTCCAGCATGGCCCCCTACACTACCCAAACACTACTACACTACCCTAAACCCTAAAAGACTACCCCCAGCCCGAACCCCTACACAAACACCACCGCATTACCCTAAACCCTAAAACAGTACCCCCAGCACGACCCCCTATGCTACCCAAACACCACCGCACTACCCTTAATCCTAAAACACTATCCCCAACACGACACCCTACACTACACAAACACCACTGCACTACCCTAAACCCTAAAGAACTGCCCCAGCATGACCTCCTACACTACCCATACACCACAGCACTACCCTAAACTCTAAAACACGACCCCCTACACTATCCAAACACCACTGCACTACCCTAAACCCTAAAACACTGCCTCCAGCATGACCCCCTACACTACACAAACACCACTATACTACCCTAAATCTATCCCGAGCATGACCCCCTACACTACACAAGCACGACTGAACTACCCTAAACCCTAAAACACTACCCCAAGCACGACCTCCTACACTACACAAACACCACTGTACTACCCTAAACCCTAAAATACTACCCCCAGCACGACCCCCTTCACTACCCAAACACAACTGCACTACCCTAAACCCAAAAATACTACCCCCAGCACGACACCCTACACTACCCAAACATAGCTGCACTACCATAAACCCTAAAGCACTACCACCAGCACAACTCCCTACACTACCCATACACATCTGCACAACCTTAAATCTACCCCAGCACCAGCCCCTAAACTACACAAACACCACTGCACTACACTAAACCCTAAAACACTATCCCCAGCAAGACACCCTACACTACAAAATCACCACTGCACTACCCTAAACGCTAAAACACTATCCCCTACACTACACAAACACCACTGCACTACCCTAAACCCTAAAGGGCTACCCCCAGCATGACCCCCTACACTACACAAACACCACCGCACTACTCTAAACCCTAAAACACTACCCCCAGCACGACCCCTACACTACAAAAACACCACTGGCACTAACCTAAACCCTAAATAACTACCCCCAGCACAACCCCCTACACTACCCAAACACCACTGCACTACCCTAAACCCTAAAAGACCACCCCCAGCACGACCCCCTACACTACACAAACACCACTGCACTACCCTAAACTCTATATCTACACACAGCACGACCCCCTTCACTACCAAAACACCATTGCACTACCCTAAACCCTAAAAAACTACCCCAGCACGTCCCCCTACACTACACAAACACCACTGCACTACCGTAATCCCTAAAACACTACTCCCAGCATGGCCCCCTACACTACACAAACACCACTGCACTACCCTAAACCCTAAAACACTACCCCCAGCGTGACCCCCTACGCTACCCAAAGACCACTGCACTACCCTAATCCCTAAAACACTAACCCAGCGCGACCCCCTACACTACAAAAACACCACTGCACTACCCTAAACCCTAAATCTACCCCCAGCTCAACCCCCTACTATACCCAAACACGACTGCACTGCCCTAAACCCTAAAACACTACCCACAGCATGACCCCCTACACTACACAAACTCCATGGCACTACCCTAAACCCTAAAACATTACCACCAGCAGTACCTCATACACTACCCGAACACAACTGCACTACCCTAAACCCTAAAACACTACCCCAGCACGTCACCCTACACTACACGAACACCACTGCACTACCGTAATCCCTAAAACACTACTCCCAGCATGGCCCCCTACACTACACAAACACCACTGCACTACCCTAAACCCTAAAACACTAGCCCCAGCGTGACCCCCTACGCTACCCAAAGACCACTGCACTACCCTAATCCCTAAAACACTAACCCAGCGCGACCCCCTACACTACAAAAACACCACTGCACTACCCTAAACCCTAAATCTACCCCCAGCTCAAACCCCTACTATTATTATTATTATTATTAACGAATTTTGTACCGCGCACGGTTACCCAGAGGCATCCCAGCGCTTATAGAGAATCAGAGCAAGCTGCCTGTGTGAAGCAGAACAGATTTAGAATTATTCTGGAAATAGATAAGTTTTCAAATGTTTCCTGAACCTGAGCAGGTTTGGTTCAGAGCGTAGTGAGAGTGGGAGGGAGTTCCAGGCGTGTGCAGTATGGATGGAAAAGCTCCTGCCACCTGAACGGGCTCTCCTAATTCTCTTTATCTGAAGGAGGTGTTTATTATCGGAGCGTAAGGCTCTGGTGGGCTTATAGGGCCGAATCATGTCCTTCAGAATAGCAGGTCCTTTCCCCTGAATGCTCTTGTGAGCAATACAGAGGGCTTTGCCCTAAACCCTAAAACACTACCCACAGCATGACCCCCTACACTACACAAACTCCATGGCACTACCCTAAACCCTAAAACATTACCACCAGCAGTACCTCATACACTACCCGAACACAACTGCACTACCCTAAACCCTAAAACACTACCTCCAGCATGACCCCCTACACTACACAAGCACCAAAGCACTACCCTAAATCCTAAAACACTACCCCCAGCACGACACCCTACATAACCCAAAAATAGTTGCACTACCCTAACCCCTAAAACACTACCCCAGCACGAACCCCTTCACTACACAAACACCACTGCACTACCCTAAACCCTAAATCTACCCCCAGCATGACCTCCTACACTACACAAACACCACTGCACTACCCTAAACCCGATAACACTACCCCAGCACTCTCCCCTACACTACCCAAACTCTACTGCACTACCCTCAACCCTAAAACATTACCCCAGCACTACACCCTACACTACCCAAACACCACTGCACTACCCTAAACCCTAAAACACTATCCAAAGCACTATTCCATACACTACTGAAACACCACTGCACTACCCTAAACCCTAAAACACTACCCCCAGCATGACCCCTACACTACACAAACACCACGGCACTACCCTAAACCCTAAAACACTACCCCCAGCAGTACCTCCTACACTACCTAAACACAACTGCACTACCCAAAACCCTAAAACACTACCCCCAGCATGACCCCCTACACTAAACAAACACCACTGCACTACCCTAACTCCTAAAACACTACCCCCAGCATGACGCCCTACACTACCTAAACACAACTGCACTACCCTAAACCCTAAAACATTAACCCCCGCACGACTCCCTGCACTACCCAAACACCACTGCACTACCCGAAACCCTAAAACACTACCCCAGCACGACCCCCTAAGCTATACAAACACCACTGTGCTACCCTAAACCCTAAATATATCCCCAGCCTGACCCCCTATACTACCCGAACACCACTGCACTACCATAAACCCTAAATCTACCCCAGCACAAACCCCTACACTACACAAACACCACTGCACTACCCTACCGCACTACGCTAAACTTAAAAAACTACCCCAGCACGACTCCCTACACTACCCAAACACAACTGCACTACCCTAAACCCTAAAATACTACCCCCAGCTCGACCCCCTACACTACACAAACACCACTGTACTACCCTAAATCTACCCCAAGCATGACACCCTACACTACACAAACACCACTGCACTACCCTACACCCTAAAACACTACCCCAAGCATGACCTCCTACACTACACAAACACCACTGTACTACCCTAAACCCTAAAACACTGCCCCCAGCACCACTCCCTACACTACCCATATACAACTGCACAACCGTAAATCTACCCCAGCACTGCCCCCTACACTACACAAACACCACGGCACTTCCATAAACCGTAAAACATTACCCCCAGCACGACCCCCCCACACTACACAAACACCACTGCACTACCCTAAACCCTAAAACACTACCCCAACACTACCCCATACACTACCAAAACACCACTGCACTACCCTAAACCCTAAAACACTAGCCCAGCATGACCCTCTACACTTCACAAACACCACTGCACTACCCAAAACCCTAAAACAATACCCCCTACACTACACAAACACCACTGCACTACCCTCAACCCTAAAAGACAACCCCCAGCACTATGCCCTACACTACCCAAACACCACTGCACTACCCTAAACCCTAAATCTAACCCCAGCACAACCCTCTACACTACACAAACACAACTGCACTACCCTAAACCCTAAAACACTACCCCCAGCACGACCCCCTTCACTACACAAGCGCCACTGCACTACCCTAAACCATAAAACACTACCCCCTGTATGACCCCCTACACTACCCAAACATAGCTGCACTACCCTAAACCCTAAAACACTACCCCCAGCATGACCCCCCTACACTACACAAACACTACGGCACTACCCTAAAACACGACCACCAGCACTACCCCCTACACTACTCAAACACAACTGCACTACCTTAAACCTTAAAACACTACCACCAGCAGAACTCCCTACACTACCCATAAACCACTGCACAAACCTAAATCTATCCCAGCATGACCCCTTACACTATACAAACACCACTGCACTACCCTCAACCCTAAAATACTACCCCCAGCACTACGCCCTACACTACCCAAACACCACTGCACTACCCTAAATCCTAAATCTACCCCCAGCACAACCCCCTACACTACACAAACATCACTGCACTACCCTAAACCCTAAAACACTACGCCCAGCATGACCCCTTCACTACATAAGCACCACTGCACTACCCTACACCCTAACACACTACCCCCAGCACGACCCCCTATACTACCCAAACATAACTGCACTACCCTAAACCCTAAAACACTACCCACAGCATGACCCCCTACACTAAACAAACACCACTGCACTACCCTAACTCCTAAAACACTACCCCCAGCATGACGCCCTACACTACCTAAACACAACTGCACTACCCTAAACCCTAAAACATTAACCCCCGCACGACTCCCTGCACTACCCAAACACCACTGCACTACCCGAAACCCTAAAACACTACCCCAGCACGACCCCCTAAGCTATACAAACACCACTGTGCTACCCTAAACCCTAAATATATCCCCAGCCTGACCCCCTATACTACCCGAACACCACTGCACTACCATAAACCCTAAATCTACCCCAGCACAAACCCCTACACTACACAAACACCACTGCACTACCCTAAACCCTAAAACACTACCCCCAGCACAACCCCCTTCACTACACAAACACCACTGCACTGTCGTAAACCCTAAAACACTACCCCCAGCAGGACCCCCTACACTACACAAACACCACTTTACTACCCTAAATCTACCCCCAGCATGACCCCCTACACTACACAAACACCACTGCACTACCCTCAACCCTAAAAAACTACCCCCAGCACGACCCCCTTCACTACCCAAACACCACTGCACTACCCTAAACACAACCCCCTACACTACCCAAACATAACTGCACTACCCTAAACCCTAAAACACTACCACCAGCATGACTCACTACACTACCCAAACACCACTGCACTACCCTACACCCTAAAACTCTACCCCAGCATGAACCCCTACACTACACAAACACCACTGCACTACCCTAAACCCTTAAACCCTACCCCCAGCACAACCCCCTACACTACGCAAACACCACTGCACTACCCTAAGCCCTAAAACACTACTCCAAGAACGACCTCCGACACTACACAAACACCACTGTACTACCCTAAACCCTAAAACACTACCCCCAGCATGACCCCCTTCACTACCCATACACACCTGCACAACCCTAAATCTACCCCAGTACTAGCCCCAACACTACACAAACACCACTGCACTACCCTAAACCCTAAAACACTACCCTCAGCAAGACACGCTACACTACACAAACACCACTGCACTACCCTAAACTCTAAAACACTCTCCAAACACTACCGCCACTACCCAAACATAACTGCACTACCCTAAACCCTAAAACACTACCCCCAGCCTGACCCCCCTACTCTACACAAACACTACGGCACTACCCTAAAACACTACCACCAGCAGTACCCCCTACACTGCCCAAACACAACTACACTACCCTAAACCCAATATTACTACCCCCAGCATGACACCCTACACTATCCAAACATAGCTGCACTACCCTAAACCCTAAAACACTACCACCAGCACCACTCCCTACACTACCCATATACAACTGCAGAACCCTAAATCTGCCCCAGCACTACCCCCTACACTATATTAACACCACTACCCTAAACCCTAAAAAACTACCCCCAGCAAGACACCCTGCACTACACAAACACCACTGCACTACCCTAAATGCTAAAACACTACCCCCTACACTACACAAACACCACAGCACTTCCATAAACCGTAAAACATTACCCCCAGCACGACCCCCCCACACTACAGAAACACCACTGCACTACCCTAAACTTACCCCCAACACTACCCCCTACACTACACAAACACCACTGTACTACCCTACACCCTAAAACACTACCCCCAGCATGACCCCTACACTTCACAAACACCACTGCACTACCCTAAACCCTAAAACACTACCCCCAACACTACACAAACACCACTGCATTACCCTCAACCCTAAAACACTACCCCAGCACTATGCCCTACACTACCCAAACACCACTGCACTACCCTAAACCCTAAATCTACCCCAGCACAACCCTCTACACTACACAAACACCACTGCACTACCCTAAACTCTAAAACACTAACCCCAGCATGACCTTCTTCCCTACAGAAGCACCACTACACTACCCTACCGCACTACGCTAAACTTAAAAAACTACCCCCAGCACGACTCCCTACACTACCCAAACACAACTGCACTACCCTAAACCCTAAAACACTACCCCGCATGACCCCCTACACTACACAAACACCACTGCACTACCCTACCGCACTACGCTAAACTTAAAAAACTACCCCCAGCACGACTCCCTACACTACCCAAACACAACTGCACTACCCTAAACCCTAAAATACTACCCCCAGCTCGACCCCCTACACTACACAAACACCACTGTACTACCCTAAATCTACCCCAAGCATGACATCCTACACTACACAAACACCACTGTACTACCCTACACCTTTAAACACTACCCCAAGCATGACCTCTTACACTACACAAACACCACTGTACTACCCTAAACCCTAAAACACTACCCCCAGCACCACTCCCTACACTACCCATATACAACTGCACAACCGTAAATCTACCCCAGCACTGCCCCCTACACTACATTAACACCACTACCATCAACCCTAAAACACTACACCCAGCAAGACACCCTGCACTACACAAACACCACTGCACTACCCTAAATGCTAAAACACTACCCCCTACACTACACAAACACCACAGCACTTCCATAAACCATAAAACATTACCCCCAGCACGACCC
The DNA here is from genome assembly GCF_964204655.1 of Triturus cristatus. NCBI lineage: Eukaryota > Metazoa > Chordata > Amphibia > Caudata > Salamandridae > Triturus > Triturus cristatus. Next base: position 1,170,521,173 of record NC_140579.1, on the reverse strand, counting down.
CCCCACACTACACAAACACCACTGCACTACCCTAAACCCTAAAACACTACCCCAACACTGCCCCATACACTACCAAAACACCACTGCACTACCCTAAACCCTAAAACACTACCCCCAGCATGACCCCCTACACTACACAAACACTACTGCACTACCCTAAACCCTAAAACACTACCCCCTACACTACACAAACACCACTGAACTACCCTCAACCCTAAAAGACAACCCCCAGCACTATGCCCTACACTACCCAAACACACCTGCACTACCCTAAAGCCTAAATCTAACCCCAGCACAACCCCCTACACTACACAAACACAACTGCACTACCCTAAACCCTAAAACACTACCCCCAGCACGACCCTCTTCACTACACATGCGCCCCTGCACTACCCTAAACCATAAAACACTACCCCCTGTATGACCCCCTACACTACCCAAACATAACTGCACTACCCTAAACCCTAAAACACTACCCCCAGCATGACCTCCCTACACTACACAAACACTACGGCACTACCCTAAAACACGACCACCAGCAGTACCCCCTACACTACCCAAACACAACTGTACTACCTTAAACCTTAAAACACTACCACCAGCAGAACACCCTACACTACCCATACACCACTACACAAACCTAAATCTATCCCAGCATGACCCCTTACAATATACAAACACCACTGCACTACCCTCAACCCTAAAACACTACCCCCAGCACTACGCCCTACACTACCCAAACACCACTGCACTACCCTAAACCCTAAATCTACCCCCAGCACAACCCCCTACACTACACAAACATCACTGCACTACCCTAAATCCTAAAACACTACGCCCAGCATGACCCCCTTCACTACATAAGCACCACTGCACTACCCTACACCCTAAAACACTACCCTCAGCACGACCCCCTATACTACCCAAACATAACTGCACTACCCTAAACCCTAAAAAACTACCCCCAGCATGACCCCCCTACTCTACACAAACACTAAGGCACTACCCTAAAACACTACCACCAGCAGTACCCATAACACTACCCAAACACAACTGCAGTACCCTAAACCTTAAAACACTACCACCAGCACAACTCCCTACACTACCTATACACCATACAAACCTAAATCTTCCCCAGCTGTACCTCCTACACTACAGAAACACCACTGCACTACCCTCAACCCTAAAACACTACCCCCATCAATACGCCCTACACTACCCAAACACCACTGCACTACCCTCAACCTACCCCCACCTCAACCCCGTACACTACACAAACACCACTGCACTACCCTTAACCCTAAAACACTACCCCCAGCAGTACCCCCTACACTACCCAAACATAACTGCACTACCCTAAACCCTAAAACACTACCCACAGCATGACCCCCTACACTACACAAACACCATGGCACTACCCTAAACCCTATAACATTACCACCAGCAGTATCCCCTACACTACCCGAACACAACTGCACTACCCTAAACCCTAAAACACTACCTCCAGCATGACCCCCTACACTACACAAGCACCACAGCACTACCCTAAATCCTAAAACACTACCCCCAGCACGACACCCTACACAACCCAAATATAGCTGCACTACCCTAAACCCTAAAACACTGCCACAGCACGAACCCCTTAACTACACAAACACCACTGCACTACCCTAAACCCTAAATCTACCCCAGCATGACCTCCTACACTACACAAACACCACTGCACTACCCTAAACCCTAAAACACTACCCCCTACACTACACAAACACCAGTAAACTACCCTAAACCCTAAAGCACTACCCCAGCACGACCCCCTACACTACACAAACACCACTGCACTACCCTAAACCCTATAACACTACCCCAGCACTATCCCCTACACTACCCAAACACCACTGCACTACCCTAAAACATTACCCCAGCACTACACCCTACACTACCCAAACACCACTGCACTACCCTAAACCCTAAAACAATATCCCCAGCACTATTCCCTACACTACCGAAACACCACTGCACTACCCTAAACCCTAAAACACTACCCCCAGCATGACCCCCTACAATACACAAACACCACGGCACTACCCTAAACCCTAAAACACTACCCCCAGCAGTACCTCATACACTACCTAAACACAACTGCACTACCCAAAACCCTAAAACACTACCCCCAGCTCGACCCCCTACACTACACAAACACCACTGTACTACCCTAAATCTACTCCAAGCATGACCTCCTACACTACCCAAACACCACTGCACTACCCTAAACCCTAAAACACTATCTCCAGCACTATTCCCTACACTACCGAAACACCACTGCACTACCCTAAACCCTAAAACACTACCCCCAGCATGACCCCCTACACTAAACAAACACCACTGCACTACCCTAACCCCTAAAACACTACCCCCAGCATGACCTCCTACACTACCTAAACACCACTGCACTACCCTAAACCCTAAAATACTACCCCCAGCTCGACCCCCTACACTACACAAACACCACTGTACTACCCTAAATCTACCCCAAGCATGTCCTCCTACACTACACAAACACCACTGTACTACCCTAAACCCTAAAACACTACCCCCAGCACCACTCCCTACACTACCCATATACAACTGCACAACCGTAAATCTACCCCAGCACTGCCCCCTACACTACATTAACACCACTACCATAAACCCTAAAACACTACCCCCAGCAAGACACCCTGCACTACACAAACACCACTGCACTACCCTAAACGCTAAAACACTACCCCCTACACTACACAAACACCACGGCACTTCCATAAACCGTAAAATATTACCCACAGCACGACCCCCCCACACTACAGAAACACCACTGCACTACCCTAAACCCTAAAACACTACCCCATACACTACCAAAACACCACTGCACTACCCTAAACCCTAAAACACTACCCCCAACATGACCCTCTACACTACACAAACACCACTGCACTACCCTAAACCCTAAAACACTACCCCCTACACTACACAAACACCACTGCACTACCCTCAACCCTAAAAGACAACCCCCAGCACTATGCCCTACACTACCCAAACACCACTGCACTACCCTAAACCCTAAATCTAACCCCAGCACAACCCCCTACACTATCCAAACACCACTGCACTACCCTAAACCCTAAAACACTATCCCTAGCACTATTCCCTACACTACAGAAACACCACTGCACTACCCTTAACCCTAAAACACTACCCCCAGCAGTACCCCCTACACTACCCAAACATAACTGCACTACCCTAAACCCTAAAACACTACCCACAGCATGACCCCCTACACTACACAAACTCCATGGCACTACCCTAAACCCTAAAACATTACCACCAGCAGTACCCCCTACACTACCCGAACACAACTGCACTACCCTAAACCCTAAAACACTACCTCCAGCATGACCCCCTACACTACACAAGCACCACAGCACTACCCTAAATCCTAAAACACTACCCCCAGCACGACACCCTACACAACCCAAAAATAGCTAAGCTACCCTAAACCCTAAAACACTACCACAGTACGAACCCCTTCACTACACAAACACCACTGCACTCCCCTAAACCCTAAAACAATACCCCCTACACTACACAGACACCACTGCACTACCCTCAACCCTAAAACACTACCCCAGCACTACCCCCTACACTACCCAAACACCACTGCACTACCCTCAACCCTAAAACATTACCCCAGCACTACACCCTACACTAACCAAACACCACTGCACTACCCTAAACCCTAAAACACTATCCCCAGCACTATTCCCTACACTACCGAAACACCACTGCACTACCCTAAACCCTAAAACACTACCCCCAGCATGACCCCCTACACTACACAAACACCACGGCACTACCCTAAACCCTAGAACACTACCCCCCAGCAGTACCTCCTACACTACCTAAACACAACTGCACTACCCAAAACCCTAAAACACTACCCCCAGCATGACCCCCTACACTAAACAAACTACACTGCACTACCCTAAACCCTAAAACACTACCCCCAGCATGACCCCCTACACTAACTAAACAACACTGCACTACCCTAAACCCTAAAACATTAACCCCCGCACGACTCCCTGCACTACCCAAACACCACTGCACTACCCGAAACCCTAAAACACTACCCCAGCACGACCCCCTAAACTACACAAACACCACTGTGCTACCCTAAACCCTAAATATATGCCCAGCCTGATCCCCTACACTACCCGAACACCACTGCACTACCATAAACCCTAAATCTACCCCCAGCACAAACCCTTACACTACAAAAACAACACTGCACTACCCTAAACCCTAAAACACTAACCCGAGCAGGACCCCCTACACTACACAAACACCACTTTACTACCCTAAATCTACCCCCAGCATGACCCCCTACACTACACAAACACCACTGCACTACCCTCAACCCTAAAACACTACCCCCAGCACGACCCCCTTCACTACCCAAACACCACTGCACTACCCTAAACACAACCCCCTACACTACCCAAACATAACTGCACTACCCTAAACCCTAAAACACTACCACCAGCATGACTCCCTACACTACCCAAACACCACTGCACTACCGTACACCCTAAAACTCTACCCCAGCATGAACCCCTACACTACACAAACACCACTGCACTACCCTAAGCCCTAAAACACTACTCCAAGCACGACCTCCTACACTACACAAACACCACTGTACTACCCTAAACCCTAAAACACTACCCCCAGCACGACACCCTACACTACCCCAACATAGCTGCACTACCCTAAACCCAAAAACACTACCACCAGCACAACTCGCTACACTACCAATACACAACTGCACAACCCTAAACCCTAAAACATTAACCCCCGCACGACTCCCTGCACTACCCAAACACCACTGCACTACCCGAAACCCTAAAACACTACCCCAGCACGACCCCCTAAACTACACAAACACCACTGTGCTACCCTAAACCCTAAATATATGCCCAGCCTGATCCCCTACACTACCCGAACACCACTGCACTACCATAAACCCTAAATGTACCCCAGCACAAACCCCTACACTACAAAAACAACACTGCACTACCCTAAACCCTAAAACACTACCCCCAGCACAACCCCCTTCACTACACAAACTCCACTGCACTGCCGTAAACTCTAAAACACTACCCCCAGCAGGACCCCCTACACTACACAAACACCACTTTACTACCCTAAATCTTCCCCCAGTATGAGCCCCTACACTACACAAACACCACTGCACTACCCTCAACCCCAAAACACTACCCCCAGCACGCCCCCCTTCACTACCCAAACACCACTGCACTACCCTAAACACAACCCCCTACACTACCCAAACATAAATGCACTACCCTAAACCCTAAAACACTACCACCAGCATGACTCCCTACACTACCCAAACACCACTGCACTACCCTACACCCTAAAACTCTACCCCAGCATGAACCCCTACACTACACAAACACCACTGCACTACCATAAACCCTTAAACCCTACCCCCAGCACAACCCCCTACAGTACACAAACACCACTGCACTACCCTAAGCCCTAAAACACTACTCCAAGCACGACCTCCTACACTATACAAACACCACTGTACTACCCTAAACCCTAAAACACTACCCCCAGCATGACCCCCTTCACTACCAAAACACAACTGTACTACCCTAAACCCAAAAATACAACCCCCAGCACGACACCCTACACTACCCCAACATAGCTGCACTACCCTAAACCCAAAAACACTACCACCAGCACAACTCCCTACACTACCAATACACAACTGCACAACCCTAAATCTACCTCAGCACTAGCCCCTACACTACACAAACACCACTGCACTTCCCTAAACCCTAAAACACTACCCCTAGAAAGACACCCTACACTACACAAACACCACTGCACTACCCTAAACGCTAAAACAATACCTCCTACACTACACAAACACCACTGCACTTCCATAAACCGTAAAACATTACCCCCAGCATGACCCCCACACTACACAAACACCACTGCACTACCCTAAACCCTAAAACACTATCCCAACACTACCCCCTACACTACACAAACACCACTGCACTACCCTAAACCCTAAACCACTACCCCCAGCATGACCCCCTACACTACACAAACACCACTGCACTACCCTAAACCCTAAAAACACTACCCCCAACACTACACAAACACCACTGCACTACCCTCAACCCTAAAACACTACACCCAGCACTACGCCCTACACTACCCAAACACCACTGCACTACCCTAAACCCTAATTCTACGCCCAGCACAACCCTCTACACTACACAAACACCACTGCACTACCCTAAACCCTAAAACACTACCCCCAGCATGACCCCCTTCACTACACAAGCATCACTGCACTACCCTAAACCTTAAAACACTACCCCGAGCACGACCCCCTAGACTACCCAAGCATAACTGCACTACCGTAAACCCTAAAACACTACCCCCAGCATGAACCCCCTACACTACACAAACACTACGGCACTACCCTAAAACACTACCATGAGAAGTACCCCCTACACTACCCAAACACAACGGCACTACCCTAAACCCTAAAACACTACCCCAAGCATAACTCCCTACACTACACAAACACCACTGCACTACCCTACCGCACTACGCTAAACTTAAAACACTACCCCCAGCACGACCCCCTACACTACCCAAACACAACTGCACTACCCTAAACCCTAAAACACTACCCCCAGCTCGACCCCCTACACTACACAAACACCACTGTACTACCCGAAATCTACCCCAAGCATGACACCCTACACTACACAAACACCACTGTACTACCCTAAACCCTAAAACACTACCCCCAGCACGACCCCCTTCACTACCCAAACACAACTGCACTACCCTAAACCCAATATTACTACCCCCAACATGACACCCTACACTATCCAAACATAGCTGCACTACCCTAAACCCTAAAACACTACCACCAGCACCACTCCCTACACTACCCATATACAACTGCAGAACCCTAAATCTACCCCAGCACTACCCCCTATACTACATTAACACACTACCCTAAACCCTAAAACACTACCCCCAGCAAGACACCCTGCACTACACAAACACCACTGCACTACCCTAAATGCTAAAACACTACCCCCAGCACGACCCCCCCACACTACACAAACACCACTGCACTACCCTAAACCCTAAAACATTACCCCAACACTACCCCATACACTACCAAAACACCACTGCACTACCCTAAACCCTAAAACACTACCCCCAGCACTACGCCCTACACTACCCAAACACCACTGCACTACCTTAAACCCTAAATCTACCCCCAGCACAACCCCTACACTACACAAACATCACTGCACTACCCTAAACCCTAAAACACTACGCCCAGCACCACCCCCTTCACTACACAAGCACCACTGCACTACCCTAAACCCTAAAACACTACCCCAGCACGACCCCCTATACTACCCAAACATAACTGCACTACCCTAAACCCTAAAACACTACCCCCAGCATGACCCCCCTACTCTACTCTACACAAACACTACGGCACTACCCTAAAACACTACCACCAGCAGTACCCCCTACACTACCCAAGCACAACTGCACTACCTTAAACCTTAAAACACTACCCCCAACACTACACAAACACCACTGCACTACCCTCAACCCTAAAACACTACCCCCAGCACTATGCCCTACACTACCCAAACACCACTGCACTACCCTAAACCCTAAATCTACCCCCAGCACAACCCTCTACACTACACAAACACCACTGTACTACCCTAAACCCTAAAACACTAACCCCAGCATGACCTTCTTCACTACAGAAGCACCACTACACTACCCTACCGCACTACGCTAAACTTAAAAAACTACCCCCAGCATGACCCCCCTACACTACACAAACACTACGGCACTACCCTAAAGCACTACCACCAGCAGTACCCCCTACACTACCCAAACACAACTGCACTACCCTAAACCCTAAAACACTACCCCCGCATGACCCCCTACACTACACAAACACCACTGCACTACCCTACCGCACTACGCTAAACTTAAAAAACTACCCCAGCACGACTCCCTACACTACCCAAACACAACTGCACTACCCTAAACCCTAAAATACTACCCCCAGCTCGACCCCCTACACTACACAAACACCACTGTACTACCCTAAATCTACCCCAAGCATGACACCCTACACTACACAAACACCACTGCACTACCCTACACCCTAAAACACTACCCCAAGCATGACCTCCTACACTACACAAACACCACTGTACTACCCTAAACCCTAAAACACTGCCCCCAGCACCACTCCCTACACTACCCATATACAACTGCACAACCGTAAATCTACCCCAGCACTGCCCCCTACACTACACAAACACCACGGCACTTCCATAAACCGTAAAACATTACCCCCAGCACGACCCCCCCACACTACACAAACACCACTGCACTACCCTAAACCCTAAAACACTACCCCAACACTACCCCATACACTACCAAAACACCACTGCACTACCCTAAACCCTAAAACACTAGCCCAGCATGACCCTCTACACTTCACAAACACCACTGCACTACCCAAAACCCTAAAACAATACCCCCTACACTACACAAACACCACTGCACTACCCTCAACCCTAAAAGACAACCCCCAGCACTATGCCCTACACTACCCAAACACCACTGCACTACCCTAAACCCTAAATCTAACCCCAGCACAACCCTCTACACTACACAAACACAACTGCACTACCCTAAACCCTAAAACACTACCCCCAGCACGACCCCCTTCACTACACAAGCGCCACTGCACTACCCTAAACCATAAAACACTACCCCCTGTATGACCCCCTACACTACCCAAACATAGCTGCACTACCCTAAACCCTAAAACACTACCCCCAGCATGACCCCCCTACACTACACAAACACTACGGCACTACCCTAAAACACGACCACCAGCACTACCCCCTACACTACTCAAACACAACTGCACTACCTTAAACCTTAAAACACTACCACCAGCAGAACTCCCTACACTACCCATAAACCACTGCACAAACCTAAATCTATCCCAGCATGACCCCTTACACTATACAAACACCACTGCACTACCCTCAACCCTAAAATACTACCCCCAGCACTACGCCCTACACTACCCAAACACCACTGCACTACCCTAAATCCTAAATCTACCCCCAGCACAACCCCCTACACTACACAAACATCACTGCACTACCCTAAACCCTAAAACACTACGCCCAGCATGACCCCTTCACTACATAAGCACCACTGCACTACCCTACACCCTAACACACTACCCCCAGCACGACCCCCTATACTACCCAAACATAACTGCACTACCCTAAACCCTAAAACACTACCCACAGCATGACCCCCTACACTAAACAAACACCACTGCACTACCCTAACTCCTAAAACACTACCCCCAGCATGACGCCCTACACTACCTAAACACAACTGCACTACCCTAAACCCTAAAACATTAACCCCCGCACGACTCCCTGCACTACCCAAACACCACTGCACTACCCGAAACCCTAAAACACTACCCCAGCACGACCCCCTAAGCTATACAAACACCACTGTGCTACCCTAAACCCTAAATATATCCCCAGCCTGACCCCCTATACTACCCGAACACCACTGCACTACCATAAACCCTAAATCTACCCCAGCACAAACCCCTACACTACACAAACACCACTGCACTACCCTAAACCCTAAAACACTACCCCCAGCACAACCCCCTTCACTACACAAACACCACTGCACTGTCGTAAACCCTAAAACACTACCCCCAGCAGGACCCCCTACACTACACAAACACCACTTTACTACCCTAAATCTACCCCCAGCATGACCCCCTACACTACACAAACACCACTGCACTACCCTCAACCCTAAAAAACTACCCCCAGCACGACCCCCTTCACTACCCAAACACCACTGCACTACCCTAAACACAACCCCCTACACTACCCAAACATAACTGCACTACCCTAAACCCTAAAACACTACCACCAGCATGACTCACTACACTACCCAAACACCACTGCACTACCCTACACCCTAAAACTCTACCCCAGCATGAACCCCTACACTACACAAACACCACTGCACTACCCTAAACCCTTAAACCCTACCCCCAGCACAACCCCCTACACTACGCAAACACCACTGCACTACCCTAAGCCCTAAAACACTACTCCAAGAACGACCTCCGACACTACACAAACACCACTGTACTACCCTAAACCCTAAAACACTACCCCCAGCATGACCCCCTTCACTACCCATACACACCTGCACAACCCTAAATCTACCCCAGTACTAGCCCCAACACTACACAAACACCACTGCACTACCCTAAACCCTAAAACACTACCCTCAGCAAGACACGCTACACTACACAAACACCACTGCACTACCCTAAACTCTAAAACACTCTCCAAACACTACCGCCACTACCCAAACATAACTGCACTACCCTAAACCCTAAAACACTACCCCCAGCCTGACCCCCCTACTCTACACAAACACTACGGCACTACCCTAAAACACTACCACCAGCAGTACCCCCTACACTGCCCAAACACAACTACACTACCCTAAACCCAATATTACTACCCCCAGCATGACACCCTACACTATCCAAACATAGCTGCACTACCCTAAACCCTAAAACACTACCACCAGCACCACTCCCTACACTACCCATATACAACTGCAGAACCCTAAATCTGCCCCAGCACTACCCCCTACACTATATTAACACCACTACCCTAAACCCTAAAAAACTACCCCCAGCAAGACACCCTGCACTACACAAACACCACTGCACTACCCTAAATGCTAAAACACTACCCCCTACACTACACAAACACCACAGCACTTCCATAAACCGTAAAACATTACCCCCAGCACGACCCCCCCACACTACAGAAACACCACTGCACTACCCTAAACTTACCCCCAACACTACCCCCTACACTACACAAACACCACTGTACTACCCTACACCCTAAAACACTACCCCCAGCATGACCCCTACACTTCACAAACACCACTGCACTACCCTAAACCCTAAAACACTACCCCCAACACTACACAAACACCACTGCATTACCCTCAACCCTAAAACACTACCCCAGCACTATGCCCTACACTACCCAAACACCACTGCACTACCCTAAACCCTAAATCTACCCCAGCACAACCCTCTACACTACACAAACACCACTGCACTACCCTAAACTCTAAAACACTAACCCCAGCATGACCTTCTTCCCTACAGAAGCACCACTACACTACCCTACCGCACTACGCTAAACTTAAAAAACTACCCCCAGCACGACTCCCTACACTACCCAAACACAACTGCACTACCCTAAACCCTAAAACACTACCCCGCATGACCCCCTACACTACACAAACACCACTGCACTACCCTACCGCACTACGCTAAACTTAAAAAACTACCCCCAGCACGACTCCCTACACTACCCAAACACAACTGCACTACCCTAAACCCTAAAATACTACCCCCAGCTCGACCCCCTACACTACACAAACACCACTGTACTACCCTAAATCTACCCCAAGCATGACATCCTACACTACACAAACACCACTGTACTACCCTACACCTTTAAACACTACCCCAAGCATGACCTCTTACACTACACAAACACCACTGTACTACCCTAAACCCTAAAACACTACCCCCAGCACCACTCCCTACACTACCCATATACAACTGCACAACCGTAAATCTACCCCAGCACTGCCCCCTACACTACATTAACACCACTACCATCAACCCTAAAACACTACACCCAGCAAGACACCCTGCACTACACAAACACCACTGCACTACCCTAAATGCTAAAACACTACCCCCTACACTACACAAACACCACAGCACTTCCATAAACCGTAAAACATTACCCCCAGCACGACCCCCCCACACTACACAAACACCACTGCACTACCCTAAACCCTAAAACACTACCCCAACACTGCCCCATACACTACCAAAACACCACTGCACTACCCTAAACCCTAAAACACTACCCCCAGCATGACCCCCTACACTACACAAACACTACTGCACTACCCTAAACCCTAAAACACTACCCCCTACACTACACAAACACCACTGAACTACCCTCAACCCTAAAAGACAACCCCCAGCACTATGCCCTACACTACCCAAACACACCTGCACTACCCTAAAGCCTAAATCTAACCCCAGCACAACCCCCTACACTACACAAACACAACTGCACTACCCTAAACCCTAAAACACTACCCCCAGCACGACCCTCTTCACTACACATGCGCCCCTGCACTACCCTAAACCATAAAACACTACCCCCTGTATGACCCCCTACACTACCCAAACATAACTGCACTACCCTAAACCCTAAAACACTACACCCAGCATGACCTCCCTACACTACACAAACACTACGGCACTACCCTAAAACACGACCACCAGCAGTACCCCCTACACTACCCAAACACAACTGTACTACCTTAAACCTTAAAACACTACCACCAGCAGAACACCCTACACTACCCATACACCACTACACAAACCTAAATCTATCCCAGCATGACCCCTTACAATATACAAACACCACTGCACTACCCTCAACCCTAAAACACTACCCCCAGCACTACGCCCTACACTACCCAAACACCACTGCACTACCCTAAACCCTAAATCTACCCCCAGCACAACCCCCTACACTACACAAACATCACTGCACTACCCTAAATCCTAAAACACTACGCCCAGCATGACCCCCTTCACTACATAAGCACCACTGCACTACCCTACACCCTAAAACACTACCCTCAGCACGACCCCCTATACTACCCAAACATAACTGCACTACCCTAAACCCTAAAAAACTACCCCCAGCATGACCCCCCTACTCTACACAAACACTAAGGCACTACCCTAAAACACTACCACCAGCAGTACCCATAACACTACCCAAACACAACTGCAGTACCCTAAACCTTAAAACACTACCACCAGCACAACTCCCTACACTACCTATACACCATACAAACCTAAATCTTCCCCAGCTGTACCTCCTACACTACAGAAACACCACTGCACTACCCTCAACCCTAAAACACTACCCCCATCAATACGCCCTACACTACCCAAACACCACTGCACTACCCTCAACCTACCCCCACCTCAACCCCGTACACTACACAAACACCACTGCACTACCCTTAACCCTAAAACACTACCCCCAGCAGTACCCCCTACACTACCCAAACATAACTGCACTACCCTAAACCCTAAAACACTACCCACAGCATGACCCCCTACACTACACAAACACCATGGCACTACCCTAAACCCTATAACATTACCACCAGCAGTATCCCCTACACTACCCGAACACAACTGCACTACCCTAAACCCTAAAACACTACCTCCAGCATGACCCCCTACACTACACAAGCACCACAGCACTACCCTAAATCCTAAAACACTACCCCCAGCACGACACCCTACACAACCCAAATATAGCTGCACTACCCTAAACCCTAAAACACTGCCACAGCACGAACCCCTTAACTACACAAACACCCCTGCACTACCCTAAACCCTAAATCTACCCCCAGCATGACCTCCTACACTACACAAACACCACTGCACTACCCTAAACCCTAAAACACTACCCCCTACACTACACAAACACCAGTAAACTACCCTAAACCCTAAAGCACTACCCCAGCACGACCCCCTACACTACACAAACACCACTGCACTACCCTAAACCCTATAACACTACCCCAGCACTATCCCCTACACTACCCAAACACCACTGCACTACCCTAAAACATTACCCCAGCACTACACCCTACACTACCCAAACACCACTGCACTACCCTAAACCCTAAAACAATATCCCCAGCACTATTCCCTACACTACCGAAACACCACTGCACTACCCTAAACCCTAAAACACTACCCCCAGCATGACCCCCTACAATACACAAACACCACGGCACTACCCTAAACCCTAAAACACTACCCCCAGCAGTACCTCATACACTACCTAAACACAACTGCACTACCCAAAACCCTAAAACACTACCCCCAGCTCGACCCCCTACACTACACAAACACCACTGTACTACCCTAAATCTACTCCAAGCATGACCTCCTACACTATCCAAACACCACTGCACTACCCTAAACCCTAAAACACTATCTCCAGCACTATTCCCTACACTACCGAAACACCACTGCACTACCCTAAACCCTAAAACACTACCCCCAGCATGACCCCCTACACTAAACAAACACCACTGCACTACCCTAACCCCTAAAACACTACCCCCAGCATGACCTCCTACACTACCTAAACACCACTGCACTACCCTAAACCCTAAAATACTACCCCCAGCTCGACCCCCTACACTACACAAACACCACTGTACTACCCTAAATCTACCCCAAGCATGTCCTCCTACACTACACAAACACCACTGTACTACCCTAAACCCTAAAACACTACCCCCAGCACCACTCCCTACACTACCCATATACAACTGCACAACCGTAAATCTACCCCAGCACTGCCCCCTACACTACATTAACACCACTACCATAAACCCTAAAACACTACCCCCAGCAAGACACCCTGCACTACACAAACACCACTGCACTACCCTAAACGCTAAAACACTACCCCCTACACTACACAAACACCACGGCACTTCCATAAACCGTAAAATATTACCCACAGCACGACCCCCCCACACTACAGAAACACCACTGCACTACCCTAAACCCTAAAACACTACCCCATACACTACCAAAACACCACTGCACTACCCTAAACCCTAAAACACTACCCCCAACATGACCCTCTACACTACACAAACACCACTGCACTACCCTAAACCCTAAAACACTACCCCCTACACTACACAAACACCACTGCACTACCCTCAACCCTAAAAGAGAACCCCCAGCACTATGCCCTACACTACCCAAACACCACTGCACTACCCTAAACCCTAAATCTAACCCCAGCACAACCCCCTACACTATCCAAACACCACTGCACTACCCTAAACCCTAAAACACTATCCCTAGCACTATTCCCTACACTACAGAAACACCACTGCACTACCCTTAACCCTAAAACACTACCCCCAGCAGTACCCCCTACACTACCCAAACATAACTGCACTACCCTAAACCCTAAAACACTACCCACAGCATGACCCCCTACACTACACAAACTCCATGGCACTACCCTAAACCCTAAAACATTACCACCAGCAGTACCCCCTACACTACCCGAACACAACTGCACTACCCTAAACCCTAAAACACTACCTCCAGCATGACCCCCTACACTACACAAGCACCACAGCACTACCCTAAATCCTAAAACACTACCCCCAGCACGACACCCTACACAACCCAAAAATAGCTAAGCTACCCTAAACCCTAAAACACTACCACAGTACGAACCCCTTCACTACACAAACACCACTGCACTCCCCTAAACCCTAAAACAATACCCCCTACACTACACAGACACCACTGCACTACCCTCAACCCTAAAACACTACCCCAGCACTACCCCCTACACTACCCAAACACCACTGCACTACCCTCAACCCTAAAACATTACCCCAGCACTACACCCTACACTAACCAAACACCACTGCACTACCCTAAACCCTAAAACACTATCCCCAGCACTATTCCCTACACTACCGAAACACCACTGCACTACCCTAAACCCTAAAACACTACCCCCAGCATGACCCCCTACACTACACAAACACCACGGCACTACCCTAAACCCTAGAACACTACCCCCCAGCAGTACCTCCTACACTACCTAAACACAACTGCACTACCCAAAACCCTAAAACACTACCCCCAGCATGACCCCCTACACTAAACAAACTACACTGCACTACCCTAAACCCTAAAACACTACCCCCAGCATGACCCCCTACACTAACTAAACAACACTGCACTACCCTAAACCCTAAAACATTAACCCCCGCACGACTCCCTGCACTACCCAAACACCACTGCACTACCCGAAACCCTAAAACACTACCCCAGCATGACCCCCTAAACTACACAAACACCACTGTGCTACCCTAAACCCTAAATATATGCCCAGCCTGATCCCCTACACTACCCGAACACCACTGCACTACCATAAACCCTAAATCTACCCCCAGCACAAACCCTTACACTACAAAAACAACACTGCACTACCCTAAACCCTAAAACACTAACCCGAGCAGGACCCCCTACACTACACAAACACCACTTTACTACCCTAAATCTACCCCCAGCATGACCCCCTACACTACACAAACACCACTGCACTACCCTCAACCCTAAAACACTACCCCCAGCACGACCCCCTTCACTACCCAAACACCACTGCACTACCCTAAACACAACCCCCTACACTACCCAAACATAACTGCACTACCCTAAACCCTAAAACACTACCACCAGCATGACTCCCTACACTACCCAAACACCACTGCACTACCGTACACCCTAAAACTCTACCCCAGCATGAACCCCTACACTACACAAACACCACTGCACTACCCTAAGCCCTAAAACACTACTCCAAGCACGACCTCCTACACTACACAAACACCACTGTACTACCCTAAACCCTAAAACACTACCCCCAGCACGACACCCTACACTACCCCAACATAGCTGCACTACCCTAAACCCAAAAACACTACCACCAGCACAACTCCCTACACTACCAATACACAACTGCACAACCCTAAACCCTAAAACATTAACCCCCGCACGACTCCCTGCACTACCCAAACACCACTGCACTACCCGAAACCCTAAAACACTACCCCAGCACGACCCCCTAAACTACACAAACACCACTGTGCTACCCTAAACCCTAAATATATGCCCAGCCTGATCCCCTACACTACCCGAACACCACTGCACTACCATAAACCCTAAATGTACCCCAGCACAAACCCCTACACTACAAAAACAACACTGCACTACCCTAAACCCTAAAACACTACCCCCAGCACAACCCCCTTCACTACACAAACTCCACTGCACTGCCGTAAACTCTAAAACACTACCCCCAGCAGGACCCCCTACACTACACAAACACCACTTTACTACCCTAAATCTTCCCCCAGTATGAGCCCCTACACTACACAAACACCACTGCACTACCCTCAACCCCAAAACACTACCCCCAGCACGCCCCCCTTCACTACCCAAACACCACTGCACTACCCTAAACACAACCCCCTACACTACCCAAACATAAATGCACTACCCTAAACCCTAAAACACTACCACCAGCATGACTCCCTACACTACCCAAACACCACTGCACTACCCTACACCCTAAAACTCTACCCCAGCATGAACCCCTACACTACACAAACACCACTGCACTACCATAAACCCTTAAACCCTACCCCCAGCACAACCCCCTACAGTACACAAACACCACTGCACTACCCTAAGCCCTAAAACACTACTCCAAGCACGACCTCCTACACTATACAAACACCACTGTACTACCCTAAACCCTAAAACACTACCCCCAGCATGACCCCCTTCACTACCAAAACACAACTGTACTACCCTAAACCCAAAAATACAACCCCCAGCACGACACCCTACACTACCCCAACATAGCTGCACTACCCTAAACCCAAAAACACTACCACCAGCACAACTCCCTACACTACCAATACACAACTGCACAACCCTAAATCTACCTCAGCACTAGCCCCTACACTACACAAACACCACTGCACTTCCCTAAACCCTAAAACACTACCCCTAGAAAGACACCCTACACTACACAAACACCACTGCACTACCCTAAACGCTAAAACAATACCTCCTACACTACACAAACACCACTGCACTTCCATAAACCGTAAAACATTACCCCCAGCATGACCCCCACACTACACAAACACCACTGCACTACCCTAAACCCTAAAACACTATCCCAACACTACCCCCTACACTACACAAACACCACTGCACTACCCTAAACCCTAAACCACTACCCCCAGCATGACCCCCTACACTACACAAACACCACTGCACTACCCTAAACCCTAAAAACACTACCCCCAACACTACACAAACACCACTGCACTACCCTCAACCCTAAAACACTACACCCAGCACTACGCCCTACACTACCCAAACACCACTGCACTACCCTAAACCCTAATTCTACGCCCAGCACAACCCTCTACACTACACAAACACCACTGCACTACCCTAAACCCTAAAACACTACCCCCAGCATGACCCCCTTCACTACACAAGCATCACTGCACTACCCTAAACCTTAAAACACTACCCCGAGCACGACCCCCTAGACTACCCAAGCATAACTGCACTACCGTAAACCCTAAAACACTACCCCCAGCA
This sequence comes from Triturus cristatus, assembly GCF_964204655.1. Taxonomy (NCBI): domain Eukaryota; kingdom Metazoa; phylum Chordata; class Amphibia; order Caudata; family Salamandridae; genus Triturus; species Triturus cristatus. Next base: position 1,170,502,590 of record NC_140579.1, on the reverse strand, counting down.
TGAACCCCCTACACTACACAAACACTACGGCACTACCCTAAAACACTACCATGAGAAGTACCCCCTACACTACCCAAACACAACGGCACTACCCTAAACCCTAAAACACTACCCCAAGCATAACTCCCTACACTACACAAACACCACTGCACTACCCTACCGCACTACGCTAAACTTAAAACACTACCCCCAGCACGACCCCCTACACTACCCAAACACAACTGCACTACCCTAAACCCTAAAACACTACCCCCAGCTCGACCCCCTACACTACACAAACACCACTGTACTACCCGAAATCTACCCCAAGCATGACACCCTACACTACACAAACACCACTGTACTACCCTAAACCCTAAAACACTACCCCCAGCACGACCCCCTTCACTACCCAAACACAACTGCACTACCCTAAACCCAATATTACTACCCCCAACATGACACCCTACACTATCCAAACATAGCTGCACTACCCTAAACCCTAAAACACTACCACCAGCACCACTCCCTACACTACCCATATACAACTGCAGAACCCTAAATCTACCCCAGCACTACCCCCTATACTACATTAACACCACTACCCTAAACCCTAAAACACTACCCCCAGCAAGACACCCTGCACTACACAAACACCACTGCACTACCCTAAATGCTAAAACACTACCCCCAGCACGACCCCCCCACACTACACAAACACCACTGCACTACCCTAAACCCTAAAACATTACCCCAACACTACCCCATACACTACCAAAACACCACTGCACTACCCTAAACCCTAAAACACTACCCCCAGCACTACGCCCTACACTACCCAAACACCACTGCACTACCTTAAACCCTAAATCTACCCCCAGCACAACCCCTACACTACACAAACATCACTGCACTACCCTAAACCCTAAAACACTACGCCCAGCACCACCCCCTTCACTACACAAGCACCACTGCACTACCCTAAACCCTAAAACACTACCCCAGCACGACCCCCTATACTACCGAAACATAACTGCACTACCCTAAACCCTAAAACACTACCCCCAGCATGACCCCCCTACTCTACTCTACACAAACACTACGGCACTACCCTAAAACACTACCACCAGCAGTACCCCCTACACTACCCAAGCACAACTGCACTACCTTAAACCTTAAAACACTACCCCCAACACTACACAAACACCACTGCACTACCCTCAACCCTAAAACACTACCCCAGCACTATGCCCTACACTACCCAAACACCACTGCACTACCCTAAACCCTAAATCTACCCCCAGCACAACCCTCTACACTACACAAACACCACTGTACTACCCTAAACCCTAAAACACTAACCCCAGCATGACCTTCTTCACTACAGAAGCACCACTACACTACAATACCGCACTACGCTAAACTTAAAAAACTACCCCCAGCATGACCCCCCTACACTACACAAACACTACGGCACTACCCTAAAGCACTACCACCAGCAGTACCCCCTACACTACCCAAACACAACTGCACTACCCTAAACCCTAAAACACTACCCCCGCATGACCCCCTACACTACACAAACACCACTGCACTACCCTACCGCACTACGCTAAACTTAAAAAACTACCCCAGCACGACTCCCTACACTACCCAAACACAACTGCACTACCCTAAACCCTAAAATACTACCCCCAGCTCGACCCCCTACACTACACAAACACCACTGTACTACCCTAAATCTACCCCAAGCATGACACCCTACACTACACAAACACCACTGCACTACCCTACACCCTAAAACACTACCCCAAGCATGACCTCCTACACTACACAAACACCACTGTACTACCCTAAACCCTAAAACACTGCCCCCAGCACCACTCCCTACACTACCCATATACAACTGCACAACCGTAAATCTACCCCAGCACTGCCCCCTACACTACACAAACACCACGGCACTTCCATAAACCGTAAAACATTACCCCCAGCACGACCCCCCCACACTACACAAACACCACTGCACTACCCTAAACCCTAAAACACTACCCCAACACTACCCCATACACTACCAAAACACCACTGCACTACCCTAAACCCTAAAACACTAGCCCGGCATGACCCTCTACACTTCACAAACACCACTGCACTACCCAAAACCCTAAAACAATACCCCCTACACTACACAAACACCACTGCACTACCCTCAACCCTAAAAGACAACCCCCAGCACTATGCCCTACACTACCCAAACACCACTGCACTACCCTAAACCCTAAATCTAACCCCAGCACAACCCTCTACACTACACAAACACAACTGCACTACCCTAAACCCTAAAACACTACCCCCAGCACGACCCCCTTCACTACACAAGCGCCACTGCACTACCCTAAACCATAAAACACTACCCCCTGTATGACCCCCTACACTACCCAAACATAGCTGCACTACCCTAAACCCTAAAACACTACCCCCAGCATGACCCCCCTACACTACACAAACACTACGGCACTACCCTAAAACACGACCACCAGCACTACCCCCTACACTACTCAAACACAACTGCACTACCTTAAACCTTAAAACACTACCACCAGCAGAACTCCCTACACTACCCATAAACCACTGCACAAACCTAAATCTATCCCAGCATGACCCCTTACACTATACAAACACCACTGCACTACCCTCAACCCTAAAATACTACCCCCAGCACTACGCCCTACACTACCCAAACACCACTGCACTACCCTAAATCCTAAATCTACCCCCAGCACAACCCCCTACACTACACAAACATCACTGCACTACCCTAAACCCTAAAACACTACGCCCAGCATGACCCCTTCACTACATAAGCACCACTGCACTACCCTACACCCTAACACACTACCCCCAGCACGACCCCCTATACTACCCAAACATAACTGCACTACCCTAAACCCTAAAACACTACCCCCGCATGACCCCCTACACTACACAAACACCACTGCACTACCCCACCGCACTACGCTAAACTTAAAAAACTACCCCCAGCACGACTCCCTACACTACCCAAACACAACTGCACTACCCTAAACCCTCAAATACTACCCCCAGCTCGACCCCCTACACTACACAAACACCACTGTACTACCCTAAATCTACCCCAAGCATGACAACCTACACTACACAAACACCACTGCACTACTCTACACCCTAAAACACTACCCCAAGCATGACCTCCTACACTACACAAACACCACTGTACTACCCTAAACCCTAAAACACTACCCCCAGCACCACTCCCTACACTACCCATATACAACTGCACAACCGTAAATCTACCCCAGCACTGCCCCCTACACTACACAAACAGCACGGCACTTCCATAAACCGTAAAACATTACCCCCAGCACAGCCCCCCCACACTACACAAACACCACTGCACTACCCTAAACCCTAAAACACTACCCCAACACTACCCCATACACTACCAAAACACCACTGCACTACCCTAAACCATAAAACACTACCCCAGCATGACCCTCTACACATCACAAACACCACTGCACTACCCTAAACCTTAAAACAATACCCCCTACACTACACAAACACCACTGCACTACCCTCAACCCTAAAAGACAACCCCCAGCATTATGCCCTACTCTACCCAAACACCACTGCACTACCCTAAACCCTAAATCTAACCCCAGCACAACCCTCTACACTACACAAACACAACTGCACTACCCTAAACCCTAAAACACTACCCCCAGCACGACCCCCTTCACTACACAAGCGCCACTGCACTACCCTAAACCATAAAACACTACCCCCTGTATGACCCCCTACACTACCCAAACATAGCTGCACTACCCTAAACCCTAAAACACTACCCCCAGCATGACCCCCCTACACTACACAAACACTACGGCACTACCCTAAAACACGACCACCAGCAGTACCCCCTACACTACCCAAACACAACTGCACTACCTTAAACCTTAAAACACTACCACCAGCAGAACTCCCTACACTACCCATACACCACTGCACAAACCTAAATCTATCCCAGCATGACCCCTTACACTATACAAACACCACTGCACTACCCTCAACCGTAAAATACTACCCCCAGCACTATGCCCTACACTACCCAAACACCACTGCACTACCCTAAATCCTAAATCTACCCCCAGCACAACCCCTTACACTACACAAACATCACTGCACTACCCTAAACCCTAAAACACTACGCCCAGCATGACCCCCTTCACTACATAAGCACCACTGCACTACCCTACACCCTAACACACTACCCCCAGCACGACCCCCTAAACTACCCAAACATAACTGCACTACCCTAAACCCTAAAACACTACCCCCAGCATGACCCCCTACTCTACACAAACACTAAGGCACTACCCTAAAACACTACCACCAGCAGTACCCATAACACTACCCAAACACAACTGCAGTACCCTAAACCTTAAAACACTACCACCAGCACAACTCCCTACACTACCTATACACCACACACACCTAAATCTTCCCCAGCTGTACCTCCTACACTACAGAAACACCACTGCACTTCCCTAAACCCTAAAACACTACCCCCAGCAAGACACCCTACACTACACAAACACCACTGCACTACCCTAAACGCTAAAACAATACCTCCTACACTACTCAAACACCACTGCACTTCCATAAACCGAAAAACATTACCCCCAGCACGACCCCCACACTACACAAACACCACTGCACTACCCTAAACCCTAAAACACTATCCCAACACTACCCCCTACACTACAGAAACACCACTGCACTACCCTAAACCCTAAACCACTACCCCCAGCATGACCCCCTACACTACACAAACACCACTGCACTACTCTAAACCCTAAAAACACTACCCCCAACACTACACAAACACCACTGCACTACCCTCAACCCTAAAACACTACACCCAGCACTACGCCCTACACTACCCAAACACCACTGCACTACCCTAAACCCTAAATCTACCCCCAGCACAACCCTCTACACTACACAAACACCACTGCACTACCCTAAACCCTAAAACACTACCCCCAGCATGACCCCCTTCACTACACAAGCATCACTGCACTACCCTAAACCCTAAAACACTACCCCGAGCACGACCCCCTACACTACCCAAACATAACTGCACTACCGTAAACCCTAAAACACTACCCCCAGCATGAACCCCCTACACTACACAAACACTACGGCACTACCCTAAAACACTACCACGAGAAGTACCCCCTACACTACCCAAACACAACTGAACTACCCTAAACCCTAAAACACTACCCCCAAGCATAACTCCCTACACTACACAAACACCACTGCACTACCCTACCGCACTACGCTAAACTTAAAACACTACCCCCAGTATGACCCCCTACACTACCCAAACACAACTGCACTACCCTAAACCCTAAAACACTACCCCCAGCAAGACCCCTACACTACACAAACACTACGGCACTACCCTAAAACACTACCACCAGCAGTACCCCCTACACTACCCAAACACAACGACACTACCCTAAACCCTAAAACACTACCCCGCATGACCCCCTACACTACACGAACACCACTGCACTACCATACCGCACTACGCTAAACTTAAAACACTACAACCAGCACGACCCCCTACACTACCCAAACACAACTGCACTACCCTAAACCCTAAAACACTACCCCCAGCTTGACCCCCTACACTACACAAACACCACTGTACTACCCGAAATCTACCCCAAGCATGACACCCTACACTACACAAACACCACTGCACTACCCTACACCCTAAAACACTACCCCAAGCATGACCTGCTATACTACACAAACACCACTGTACTACCCTAAACCCTAAAACACTACCCCCAGCACGACCCCCTTCACTACCCAAACACAACTGCACTACCCTAAACCCAATATTACTACCCCCAGCATGACACCCTACACTATCCAAACATAGCTGCACTACCCTAAACCCTAAAACACTACCACCAGCACCACTCCCTACACTACCCATATACAACTGCAGAACCCTAAATCTGCCCCAGCACTACCCTCTACACTATATTAACACCACTACCCTAAACCCTAAAACACTCCCCCCAGCAAGACACCCTGCACTACACAAACACCACTGCACTACCCTAAATGCTAAAACACTACCCCCTACACTACACAAACACCACAGCACTTCCATAAACCGTAAAACATTACCCCCAGCACGACCCCCCCACACTACACAAACACCACTGCACTACCCTAAACCCTAAACCCTAAAACACTACCCCAACACTACCCATACACTACCAAAACACCACTGCACTACCCTAAACCCTAAAACACTACCCCCAGCATGACCGCCTTCACTACCCAAACACAACTGCACTACCCTAAACCCAATATTACTACCCCCAGCATGACACCCTACACTATCCAAACATAGCTGCACTACCCTAAACCCTAAAACACTACCACCAGCACCACTCCCTACACTACCCATATACAACTGCAGAACCCTAAATATGCCCCAGCACTACCCCCTACACTATATTAACACCACTACCCTAAACCCTAAAACACTACCCCCAGCAAGACACCCTACACTACACAAACACCACTGCACTACCCTACACCCTAAAACACTACCCCAAGCATGACCTCCTACACTACACAAACACCACTGCACTACCCTAAACCCTAAAACACTACCCCAACACTACCCCATACACTACCAAAACACCACTGCACTACCCTAAACCCTAAAACACTACCCCAGCATGACCCTCTACACTTCACAAACACCACTGTACTACCCTAAACCCTAAAACACTGCCCCCAGCACCACTCCCTACACTACCCATATACAACTGCACAACCGTAAATCTACCCCAGCACTGCCCCCTACACTACACAAACACCACGGCACTTCCATAAACCGTAAAACATTACCCCCAGCACGACCCCCCCACACTACACAAACACCACTGCACTACCCTAAACCCTAAAACACTACCCCAACACTACCCCATACACTAGCAAAACACCACTGCACTACCCTAAACCCTAAAACACTACCCCAGCATGACCCTCTACACTTCACAAACACCACTGCACTACCCTAAACCCTAAAACAATACCCCCTACACTACACAAACACCACTGCACTACCCTCAACCCTAAAAGACAACCCCCAGCACTATGCCCTACACTACCCAAACACCACTGCACTACCCTAAACCCTAAATCTAACCCCAGCACAACCCTCTACACTACACAAACACAACTGCACTACCCTAAACCCTAAAACACTACCCCCAGCACGACCCCCTTCACTACACAAGCGGCACTGCACTACCCTAAACCATAAAACACTACCCCCTGTATGACCCCCTACACTACCCAAACATAGCTGCACTACCCTAAACCCTAAAACACTACCCCCAGCATGACCCCCCTACACTACACAAACACTACGGCACTACCCTAAAACACGACCACCAGCACTACCCCCTACACTACTCAAACACAACTGCACTACCTTAAACCTTAAAACACTACCACCAGCAGAACTCCCTACACTACCCATACACCACTGCACAAACCTAAATCTATCCCAGCATGACCCCTTACACTATACAAACACCACTGCACTACCCTCAACCCTAAAATACTACCCCCAGCACTACGCCCTACACTACCCAAACACCACTGCACTACCCTAAATCCTAAATCTACCCCCAGCACAACCCCCTACACTACACAAACATCACTGCACTACCCTAAACCCTAAAACACTACGCCCAGCATGACCCCTTCACTACATAAGCACCACTGCACTACCCTACACCCTAACACACTACCCCCAGCACGACCCCCTATACTACCCAAACATAACTGCACTACCCTAAACCCTAAAACACTACCCCCGCATGACCCCCTACACTACACAAACACCACTGCACTACCCCACCGCACTACGCTAAACTTAAAAAACTACCCCCAGCACGACTCCCTACACTACCCAAACACAACTGCACTACCCTAAACCCTAAAATACTACCCCCAGCTCGACCCCCTACACTACACAAACACCACTGTACTACCCTAAATCTACCCCAAGCATGACAACCTACACTACACAAACACCACTGCACTACTCTACACCCTAAAACACTACCCCAAGCATGACCTCCTACACTACACAAACACCACTGTACTACCCTAAACCCTAAAACACTACCCCCAGCACCACTCCCTATACTACCCATATACAACTGCACAACCGTAAATCTACCCCAGCACTGCCCCCTACACTACACAAACAGCACGGCACTTCCATAAACCATAAAACATTACCCCCAGCACGGCCCCCCCACACTACACAAACACCACTGCACTACCCTAAACCCTAAAACACTACCCCAACACTACCCCATACACTACCAAAACACCACTGCACTACCCTAAACCCTAAAACACTACCCCAGCATGACCCTCTACACATCACAAACACCACTGCACTACCCTAAACCTTAAAACAATACCCCCTACACTACACAAACACCACTGCACTACCCTCAACCCTAAAAGACAACCCCCAGCATTATGCCCTACTCTACCCAAACACCACTGCACTACCCTAAACCCTAAATCTAACCCCAGCACAACCCTCTACACTACACAAACACAACTGCACTACCCTAAACCCTAAAACACTACCCCCAGCACGACCCCCTTCACTACACAAGCGCCACTGCACTACCCTAAACCATAAAACACTACCCCCTGTATGACCCCCTACACTACCCAAACATAGCTGCACTACCCTAAACCCTAAAACACTACCCCCAGCATGACCCCCCTACACTACACAAACACTAAGGCACTACCCTAAAACACGACCACCAGCAGTACCCCCTACACTACCCAAACACAACTGCACTACCTTAAACCTTAAAACACTACCACCAGCAGAACTCTCTACACTACCCATACACCACTGCACAAACCTAAATCTATCCCAGCATGACCCCTTACACTATACAAACACCACTGCACTACCCTCAACCGTAAAATACTACCCCCAGCACTATGCCCTACACTACCCAAACACCACTGCACTACCCTAAATCCTAAATCTACCCCCAGCACAACCCCTTACACTACACAAACATCACTGCACTACCCTAAACCCTAAAACACTACGCCCAGCATGACCCCCTTCACTACATAAGCACCACTGCACTACCCTACACCCTAACACACTACCCCCAGCACGACCCCCTAAACTACCCAAACATAACTGCACTACCCTAAACCCTAAAACACTACCCCCAGCATGACCCCCTACTCTACACAAACACTAAGGCACTACCCTAAAACACTACCACCAGCAGTACCCATAACACTACCCAAACACAACTGCAGTACCCTAAACCTTAAAACACTACCACCAGCACAACTCCCTACACTACCTATACACCACACAAACCTAAATCTTCCCCAGCTGTACCTCCTACACTACAGAAACAGCACTGCACTTCCCTAAACCCTAAAACACTACCCCCAGCAAGACACCCTACACTACACAAACACCACTGCACTACCCTAAACGCTAAAACAATACCTCCTACACTACTCAAACACCACTGCACTTCCATAAACCGAAAAACATTACCCCCAGCACGACCCCCACACTACACAAACACCACTGCACTACCCTAAACCCTAAAACACTATCCCAACACTACCCCCTACACTACAGAAACACCACTGCACTACCCTAAACCCTAAACCACTACCCCCAGCATGACCCCCTACACTACACAAACACCACTGCACTACTCTAAACCCTAAAAACACTACCCCCAACACTACACAAACACCACTGCACTACCCTCAACCCTAAAACACTACACCCAGCACTACGCCCTACACTACCCAAACACCACTGCACTACCCTAAACCCTAAATCTACCCCAGCACAACCCTCTACACTACACAAACACCACTGCACTACCCTAAACCCTAAAACACTACCCCCAGCATGACCCCCTTCACTACACAAGCATCACTGCACTACCCTAAACCCCAAAACACTACCCCGAGCACGACCCCCTACACTACCCAAACATAACTGCACTACCGTAAACCCTAAAACACTACCCCCAGCATGAACCCCCTACACTACACAAACACTACGGCACTTCCCTAAAACACTACCACGAGAAGTACCCCCTACACTACACAAACACAACTGAACTACCCTAAACCCTAAAACACTACCCCCAAGCATAACTCCCTACACTACACAAACACCACTGCACTACCCTACCGCACTACGCTAAACTTAAAACACTACCCCCAGTATGACCCCCTACACTACCCAAACACAACTGCACTACCCTAAACCCTAAAACACTACCCCCAGCAAGACCCCTACACTACACAAACACTACGGCACTACCCTAAAACACTACCACCAGCAGTACCCCCTACACTACCCAAACACAACGACACTACCCTAAACCCTAAAACACTACCCCGCATGACCCCCTACACTACACGAACACCACTGCACTACCATACCGCACTACGCTAAACTTAAAACACTACAACCAGCACGACCCCCTACACTACCCAAACACAACTGCACTACCCTAAACCCTAAAACACTACCCCCAGCTTGACCCCCTACACTACACAAACACCACTGTACTACCCGAAATCTACCCCAAGCATGACACCCTACACTACACAAACACCACTGCACTACCCTACACCCTAAAACACTACCCCAAGCATGACCTGCTATACTACACAAACACCACTGTACTACCCTAAACCCTAAAACACTACCCCCAGCACGACCCCCTTCACTACCCAAACACAACTGCACTACCCTAAACCCAATATTACTACCCCCAGCATGACACCCTACACTATCCAAACATAGCTGCTCTACCCTAAAACACTACCACCAGCACCACTCCCTACACTACCCATATACAACTGCAGAACCCTAAATCTGCCCCAGCACTACCCTCTACACTATATTAACACCACTACCCTAAACCCTAAAACACTCCCCCCAGCAAGACACCCTGCACTACACAAACACCACTGCACTACCCTAAATGCTAAAACACTACCCCCTACACTACACAAACACCACAGCACTTCCATAAACCGTAAAACATTACCCCCAGCACGACCCCCCCACACTACACAAACACCACTGCACTACCCTAAACCCTAAAACACTACCCCAACACTACCCATACACTACCAAAACACCACTGCACTAACCTAAACCCTAAAACACTACCCCCAGCATGACCGCCTTCACTACCCAAACACAACTGCACTACCCTAAACCCAATATTACTACCCCCAGCATGACACCCTACACTATCCAAACATAGCTGCACTACCCTAAACCCTAAAACACTACCACCAGCACCACTCCCTACACTACCCATATACAACTGCAGAACTCTAAATCTGCCCCAGCACTACCCCCTACACTATATTAACACCACTACCCTAAACCCTAAAACACTACCCCCAGCAAGACACCCTACACTACACAAACACCACTGCACTACCCTAAACCCTAAAACACTACCCCCTACACTACACAAACACCACTGCACTGTCCTCAACCCTAAAACACTACCCGCAGCACTATGCCCTACACTACCCAAACACCGCTGCACTACCCTAAACCCTAAATCTAACCCCAGCACAACCCCCTACACTACACAAGCACCACTGCACTATCCTAAACCATAAAACACTACCCCCAGTATGACCCCCTACACTCCCCAAACATAACTGCACTACCCTAAACCCTAAAACACTACCCCGAGCATGACCCCCTACACTACCCAAACATAACTGCACTACCGTAAACCCTAAAACACTACCCCCAGCATGAACCCCCTACACTACACAAACACTACTGCACTACCCTAAAACACTACCACGAGAAGTGCCCCCTACACTACCCAAACACAACTGCACTACCCTAAACCCTAAAACACTACCCCCAAGCATAACTCCCTACACTACACAAACACCACTGCACTACCCTACCGCACTAAGCTAAACTTAAAACACTACCCCCAGTATGACCCCCTACACTACCCAAACACAACTGCACTACCCTAAACCCTAAAACACTACCCCCAGCAAGACCCCTACACTACACAAACACTACGTCACTACCCTAAAACACTACCACCAGCAGTACCCCCTGCACTGCCCAAACACAACTACACTACCCTAAACCCTAAAACACTACCCCCGCATGACTCCCTACACTACACGAACACCACTGCACTACCATAGCGCACTACGCTAAACTTAAAACACTACCCCCAGCACGACCCCTACACTACCCAACACAACTGCACTACCCTAAACCCTAAAACACTACCCCCAGCTCGACCCCCTACACTACACAAACACCACTGTACTACCCGAAATCTACCCCAAGCATGACACCCTACACTACACAAACACCACTGCACTACCCTACACCCTAAAACACTACCCCAAGCATGACCTGCTACACTACACAAACACCACTGCACTACCCTAAACCCTAAAACACTACCCCAACACTACCCATACACTACCAAAACACCACTGCACTACCCTAAACCCTAAAACACTATCCCAAGCATGACCTGCTATAATACACAAACACCACTGTACTACCCTAAACCCTAAAACACTACTCCCAGCACGACCCCTTCACTACCCAAACACAACTGCACTACCCTAAACCCAATATTACTACCCCCAGCATGACACCCTACACTATCCAAACATAGCTGCACTACCCTAAACCCTAAAACACTACCACCAGCACCACTCCCTACACTACCCATATACAACTGCAGAGCCCTAAATCTGCCCCAGCACTACCCCCTACACTATATTAACACCACTACCCTAAACCCTAAAACACTACCCCCAGCAAGACACCCTGCACTACACAAACACCACTGCACTACCCTAAATGCTAAAACACTACCCCCTACACTACACAAACACCACAGCACTTCCATAAACCGTAAAACATTACCCCCAGCACGACCCCCCCACACTACACAAACACCACTGCACTACCCTACACCCTAAAACACTACCCCAAGCATGACCTGCTACACTACACAAACACCACTGCACTACCCTAAACCCTAAAACACTACCCCAACACTACCCATACACTACCAAAACACCACTGCACTACCCTAAACCCTAAAACACTATCCCAAGCATGACCTGCTATAATACACAAACACCACTGTACTACCCTAAACCCTAAAACACTACTCCCAGCACGACCCCTTCACTACCCAAACACAACTGCACTACCCTAAACCCAATATTACTACCCCCAGCATGACACCCTACACTATCCAAACATAGCTGCACTACCCTAAACCCTAAAACACTACCACCAGCACCACTCCCTACACTACCCATATACAACTGCAGAACCCTAAATCTGCCCCAGCACTACCCCTACACTATATTAACACCACTACCCTAAACCCTAAAACACTACCCCCAGCAAGACACACTGCACTACACAAACACCACTGCACTACCCTAAATGCTAAAACACTACCCCCTACACTACACAAACACCACAGCACTTCCATAAACCGTAAAACATTACCCCCAGCACGACCCCCCCACACTACACAAACACCACTGCACTACCCTAAACCCTAAAACACTACCCCAACACTACCCATACACTACCCAAACACAACTGCACTACCCTAAACCCAATATTACTACCCCCAGCATGACACCCTACACTATCCAAACATAGCTGCACTACCCTAAACCCTAAAACACTACCACCAGCACCACTCCCTACACTACCCATATACAACTGCAGAACCCTAAATCTGCCCCAGCACTACCCCCTACACTATATTAACACCACTACCCTAAACCCTAAAACACTACCCCCAGCAAGACACCCTACACTACACAAACACCACTGCACTACCCTAAATGCTAAAACACTACCCCCTACACTACACAAACACCACAGCACTTCCATAAACCGTAAAACATTACCCCCAGCACGACCCCCCCACACTACACAAACACCACTGCACTACCCTAAACCCTAAAACACTACCCCAACACTACCCATACACTACCAAAACACCACTGCACTACCCTAAACCCTAAAACACTACCCCCAGCATGACCGCCTACACTACACAAACACCACTGCACTACCCTAAACCCTAAAACACTACCCCCTACACTACACAAACACCACTGCACTGCCCTCAACCCTAAAACACTACCCGCAGCACTATGCCCTACACTACCCAAACACCGCTGCACTACCCTAAACCCTAAATCTAACCCCAGCACAACCCCCTACACTACACAAACACAACTACACTACCCTAAACCCTAAAACACTACCCCCAGCACGACCCCCATTCACTACACAAGCACCACTGCACTATCCTAAACAATAAAACACTACCCCCAGTATGACCCCCTACACTACCCAAACATAACTGCACTACCCTAAACCCTAAAACACTACCCCGAGCACGACCCCCTACACTACCCAAACATAACTGCACTACCGTAAACCCTAAAACACTACCCCCAGCATGAACCCCCTACACTACACAAACACTACGGCACTACCCTAAAACACCACCACGAGAAGTGCCCCCTACACTACCCAAACACAACTGCACTACCCTAAACCCTAAAACACTACCCCCAAGCATAACTCCCTACACTACACAAACACCACTGCACTACCCTACCGCACTACGCTAAACTTAAAACACTACCCCCAGTATGACACCCTACACTACCCAAACACAACTGCACTACCCCAAAACCCTAAAACACTACCCCCAGCAAGACCCCTACACTACACAAACACTACGTCACTACCCTAAAACACTACCACCAGCAGTACCCCCTACACTACCCAAACACAACTACACTACCCTAAACCCTAAAACACTACCCCCGCATGAACCCCTACACTACACGAACACCACTGCACTACCATACCGCACTACGCTAAACTTAAAACACTACCCCCAGCACGACCCCCTACACTACTCAAACACAACTGCACTACCCTAAACCCTAAAACACTACCCCCAGCTCGACCCCCTACACTACACAAACACCACTGTACTACCAGAAATCTACCCCAAGCATGACACCCTACACTACACAAACACCACTGCACTACCCTACACCCTAAAACACTACCCCAAGCATGACCTGCTACACTACACAAACACCACTGTACTACCCTAAACCCTAAAACACTACCCCCAGCACGACCCCCTTCACTACCCAAACACAACTGCACTACCCTAAACCCAATATTACTACCCCCAGCATGACACCCTACACTATCCAAACATAGCTGCACTACCCTAAACCCTAAAACACTACCACCAGCACCACTCCCTACACTACCCATATACAACTGCAGAACCCTAAATCTGCCCCAGCACTACCCCCTACACTATATTAACACCACTACCCTAAACCCTAAAACACTACCCCCAGCAAGACACCCTGCACTACACAAACACCACTGCACTACCCTAAATGCTAAAACACTACCTCCTACACTACACAAACACCACAGCACTTCCATAAACCGTAAAACATTACCCCCAGCACGACCCCCCCACACTACACAAACACCACTGCAGTACCCTAAACCCTAAAACACTACCCCAACACTACTCATACACTACCAAAACACCACTGCACTACCCTAAACCCTAAAACACTACCCCCAGCATGACCGCCTACACTACACAAACACCACTGCACTACCCTAAACCCTAAAACACTACCCCCTACACTACACAACACCACTGCACTGCCCTCAACCCTAAAACACTACCCGCAGCACTATGCCCTACACTACCCAAACACCACTGCACTATCCTAAACCATAAAACACTACCCCCAGCATGACCCCCATACTCTACACAAACACTACAGCACTACCCTAAAACACTACCACAAGCAGTACCCCTACACTACCCAAACAGAACTGCACTACCTTAAAACTTAAAATGCTCCCACCAGTAGAACTCCCTACACTACCCATACACCACTGCACAAACCTAAATCTATCCCAGCATGACCCCTTACACTACACAAACACCACTGCACTACCCTAAACCCTATAACACTACCCCCTACACTACACAGACACCACTGCACTACCCTCAACCCTAAAACACTACCCCCAGCACTACGCCCTACACTACCCAAACTCCACTGCACTACCATAAACCCTAAATCTACCCCCAGCACAACCCCCTACACTACACAAACATCACTGCACTACCCTAAACCCTAAAACACTATGCCCAGCACCACCCCCTTCACTACACAAGCACCACCGCACTACCCTAAACCCTAAAACACTACCCCAGCACGACCCCCTATACTACCCAAACATAACTGCACTACCCTAAACCCTAAAACACTACCCCCAGCATGACCCCCCTACTCTACTCTACACAAACACTATGGCACTACCCTAAAACACTACCACCAGCCGTACCCCCTACACTACCCAAACACAACTGCACTACCTTAAACCTTAAAACACTACCCCCAACACTACACAAACACCACTGCACTACCCTCAACCCTAAAACACTACCCCCAGCACTATGCCCTACACTACCCAAACACCACTGCACTACCCTAAACCCTAAATCTACCCCCAGCACAACCCTCTACACTACACAAACACCACTGTACTACCCTAAACCCTAAAACACTAACCCCAGCATGACCTACTTCACTACAGAAGTACCACTACACTACCCTACCGCACTACGCTAAACTTAAAAAACTACCCACAGCATGACCGCCCTACACTACACAAACACTGCAGCACTACCCTAAAGCACTACCACCAGCAGTACCCCCTACACTACCCAAACACAACTGCACTACCCTAAACCCTAAAACACTACCCCTGCATGACCCCCTACACTACACAAACACCACTGCACTACCCTACCGCACTACGCTAAACTTAATAAACTACCCCAGCACGACTCCCTACACTACCCAAACACAACTGCACTACCTTCAACCCTAAAATACTACCCCCAGCTCGACCCCCTACACTACACAAACACCACTGTACTACCCTAAATCTACCCCAAGCATGACACCCTACACTACACAAACACCATTGCACTACCCTACACCCTAAAACACTACCCCAAGCATGACCTCCTACACTACACAAACACCACTGTACTACCCTACCGCACTACTCTAAACCCTAAAACACTACCCCCAGCAAGACCCCTACACTACACAAACACTACGTCACTACCCTAAAACACTACCACCAGCAGTCCCCCTACACTACCCAAACACAACTACACTACCCTAAACCCTAAAACACTACCCCCGCATGACCCCCTACACTACACGAACACCACTGCACTACCATACCGCACTACGCTAAACTTAAAACACTACCCCCAGCACGACCCCCTACACTACCCAAACACAACTGCACTACCCTAAACCCTAAAACACTACCCCCAGCTCGACCCCCTACACTACACAAACACCACTGTACTACCAGAAATCTACCCCAAGCATGACACCCTACACTACACAAACACCACTGCACTACCCTACACCCTAAAACACTACCCCAAGCATGACCTGCTACACTCCACAAACACCACTGTACTACCCTAAACCCTAAAACACTACCCCCAGCACGACCCCCTTCACTACCCAAACACAACTGCACTACCCTAAACACAATATTACTACCCCCAGCATGACACCCTACACTATCCAAACATAGCTGCACTACCCTAAACCCTAAAACACTACCACCAGCACCACTCCCTACACTACCCATATACAACTGCAGAACCCTAAATCTGCCCCAGCACTACCCCCTACACTATATTAACACCACTACCCTAAACCCTAAAACACTACCCCCAGCAAGACACCCTGCACTACACAAACACCACTGCACTACCCTAAATGCTAAAACACTACCCCCTACACTACACAAACACCACAGCACTTCCATAAACCGTAAAACATTACCCCCAGCACGACCCCCCCACACTACACAAACACCACTGCACTACCCTAAACCCAAAAAACACTACCCCAACACTACCCATACACTACCAAAACACCACTTCACTACCCTAAACCCTAAAACACTACCCCCAGCATGACCGCCTACAGTACACAAACACCACTGCACTACCCTAAACCCTAAAACACTACCCCCTACACTACACAAACACCACTGCACTGCCCTCAACCCTAAAACACTACCCGCAGCACTATGCCCTACACTACCCAAACACCACTGCACTATCCTAAACCATAGAACACTACCCCCAGCATGACCCCCATACTCTACACAAACACTACAGCACTACCCTAAAACACTACCACAAGCAGTACCCCTACACTACCCAAACAGAACTGCACTACCTTAAAACTTAAAATGCTACCACCAGCAGAACTCCCTACACTACCCATACACCACTGCACAAACCTAAATCTATCCCAGCATGACCCCTTACACTACACAAACACCACTGCACTACCCTAAACCCTATAACACTACCCCTACACTACACAGACACCACTGCACTACCCTCATCCCTAAAACACTACCCCCAGCACTACGCCCTACACTACCCAAACTCCACTGCACTACCATAAACCCTAAATCTACCCCCAGCACAACCCCCTACACTACACAAACATCACTGCACTACCCTAAACCCAAAACACTATGCCCAGCACCACCCCCTTCACTACACAAGCACCACCGCACTACCCTAAACCCTAAAACACTACCCCAGCACGACCCCCTATACTACCCAAACATAACTGCACTACCCTAAACCCTAAAACACTACCCCCAGCATGACCCCCTACTCTACTCTACACAAACACTATGGCACTACCCTAAAACACTACCACCAGCCGTACCCCCTACACTACCCAAACACAACTGCACTACCTTAAATCTTAAAACACTACCCCCAACACTACACAAACACCACTGCACTACCCCCAACCCTAAAACACTACCCCCAGCACTATGCCCTACACTACCCAAACACCACTGCACTACCCTAAACCCTAAATCTACCCCCAGCACAACCCTCTACACTACACAAACACCACTGCACTAACCTAAACCCTAAAGCACTGCCCCCAGCATGACCCCCTATGCTACACAAACACCACTGCACTAACCTTAACACTGCCCCCAGCATGACCCCCTACACTATACGAACACCACCGCACTTACCTAAACCCTTAAACACTACCCCAGCACGACCCCCTACACCACCCAAACACCACCCCACTACCCTTAAACCCTAAAAGACTACCCCCTCATGACCCCCTACACCACCCAAACCCTACCGCTCTGCCTTAAACCCTAAAACACTACCCACAACACGACCCCTAACAGTACACTACATAAACACCACTGCACTATCCTAAACCACTACCCCCAGCTTGAGCCCCTACACTACACAAACACCACTGCACTACCCTAAATCCTAAAACACTAACCCCAGCAAGACCCTCTACACTACACAAACACCACTGCACTACCCTGAACCCTAAAACACTACCCCCAGCACGACCCCTACACTACACAAACACCACTGCACTACCCTAAACCTTAAAACATTACCCCTAGCACGACCCCCTACACTACCCAAACACCACTGCACTACCTTAAACACTACATCTACACCCAGCACAACCCCCTACACTACATAAACACCACTGCACTACCCTAAACCCTAAAACACTACCCCCAGCACGACCCCCTACACTACCCAAACACCACTGCACTACCCTAAACCCTAAAACACTACCCCCAGCATGACCCTTATGCTACCCAAACCCCACCGCACTACCCTAAACCCCTACCCCCAGCACAACCCCCTACACTACCCAAAAACCACTGCACTAACCTCAGCCCTAAAACACTACCCCAGCACTACCCCTACACTACCCAAACACCTCTGCACTACCTTAAACCCTAAAACACTACCTGCAGAACTACCCAATACTCCACAAACACCACTGCATTAACCTAAATCCAAAAAACACGACCCCCTACACTACACAACCACCATTGCACTACCCTAAACCCTAAAACACTACTTCCAGCATGACCCCTACACTACACAAGCACCACTGCACTACCCTAAGCCCTAAAATAGTATCCCCAGCACGGCACCCTACACTACCCAAACATAACTGCACTACCCTAAACCCTAAAACACTACCCCCAGCACGACCACCTACACTACACAAGCACTACTGTAGTACCCGAAACCCTAAATCTACCCCCAGCACAACCCCCTACACTACCCAAACACCACTGCACTATCCTAAACCCTAAACCACGACCCCCTACACTATACAAACACCACTGCACTACACCCTACACTACCCAAACATAACTGCACTATCCTACAGCACTACCACCAGCACGACTCCCTACACTACCCAAACAACACTGCACTACCCTAAACCCTAAATCTACCACCAGCACAACCCCCTACACTACCCAAACACCACTGCACTATCCTAAACCTTAAAACACGACCCCCTACACTACACAAACACCACTGCACTACCCTAAACCACTACCCCCAGCACGACCCCCTACAATACACAAACACCATTACACTCCCCTAAACCCTAAAACACTACCCCCGGCACGACCCCCTACACTACACAAACACCACTGCACTACCCTAAACCCTAAATCTAGCCCCAGCAAGACCCTCTACACTACACAAACACTACTGCACTACCCTAAACCCTTAAACACTACCACCAGCACTACCCCCTACACTACCCAAACACCACTGCACTACCCTAAAACACTTCCCCCAGCATGACCCCCTACACTACCAAAACACCACTGCACTGCCCTTAATCTACCCCCAGCACTGCCCCCTACTCTACCAAAACACCTCTGCACTATCCTAAATCCTAAAACACTACCCCAGTACGACCCCCTACACTACCCAAACACCACTGCACTACCCTAAACCCTAAAACACTACCCCCAGCACGACCCCCTACACTAACCAAACACCACTGCACTACCCTAAACCCTAAAACACTACCGCAGCACTACACCTACACTGCCCAAACACCACTGCACTACACTAAACCCTAAAACACTGCCTGCAGAACTACCCCCAATACTACACAAACACCACTGCACTACACTAAACCCTAAAACACTACCCCCAGCATGAACCCCTACACTACACAAACACCACGGCACTACCATAAACCTTAAAACACTACCCCCAGAAGTACCCCCTACACTACACAAACACCACTGCACTACCCTAAATCTACCCCAGCACGACCCTCTACAGTACACAAACACCACTGTACTAACCTAAACCCTAAAACACTGCCCCCAGCATGACCCCCTACACTACACAAACACCACTGCACTACCCTACTGCACTACCGTAAAACTCTACCCCTTGCATGACCCCCTACACTACCAAAACACGACTGCACTACCCTAAACCCTAAAACACTACCCCCAGCACTAACCCCTACACTACACAAACACCACTGCACTTCCCTAAACCCTAAAACATGACCCTCTACACTCCACAAAGACCACTGCACTACCCTTAAGCATAAAACACTACCCCCAGCATGACCCCCTACACAAACCCCACTGAGCTATCCTAAACCCTAAAACACTAACCCTATACTACACAGACTCCACTGCACTACCCTAAACCCTAAAACACTTCCCTCAGCATGACTACCTGCACTACACAAACACCACTGCACTACACTCAACCCTAAAACACTACCACCAGCATGAACCCCCAAACACTACCCAAATACCACTGCACTATCCTAAACCCTAAATCTACCCCCAGCACTACCCCTACACTACCCAAACACCACTGCTCTACCCTAAACCCTACTTTTACCCCCCAGCACGACCACTTACACTAACCAAACACCACTGCAATACCCTAAACCAAAAAACACTACGCCTAGCATGACCTCCTACACTACACAAACACCACTGAACTGCCCTAAACCGTAAAACACTACCCCCAGCATGACCCACTACACAAACACCACTGCACTGCCCTAATCCCTAAAACAATATCCCCATACAACCCCCTACACTACCCAAACACCACTGCACTACCCTAAACCCTAAAACACTGCCCCCAGCACAACCCCCTACACTACCCAAACTCCACTGCACTACCCTAAACCCTAAAAGACTATCTTTAGCACCACCCCCTACACTACTCTAACACTACTGCACTACCCTAAACCCTAATAGACTACCCCTAGGACAACCCCCTACACTACACAAGCACCACTGCACTACTCTAAACCCTAAAACACTACCCCCAACACAACTCCCTACCCTACACATCACCACTTCACTACCCTAAACCCTAAAACACTGCCCCCAGCACGACCCCCTACACTACACAAACACCACTGCACTAACCTAAACCCTAAAACACTGCCCCCAGCATGACCCCCTATGCTACACAAACACCACTGCACTAACCTTAACACTGCCCCCAGCATGACCCCCTACACTATACGAACACCACCGCACTTACCTAAACCCTTAAACACTACCCCAGCACGACCCCCTACACCACCCAAACACCACCCCACTACCCTTAAACCCTAAAAGACTACCCCCTCATGACCCCCTACACCACCCAAACCCTACCGCTCTGCCCTAAACCCTAACACACTACCCACAACACGACCCCTAACAGTACACTACATAAACACCACTGCACTATCCTAAACCACTACCCCCTTGCTTGAGCCCCTACACTACACAAACACCACTGCACTACCCTAAATCCTAAAACACTAACCCCAGCAAGACCCTCTACACTACACAAACACCACTGCACTACCCTGAACCCTCAAACACTACCCTCAGCACGACCCCTACACTACACAAACACCACTGCACTACCCTAAACCTTAAAACATTACCCCTAGCACGACCCCCTACACTACCCAAATACCACTGCACTACCCTAAACACTACATCTACACCCAGCACAACCCCCTACACTACACAAACACCACTGCACTACCCTAAACCCTAAAACACTACCCCCAGCATGACCCCTATGCTACCCAAACCCCATCGCACTACCCTAAACCCCTACCCCCAGCACGACCCCCTACACTACCCAAAAACCACTGCACTAACCTAAACCCTAAAACACTACCCCAGCACTACCCCTACACTACCCAAACACCTCTGCACTACCTTAAACCCTAAAACACTACCTGCAGAACTACCCAATACTCCACAAACACCACTGCACTAACCTAAACCCAAAAAACACGACCCCCTACACTACACAACCACCATTGCACTACCCTAAACCCTAAAACACTACATCCAGCATGACCCCTACACTACACAAGCACCACTGCACTACCCTAAGCCCTAAAATAGTATCCCCAGCACGGCACCCTACACTACCCAAACATAACTGCACTACCCTAAACCCTAAAACACTACCCCCAGCACGACCACCTACACTACACAAGCACTACTGTACTACCCGAAACCCTAAATCTACCCCCAGCACAACCCCCTACACTACCCAAACACCACTGCACTATCCTAAACCCTAAACCACGACCCCCTACACTATACAAACACCACTGCACTACACCCTACACTACCCAAACATAACTGCACTATCCTACAACCTTACCACCAGCACGACTCCCTACACTACCCAAACAACACTGCACTACCCTAAACCCTAAATCTACCGCCAGCACAACCCCCTACACTACCCAAACACCACTGCACTATCCTAAACCCTAAAATACGACCCCCTACACTACACAAACACCACTGCACTATCCTAAACCACTACCCCCAGCACGACCCCCTACAATACACAAACACCATTACACTCCCCTAAACCCTAAAACACTACCCCCGGCACGACCCCCTACACTACACAAACACCACTGCACTACCCTAAACCCTAAATCTAGCCCCAGCAAGACCCTCTACACTACACAAACACTACTGCACTACCCTAAACCCTTAAACACTACCACCAGCACTACCCCCTACACTACCCAAACACCACTGCACTACCCTAAAACACTACCCCCAGCATGACTCCCTACACTACCAAAACACCACTGCAATACCCTTAATCTACCCCCAGCACTGCCCCCTACACTACCAAATCACCTCTGCACTACCCTAAATCCTAAATCACTACCCACAGAACGACCCCTACACTACACAAACACCACAGCACTTCCCTAAAACACTACCCCCAGCACGACCCCCTATACTACCCAAACAACACTCCATTACCCTAAACCCTAAAACACATACACCAACATGACCCCCTATACCACCAAAACACCACTGCACTACCGTAAACCCTAAAACACTACCCCAGAACGACCCCTTACACCACACAAACACCACTGCACTACCCTAAAACACTACCCCCAGCATGACCCCTACACTACAGAAACACCACTGCACTACCCTAAACCCTAAAACATTACCTCCAGCACGACCCCCTTCACTACCCAAACAAAACTGCACTACTCTAAACCCAAAAACACTACCATCAGTACGACCCCCTACACTACCCTAACAGCACTGCACTACCCTAAACCCTAAAACACTACCCCCTAAACTACACAAACACCACTGCACTACCCTAAACCCTAAAACACTACCCCAAGCATGACCCCCTATAATACACAAACACCACTGCACTACTCTAAACCCTTAAACACTACCCCCAGCACTACCCCTACACTACCCAAACAAAACTGCTCTATCCTAAACCCTAAAACACTACCCCCATCACTACCCACTACACTACCCAAACACCAATGCACTACCCTAAACCCTAAAACACTACCCCCAGTGCGACCCCCTACACTACACAAGCACCACTGCACTACCCTAAACCCTAAAACACTACCCCCTACACTACACAAACACCACTGCACTACCTTAAACCCTAAAACACTAACCCCAGCATGACCCCCTACACTACACAAACACCACTGCACTACCCTAAACCCTAAAACAATACCCCAGCACTGCTCCCTACACTACCCAAACACTACTTCACTACCCTAAAAACTAAAACACTACCCCCAGCGTGACCCCCTACACTACACAAACACCATTGCACTACCCTAAACCCTAAAACACTTCCCGTACACTACACAAACACCACTGCAGTACCCTCAACCCTCAAACACTACCCCAGCACTGCGCCCTACACTACCCAAATGCCACTGCACTACCCTAAACCCTAAATCTAGCCCCAACACAATCCCCTACACTCCACAAACTCCACTGCACTACCCTAAACCCTAAAACACTACCCCAGCACGACCCCCTACACTTCACAAACACCACTGCGCTACGCTAAACCCTAATAACCTACCCCGAGCACAACCCCCAACACTACCCAAACATCAAAGCGGTACCCTAAACCCTAAAACACTACCCCCAGCACAACCCCCTACACTACCCAAACACCAATGCGCTACCCTAAACCCTAAAACACTACCCCCATCACTGCCCCCTACATTACCCACAAACCACTGTGCTACCCTAAACCCAAAAACACTACCCCCAGCACAACGCCCTACACTACCTAAACATCAAAGCGGTACCCTAAACCCTAAAACACTACCACCAGCATGACACCCTACACTACTCAGACACCACTGCGCTACCCAAAACCTAAAACACCACCCCCACCATGACCCCCTACACTACCCAAATACCACTGTGCTACCCAAAACCCTAAAACACCACCCCGGCACGACCCCCTACACTCCCCAAACACCACTGCGCTACCCTAAACCCTAAAACACTTCCCCAGCACAACCCCCTACATTAACCAAACACCACTGCTCTACCCTAAACCCAAAAATACTACCCCAGCACGTTCCCCTACACTACCAAAACACCACTGCACTACCCTTGACCCTAAAACACTACCCCAGCATGAACCCCTACACTACCCAAACACCACTGCTCTATCCTAAAACACGACTCCCTATACTACACAAACACCACTGCACCACCCTTAACTCTAAAACACTACCCCCAGCATTACCCCCTACATTACACAAATACCACTGCTCTGCCCTAAACCCTAAAACACTACCCCCTACACTACAGAGACACCACTGAACTACCCTAAACCCTAAAACACTACCCTCTTCACAAGCCCCTACAATACACAAACACCACTGCACTACCCTAAACCCTAAATCTACGCCCAGCACGACCCCCTACACTAACCAAACACCACAGACCTACCCTAAACTTTAAATCTACCCCCAGCTCGACCCCCTACACTACCCAAACACCACTGCACTACCTTAAACCCTAAACACAGGTGGGCTACCCTAAACCCTAAAACACTGCCCCTAGCATGACCCCATACACTACTCAAAAACCACTTTGCTTCCCTAAACCCTTAAACACTACCCCAGCAAGGCCTCCTATACTACCCAAATCCCACTGCGCTACACTAAACCCTATTCACTATCCCCAGCACAACGCCCTACACTACCCAAACCCCACTGTGCTACCCTAAACCCTAAAACACTACCCCACCACGACACCCTACACTACCCAAACATCACTTCGGTACCCTGAACCCAAACACACTACCCCCACCACGACCCCTACACTACGCAAACATTGCTGCGGTACCCTAAACCCTAAAACACTACCCTCAGTACGACCCCCTACACTATCCAAACACCACTGCGCTACCCTAAACCATAAAACACTACCCCCAGCACGACACCCTACACTACCCAAACACCACTGCGCTACCCTAAATCCTAAAACACTATCCCCAGCACAACCCATACATTACTCAAAAACCACTTTGCTACCCTAAACCCTAAAACACTACCCCAGCACGACCCCCTATTCTACCCAAACCCCACTGCGCTACACTAAACCCTAAAACACTACTCCAGCATAACCCCCTATACAACCCAAACACCACCGCATTACCCTAAACCCTAAAACACTACCCCAGAACGACCCCCTACACTACCCAAACACCACTGAACTACCCTACACCCTACATCTACCCCCAGCATGACCCCCTACACTACCCAAACACCACTGCACTACCCTAAACCCTAAAACATGACCCCCTACACTCCACAAAGACCACTGCACTACCCTCAACCCTAAAACACTACCACCAGCATGAACCCCCAACACTACCCAAATACCACTGCACTACCCTAATTCCTAAATCTACCCCCAGCACGACCCCCTACACTACCCAAACACCACTGCTCTACCCTAAACCTAAAAACACTACACACAGCATGACCCCCTACACTACACAAACACCACTGCACTACCTTAAACCCTAAAACACTAACCCCAGCATGACCCCCTACACTACACAAACACCACTGCACTACCCTAAACCCTAAAACAATACCCCAGCACTGCTCCCTACACTACCCAAACACTACTTCACTAATCTAAAAACTAAAACACTACCCCCAGCGTGACCCCCTACACTACACAAACACCATTGCACTACCCTAAACCCTAAAACACTACCCGTACACTACACAAACACCACTGCAGTACCCTCAACCCTCAAACACTACCCCAGCACTGCACCCTACACTACCCAAATGCCACTGCACTACCCTAAACCCTAAATCTAGCCCCAACACAATCCCCTACACTCCACAAACTCCACTGCACTACCCTAAACCCTAAAACACTACCCCAGCACGACCCCCTACACTTCACAAACACCACTGCGCTACGCTAAACCCTAATACACTACCCCGAGCACATCCCCCAACACTACCCAAACATCAAAGCGGTACCCTAAACCCTAAAACACTACCCCCAGCACAACCCCCTACACTACCCAAACACCAATGCGCTACCCTAAACCCTAAAACACTACCCCCATCACTGCCCCCTACATTACCCACAAACCACTGTGCTACCCTAAACCCAAAAACACTACTCCCAGCACAACGCCCTACACTACCTAAACATCAAAGCGGTACCCTAAACCCTAAAACACTACCACCAGCATGACACCCTATACTACTCAGACACCACTGCGCTACCCAAAACCTAAAACACCACCCCCACCATGACCCCCTACACTACCCAAATACCACTGTGCTACCCAAAACCCTAAAACACCACCCCGGCACGACCCCCTACACTCCCCAAACACCACTGCGCTACCCTAAACCCTAAAACACTTCCCCAGCACAACCCCCTACATTAACCAAACACCACTGCTCTACCCTAAACCCAAAAATACTACCCCAGCACGTTCCCCTACACTACCAAAACACCACTGCACTACCCTTGACCCTAAAACACTACCCCAGCATGAACCCCTACACTACCCAAACACCACTGCTCTATCCTAAAACACGACTCCCTATACTACACAAACACCACTGCACCACCCTTAACTCTAAAACACTACCCCCAGCATTACCCCCTACATTACACAAATACCACTGCTCTGCCCTAAACCCTAAAACACTACCCCCTACACTACAGAGACACCACTGAACTACCCTAAACCCTAAAACACTACCCTCTTCACAAGCCCCTACAATACACAAACACCACTGCACTACCCTAAACCCTAAATCTACGCCCAGCACGACCCCCTACACTAACCAAACACCACAGACCTACCCTAAACTTTAAATCTACCCCCAGCTCGACCCCCTACACTACCCAAACACCACTGCACTACCTTAAACCCTAAACACAGGTGGGCTACCCTAAACCCTAAAACACTGCCCCCAGCATGACCCCATACACTACTCAAAAACCACTTTGCTTCCCTAAACCCTTAAACACTACCCCAGCAAGGCCTCCTATACTACCCAAATCCCACTGCGCTACACTAAACCCTATTCACTATCCCCAGCACGACGCCCTACACTACCCAAACCCCACTGTGCTACCCTAAACCCTAAAACACTACCCCACCACGACACCCCTACACTATCCAAACACCACTGCGCTACCCTAAACCATAAAACATTACCCCCAGCACGACACCCTACACTACCCAAACACCACTGCGCTACCCTAAACCCTAAAACACTATCCCCAGCACAACCCATACATTACTCAAAAACCACTTTGCTACCCTAAACCCTAAAACACTACCCCAGCACAACCCCCTATTCTACCCAAACCCCACTGCGCTACACTAAACCCTAAAACACTACTCCAGCATAACCCCCTATACTACCCAAACACCACCGCATTACCCTAAACCCTAAAACACTACCCCAGAATGACCCCCTACACTACCCAAACACCACTGCACTACCCTACACCCTACATCTACCCCCAGCATGACCCCCTACACTTCCCAAACACCACTGCACTACCCTAAACCCTAAAACATGACCCCCTACACTCCACAAAGACCACTGCACTACCCTCAACCCTAAAACACTACCCCCGGCACTACCCCCTACACTACACAAACACCACTGCATCACCCTAAACCCTAAATCTAGCCCCATCAAGACCCTCTACACTACACAACACTACTGCACTACCCTAAACCCTTAAACACTACCACCAGCACTACCCCCTACACTACCCAAACACCACTGCACTACCCTAAAACACTACCCCCAGCATGACCCCCTACACTACCAAAACACCTCTGCACTACCCTAAATCGTAAAAAAAACTACCCACAGAACGACCCCCTAAACTACACAAACACTACAGCACTTCCCTGAAACACTACCCCCAGCACGACCCCCTATACTACCCAAACAACACTCCACTACCCTAAACCCTAAAACACTTACACCAACATGACCCCCTACACCACAAAAACACCACTGCACTACCGTAAACCCTAAAACACTACCCCAGAACGACCCCTTACACCACACAAACACCACTGCACTACCCTAAAACACTACCCCCAGCATGACCCCTTGTTAGACCTGTCTGCTTCTGGGAAGACTCTAACCACCATGATTTATTTTTTTTGTTGCCCCCCTTAGCCTCCCAGGGTTTCTATTTTTATTTTTACATGTGTCCATCAGGAGTTTTCAATGCTGTCAGGGGGCTAGGTGCTCCTTGGCGATGACGCCATTTTTCCCTCATAACCTGTGAGGCCTAGTCAGGCCCCTTGAAAATCTAGGGACATCCAGAAACCTA
This sequence comes from Triturus cristatus, assembly GCF_964204655.1. Classification (NCBI taxonomy): domain Eukaryota; kingdom Metazoa; phylum Chordata; class Amphibia; order Caudata; family Salamandridae; genus Triturus; species Triturus cristatus. Next base: position 1,170,472,184 of record NC_140579.1, on the reverse strand, counting down.
AAATGGTGGCCACCAACTGCCATAACGGACACTACTGGAAAACAGGCCATAGGCTAACATAGGGAATTTTCGAGAAGCAACCAGTGACTTCTGCAGGTCCCAGGCCACCCTATAAAAGGCCAGTGACCAGCAGCCATTTTGTGCATTTCTTGGAATGACCAGTGTGGAGAGAGGCGACTGGAGGAGGAGGATTGTGCACTAGTTGTGACAAGATCGACCTGCGGGGCCGGCTGTCGCTTTACTGGGAAGTGCCCCCACCTTGGCTGACCAAACCCCATTGTTTCAGCAATCATCTTCAAGTTATCAGAGACTCTGCGACGAGTCTGTTAAGGACTGACATCCCTGAAGTGTGGCTACCAGGGATCTGTTCGACCCATCCTGAAGGTCGTGGGTATAGAGTACAATTGAGACCCAGCCCAAGCTAACTGACCCTAGATTCAGGGGGTAACAGACAAAGATACGCGTGACTGCAGCGCCCCAGTTCAACACCCTCCCCTGTGGGTGAAAGCGGCAGAACCAGCTGTCGTCCCTACCTGGAAGCGACGCTGCCGCCGAGAGCATTTCCTGACGTGAGGGCATCGGAAGAGGGAGAGCCCATCTGTCTTGCCTCGTCATTTGAAGAGCTCCGTTGAGGCGCCGGAAGAGGCGGGAAGCGAAGCAGAGCCCAGCTGATCGCCTGCGAGGTGGTGAGGAACGCCGTCGCATCGGACGAGGTGCGCAGAGCCGGAACCGGCAAGAAGGACCCAGCGCGTCGAAAGAGGCGGGCGCTAGGCGGAGTCAGGAGAGGCCGGTCGCGTCATCGGAGGTGCGTCAAGGCAAAGCTCCAGCCAGCGGTAACATCGAAGAGGCAGAAGCGCCGCATCGGTCACCTCTGTGAAGCGCCTCGGTCTGAGGTAGGCTTCTCTGACACGCCTCGACATCTGCGGGAAGACTTCCCTGGCACCGCGTGACCCGGGCAACACCAGCTGCATTGACCAGAGCCTAAAAGTAAGCCGGGTAGAGAGGGAGCGGGAGGTGGAAGCATCGGGTGTCTAAAGACATCAAAGCGGGGGATTTCAAAACAAGGCAATTGACTTGAAAGCCGCCAGAACTATATACGAGGAACTGAGTTACAGAACTGCCCAGACCACTTAAAATCTATCTCCTAACTAGATAAGAGGGGGAGAGCGGTGTGCAGGGAAAATTACAAGGCTCACTAGTAAAAACCCTTATAGCCTGTTATTAATTGAGGAAGTAGAACCTCCACCAGTAAGGTGCAGCCTGTGAATTGACCAGGGGGGAACCTTGTTGATTCTGCTTTGTCTTCTTTTAGCCACATGGCTGGGGGTTTATGCTGAGAAGATCCACCCCTGTGGTAGAGGTCTGTTGAGTTGAGAAGAAGGCTAAGAGCTGAGGGGTAATGTACCTGCTTAAGAGTGGTTAAATAACATATTGAAACTGTAGAGTGCAATCTCCTATCTGTAACCTCATAGTGGAGTAGTGTATTGTACCATAGACAGCCACTTATCACAAATGTAATGTACCTTTGAATCTCATATATTGACCGGGAAAAGTATTGAATGTGATTTGAAATCTATGAGAACTGTATAAATTAATTATACACGGCTTTTATTCTAAACAAGAACAAGAAAGTATATTATTTTTATAAAAGGTAACGGTATTTTTCCAAACAGAGGTGTTGTGTCTTTATTTTAGTGGTTCATCACTGTGTTACTGTGGGTAAGACTTGTAAGTACTTAGCCAACGCCTTGAGCTGTAGACCACTACTGTGCCAGGCTACCATATGTGGGCTTGGGTAATCTAGGTCCAACATAATTGGTGTTTCAGCGGTGGGATAGCGGATTTGTACTTACACTTACTTATTAGTAACGCAGTGCCAACCACGAGACCCCACCTGGAGTTTTCTCCCTGCGGCCCTCCTAATTTACATTTTTGGTTTTTCTAAATTGACTTCTGGCGGTGGGTGGAGGTTGACCTCAGGTCACTCTGTGGATTTCTCCTGTGTAGCATTTTATACTTCGAATAAAAATGGAGATAAATGTGGAAGAGCTAGACAATTATACTGTGCCTCAATTGAAGGAATGGTGTCAGCAGCAGGGGGTGTTTTTCAAGAAAGGCGCCAGGAAAGTTGAGCTGCTGACCAGTATTCGGGCATGGGTAGAGGCTCATTCCGGGGAGGAGGTAGATCCTGAAGAGAGTGACAAGGACACTGTCCTGGAGACCACAACACTGTACCAGGCGGGAGGGGAGAACCTTGTAACAGGTCCTAGAACACCTTCTAGAGTGGGCAGTAGTGTGTCAGAGAGGGGCCTGACCGACGCCGAGTTAGAAGACAGGAGGGAGGAGAGGAGGATGAGAATAGAACTAGCCAGGATGGACATGGTGAGGGAGGAAAAGAAGTTGGAGCATGAGCGGACCATCAAAGAGATGGATTTGCAAGCCCTGACTTTACGTACCCCCAAACCAGAGAATGGTGGCAGCGATAACCAAACCAACACCAGAGAACCTAGACCGTACCTACCAAAAGACATTATGGTTTGTTATGTACCCAGTGACGACATTGCTAAATGGCTAGCCGCCTACGAGGTTTCGCTGAGGGCCCATGGGATTCTGGAAGTCCACTGGGGAGGTGGGTTATACAAATACATGCCCCCCACTGGCAGGGATACTTTGTTGGCCCTTGACCAGAGTGAACAGACCTACTATCCGGCTATGAAATCAGCGCTGCTCAAGAAGTTTGGGTTGACCCCTGAGAAATATAGACAAAAGTTCCGGGGCAGCTACAAGCTGGGCACACAAAACTGGGTAGATTTCTTGGACTACTCCAGGAAGGCCCTGGAGGGTTGGGTAAGAGGCAGCGAAGTAGGGGACTATGAGGGACTATATGACCTCATACTCAAGGAACACCTACTCGAGAAGTGTCTTCCCGAACTAAGACAGCATTTGGTGGACAGCAAGCTGACCAGCCCCAGGAAGCTTGCTGAGGAGGCGGACATCTGGGTTAGTACCCGGGTGTCGACTAAGGGGACTGGAGGGAATTCCCAGAAGCAAGGACAGGGTGCCCCCCAGAAGAAAGAGGGAGGGGAAACTAAGAGGGAGTTCTCAAAAGGGCCACAAAATACTTCGCAAGGAAGGGGCAGAGGATTCATCCCCAAGAGTAACCCCCCTCGCAACCCTACCCCTGGCCAAAGCCAGCAGCCAAGGGTTGTTCATTGCTTTGAGTGTGGTGGTGTGGGACACTATAAAGGAGATGTGAAATGCCCAAAAAGACCACCCCCTCCCACTGGAGGAAAAGCCCCGGGAATCACTAGTGTAGTGCTCGGGGAGGAGATGCCTTTGGTTAATGGAGGGGAGCGGGCGGGTGTCACTTTAGTGTCCCTGGGAGATAAGGAGATGGTTCCCAAGACCCAGCTGCCCTCTAATACCATTAAGTATGAGCAGTGGGTCACCATCAATGGCCGTAGAGGGGAGGCTCTGAGAGACACAGGAGCCAGCATGACTATGGTAAGGAGTCAGCTGGTGTCTCCAGAGCAGGTCATCCCAGATGTACTCCATCCCGCCGTAATGGCTGACGGCAGATTGGGCCACTACCCTGTGGCTGAGATTCCCTTTGAGTGGGGAGGGGTTGCAGGTCCACTTCGAGTTGCCGTAAGCCCTGCCGTGCCTGTTGACTGCCTGTTGGGGAATGATATGGAGCACAATGCTTGGAGGAGGGTGGAGTACCAGACTCACTCTGCGATGCTGGGACCCCCCGACTGGACTTGTGTCAGCACAAGGTCAGCGACTGCCCGAAGGGGAAGTTTGCTTACGCTGGAGCCTGGAACAATGGCCCAGCCAGCTGCCAGAGAGGAGAAGGACGGGAGGCCGGAGGACCCTGCCTCGACATCTCCACCTCGTGAGACAGACGGGCCACCTGAGGAGGTGGATCTGGAGTCCACAGGGGAGAATGTTGCTTCCCTGGAAAACCTACCCATCCCTACTGAATGGCATGTGGAGGGAGGTCCTTCCAGGGAAGAGTTCTGCAAAGCTCAGAAAGAGTGTCCTACTCTCGAGGGGCTGCGGCAACAGGCCAAAGCCCAGGCAGCAGGAAACATTGCAGGGAGCTACCAGATTTACTGGGAGGATGGACTCCTCTACAGTGAGCCCAAGGCACCTGGACATGGATCATCCAGGGCCTTGGTGGTCCCTCAATGCTTTAGAGCCTTTCTTTTGGAACTGGCTCATGAGATACCATTGGCAGGACACCTAGGACAGGACAAGACCTTTGCCCGGCTTGTCCCCCACTTCTACTGGCCTCGAATGAAAGTGGCGTCTGATACATATTGTCGGACGTGTGTGTCCTGCCAAGCTAGTGGGAAAACAGGAGTGAAGCTTAAAGCTCCCCTGGAACCACTACCAGTCGTTAGCACCCCCTTTGAGAGGGTGGGCATCGACATTGTAGGGCCATTGGATCCACCAACTTCAGCTGGTCACCGGTTCATACTGGTATTGGTGGATCATGCCACACGGTACCCAGAGGCAATACCTCTGAGGACCATCACTGCACCTGCAGTGGCAAGGGCCCTGATGGGGATCTTCACCCGAGTGGGTTTCCCCAAGGAGGTTGTGTCCGACAGGGGGACTAACTTCCTTTCAGCATACATGCGGGCTATGTGGAAGGAGTGCGGCGTTACCTATCGGTTCACCACTCCTTATCATCCACAAACCAATGGTCTTGTGGAAAGGTTTAACAAAACCTTGAAAGGTATGATACGGAGTCTACCTGAGAGCCTGCGGAGGAAATGGGACGTCCTCCTACCCTGTCTCTTGTTTTCCTACAGGGAGGTGCCACAGAAGGGAGTGGGCTTCAGCCCCTTCGAACTTTTGTACGGGCACCCTGTACGGGGACCTCTCAGCCTGGTGAAAGACGGATGGGAACAGACTCCCAGGAAGCTTCCCCAGGACGTGGTGAGTTACATGCTGGCCTTCCGGAGCCAAATGGCTAAGTTGTGGAAGCAAGCTTCAGACAACTTGGAGGCCAGCCAAGCAGTTATGAAAGAGTGGTATGACCACAACGCTCACCCAGTGGAACTGGAGCCTGGACAGAAAGTGTGGGTGATGGAACCTGGAGAGCTAAACGCCCTCCAGGACCGTTGGACAGGCCCCTTTGAGGTTTTGGAGAAAAAGGGGAAGTCCACCTATTTGGTGGATCTTAAGACCCCGAGGCAGCCCCACAGGGTGCTGCATGCCAATCGCCTCAAGCCACATCATGAGAGGCCCGAGGTTGTCTTAATGATGGTAACCGATGGAGCAGAGGAAGAAGAAAGTGAACCTCTCCCTGATCTTTTCTCGTCCCAAGAAAAGGATGGGTCGGTGGAGGGAGTTATTCTCTCGCCATCCCTAACTCCTGAACAGCGGAGTGATTGCCGCCAGATCCTGGAGCAATTTTCTTCTCTGTTCTCCCTTGTCCCGGGTAGGACCCACCTGTGTACCCATGACGTGGACACAGGAGACAGCCCACCTGTGAAGTCTAAAATCTACCGGCTGTCGGACAAGGTAAAGGCCAGCATCAAGAGTGAAGTCGCCAAGATGCTGGAGCTGGGAGTGATTGAACCTTCTGGAAGCCCTTGGTCTAGCCCGGTGGTTTTGGTACCAAAAGCTGCCCCACCAGGCGCCACACCTGAATTGAGATTCTGTGTGGACTACCGAGGCTTGAACTCAGTGACCAAAACTGATGCACATCCTATCCCACGGGCGGATGAGCTGATTGACCGGCTGGGAGCTGCTCAATACTTAAGTACCTTTGACCTAACTTCAGGGTACTGGCAGATTTCCCTTACCGAGGAGGCGAAGGAAAGGTCAGCCTTCTCTACACCTGAGGGACACTACCAATTTCGGGTGATGCCCTTTGGGCTCAAGAATGCCCCTGCCACTTTTCAGCGGTTGGTGAACAGGGTCCTTTCTGGAATGGAAGCTTTTTCTGCTGCATACCTGGACGACATTGCTGTCTTCAGTAGCAGCTGGGAGGACCATTTGCAGCATCTGCAAGCTGTTCTGCATGCCCTGCAACAGGCTGGATTGACAATCAAGGCCAGCAAGTGTCAGATCGGACAGGGGTCGGTGGTGTACTTAGGTCACTTGGTGGGCAGAGGGACGGTGCAGCCCCTCCAGGCAAAGATTGAGGCTATCATCGCCTGGGAGCCCCCCAAGACTCAAACAGAGGTCCGAGCCTTCCTGGGCCTCACTGGATACTACCGTCGCTTCGTGAAGGGGTATGGCACTATCGTGGCCCCCCTCACGGAGCTTACTTCCCAGAAGCAACCCCGACGGGTAGTCTGGACGGAGGCTTGCCAGCGAGCCTTCATGACCTTGAAACAAGCATTGTGTTCCGCTCCCATTCTCAAGGCCCCTGATTTTGCTAGAGAATTCATTGTCCAAACAGATGCGTCAGAACATGGCATTGGGGCAGTGTTATCGCAGCTAAATGATGAGGGCCTGGATCAACCCGTGGTCTTCCTGTCCAGGAGACTACTCCCCAGGGAAAGGAGGTGGAGTACAATTGAGCGAGAAGCCTTTGCGGTGGTTTGGGCTCTGAAGAAGCTGCGACCATACCTGTTTGGTTCGCACTTCCTAGTTCAGACTGACCATCGCCCCCTTCGTTGGCTGATGCAAATGAAGGGGGAGAATCCCAAGTTGCTAAGGTGGTCCATCTCCCTACAGGGAATGGACTTCAGGGTGGAACACCGACCTGGGGCGGACCATGCCAACGCAGACGGTCTATCCAGGTATTTCCGCCTTAGTGATGAGGACTCCCAAGGGGTTGGGTAGTTCTCCCCACTTTCAGCTGGGGGGGACGCGTGTTAGACCTGTCTGCTTCTGGGAAGACTCTAACCACCATGATTTATTTTTTTGTTGCCCCCCTTAGCCTCCCAGGGTTTCTATTTTTATTTTTACATGTGTCCATCAGGAGTTTTCAATGCTGTCAGGGGGCTAGGTGCTCCTTGGCGATGACGCCATTTTTCCCTCATAACCTGTGAGGCCTAGTCAGGCCCCTTGAAAATCTAGGGACATCCAGAAACCTAAAATGGTGGCCACCAACTGCCATAACGGACACTACTGGAAAACAGGCCATAGGCTAACATAGGGAATTTTCGAGAAGCAACCAGTGACTTCTGCAGGTCCCAGGCCACCCTATAAAAGGCCAGTGACCAGCAGCCATTTTGTGCATTTCTTGGAATGACCAGTGTGGAGAGAGGCGACTGGAGGAGGAGGATTGTGCACTAGTTGTGACAAGATCGACCTGCGGGGCCGGCTGTCGCTTTACTGGGAAGTGCCCCCACCTTGGCTGACCAAACCCCACTGTTTCAGCAATCATCTTCAAGTTATCAGAGACTCTGCGACGAGTCTGTTAAGGACTGACATCCCTGAAGTGTGGCTACCAGGGATCTGTTCGACCCATCCTGAAGGTCGTGGGTATAGAGTACAATTGAGACCCAGCCCAAGCTAACTGACCCTAGATTCAGGGGGTAACAGACAAAGATACGCGTGACTGCAGCGCCCCAGTTCAACACCCTCCCCTGTGGGTGAAAGCGGCAGAACCAGCTGTCGTCCCTACCTGGAAGCGACGCTGCCGCCGAGAGCATTTCCTGACGTGAGGGCATCGGAAGAGGGAGAGCCCATCTGTCTTGCCTCGTCATTTGAAGAGCTCCGTTGAGGCGCCGGAAGAGGCGGGAAGCGAAGCAGAGCCCAGCTGATCGCCTGCGAGGTGGTGAGGAACGCCGTCGCATCGGACGAGGTGCGCAGAGCCGGAACCGGCAAGAAGGACCCAGCGCGTCGAAAGAGGCGGGCGCTAGGCGGAGTCAGGAGAGGCCGGTCGCGTCATCGGAGGTGCGTCAAGGCAAAGCTCCAGCCAGCGGTAACATCGAAGAGGCAGAAGCGCCGCATCGGTCACCTCTGTGAAGCGCCTCGGTCTGAGGTAGGCTTCTCTGACACGCCTCGACATCTGCGGGAAGACTTCCCTGGCACCGCGTGACCCGGGCAACACCAGCTGCATTGACCAGAGCCTAAAAGTAAGCCGGGTAGAGAGGGAGCGGGAGGTGGAAGCATCGGGTGTCTAAAGACATCAAAGCGGGGGATTTCAAAACAAGGCAATTGACTTGAAAGCCGCCAGAACTATATACGAGGAACTGAGTTACAGAACTGCCCAGACCACTTAAAATCTATCTCCTAACTAGATAAGAGGGGGAGAGCGGTGTGCAGGGAAAATTACAAGGCTCACTAGTAAAAACCCTTATAGCCTGTTATTAATTGAGGAAGTAGAACCTCCACCAGTAAGGTGCAGCCTGTGAATTGACCAGGGGGGAACCTTGTTGATTCTGCTTTGTCTTCTTTTAGCCACATGGCTGGGGGTTTATGCTGAGAAGATCCACCCCTGTGGTAGAGGTCTGTTGAGTTGAGAAGAAGGCTAAGAGCTGAGGGGTAATGTACCTGCTTAAGAGTGGTTAAATAACATATTGAAACTGTAGAGTGCAATCTCCTATCTGTAACCTCATAGTGGAGTAGTGTATTGTACCATAGACAGCCACTTATCACAAATGTAATGTACCTTTGAATCTCATATATTGACCGGGAAAAGTATTGAATGTGATTTGAAATCTATGAGAACTGTATAAATTAATTATACACGGCTTTTATTCTAAACAAGAACAAGAAAGTATATTATTTTTATAAAAGGTAACGGTATTTTTCCAAACAGAGGTGTTGTGTCTTTATTTTAGTGGTTCATCACTGTGTTACTGTGGGTAAGACTTGTAAGTACTTAGCCAACGCCTTGAGCTGTAGACCACTACTGTGCCAGGCTACCATATGTGGGCTTGGGTAATCTAGGTCCAACACCCCTACACTACAGAAACACCACTGCACTACCCTAAACCCTAAAACATTACCTCCAGCACGACCCCCTTCACTTCCCAAACACAACTGCACTACTCTAAACCCAAAAACACTATCATCAGTACAACCCCCTACACTACCCAAACAGCACTGCACTACCCTAAACCCTAAAACACTACCCCCTAAACTACACAAACACCACTGCACTACCCTAAACCCTAAAACACTACCCCAAGCATGACACCCTACAATACACAAACACCACTGCACTACTCTAAACCCTTAAACACTACCCCCAGCACTACCCCTACACTACCCAAACAAAACTGCACTACCCTAAACCCTAAAACACTACCCCCAGTGTGACCCCCTACACTACACAAGCACAACTGCACTACCCTAAACCCTAAAACACTACCCCCTAAACTACACAAACACCACTGCACTACCCTAAACCCTAAAACACTACACCGAGCATGACCCCCTACAATACACAAACACCACTGCACTACTCTAAACCCTTAAACACTACCCCCAGCACTACCCCAACACTACACAAACAAAACTGCTTTACCCTAAACCCTAAAACACTACCCCCAGCACTACCCACTACACTACCCAAACACTACTGCACTACCCTAAACCCTAAAACACTACCCCCAGCGCGACCCCCTACACCACAAAAACACCATTGCACTACCGTAAACCCTAAAACACTAACCCAGAACTACCCCTTACACCACACAAACACCACTGCACTACCCTAAAACACTACCCCCAGCATGACCCCTACACTACAGAAACATCACTGCAATACCCTAAACCCTAAAACACATTACCTCCAGCACGACCCCCTTCACTACCCAAGCACAACTGCACTACTCTAATCCCAAAAACACTATCATCAGTACAACCCCCTACACTACCCAAACAGCACTGCACTACTCTAAACCCTAAAACACTACCCCCTAAACTACACAAACACCACTGCACTACCCTAAACCCTAAAACACTACCCCAAGCATGACACCCTACAATACACAAACACCACTGCACTACTCTAAACCCTTAAACACTACCCCCAGCACTACCCCTACACTACCCAAACAAAACTGCTCTACCCTAAACCCTAAAACACTACCCCCAGCACTACCCACTACACTACCCAAACACCACTGCACTACCCTAAACCCTAAAACACTACCCCCAGCGTGACCCCCTACACTACACAAGCACAACTGCACTATCCTAAACCCTAAAACACTACCCCCTACACTTCACAAACACCACTGCGCTACGCTAAGCCCTAAAACACTACCCCGAGCACAACCGCCTACACTACCCAAACATCAAAGCGGTACCCTAAACCCTAAAACACTACCCCCAGCACAACCCCCTGCACTACCCAAACACCAATGCGCTACCCTAAACCCTAAAACACTACCCCCATCACAGCCCCCTACATTACCCAAACACCACTGTGCTACCCTAAACCCAAAAACACTACCCCCAGCACAACGCCCTACACTACCTAAACATCAAAGCGGTACCCTAAACCCTAAAACTCTACCACCAGCATGACACCCTACACTACCCAGACACCACTGCGCTACCCAAAACCTAAAACACCACCCCCACCATGACCCGCTACACTACCCAAATACCACTGTGCTAACCAAAACCCTAAAACACCACCCCAGCACGACCCCCTACACTCCCCAAACACCACTGCGCTACCCTAAACCCTAAAACACTTCCCCCAGCACAATCCCCTACATTAACCAAACACCACTGCACTACCCTTGACCCTAAAACACTACCCTAGCATGACCCCCTACACTACCCAAACACCACTGCTCTATCCTAAAACACGACTCCCTATACTACACAATCACCACTGCACCACCCTTAACTATAAAACACTACCCCCAGCATTACCCCCTACATTACACAAATACCACTGCTCTGCCCTAAACCCTAAAACACTACCCCCTACACTACACAAACACCACTGTACTACCCTAAACCCTAAAATACTATCCTCTTCACAAGCCCCTACACTACACAAACACCACTGTACTACCCTAAAACACTATCCCCTACACTACAGACACCACTGTACTACCTTAAACCCTAAAACACTACCCTCATCACAACCCCCTACAATACACAAACACCACTGCACTACCCTAATCCCTAAATCTACCCCCAGCACGACCCCCTACACTACCCAAACACCACTGCTCTACCCTAAGCCTAAAAACACTACACCCAGCATGACCCCCTACACTACACAAACACCACTGAACTGCCCTAAACCGTAAAATACTACCCCCAGCATGACCCACTACAGAAATGCCACTGCACTGCCCTAAACCCTAAAACACTACCCCAGTACGACCCCCTACACTACCCAAACACCACTGCACTACCCTAAACCCTAAAACACTACCCCCAGCACGACCCCCTACACTACCCAAACACTACTGCACTACCCTAAAACCTAAAACAATACCGCAGCACTACACCTACACTGCCCAAACACCACTGCACTACCCTAAACCCTAAAACACTACCACCAGCATGAACCCCTACACTACATAAACACCACGGCACTACAATAAACCCTAAAACACTACCCCCAGAAGTACCCCCTACACTACACAAACACCACTGCACTACCCTAAATCTACCCCCAGCCCAACCCCCTACACTACACAAACACCACTGCACTACCCTAAACCCTAAAACACTACCCCCAGCACTAACCCCTACACTACACAAACACAACTGCACTACCCTTAATCCACACCCAGCATGACCCCCTACACTACCAAACACCACTGCAATACACTAAACCCTAAAACATAACCCTCTACACTACACAAACGCCACTGCACTACTCTAAACCCTAAAACACTACCCCCAACACTACCCCCTACACTACACAAACACCACTGCACTACCCTAAATGTACCCCCAGCATGAACCCCTACACTACCAAACACCACTGCACTACCCTAAACCCTCAAACATGACCCTCTACCCTACACAATCACCACTGCACTACCCTAAACCCTAAAACATAACCCCCAGCATGACCCCCTACACTACACAAACACCACTGAACTACCCTAAAACACTACCCCTACAATACACAAACACCACTGCACTTCTCTAAACCCTAAAACACTACACCAGCATGATCCCCTACACTACACAAACACCACTGCACTACCTAAACCCTATAACACTACCCCCAGCACGACCCCCTACACTTCCCAAACACCATTGTGCTAAACTAAAACACTACCCCCAGCACGACCCCCTACACTACCCAAACACCTCTGGGCTACCCTAAACCCTAAAACACTACCCCCAGTACGACCCTCTACACTACCCAAACACCAATGCGCTGCCCTAAACCCTAAAACACTACGACCAGCATGACACCCTACACTACCCAAACACCACTGCGCTACCTAAAACCCTAAAACACCACTCCTAGTATGCCCCTTACACCACTCAAACACCACTGCGCTACCCTAAACCCTGAAACACTACCCCCAGCATAACCCCCTAAACTACCTAAACATCAAAGCGGTACCCTAAACCCTAAAACACTACACCCAGCACAACCCTCTACACTACCCAAACACCAATGCACTACCCTAACCCCTAAAACACTACCACCAGCATGACATCTTTCACTACCCAAACACTACTGCGCTACCCAAAACTCTAAAACACCACCCCCAGCATGACCCCCTATATTACCCAAACACCACTGCTCTACCCTAAACCCAAAAATACTACCCCAGCACGACCCCCTACACTACCCAAAAACCACTGCACTAGACTTAACCCTAAAACACCACCCCAGCATGACCCCATACACTACCCAAACACTACTGCTTTATCCTAAAACACGACCCCCTATACTACACAAACACCACTGAACTACCCTAAACCCTAAAAGAATACCCCTAGCACAACTCCCTACACTACACATCACCACTTCACTACCCTACACCCTAAAACACTGCCCCGAGCACGACCCCCTACATTACACAAACACCACTTCACTACCCTAAACCCTAAAACAGTGCCCCCAACATGACCCCCTACACTACACAAACACCACTGCACTAACCTAAACCCTAACACACTGCCCACAGCATGAACCCTACACTACACAAACACCACTGCACTAACCTTAACACTGCCCCCAGCATGACCCCCTACACTACACAAACACCACCGCACTAACCTAAACCCTTAAACACTACCCCAGCATGACCCGCTACACCACCCAAACACCACCCCACTACCCTGAACCCTAAAAGACTACCCCCTCATGGCCCCCTACACCACCCAAACACCACCGCACTACCCTAAACCCTAAAACACTACCCACAACACGACCCCTAACACTACACAAACACCACCGCACTACCCTAAACCCTAAAACACTACCCCCAGCACGACCTCCTACACTACCCAAACACCACTGCACTACCCTAAACCCTAAAACACTACCCCCAGCATGACACCGTACACTACCCAAACACCACTGCACTACAATAAACCCTAAATCTATCCCAGCACGACACCCTACACTACCAAAAGACCACTTCACACCCTAAATCTACCCAAATCAAGACCCCCTACACTACCAAAACACCACTGCACTACCCTAAACACTAAAACACTACCCCAGCACATGCCCCTACACTACACAAACACCACTGCACTACCCTAAACTCTAAAACACTATCCCCGGTGTGACCCCCTACATTACACAAGCACCACTGCACTACCCTAAACCCTTAAACACTAACCCCGGCGTGACTCCCTACACTTCCCAAACACCACTACACTACCCTAAACAATAAAACACTACCCCCGGCGTGACCCCCTACACTACCCAAACACCACTTCACTGCCCTGAACCCTAAAACACTACCCCCGGCACGACCCCTACACTACATAAACACCACTGCACTACCCTAAACCACTACCCCCAGCTTGAGCCCCTACACTGCACAAACACCACTGCACTACCCTAAATCCTAAAACACTATCCCCGTTGTGACCCCCTACATTACACAAGCACCACTACCCTAAACCCTAAAACGCTACCCCCGGCGTGACCCCCTTCATTTCCCAAACACGACTACACTACCCTAAACCCTAAAACACTACCCCCGGCGTGACCCCCTACACTACCCAAACACCACTTCACTGCCCTGAACCCTAAAACACTACCCCCGGCACGACTCCCTACACTACATAAACACCACTGCACTACCCTAAACCACTACCCCCAGCTTGAGCCCCTACACTGCACAAACACCACTGCACTACCCTAAATCCTAAAACAGTACCCCAGCAAGACCCTCTACACTGCACAAACACCACTGCACTACGCTGAACCCTAAAACACTACACCAGCACTACCCCTACACTACCCAAACACCACTGCACTACTCTAAAACACAATCCCCAGCACGACCCCCTACACTACAGAAACACTACTGCACTTCCCTAAAGCTTAAAACATTACCCCTAGCACGACCCCCTACACTACCCAAACACCACTGCACTACCCTAAACCCTACATCTATACCCAGCATAACCCCCTACACTACACAAACACCACTGCACTACCCTAAACCCTAAAACACTACCCCCAGCGTGATCCCAAACACTACCCAAACACCACTGCACTACCCTAAACCCTAAAACACTACCCCCAGCATGACCCCTCTGCTACCCAAACACCACCGCACTGCCCTAAACCCCTACCCCCAGCACGACCCCCTACACTACCCAAACACCAATGCACTAACCTAAACCCTAAAACACTACCCCAGCACTACCCCTACACTACCAAACACCTCTGCATTACCCTAAACCCTAAAACACTACCTGCAGAACTACCCAATACTACACAAACACCACTGCACTACCCTAAACCCTAAAACACGACCCCCTACCCTACACAACCACCACTGCACTACCCTATACCCTAAAACACTACTCCCAGCATGACCCCTATACTACACATGCACCACTGCACTACCCTAAGCCCTAAAACACTATCCCCAGCACGACACCCTACACTACCCAAACATAACTGCACTACCCTAAACCGAAAAACACTACGCCCAGCATGACCCCCTACACAACACAAACACCACTGAACTGCCCTAAACCCTAAAACACTACCCCCAGCATGACCCACTACACAAACACCACTGCACTGCCCTAATCCCTAAAACACTATCCCCATACGACCCCCTACACTACCCAAACACCACTGCACTACCCTAAACCCTAAAACACTGCCCCCAGCACAACCCCTACAATACCCAAACACACTGCACTACCCTAAACCCTAAATCTACCCCAACACAATCCCCTATACTCCACAAACTCCACTGCACTACCCTAAACCCTAAAACACTACCCCAGCACGACCCCCTACACTACACAAACATCACTGTACTAACCTAAAACCTAAAACACTACCCCCAGCACGACCCCTTTCATTTCCCAAACACCACTGCACTATCCTAAATCCTAAAACACTACCCCCATCATGACCCCCTACACTACACAAGAACCACTGCACTTCCCTAAACCCTAAAACACTACCCCCAGCACGACCCCCTACACTACACAAACACCACTGTACTACCCTAAACACTAAAACACTACCCCCAGCATGACCCCTTTCATTACGCAAACACCACTGCACTATCCTAAACCCTAAAACACAACCCCCTACACTATACAAATACCACTGCACTACCCTAAATCCTAAAGCACTACCCCCAGAATGACCCCCTACACTACACAAACACCACAGCACTAACCTAAAAAACTTCCCCCAGCATGACCCCCTTTACTACCCAAACAATACTCCACTACCCTAAACCCTAAAACACTACCCCCAGCATGACCCCTACACTACACAAACACCACTGTACTACTCTAATCCCTAAAACACTACCCCCAGCACGACTCCCTTCACTACACAAACACAACTGCACTACTCTAAACCCTAAAACAATACCACCAGCGCGATTCCCTACACTACCCATACACCACTGCACAACCCTAAATCTATCCCAGGACAACCCCCTACACTACACAAACACCACTGCACTACCCTAAACCCTAAAACTCTACCACCTACACTACACAAACACCACTGCACAACCCTAAACCCTAAAACACTATCCCCAGCATGACCCCCTACACTACACAAACACCACTGCACTACCCTAAACCCTAAAACACTACCACCTACACTACACAAACACCACTGCACTACCCTAAACCCTAAAACACTACCCCCAGCATGACCCCCTACACTACGCAAACAACACTGCACTACCCTAAACCCTAAAACACTACCCCCTACACTACACAAACACCACTGCACTACCCAAAACCACTACCCCCAGCACGACCCCCTACACTACACAAATACCACTGCACTTCCCTAAATCCTAAAACACTACCCCAGAACGATCCCCTACACTACACAAACACCACCGCACTAACCTAAAACACTTCCCCCAGCATGACCCCCTATACTACCCATGCAACACTCCACTACCCTGAACCCTAAAACACTTACCCCAGCATGACCCCCTACACCACACAAACACCACTCCACTACCCTAAACCCTAAATCACTACCCTCAGAACGACCCCTTACACTACACAAACACCACTGCACTACCCTAAAACACAACCCCAGCACAAACACTACACTACACAAACACCACTGCACTACACTAAACCCTAAAACACTACTCCCAGCATGACCACCTACACTACACAAACACCACTGTACTACCCTAAACCCTAAAACACTACCCCCAGCACGACCCCTTCACTACCCAAACACAACTGCATTACTCTAAACCCAAAAACACTACCCCCAGAACGACCCCCTACACTTCCCAAACACCACTGCACTACCCTAAACCCTAAAACACTACCCCCAACACTACACAAACACCACTGCACTACCCTACACCCTAAAACACTGCCCCCAGCATGACTCTCCAAAATACACAAACACCACTGCACTATTCTAAACCCTTATACACTACCCCCAGCATGACCCCCTACACAACCCAAACAAAACTGCGCTACCCTAAACCCTAAAACACTACCCCAGTACTACCCCTTACACTGCACAAACACCACTGCACTACCCTCAACCCTAAAACACTACCCCCAGCACTACACCCTACACTACCCAAACACCACTGCACTACCCTAAACCCTTAATTTACCCCCAGCACTACCCCCTACACTACACAAACACCACTGCACTACCCTAAATCCTAAAACACTACCCACAGCATGACCCCCTACACTACACAAACACCACAGCCCTACCCTAAACCCTAAAACACTACCGCCAGCAGTACCCTCTACAATACCCAAACACAACTGCACTACATTAAACCCTATAACACTACCCCCAAGACGACCCACTATACTACCCAAACACTGCACTACCCTAAACCCTAAAACACTTACCCCAGCACGACCTCCTACATCACACATACACCACTGTAGTACCCTAAACCCTAAAACACTACTCTCAGAAAGACCTCCTACACTACACAAACACCACAGCACTACCCTAAAACACAACCCCCAGCACGACCCCCTACACAACCCAAACAAAACTGCACTACCCTAAACCCTAAAACACTACCCCCAGTAATACCCTCTACACTGCACAAACACCACTGCACTACCCTCAACCCTAAAAACACTACCACCAGCACTACACCCTACACTACCCAAACACCACTGCACTACTTCAAACCCGTAATGTACCCCCAGCACAACCCCCTACATTACACAAACCCTACTGCACTACCCTAAACTCTAAAAGACTACCCCTAGCACGAACCCCTACACTACACAAACACCACTGTACTACTCTAAACCCTAAAAGACTACCCCAGCACAACTCCCTACACTACACATCACCACTTCACTACCCTAAACCCTAAAACACTGGCCCCAGCCCGACCCCCTACACTACACAAACACCACTTCACTACCCTAAACCCTAAAACACTGCCCCCAGCATGACCCCCTGCACTACACAAACATCACCGCACTAACCTAAACCCTTAAACACTACCCCAGCATGACCCCCTACACCACCCAAACACCACCAAACTGCACTAAACACTAAAAGACTACCCCCTCATGACCCCCTACACCACCCAAACACTACCGCTCTACCCTAAACCCTAAAACACTACCCACAACACGATAACCTAACACTACACAAACACCCCCGCACTACCCTAAACCCTAAAACACTACCCCCAGCACGACCTCCTACACTACCCAAACACCACTGCACTACCCTAAACCATAAAACACAACCCCCAGCATGACACCGTACACTACCCAAACACCACTGCACTACACTAAACCCTAAATCTATCCCAGCACGACACCCTACACTACCAAAAGTCCACTCCACTACCCTAAATCTACCCAAAGCACGACCCCCTACACTACTAAAACACCACTGCACTACCCTAATCCCTAAAACACTACCCCAGCACGACCCCTTATACCACACATACACCACTGTAGTACCTTAAACCCTAAAACACTACCCCCAGTACTACCCCCTACACTACACAAACACCACCGCACTACCCTCAACCCTAAAACACTACCCCAGCACTACACCCTACACTACCCAAACACCACTGCACTACTCTAAACCCGTAATCTACCCCCAGCACAACCCCCTACACTACACAAACACCTCTGCATTACCCTAAGTCCTAAAACACTACCCCCACATGACCCTCTACACTACACAAACACCACTGCCCTACCCTAAACCCTAAAACACTACCGCCAGCAGTACCCCCTACACTACCCAAACACAACTGCACTACATTAAACCCTATAACACTACCCCCAGCACAACCCACTATACTACCCAAACACTCCACCACCCTAAACCCTAAAACACTTACCCCAGCACGACCGCCTTCACTACACAAACACCACTGCACTACCCACAACCGTAAAACACTACCACCAGCATGAACCCCCAAACACTACCCAAATACCACTGCACTACCCTAAACCCTAAATCTACCACCAGCACGACCCCCTACACTATCCAAACACCACTGCACTACCCTAAACCAAAAAACACTACGCCCAGCATGACCCCCTACACTACACAAACACCACTGAACTGCCCTAAACCGTAAAACACTACCCCCAGCATGACCCACTACACAAACACCACTGCACTGCCCTAATCCCTAAAACACTATCCCCATATGACCCCCTACACTACCCAAACACCACTGCACTACCCCAAACCCTAAAACACTGCCCCCAGCACAACCCAGTACACTACCCAAACACACTGCACTACCCTAAACCCTAAAAGACTACCCCTAGCACCACCCCCTATACTACGCTAACACCACTGCACTACCCTAAACTCTAAAAGACTACCCCTAGCACGAACCCCTACACTACACAAACACCACTGTACTACTGTAAACCCTAAAAGACTACCCTCAGCACAACTCCCTACACTACACATCACCACTTCACTACCCTAAAACACTGCCCCCATCCCGACCCCCTACACTACACAAACACCACTTCACTACCCTAAACCCTAAGACATTGCCTCCAGCACGACCCCCTACACTACACAAACACCACTGCACTAACCTAAACCCTAAAACACTGCCCCCAGCATGACCCCCTACACTACACAAACACCACCGCACTAACCTAAACCCTTAAACACTACCCAGCATGACTCCCTACAACACACAAATACCACCACACTACACTAAACCCTAAAAGACTACCCCCTCATGACCCCCTACACCACCCAAACACCACTGCACTACCCTAAACCCTAAAACACTACCCACAACACGACCCCTAACACTACACAAACACCACCGCACTACCCTAAACCATAAAACACTACCCCCAGCACGACCTCCTACACTACCCAAACACCACTGCAATACCCTAAACCATAAAACACAACCCCCAGCATGACATCGTACACTACACTAACACCACTGCACTACACTAAACCCTAAATCTATCCCAGCACGACACCCTACACTACCAAAAGTCCACTTCACTACCCTAAATCTACCCAAAGCACGACCCCCTACACTACCAAAACACCACTGCACTACCCTAATCCCTAAAACACTACCCCAGCACATACCCCTACACTACACAATCACCACTGCACTACCCTAATCCCTAAAACACTATCCCTGGTGTGACCCCCTACATTACACAAGCACCACTACCCTAAACCCTAAAACGCTACCCCCGGCGTGACCCCCTACATTTCCCAAACACCACTACACTACCCTAAACCCTAAAACACTACCCCCGGCGTGACCCCCTACACTACCCAAACACCACTTCACTGCCCTGAACCCTAAAACACTACCCCCGGCACGAGTCCCTACACTACATAAACATCACTGCACTACCCTAAACCACTAACCCCAGCTTGAGCCCCTACACTTCACAAAAACCACTGCACTACCCTAAATCCTAAAACACTACCCCAGCAAGACCCTCTACACTACACAAACACCACTGCACTACCCTGAACCCTAAAACACTACCCCCAGCACTACCCCTACACTACCCAAACACCACTGCACTACCCTAAAACACTACTCTCAGCACGACCCCCTACACTACACAAACACTACTGCACTACCCTAAACCTTAAAACATTACCCCTAGCACGACCCCCTACACTACCCAAACACCACTGCACTACCCTAAACCCTACATCTAAACCCAGCACAACCCCCTACACTACACAAACACCACTGCACTACCCTAAACCCTAAAACACTACCCCCAGCGTGACCCCCTACACTACCCAAACACCACTGCACTACCCTAAACCCTAAAACACTACCCCCAGCATGACCCCTATGCTACCCAAACACCACCGCACTGCCCTAAACCCCTACCCCCAGCACGACCCCCTACACTACCCAAACACCAATGCACTAACCTAAACCCTAAAACACTACCCCAGCACTACCCCTACACTACCAAACACCTCTGCACTACCCTAAACCCTAAAACACTACCTGCAGAACTACCCAATAGAACACAAACACCACTGCACTACCCTAAACCCTAAAACACGACCCCCTACACTACACAACCACCACTGCACTACCCTAAACCCTAAAACACCACTCCCAGCATGACCCCTATACTAAACAAGCACCACTGCACTACCCTAAGCCCTAAAACACTATCCCCAGCACGACACCCTATACTACCCAAACATAACTGCACTACCCTAAACCCTAAAACACTACCCCCAACACGACCACCTACACTACAAAAGCACTACTATACTACCCTAAACCCTAAAACACTACCCCCAGCACGACACCCTACACTACCTAAACATAACTGCACTACCCTACAACACTACCACCAGCACGACTCCCTACACTACCCAAACAACACTGCACTACCCTAAACCCTAAATCTACCCCAGCTCAACCCCCTACACTACCCAAACACGACTGCACTATCCTAAACCCTAAACACGACCCCCTACACTACGCAAACACCACTGCACTACCCTAAACCACTACCCCCAGCACGACCCCCTACACTACACAAACACCATTACACTCGCCTAAACCCATAAATCACTACCCCCGGTACGACCCCCTACACTACACAAACACCACTGAATCACCCTAAACCCTAAATCTAGCCCCAGCAATACCCTCTACACTACACAAACACTACTGCACTACCCTAAACCCTAAAACCCTACCCCCAGCACTACCCCCTACACTACCCAAACACCACTGCACTACCCTAAAACACTACCCCCAGCATGATCCTCTACACTTCCAAAACACCACTGCACTACCATAAATCTACCCCCAGCACTACCCCCTACACTACCAAAACACCTCTGCACTACCCTAAATCCTAAAACACTACCCACAGAACGCCCCCCTACACTACACAAACACCACAGCACTACCCTAAAACACTACCCCCAGCACGACCCCCTATACTACCCAAACAACACTCCACTACCATAAACCCTAAAACACTTACCCCAACATGACCCCCTACACCACACAAACACCACTGCACTGCCGTAAACCCTAAAACACTACGCCAGAACGACCCCTTACACTACACAAACACCGCTGCACTACCCTAAAACACTACCCCCAGCATGACCCCTACACTACAGAAACACCACTGCACTACCCTAAACCCTAAAACACTACCCCCAGCATGACCCCTTACACTACACAAACACCACTGCACTACCCTAAACCCCAAAGCACTACCCCCAGCACGACCCCCTTCACTACCCAATCACAACTACACTACTCTAAACCCAGAAACACTACCCCCAGTAAGAACCCCTACACTACCCAAACAGCACTGCACTACCCTAAACCTTAAAACACTACCCGAGCATGACCCCCTACAATACACAAACACCACTGCACTGCTCTATACCCTTAAACACTACCCCCAGCACTACCCCTACACTACCCAAACAAAACTGCTCCACCCAAAACCCTAAAACACTACCCCCAGCAGTACCCACTACACTACCCAAACACCACTGCACTACCCTAAACCCTAAAACACTACCCCCGGCACGAGTCCCTACACTACATAAACACCACTGCACTACCCTAAACCACTACCCCCAGCTTGAGCCCCTACACTTCACAAACACCACTGCACTACCCTAAATCCTAAAACACCACCCCAGCAAGACCCTCTACACTACACAAACACCACTGCACTACCCTGCACCATAAAACACTACCCCAGCACTACCCCTACACTACCCAAACACCAATGCACTACCCTAAAACACTACTCCCAGCATGACCCCCTACACTACACAAACACTACTGCACTACCCTAAACCTTAAAACATTACCCCTAGCACGACCCCTACACTACCCAAACACCACTGCACTACCCTAAACCCTACATCTAAACCCAGCACTACCCCCTACACTACACAAACACCACTGCACTACCCTAAACCCTAAAACACTACCCCCAGCGTGACCCCCTACACTACCCAAACACCACTGCACTACCCTAAACCCTAAAACACTACCCCCAGCATGACCCCTATGCTACCCAAACACCACCGCACTGCCCTAAACCCCTATCCCCAGCACGACCCCCTACACTACCCAAACACCAATGCACTAACCTAAACCCTAAAACACTACCCCAGCACGACCCCCTACACTACCCAAACACCAATGCACTAACCTAAACCCTAAAACACTACCCCAGCACTACCCGCTACACTACCCAAACACTACTGCACTACCCTAAAAACTAAAACACTATCCCCAGCGTGACCCCCTACACTACACAAACACCATTGCACTACCCTAAACCCTAAAACACTACTCCAGCACAACACCCTACACTACCCAAAAACCACTGCACTACCCTAAACCCTAAAACACTACCCGTACACTACAAAAACAAAACTGCAGTACCCTCAACCCTCAAACACTACCCCCAGCACTGCGCCCTACACTACCCAAATGCCACTGCACTACCCTAAACCCTAAATCTACCCCGAAACAATCCCCTACACTCCACAAACTCCACTGCACTACCCTAAACCCTAAAACACTACCCCAGCACGACCGCCTTCACTACACAAACACCACTGCACTACCCTCAACCGTAAAACACTACCACAAGCATGAACCCCCAAACACTACCCAAATACCACTGCACTACCCTAAACCCTAAATCTACCACCAGCACGACCCCCTACACTATCCAAACACCACTGCTCTACCCTAAACCCTACATTTACCCCCAGCACAACCCCTTACACTAAACAAACACCACTGCACTACCCTAAACCCTAAAACACTACCCCCAGCACGACCCCTTTCATCACCCAAACACCACTGCACTATCCTAAATCCTAAAACACTAACCCCAGCACAACCCCTACACTACACAAGAACCACTGCACTACACTAAACCCTAAAACACTACCCCCAGCACGACCCCCTACACTACACAAACAACACTGTACTACCCTAAACACTAAAACACTACCCCCAGCATGACCCCTTTCATTACCCAAACACCACTGCACTATCCTAAACCCTAAAACACAACCCCCTACACTACACAAATACCACTGCACTACCCAAATCCTAAAACACTACCCCCAGAATGACCCCCTACACTACACAAACACCAAAGTACTAACCTAAAACACTTCCCGCAGCATGACCCCTATACTACCAAAACAATACTTCACTACCCTAAACCCTAAAACACTTACCCCAGCATGACCCCCTACACCACACAAACACTACTGCACTACCCTAAACCCTAAATCACTACCCTCAGAACGACCCCTTACACTGCACAAACACCACTGCACTACCCTAAAACACAACCCCCAACACGACCCCTACACTACACAAACACCACTGCACTACCCTAAACCCTAAAACACTACTCCCGGCATGACCACCTACACTACACAAACACCACTGTACTACCCTAAACCCTAAAAAACTACCCCCAGCACGACTCCCTTCACTACCCAAACACAACTGCACTACTCTAAACCCTAAAACAATACCACCAGCGCGATTCTCTACACTACCCATACACCACTGCAAAACCCTAAATCTATCCCAGGACAACCCCCTGCACTACACAAACACCACTGCACTACCCTAAACCCTAAAACACTACCACCTACACTACACAAACACCACTGCACTACCCTTAACCCTAAAACACTATACCCAGCATGACCCCCTACACTACACAAACACCACTGCACTACCCTAAACCTTAAAACACTACCCCGAGCATAACCCCCTACACTACACAAACACCACTGCACTACCCTAAACCCTAAAACACTACCCCATTGCTCCCCCCTACACTACACACACACCACTGCACTACCCTAATCCCTAAAACACTATCCCCGGTGTGACCCCCTACATTACACAAGCACCACTACCCTAAACCCTAAAACGCTACCCCCGGCGTGACCCCCTACATTTCCCAAACACCACTACACTACCCTAAACCCTAAAACACTACCCCCGGCGTGACCCCCTACACTGCACAAACACCACAGCACTACCCTGAATCCTAAAACACTACCCCAGCAAGACCCTCTACACTACACAAACACCACTGCACTACCCTGAACCCTAAAACACTACCCCCAGCACTACCCCTACACTACCCAAACACCACTGCACTACCCTAAAACACTACCCCCAGCACGACCCCCTACACTACACAAACACTACTGCACTACCCTAAACCTTAAAACATTACCCCTAGCACGACCCCCTACACTACCCTAACACCACTGCACTACCCTAAACCCTACATCTACACCCAGCACAACCCCCTACACTACACAAACACCACTGCACTACCCTAAACCCTAAAACACTACCCCCAGCGTGACCCCCTATACTACCCAAACACCACTGCACTACCCTAAACCCTAAAACACTACCCCCAGCATGACCCCTATGCTACCCAAACACCACCGCACTGCCCTAAACCCCAACCCCAGCACGACCCCCTACACTACCCAAACACCAATGCACTGACCTAAACCCTAAAACACTACCCCAGCACTACCCCTACACTACCAAACACCTCTGCACTACCCTAAACCCTAAAACACTACCTGCAGAACTATCCAATAGTACACAAACACCACTGCACTTCCCTAAACCCTAAAACACGACCCCCTACACTACACAACCACCACTGCACTACCCTAAACCCTAAAACACTACTCCCAGCATGACCCCTATACTAAACAAGCACCACTGCACTACCCTAAGCCCTATAACACTATCCCCAGCACGACACCCTACACTACCCAAACATAACTGCACTACCCTAAACCCTAAAACACTACCCACAACACGACCACCTACACTACACAAGCACTACTATACTACCCTAAACCCTAAAACACTACCCCCATCACGACACCCTACACTACCCAAACATAACAGCACTACCCTACAACACTACCACCAGCACGACTCCCTACACTACCCAAACAACACTGCACTACCCTAAACCCTAAATCTACCCCAGCACAACCCCCTACACTACGCAAACACCACTGCACTACCCTAAATCACTACCCCGAGCACGACCCCCTACACTACACAAACACCATTACACTCCCCTAAACCCTAAAACACTACCCCCGGCACGACCCCCTACACTACACAAACACCACTGCATCACCCTAAACCCTAAATCTAGCCCCAGCAAGACCCTCTACACTACACAAACACTACTGTACTACCCTAAACCCTAAAACACTACCCCTAGCACTCCCCCTACACTACCCAAACACCACTGCACTACCCTAAAACACTACCCCCAGCATGATCCCCTACACTTCCAAAACACCACTGCACTACCCTAAATCTACCCCCAGCACTACGCCCTACACTACCAAAACACCTCTGCACTACCCTAAATCCTAAAACACTACCCCCAGCACGACCCCCTATACTACCCAAACAACACTCCACTACCCTAAACCCAAAAATACTTACCCCAACATGACCCCCTATACCACACAAACACCACTGCACTGCCGTAAACCCTAAAACACTACCCCAGAACGACCCCTTACACTACACAAACACCACTTCACTACCCTAAAACACTACCCCCAGCATGACCCCTACACTACAGAAAAACCACTGCACTACCCTAAACCCTAAAACACTACCCCCAGTATGACCCCTTACACTACACAAACACCACTGCACTACCCTAAACCCCAACACACTACCCCCAGCACGACCCCCTTCACTACCCAAACACAACTACACTACTCTAAACCCAGAAACACTACCCCCAGTACAAACCCCTACACTACCCAAACAGCACTGCACTACCCTAAACCTTAAAACACTACCCCGAGCATGACCCCCTACAATACACAAACACCACTGCACTGCTCTAAACCCTTAAACACTACAACCAGCACTACCCCTACACTCCCCAAACAAAACTGCTCTACCCTAAACCCTAAAACACTACCCCCAGCAGTACCCACTACACTACCCAAACACCACTGCACTACCCTAAACCCTAAAACACTACCCCAGCACTACCCGCTACACTACCCAAACACTACTGCACTACCCTAAAAACTAAAACACTACCCCCAGCGTGACCCCCTACACTACACAAACACCATTGCACTACCCTAAACCCTAAAACACTACCCCAGCACGACCTCTACACTACCCAAAAACCACTGCAATACCCTAAACCCTAAAACACTACCCGTACACTACAAAAACAAAACTGCAGTACCCTCAACCCTCAAACACTACCCCCAGCACTGCGCCCTACACTACCCAAATGCCACTGCACTACCCTAAACCCTAAATCTACCCCGAAACAATCCCCTACACTCCACAAACTCCACTGCACTACCCTAAACCCTAAAAAACTACCCCAGCACGACCCCCTACACTACACAAACACCACTGTACTACCCTAAACCCTAAAACACTACCCCCAGCACGACCCCTTTCATCACCCAAACACCACTGCACTATCCTAAATCCTAAAACACTACCCCCAGCACAACCCCTACACTACACAAGAACCACTGCACTACCCTAAACCCTAAAACACTACCCCCAGCACGACCCCCTACAGTACACAAACAACACTGTACTACCCTTAACACTAAAACACTACCCCCAGCATGACCCCTTTCATTACCCAAACATCACTGCACTATCCTAAACCCTAAAACACAACCCCCTACGCTACACAAATACCACTGCACTACCCAAATCCTAAAACACTACCCCCAGAATGACCCCCTACACTACACAAACACCACAGCACTAACCTAAAACACTTCCCCCAGCATGACCCCTATACTACCAAAACAATACTTCACTACCCTAAACCCTAAAGCACTTACCCCAGCATGACCCCCTACACCACACAAACACTACTGCACTACCCTAAACCCTAACTCACTACCCTCAGAACGACCCCTTACACTGCACAAACACCACTACACTACCCTAAAACACAACCCCCAGCACGACCCCTACACTACACAAACACCGCTGCACTACCTTAAACCCTAAAACACTACTCCTGGCATGACCACCTACACTACACAAACACCACTGTACTACCTTAAACCCTAAAACACTACCCCCAGCACGACTCCCTTCACTACCCAAACACAACTGCACTACTCTAAACCCTAAAACAATACCACCAGTGCGATTCTCTATACTACCCATACACCACTGCAAAACCCTAAATCTATCCCAGGACAACCCTCTACACTACACAAACACCACTGCACTACCCTAAACCCTAAAACACTACCACCTACACTACACAAACACCACTGCACTACCCTAAACCCTAAAACACTATCCCCAGCATGACCCCCTACACTACACAAACACCACTGCACTACCCAAAACCTTAGAACACTACCCCCAGCATGACCCCCTACACTACACAAACACCACTGCACTACCCTAAACCCTAAAACACTACCCCATTACTACCCCCTACACTACCCAAACACTACTGCACTACCCTAAACCTTAAAACACTACCCTCTGCGCAACCCCCTACACTACATAAACACCACTGCACTACCCTAAACCCAAAAACTCTACCCCAGCACGACTCCCTACACTACCCAAACACCACTGCACTACCCTAAACCCTAAAACACTACCCGTACACTACATAAACACCACTGCACTACCCTCAACTCTCAAACACTACCCCCAGCACTACGCCCTACACTACCCAAATACCACTGCACTACCCTAAACCCTAAATCTACCCACAACACACCCCCTACACTCCACAAACTCCACTTCACTACCCAAAACACTAAAACACTACCCCAGCACGACCCCCTACACTACACAAACACCACTGTACTACCCTAAAACCTAAAACACTACCCCCAGCACGACCCCTTTCATTACCCAAACATTACTGCACTATCCTAAATCCTAAAACACTACCCCCAGCACGACCCCCTACACTACACAAGAACCACTGCACTACCCTAAACCCTAAAACACTAACCCTAGCGTGACCCCCTACACTACACAAACACCACTGTACTACCCTAAACACTAAAACACTACCCCCAGCATGACTCCTTTCATTACCCAAACACAACTGCACTATCCTAAACCCTAAAACGCAACCCCCTACACTACACAAACACCACTGCACTACCCAAAATCACTACCCCCAGCACGACCCCCTGCACTACACAAATACCACTGCACTTCCCTAAATCTTAAACACTACACCCAGAACGACCCCCTACACTACACAAACACCACAGCACTAACCTAAAACACTTCCCCCAGCATGACCCCCTATACTACCCAAACAACACTCCACTACCCTGAACCCTAAAACACGTACCCCAGCATGACCCCCTACACCACACAAACACCACTCCACTACCCTAAAACCTAAATCACTACCCTCAGAACAACCCCTTACACTGCACAAACACCACTGCACTACCCTAAAACACAACCCCCAGCACGACCCCTACACTACACAAAAACCACTGCACTAACCTAAACCCTAAAACACTACTCCCGGCATGACCACCTACACTACACAAACACCACTGTACTACCCTAAACCCTAAAACACTACCCCCAGCACGACTCCCTTCACTACCCAATCACAACTGCACTACTCTAAATCCAAAAACAATACCACCAGCGCGATTCTCTACACTACCCATACACCACTGCACAACCCTAAATCTATCCCAGGACAACCCCCTACACTACACAAACACCACTGCACTACCCTAAACCCTAAAACACTACCACCTACACTACACAAACACCACTGCACTACCCTAAACCCTAAAACACTATCCCCAGCATGACCCCCTACACTACACAAACACCACTGCACTACCCTAAACCTTAAAACACTACCCCCAGCATGACCCCCTACACTACACAAACACCACTGTACTACAATAAAACCCTAAAACACTACCCCATCACTACCCCCTACACTAGCCAAACACTACTGCACTACCCTAAACTCTAAAACACTACCCTCAGCGCGACCCCCTACACTACACAAACACCACTGCACTACCCTAAACCCAAAAACTCTACGCCAGCACGACTCCCTACACTACCCAAACACCACTGCACTACCCTAAACCCTAAAACACTACCCGCACACTACACAAACACCACTGCACTACCCTCAACCCTCAAACACTACCCCCAGCACTACGCCCTACACTACCCAAATACCACTGCACTACCCTAAACCCTAAATCTACCCACAACACACCCCCTAGACTCCACAAACTCCACTGCACTACCCAAAACCCTAAAACACTACCCCAGCACGACCCCCTACACTACACAAACACCACTGTACTACCCTAAACCCTAAAACACTACCCCCAGCACGACACCTTTCATTACCCAAACACTACTGCACTATCCTAAATCCTAAAACACTACCCCCAGCACGACCCCCTACACTACACAAGAACCACTGCACTACCCTAAACCCTAAAACACTAACCCCAGCATGACCCCCTACACTACACAAACACCACTGTACTACACTAAACACTAAAACACTACCCCAGCATGACTCCTTTCATTACCCAAACACAACTGCACTATCCTAAACCCTAAAACGCAACCCCCTACACTACACAAACATCACTGCACTACCCAAAACCACTACCCCCAGCACGACCCCCTACACTACACAAATACCAATGCACTACCCTAAATCCTAAACACTACCCCCAGAACGACCCCCTACACTACACAAACACCACAGCACTAACCTAAAACACTTCCCCCAGCATGACCCCCTATACTACCCAAACAACACTCCACTACCCTGAACCCTAAAACACTTACCCCAGCATGACCCCCTACACCACACAAACAGCATTCCACTACCCTAAAACCTAAATCACTACCCTCAGAACGACCCCTTACACTGCACAAACACCACTGCACTACCCTAAAACACAACCCCAGCACAAACCCTACACTACACAAACACCACTGCACTACCCTAAACCTTAAAACACTATTCCCAGCATGACCACCTACACTACACCAACACCACTGTACTACCCTAAACCCTAAAACACTACCCCCAGCACGACCCCTTCACTACCCAAACACAACTGCATTACTCTAAACCCAAGAACACTACCCCCAGATCGACCCCCTACACTTCCCAAACACCACTGCACTACCCTAAACCATAAAACACTACCCCCTACACTACGCAAACACCACTGCACTACCCTAAACCCTAAAACACTGCCCCCAGCACGACCCTCTAAAATACACAAACACCACTGCACTATTCTAAACCCTTAAACACTACCCCCAGCATGACCCCCTACACAACCCAAACAAAACTGCGCTACCCTAAACCCTAAAACACTATCCCCAGTACTACCCCCTACACTGCACAAACACCACTGCACTACCCTCAACCCTAAAACACTACCCCAGCACTGCACCCTGCACTACCCAAACACCACTGCACTACCCTAAACCCTTAATCTATCCCCAGCACTACCCCCTACACTACACAAACACCACTGCATTACCCTAAATCCTAAAAAACTACCCCCAGTATGACCCCCTACACAACACAAACACCACAGCCCTACCCTAAACCCAAAAACACTACCACCAACAGTACCCCCTACACTACCCAAACACAACTGCACTACATTAAACCCTATAACACTACCCCCAGCATGACCCACTATACTACCCAAACACTGCACTACCCTAAACCCTAAAACACTTACCCCAGCACGACCCCCTACACCACACATACACCACTGTAGTACCCTAAACCCTAAAACACTACTCCCAGAACGACCTCCTACACTACACAAACACCACTGCACTACCCTAAAACACAACCCCCATCACGACCCCCTACACAACCCAAACAAAACTGCACTACCCTAAACCCTAAAACACTACCCCCAGTACTACCCCCTACACTGCACAAACACCATTGCTCTACCCTTAACCCTAAAACATTACCCCCAGCACTACATCCTACACTACCCAAACACCACTGCACTACTCCAAACCTGTAATCTACCCCCAGCACCACCCCCTACACTGCACAAACACCTCTGCACTACCCTAAATCCTAAAACACTACTCCCGGCATGACCACCTACACTACACAAACACCACTGTACTACCCTAAACCCTAAAACACTACCCCAGCACGACTCCCTTCACTACCCAAACACAACTGCACTACTCTAAACCCTAAAACAATACCACCAGCGCGATTCTCTACACTACCCATACACCACTGCAAAACCCTAAATCTATCCCAGGACAACCCCCTACACTACACAAACACCACTGCACTACCCTAAACCCTAAAACACTACCACCTACACTACACAAACACCACTGCACTACCCTAAACCTTGAAACACTACCCCCAGCATGACCCCCTACACTACACAAACACCACTGCACTACCCTAAACCCTAAAACACTACCCCATCACTACCCCCTACACTACACAAACACCACTGCACTACCCTAATCCCTAAAACACTATCCCCGGTGTGACCCCCTACATTACACAAGCACCACTACCCTAAACCCTAAAACGCTACCCCCGGCGTGACCCCCTACATTTCCCAAACACCACTACACTACCCTAAACCCTAAAACACTACCCCCGGCCTGACCCCCTACACTACCCAAACACCACTTCACTGCCATGAACCCTAAAACACTACCCCCGGCACGACTCCCTACACTACATAAACACCACTGCACTACCCTAAACCACTACCCCCAGCTTGAGCCCCTACACTGCACAAACACCACTGCACTACCCTAAATCCTAAAACACTACCCCAGCAAGACCGTCTACACTACACAAACACCACTGCACTACCCTGAACCCTAAAACACTACCCCCAGCACTACCCCTACACTACCCAAACACCACTGCACTACCCTAAAACACTACCCCCAACACGACCCCCTACACTACACAAACACTACTGCACTACCCTAAACCTTAAAACATTACCCCTAGCACGACCCCCTACACTACCCAAACACCACTGCACTACCATAAACCCTACATCTACACCCAGCACAACCCCCTACACTACACAAACACTACTGCACTACCCTAAACCCTAAAACACTACCCCCAGCGTGACCCCCTACACTACCCAAACACCACTGCACTACCCTAAACCCTAAAACACTACCCCCAGCATGCCCCTATGCTACCCAAACACCACCGCATTGCCCTAAACCCCCACACCCAGCACGACCCCCTACACTACCCAAACACCAATGCACTAACCTAAACCCTAAAACACTACCCCTGCACTACCCCTACACTACCAAACACCTCTGCACTACCCTAAACCCTAAAACACTACCTGCAGAACTACCCAATACTACACAAACACCACTGCACTACCCTAAACCCTAAAACACGACCCCCTACACTACACAACCACCACTGCACTACCCTAAACCCTAAAACACTACTCCCAGCATGACCCCTATACTAAACAAGCACCACTGCACTACCCTAAGCCCTAAAACACTATCCCCAGCACGACACCCTACACTACCCAAACATAACTGCACTACCCTAAACCCTAAAACACTACCCCCAACACGACCACCTACACTACACAAGCACTACTATACTACCCTAAACCCTAAAACACTACCCCATCACGACACCCTACACTACCCAAACATAACTACACTACCACCAGCACGACTCCCTACACTACCCAAACAACACTGCACTACCCTAAACCCTAAATCTACCCCCAGCACAACACCTTACACTACACAAACACCACTGCACTATCCTAAACCCTAAACACGACCCCCTACACTACGCAAACACCACTGCACTACCCTAAATCACTACCCCGAGCACGACCCCCTACACTACACAAACACCATTACACTCCCCTAAACCCTAAACTACTACCCCCGGCACGACCCCCTACACTACACAAACACCACTGCATCACCCTAAACCCTATATCTAGCCCCAGCAAGACCCTCTACACTACACAAACACTACTACACTACCCTAAACCCTAAAACACTACCCCCAGCACTACCCCCTACACTACCCAAACACCCCTGCCCTACCCTAAAACACTACCCCCAGCATGATCCCCTTACACTTCCAAAACACCACTGCACTACCCTAAATCTACCCCCAGCACTACCCCCTACACTACCAAAATACCTCTGCACTACCCTAAATCCTAAAACACTACCCACAGAATGACCCCCTACACTACACAAACACCACAGCACTACCCTAAAACACTACCCCCAGCACGACCCCCTATACTACCCAAACAACAATCCACTACCCTAAACCCTAAAACACTTACCCCAACATGACCCCCTACACCACACAAACACCACTGCACTGCCGTAAACCCTAAAACACTACCCCAGAACGACCCCTTACACTACACAAACACCACTGCACTACCCTATAACACTACCCCCAGCATGACCCCTACACTACAGAAACACCACTGCACTACCCTAAACCCTAAAACACTACCCCCAGTATGACCCCTTACACTACACAAACACCACTGCACTACCCTAAACCCCAAAACACTAACCCCAGCACGACCCCCTTCAACCCAAACACAACTACACTACTCTAAACCCAGAAACACTACCCCCAGTACGAACCCCTACACTACCCAAACAGCACTGCACTACCCTAAACCTGAAAACACTACCCCGAGCATGACCCCCTACAATACACAAACACCACTGCTTTGCTCTAAACCCTTAAACACTACCCCCAGCACTACCCCTACACTCCCCAAATAAAACTGCTCTACCCTAAACCCTAAAACACTACCCCCAGCAGTACCCACTACACTACCCAAACACCACTGCACTACCCTAAACCCTAAAACACTACCCCCAGCGTGACCCCCTATACTACACAAGCACCACTGCAATACCCTAAACCCTAAAACACTACCCTCAGCACGATACGCTACACTACCCAAACATAGCTCCACTACCCTAAACTCTAAAACACTACCACCAGCACGATTCCCTACACTACCCATACACCACTGCACAATCCTAAATCTATCCCAGGACAACACCCTACACTACACAAACACCACTGCACTACCCTACACCCTAAAACACAACCCCAGCATGACCCCCTACACTACACAAACACCACTGCACTACCCTAAACCCTAAAACACTACCCCAGCACTACCCGCTACACTACCCAAAAACCACTGCACTACCCTAAACCCTAAAACACTACCCGTACACTACAAAAACTAAACTGCAGTACCCTCAACCCTCAAACACTACCCCCAGCACTGCGCAATACACTACCCAAATGCCACTGCACTACCCTAAACCCTAAATCTACCCCGAAACAATCCCCTACACTCCACAAACTCCACTGCACTACCCTAAACCCTAAAAAACTACCCCAGCACGACCCCCTACACTACACAAACACCACTGTACTACCCTAAACCCTAAAACACTACCCCCAGCACGACCCCTTTCATCACCCAAACACCACTGCACTATCCTAAATCCTAAAACACTACCCCCAGTACAACCCCTACACTACACAAAGAACACTGTACTACCCTAAACACTAAAACACTACCCCCAGCATGACCCCTTTCATTACCCAAACATCACTGCACTATCCTAAACCCTAAAACACAACCCCCTACACTACACAAATACCACTGCACTACCGAAATCCTAAAACACTACCCCCAGAATGACCCCCTACACTACAGCACTAACCTAAAACACTTCCCCCAGCATGACCCCTATACTACCAAAACAATACTTCACTACCTTAAACCCTAAAACACTTACACCACACAAACACTACTGCACTACCCTAAATCACTACCCTCAGAACGACCCCTTACACTGCACAAACACCACTACACTACCCTAAAACACAACCCCCAGCACAACCCCTACACTACACAAACACCGCTGCACTACCTTAAACCCTAAAACACTACTCCTTGCATGACCACCTCCACTACACAAACACCACTGTACTACCCTAAACCCTAAAACACTACCCCCAGCACGACTCCCTTCACTACCCAAACACAACTGCACTACTCTAAACCCTAAAACAAGACCACCAGTGCGATTCTCTATACTACCCATACACCACTGCAAAACCCTAAATCTATCCCAGGACAACCCTCTACACTACACAAACACCACTGCACTACCCTAAACCCTAAAACACTACCACCTACACTACACAAACACCACTGCACTACCCTAAACCCTAAAACACTATCCCCAGCATGACCCCCTACACTACACAAATACCACTGCACTACCCAAAACCTTAGAACACTACCCCCAGCATGACCCCCTACACTACACAAACACCACTGCACTACCCTAAACCCTAAAACACTACCCCATTACTACCCCCTACACTACCCAAACACTACTGCACTACCCTAAACCTTAAAACACTACCCTCTGCGCAACCCCCTACACTACACAAACACCACTGCACTACCCTAAACCCAAAAACTCTACCCCAGCACGACTCCCTACACTACCCAAACACCACTGCACTACCCTAAACCCTAAAACACTACCCGTACACTACACAAACACCACTGCACTACCCTCAACTCTCAAACACTACCCCCAGCACTACGCCCTACACTACCCAAATACCACTGCACTACCCTAAACCCTAAATCTACCCACAACACACCCCCTACACTCCACAAACTCCACTTCACTACCCAAAACACTAAAACACTGCCCCAGCACGACCCCCTACACTACACAAACACCACTGTACTACCCTAAAACCTAAAACACTACCCCCAGCACGACCCCTTTCATTACCCAAACATTACTGCACTATCCTAAATCCTAAAACACTACCCCCAGCCCGACCCCCTACACTACACAAGAACCACTGCACTACCCTAAACCCTAAAACACTAACCCTAGCGTGACCCCCTACACTACACAAACACCACTGTACTACCCTAAACACTAAAACACTACCCCCAGCATGACTCCTTTCATTACCCAAACACAACTGCACTATCCTAAACCCTAAAACGCAACCCCCTACACTACACAAATACCACTGCACTACCCAAATCCTAAAACACTACCCCCAGAATGACCCCCTACACTACACAAACACCACAGCACTAACCTAAAACACTTCCCCCAGCATGACCCCCTATACTACCCAAACAACACTCCACTACCCTGAACCCTAAAACACGTACCCCAGCATGACCCCCTACACCACACAAACACCACTCCACTACCCTAAAACCTAAATCACTACCCTCAGAAGGACCCCTTACACTGCACAAACACCACTGCACTACCCTAAAACACAACCCCCAGCACGACCCCTACACTACACAAACACCACTGCACTAACCTAAACCCTAAAACACTACTCCCGGCATGACCACCTACACTACACAAACACCACTGTACTACCCTAAACCCTAAAACACTACCCCCAGCACGACTCCCTTCACTACCCAAACACAACTGCACTACTCTAAACCCAAAAACAATACCACCAGCGTGATTCTCTACACTACCCATACACCACTGCACAACCCTAAATCTATCCCAGGACAACCCCCTACACTACACAAACACCACTACACTACCCTAAACCCTAAAACACTACCACCTACACTACACAAACACCACTGCACTACCCTAAACCCTAAAACACTATCCCCAGCATGACCCCCTACACTACACAAACACAACTGCACTACCCTAAACCTTAAAACACTACCCCCAGCATGACCCCCTACACTGCACAAACACCACTGCACTACAATAAAACCCTAAAACACTACCCCATCACTACCCCCTACACTAGCCAAACACTACTGCACTACCCTAAACTCTAAAACAATACCCTCAGCGCGACTCCCTACACTACACAAACACCACTGCGCTACCCTAAACCCAAAAAACTCTACGCCAGCACGACTCCCTACACTACCCAAATACCACTGCACCACCCTAAACCCTAAATCTACCCACAAAACACCCCCTAGACTCCATAAACTCCACTGCACAACCCAAAACCCTAAAACACTACCCCAGCACGACCCCCTACACTACACAAACACCACTGTACTACCCTAAACCCTAAAACACTACCCCCAGCACGACACCTTTCATTACCCAAACACCACTGCACTATCCTAAATCCTAAAACACTACCCCCAGCACGACCCCCTACACTACACAAGAACCACTGCTCTACCCTAAACCCTAAAACACTAACCCCAGCATGACCCCCTACACTACAAAAACACCACTGTACTACACTAAACTCTAAAACACTACCCCAGCATGACTCCTTTCATTACCCAAACACAACTGCACTATCCTAAACCCTAAAACGCAACCCCCTACACTACACAAACATCACTGCACTACCCAAAACCACTACCCCCAGCACGACCCCCTACACTACACAAATACCAATGCACTACCCTAAATCCTAAACACTACCCCCAGAACAACCCCCTACACTACACAAACACCACAGCACTAACCTAAAACACTTCCCCCAGCATGACCCCCTATACTACCCAAACAACACTCCACTACCCTGAACCCTAAAACACTTACCCCAGCATGACCCCCTACACCACACAAACACCATTCCACTACCCTAAAACCTAAATCACTACCCTCAGAACGACCCCTTACACTGCACAAACACCACTGCACTACCCTTGAACACAACCCCAGCACAAACCCTACACTACACAAACACCACTGCACTACCCTAAACCCTAAAACACTACTCCCAGCATGACCACCTACACTACACAAACACCACTGTACTACCCTAAACCCTAAAACACTACCCCCAGCACGACCCCTTCACTACCCAAACACAACTGCATTACTCTAAACCCAAGATAACTACCCCCAGATCGACCCCCTACACTTCCCAAACACCACTGCACTACCCTAAACCATAAAACACTACCCCCTACACTACGCAAACACCACTGCAGTACCCTAAACCCTAAAACACTGCCCCCAGCACGACCCTCCAAAATAAACAAACACCACTGCACTATTCTAAACCCTTAAACACTACCCCCAGCATGACCCCCTACACAACCCAAACAAAACTGCGCTACCCTAAACCCTAAAACACTACCCCCAGTACTACCCCCTACACTGCACAAACACCACTGCACTACCCTCAACCCTAAAACACTACCCCAGCACTGCTCCCTGCACTACCCAAACACCACTGCACTACCCTAAACCCTTAATCTATCCCCAGCACTACCCCCTACACTACACAAACACCACTGCATTACCCTAAATCCTAAAAAACTACCCCCAGTATGACCCCCTACACTACACAAACACCACAGCCCTACCCTAAACCCTAAAACACTACCACCAACAGTACCCCCTACACTACCCAAACACAACTGCACTACATTAAACCCTATAACACTACCCCCAGCATGACCCACTATACTACCCAAACACTGCACTACCCTAAACCCTAAAACACTTACCCCAGCACGACCCCCTACACCACACATACACCACTGTAGTACCCTAAACCCTAAAACACTACTCCCAGAACGACCTCCTACACTACACAAACACCACTGCACTACCCTAAAACACAACCCCCATCACGACCCCCTACACAACCCAAACAAAACTGCACTACCCTAAACCCTAAAACACTACCCCCAGTACTACCCCCTACACTGCACAAACACCATTGCTCTACCCTTAACCCTAAAACATTACCCCCAGCACTACATCCTACACTACCCAAACACCACTGCACTACTCTAAACCTGTAATCTACCCCCAGCACCACCCCCTACACTGCACAAACACCTCTGCACTACCCTAAATCCTAAAACACTACTCCCGGCATGACCACCTACACTACACAAACACCACTGTACTACCCTAAACCCTAAAACACTACCCCAGCATGACTCCCTTCACTACCCAAACACAACTGCACTACCCTAAAACACTACTCCCAGCACGACCCCCTACACTACACAAACACTACTGCACTACCCTAAACCTTAAAACATTACCCCTAGCACGACCCCCTACACTACCCAAACACCACTGCACTACCATAAACCCTACATCTACACCCAGCACAACCCCCTACACTACACAAACACCACTGCACTACCCTAAACCCTAAAACACTACCCCCAGCGTGACCCCCTACACTACCCAAACACCACTGCACTACCCTAAACCCTAAAACACTACCCCCAGCATGCCCCTATGATACCCAAACACCACCGCATTGCCCTAAACCCCCACACCCAGCACAACCCCCTACACTACCCAAACACCAATGCACTAACCTAAACCCTAAAACACTACCCCTGCACTACCCCTACACTACCAAACACCTCTGCACTACCCTAAACCCTAAAACACTACCTGCAGAACTACCCAATACTACACAAACACCACTGCACTACCCTAAACCCTAAAACACGACCCCCTACACTACACAACCACCACTGCACTACCCTAAACCCTAAAACACTACTCCCAGCATGACCCCTATACTAAACAAGCACCACTGCACTACCCTAATCCCTAAAACACTATCCCCAGCACGACACCCTACACTACCCAAACATAACTGCACTACCCTAAACCCTAAAACACTACCCCCAACACGACCACCTACACTACACAAGCACTACTATACTACCCTAAACCCTAAAACACTACCCCCATCACGACACCCTACACTACCCAAACATAACTGCACTACCCTACAACACTACCACCAGCACGACTCCCTACACTACCCAAACAACACTGCACTACCCTAAACCCTAAATCTACCCCAGCACAACACCTTAC
Source organism: Triturus cristatus (assembly GCF_964204655.1). Lineage (NCBI taxonomy): Eukaryota > Metazoa > Chordata > Amphibia > Caudata > Salamandridae > Triturus > Triturus cristatus. The sequence continues at coordinate 1,170,431,085 of NC_140579.1, read as the reverse complement.
ACTACACAAACACCACTGCACTATCCTAAACCCTAAACACGACCCCCTACACTACGCAAACACCACTGCACTACCCTAAATCACTACCCCGAGCACGACCCCCTACACTACACAAACACCATTACACTCCCCTAAACCCTAAAACACTACCCCCGGCACGACCCCCTACACTACACAAACACCACTGCATCACCCTAAACCCTAAATCTATTCCCAGCAAGACCCTCTACACTACACAAACACTACTACACTATCCTAAACCCTAAAACACTACCCCCAGCACTACCCCCTACACTACCCAAACACCCCTGCCCTACCCTAAAACACTACCCCCAGCATGATCCCCTACACTTCCAAAACACCACTGCACTATCCTAAATCTACCCCCAGCACTACCCCCTACACTACCAAAATACCTCTGCACTACCCTAAATCCTAAAACACTACCCACAGAACGACCCCTACACTACACAAACACCACAGCACTACCCTAAAACACTACCCCCAGCACGACCCCCTATACTACCTAAACAACACTCCACTACCCTAAACCCTAAAACACTTACCCCAACATGACCCCCTACACCACATAAACACCACTGCACTGCCGTAAACCCTAAAACACTACCCCAGAACGACCCCTTACACTACACAAACACCACTGCACTACCCTATAACAATACCCCCAGCATGACCCCTACACTACAGAAACACCACTGCACTACCCTAAACCCTAAAACACTACCCCCAGTATGACCCTTTACACTACACAAACACCACTGCACTACCCTAAACCCCAAAACACTAACCCCAGCACGACCCCCTTCAACCCAAACACAACTACACTACTCTAAACCCAGAAACACTACCCCAGTACGAACCCCTACACTACCCAAACAGCACTGCACTACCCTAAACCTTAAAACACTACCCCGAGCATGACCCCCTACAATACACAAACACCACTGCACTGCTCTAAACCCTTAAACACTACCCCCAGCATTACCCCTACACTCCCCAAACAAATCTGCTCTACCCTAAAACACTACCCCCAGCAGTACCCACTACACTACCCAAACACCACTGCACTACCCTAAACCCTAAAACACTACCCCCAGCGCGACCCCTATACTACACAAGCACCACTGCAATACCCTAAACCCTAAAACACTACCCTCAGCACGATACGCTACACTACCCAAACATAGCTGCACTACCCTAAACTCTAAAACACTACCACCAGCACGATTCCCTACACTACCCATACACCACTGCACAATCCTAAATCTATCCCAGGACAACACCCTACACTACACAAACACCACTGCACTACCCTACACCCTAAAACACTACCCCAGCATGACCCCCTACACTACACAAACACCACTGCACTACCCTAAACCCTAAAACACTACCCCAGCACTACCCACTACACTACCCAAACACTACTGCACTACCCTAAAAACTAAAACACTACCCCCAGCGTGACCCCCTACACTACACAAACACCATTGCACTACCCTAAACCCTAAAACACTACCCCAGCACGACCCCTACACTACCCAAAAACCACTGCACTACCCTAAACCCTAAAACACTACCCGTACACTACAAAAACAAAACTGCAGTACCCTCAACCCTCAAACACTACCCCCAGCACTGCGCCCTACACTCCACAAACTCCACTCCACTACCCTAAACCCTAAAAAACTACCCCAGCACGACCCCCTACACTACACAAACACCACTGTACTACCCTAAACCCTAAAACACTATCCCCAGCACGACCCCTTTCATCACCCAAACACCACTGCACTATCCTAAATCCTAAAACACTACCCCCAGTACAACCCCTACACTACACAAGAACCACTGCACTACCCTAAACCCTAAAACACTACCCCCAGCACGACCCCCTACAGTACACAAAGAACACTGTACTACCCTAAACACTAAAACACTACCCCCAGCATGACCCCTTTCATTACCCAAACATCACTGCACTATCCTAAACCCTAAAACACAACCCCCTACACTACACAAATACCACTGCACTACCCAAATCCTAAAACACTACCCCCAGAATGACCCCCTACACTACACAAACACCACAGCACTAACCTAAAACACTTCCCCCAGCATGACCCCTATACTACCAAAACAATACTTCACTACCCTAAACCCTAAAAGACTTACCCCAGCATGACCCCCTACACCACACAAACACTACTGCACTACCCTAAACCCTAAATCACTACCCTCAGAACGACCCCTTACACTGCACAAACACCACTACACTACCCTAAAACACAACCCCCAGCACGACCCCTACACTACACAAACACCACTGCACTACCCTAAACCCTAAAACACTACTCCCGGCATGACCACCTACACTACACAAACACCACTGTACTACCCTAAACCCTAAAACACTACCCCCAGCACGACTCCCTTCACTACCCAAACACAACTGCACTACTCTAAACCCTAAAACAATACCACCAGTGCGATTCTCTATACTACCCATACACCACTGCAAAATCCTAAATCTATCCCAGGACAACCCTCTACACTACACAAACACCACTGCACTACTCTAAACCCTAAAACACTACCACCTACACTACACAAACACCACTGCACTACCCTAAACCCTAAAACACTATCCCCAGCATGACCCCTACACTACACAAATACCACTGCACTACCCTAAACCTTAAAACACTACCCCCAGCATGACCCCCTACACTACACAAACACCACTGCACTACCCTAAACCCTAAAACACTACCCCATTACTACCCCCTACACTACCCAAACACTACTGCACTACCCAAAACCACTACCCCCAGCACGACCCCCTGCACTACACAAATACCACTGCATTTCCCTAAATCTTAAACACTACCCCAGAACGACCCCCTACACTACACAAACACCACAGCACTAACCTAAAACACTTCCCCCAGCATGACCCCCTATACTACCCAAACAACACTCCACTACCCTGAACCCTAAAACACTTACCCCAGCATGACCCCCTACACCACACAAATACCACTCCACTACCCTAAAACCTAAATCACTACCCTCAGAACGACCCCTTACACTGCACAAACACCACTGCACTACCCTAAAACACAACCCCCAGCACGACCCCTACACTACACAAACACCACTGCACTAACCTAAACCCTAAAACACTACTCCCGGCATGACCACCTACACTACACAAACACCACTGTACTACCCTAAACCCTAAAACACTACCCCAGCACGACTCCCTTCACTACCCAAACACAACTGCACTACTCTAAACCCTAAAACAATACCAACAGCGCGATTCTCTACACTACCCATACACCACTGCAAAACCCTAAATCTATCCCAGGACAACCCCCTACACTACACAAACACCACTGCACTACCCTAAACCCTAAAACACTACCACCTACACTACACAAACACCACTGCACTACCCTAAATCCTAAAACACTATCCCCAGCATGACCCCCTACACTACACAAACACCACTGCACTACCCTAAACCTTAAAACACTACCCCCAGCATGACCCCCTACACTACACAAACACCACTGCACTACAATAAAACCCTAAAACACTACTCCATCACTACCCCCTACACTACCCAAACACTACTGCACTACCCTAAACTCTAAAACACTACCCGCACACTACACAAACACCACTGCACTACCCTCAACCCTCAAACACTACCCCCAGCACTACGCCCTACACTACCCAAATACCACTGCACTACCCTAAACCCTAAATCTACCCACAACACACCCCCTAGACTCCACAAACTCCACTGCACTACCCAAAACCCTAAAACACTACCCCAGCACGACCCCCTACACTACACAAACACCACTGTACTACCCTAAACCCTAAAGCACTACCCCCAGCATGACACCTTTCATTACCCAAACACCACTGCACTATCCTAAATCCTAAAACACTACCCCCAGCACGACCCCCTACACTACACAAGAACCACTGCACTACCCTAAACCCTAAAACACTAACCCCAGCACGACCCCCTACACTACACAAACACCACTGTACTACACTAAACACTAAAACACTACCCCAGCATGACTCCTTTCACTACCCAAACACCACTGCACTATCCTAAACCCTAAAACCCAACCCCCTACACTACACAAACATCACTGCACTACCCAAAACCACTACCCCCAGCACGACCCCCTACACTACACAAATACCAATGCACTACCCTAAATCCTAAACACTACCCCCAGAACGACCCCCTACACTACACAAACACCACAGCACTAACCTAAAACACTTCCCCCAGCATGACCCCCTATACTACCCAAACAACACTCCGCTACCCTGTACCCTAAAACACTTACCCCAGCATGACCCCCTACTCCACACAAACACCATTCCACTACCCTAAAACCTAAATCACTACCCTCAGAACGACCCCTTACACTGCACAAACACCACTGCACTACCCTAAAACACAACCCCAGCACAAACCCTACACTACACAAACACCACTGCACTACCCTAAACCCTAAAACACTACTCCCAGCATGACCACCTACACTACACAAACACCACTGTACTACCCTAAACCCTAAAACACTACCCCCAGCACGACCCCTTCACTACCCAAACACAACTGCATTACTCTAAACCCAAGAACACTACCCCCAAAACGACCCCCTACACTTCACAAACACCACTGCACTACCCTAAACCATAAAACACTACCCCCTACACTACGCAAACACCACTGCACTACCCTAAACCCTAAAACACTGCCCCCAGCACGACCCTCCAAAATACACAAACACCACTGCACTATTCTAAACCCTTAAACACTACTCCCAGCATGACCCCCTACACAACCCAAACAAAACTGCGCTCCCCTAAACCCTAAAACACTACCCCCAATACTACCCCCTACACTGCACAAACACCACTGCACTACCCTCAACCCTAAAACACTACCCCAGCACTACACCCTACACTACCCAAACACCACTGCACTACCCTAAACCCTTAATCTATCCCCAGCACTACCCCCTACACTACACAAACACCACTGCACTACCCTAAATCCTAAAAAACTACCCCCAGTATGACCCCCTACACTACACAAACACCACAGCCCTACCCTAAACCCTAAAACACTACCACCAGCAGTACCCCCTACACTACCCAAACACAACTGCACTACATTAAACCCTATAACACTACCCCCAGCATGACCCACTATACTACCCAAACACTGCACTACCCTAAACCCTAAAACACTTACCCCAGCACGACCCCCTACACCACACATACACCACTGTAGTACCCTAAACCCTAAAACACTACTCCCAGAACGACCTCCTACACTACACAAACACCACTGCACTACCCTAAAACACAACCCCCATCACGACCCCCTACACAACCCAAACAAAACTGCACTACCCTAAACCCTAAAACACTACCCCCAGTACTACCCCCTACACTGCACAAACACCATTGCTCTACCCTTAACCCTAAAACATTACCCCCAGCACTACATCCTACACTACCCAAACACCACTGCACTACTCTAAACCTGTAATCTACCCCCAGCACCACCCCCTACACTACGCTAACACCACTGCACTACCCTAAACTCTAAAAGACTACCCCTAGCACGAACCCCTACACTACACAAACACCACTGTACTACTCTAAACCCTAAAAGACTACCCCCAGCACAACTCCCTACACTACACATCACCACTTCACTACCCTAAACCCTAAAACACTGCCCCCAGCCCGACCCCCTACACTACACAAACACCACTGCACTAACCTAAACCCTAAAACACTGCCCCCAGCATGACCCCCTACACTACACAAACACCACCGCACTAACCTAAACCCTTAAACACTACCCCAGCATGACCCCCTACACCACCAAAATACCACCACACTACACTAAACCCTAAAAGACTACCCCCTCATGACCCCCTACACCACCCAAACACCACCGCACTACCCTAAACCCTAAAACACTACCCACAACACGACCCCTAACACTACACAAACCACCGCACTACCCTAAACCCTAAAACACTACCCCCAGCACGACCTCCTACACTCCCCAAACACCACTGCACTACCCTAAACCATAAAACACCCCCCCCAGCATGACACCGTACACTACACAAACACCACTGCACTACACTAAACCCTAAATCTATCCCAGCACGACACCCTACACTACCAAAAGTCCACTCCACTACCCTAAATCTACCCAAAGCACGACCCCCTACATTACCAAAACACCACTGCACTACCCTAATCCCTAAAACACTACCCCAGCACATACCCCTACACTACACAAACACCACTGCACTACCCTAATCCCTAAAACACTATCCCCGGTGTGACCCCCTACATTACACAAGCACCACTACCCTAAACCCTAAAACGCTACCCCCGGCGTGACCCCCTACACTTCCCAAACACCACTACACTACCCTAAACCCTAAAACACTACCCCCCGGTGTGACCCCCTACACTACCCAAACACCACTTCACTGCCCTGAACCCTAAAACACTACCTCCGGCACGACTCCCTACACTACATAAACACCACTGCACTACCCTAAACCACTACCCCCAGCTTGAGCCCCTACACTGCACAAACACCACTGCACTACCCTAAATCCTAAAACACTACCCCAGCAAGACCCTCTACACTACACAAACACCACTGCACTACCCTGAACCCTAAAACACTACCCCCAGCACTACCCCTACACTACCCAAACACCACTGCACTACCCTAAAACACTACCCCCAGCATGACCCCCTACACTACACAAACACTACTGCACTACCCTAAACCTTAAAACATTACCCCTAGCACGACCCCCTACACTACCCAAACACCACTGCACTACCCTAAAGCCTACATCTACATCCAGCACAACCCCCTATACTACACAAACACCACTGCACTACCCTAAACCCTAAAACACTACCCACAGCGTTACCCCCTACACTACCCAAACACCACTGCACTACCCTAAACCCTAAAACACTACCCCCAGCATGACCCCTATGCTACCCAAACACCACCGCACTGCCCTAACCCCTACCCCCAGCACGACCCCCTACACTACCCAAACACCACTGCACTAACCTAAACCCTAAAACACTACCCCAGCACTACCCTTACACTACCAAACACCTCTGCACTACCCTAAATGGTAATGGTAATGGTAAAAGTATTTCTAAAGCGCTATCATTCATCCCAAAGGATTTCATGGCGCTAAGATTAAACAATGTACAGAGAGCTGACATAGGTCGGTGATGGTTTTAATGAGTGTTAGGGAACAACATAGTTTTGAGTTTTTTTCTAAAGGTAAGGTAGCCGTCAGTAAGTCTTAAATCTATTGATAGGTTGTTCCATAAGTTTGCAGCTAAATATGAGAAGGCACGGCCTCCCATCCTGGCCTTCATTATACGGGTGGTTACCGCTCTTGAGGTGAATTGAGATCTAAGATTTCTATTTGGTACATAGAAATTGATTCTATTTTTTAGGATAGTCGGGCCAGTATCATGCAGTACTCTGTGAGTGATGCACAGCATTTTGAAAGAGGCTCTTTCTCTCATTGGCAGCCAGTGTAATGCTCTCAAGCAGCTTGCAGCGGAGTCATATTTTCTTTTGTTACAGACGGCTTTTGCTGCCGCATTCTGAACAAGCTGTAACTTTGAAAATAGGTAATCCGCCATGCCGACGAATAGGGAATTCCCGTAATCAAGTCTACTGATTAATAGTGACTGGACTAGGATCTTTCTGCATTCCAGGGGAATCCAGGGAAACACTCTTCGTAGCATTTTCAGTAGCGCGAAGCCTTTACCACAAATGGTAGTTACGTGGTTTTTCATTGACAATGCATTGTCAATGTAGACTCCCAGATTCCTCGTCGTCTGAATTGGTTTGGGGGGTGTACCAAGACTGTTAGGCCACCAAGTGTCATCCCAAAGCTGTTGGGAACCGCCGAACAATAGAATCTCCGATTTGTCGGCATTTAATTTCAGGCAATGAATGTGCATCCAACTAGATAGTTCAGTGAGGCAGTTGAGCAGTCTGTTTTTGGAGCCTTCTTCACCATTTAAGGCAATCATTAGTTGCGTATCATCTGCATATGAGCAGATGTTAACGCCCCACTTCTTCCCAATGGTGGCTAACGATGAAACATAAACATTGAATAGTGTTGGGCTTAGTGATGCCCCCTGTGGTACACCATACTTGATCTTTCGAGGAGTGGAGGTATAGCTGCCTAGTCGAACAGATTGCGATCTGTCGAATAGAAAAGAGTTCAACCAAGTCAGGGCTTTTTCCTGTATTCCTTTTGCAGCTAACATTCTTGATAAAAGGTTGTGGGATACGGTATCAAAAGCCGCTGATAAGTCTAACAATATCAGGGCCACCGTTTTACCCACATCAACCTGGTTTCTGATGTCATCCAGTACTGCCAGAAGAGTTGTCTCGGTACTGTTGTTAGACCTAAAGCCCGTCTGCAAAACATTGAGCAAGTTATTAGTTTCCCAAAAATTTGACAGTTGTTTGTTCACCAATTTCTCCAACACCTTTGAGAGGTATGGCAACTGCGAGATGGGCCGGTAGTTGGCTGGATTGTTTATGTCCGCACCTGCTTTTTTTAGTAAGGGAGTCACTACTGCTGTTTTCCAGATGATTGGAAATTCCGCTTGGTCTAGAGACTGATTTAATACTTGCGTCACTACTGGACCAATTATAGGGATTAATTGTAGGAAAATGTGGTGTGGGCATGGGTCCAGTGGAGAGCCCGATTTAATTTCAGACATGACTTTGGTTACTTCTTCCTCTGAAAAAGGGCCAAAGACAGGACAGCTGGCCAATGAACAAGGCTCTGCATCAATATGATGCTCTGTCATTTTCTGGTCATTACTGGAGAAGGATGAATACATTTTATCTATTTTATCGAAGAAAAAATTGCTGATTTTATTGCATCCCTCCTGTGAAGGTGACAGGTTTGTTGTGAGGCTAGTGGGATTGCAGAGTTCTCTAACAATTTTGAAAAGTTCTTTAGAGGAATGTTTATGTTCAAATATTTGCTGTGAGAAGTAGTCTTTTTTTGCTTTCCGTATGGCTGCATTATAAGCCTTCAATTCCTGTTTATAAATGGATCTGTCATTCAAGGTTTTACTTAACCTCCATTTATGTTCCAACATAGCGCATTTTCTTTTAAGAATTTTAAGATCTGGGCCATACCACTTTTCCGACACCGTTCGCCTGGATTTAGTTTTAGTAGCGTTCCTTGAGCAGTGTTCAAGTGCATCCCCAATACTTTTTTGTAGACAGTAAATTTCTTGTTCAGTAGAGGAGCCTAGATTAGTATTAAAATGAAAGTGCTGTTGGAATTTCTCCAATGAGAATTTTTTCCATTTACAGGCTATAGCTGGGGTCTATATCGTTGGTCTCGTATTTTTTATAGGTAGGCTGATGTTGAAGTCTATCCTGAAATGATCAGTCCATGTAAGAGGCACAATGTTATTAATGATTGTGGTCTCAATGTTCGTAAATATCAGGTCCAACCTGTGTCCCGCTCTGTGTGTATCCTGGTTGACTATTTGTGTTAGTTGCAGGATTCCCATGTTGTCTGCAAGATGCTTAGTAAGTGAGTTAGTATGTAACTCAAAATGTACATTGAAGTCTCCTAATACTAAGATGTTTTTATGTTTTAGACAAGCAGGAAGTATCTGAGAGAGAAGCTGCGTACTAAATTCTACTGTGCTTCCTGGAGGGTTATAGATAATAGCTCCTCCCAACAGTAGATAAGTGCCTAAAAAGACTGAGTAAATCATTACTTCATGTTTGCTATCCTGTGTAGGCACTTCTTGGGTACAAGTGAACTTCTCTTTAAATAGCAAGGCTACCCCTCCACCCTTCTTTTTAGGTCTATTGAGGTGTAAAATTTTGTAATCTATGGGGAGCGCCGTTGCAATGTCAGGAGTACTGTGAGTGTCAAGCCAAGTCTCCGTAAGGAACACTAAATCCGGTTGTATTTGATATAGAGTGTCCCAAAGTTCAATAGAGTGTTTAGGGAGAGATCTTGTATTCAGATGGATACAGGATATTTCAAGGTTAGAAGAATTTCTTGAAATCAGGTCCTCTTTAGGTTTATTGTCCCATCTACATCTCCGGCAACCAAATGGGCCCATGATATTAGTGGGCTCCACTTTGGCACTGTACTACCCTAAACCCTAAAACACTACCCCCAGCACGACACCCTACACTACCCAAACAACACTGCACTGCCCTAAACCCTAAATCTACCCCAGCACAACCCCCTACACTACCCAAACACCACTGCACTATCCTAAACCTTAAACACGACCCCCTACACTACGCAAACACCACTGCACTACCCTAAACCACTACCCCCAGCACGACCCCCTACACTACACAAACACCATTACACTCCCCTAAACCCTAAAACACTACCCCCGGCACGACCCCCTACACTACACAAACACCACTGCATCACCCTAAACCCTAAATCTAGCCCCAGCAAGACCCTCTACACTACACAAACACTACTGCACTACCCTAAACCCTAAAACACTACCCCCAGCACTACCCCCTACACTACCCAAACACCACTGCACTACCCTAAAACACTACCCCCCGCATGATCCCCTACACTTCCAAAACACCACTGCACTACCCTAAATCTACCCCCAGCACTACCCCCTACACTACCAAAACACCTCTGCACTACCCTAAATCCTAAAACACTACCCATAGAACGACCCCCTACACTACACAAACACCACAGCACTACCCTAAAACACTACCCCCAGCACGACCCCCTATACTACCCAAACAACACTCCACTACCCTAAACCCTAAAACACTTACCCCAACATGACCCCCTACACCACACAAACATCACTGCACTGCCGTAAACCCTAAAACACTACCCCACAACGATCCCTTACACTACACAAACTCCACTGCACTACCCTAAAACACTACCCCCAGCATGACCCCTACACTACAGAAACACCACTGCACTACCCTAAACCCTAAAACACTACCCCCAGCATGACCCCCTACACTACACAAACACCACTGCACTACCCTAAACCCCAAAACACTACCCCCAGCACGACCCCCTTCACTACCCAAACACAACTGCACTACTCTAAACCCAGAAACACTACCCCCAGTACGACCCCCTACACTACCCAAACAGCACTGCACTACCCTAAACCCTAAAACACTACCCCCTAAACTACACAAACACCACTGCTCTACCCTAAACCCTAAAACACTACCCCGAGCATGACCCCCTACAATACACAAACACCACTGCACTACCCTAAACCCCAAAACACTACCCCCAGCACGACCCCCTTCACTACCCAAACAGCACTGCACTACCCTAAACCTTAAAACACTACCCCGAGCATGACCCCCTACAATACCCAAACACAACTGCACTGCTCTAAACCCTTAAACGCTACCCCCAGCACTACCCCTACACTACCCAAACAAAACTGCTCTACCCTAAACCCTAAAACACTACCCCCAGCAGTACCCACTACATTACCCAAACACCACTGCACTACCCTAAACCCTAAAACACTACCCCCAGCGCGACCCCCTATACTACACAAGCACCACTGTAATACCCTAAACCCTAAAACACTACCACCAGCACGATTCCCTACACTACCCATACACCATTGCACAACCCTAAATCTATCCCAGGACAACACCCTACACTACACAAACATCACTGCACTACCCTAAACCCTAAAACACTACCCCCTCCACTACACAAACACCACTGCACTACCCTATACCCTAAAACACTACCACAGCATGACCCCCTACACTACACAAACACCACTGCACTACCCTAAACCCTAAAACACTACCCCAGCACTACCCCCTACACTACCCAAACACTACTGCACTACCCTAAAAACTAAAACACTACCCCCAGCGTGACCCCCTAACCTACACGAACAGCATTGCACTACCCTAAACCCTAAAAAACTACCCCTGCATGACCCCTACTCTACCCAAAAACCACTGCACTACCTAAAACCCTAAAACACTACCCGTACACAACACAAACACCACTACAGTACCCTCAACCCTCAAACTCTACCCCCAGCACTGCACCCTATACTACCCAAATGTCACTGCACTACCCTAAACCCTAAATCTACCCCAAAACAATCCCCTACACTCCACAAACTCCACTGCACTACCCTAAACCCTAAAACACTACCCCAGCACGACCCCCTACACTACACAAACACCACTGTATTACCCTAAACCCTAAAACACTACCCCCAGCACGATCTCTTTCACCACCCAAACACCACTGCACTATCCTAAATCCTAAAACACTACCCCCAGCACAACCCCTACACTACACAAGAACCACTGCACTACCCTAAACCCTAAAACACTACACCCAGCACGACCCCCTACACTACACAAACACCACTGTACTACCCTAAACACTAAAACACTACCCCCAGCATGACCCCTTTCATTACCCAAACACCACTGCACTATCCTAAACCCTAAAACACAACCCCCTACACTACACAAATACCACTGCACTACCCTAAATCCTAAAACACTACCCCCAGAATGACCCCCTACACTACACAAACACCACAGCACTAACCTAAAACACTTCCCCCAGCATGACCTCTATCCTACCCAAACAATACTTCACTACCCTAAACCCTAAAACACTTACCCCAGCATGACCCCCTACACCACACAAACACTACTGCACTACCCTAAACCTTAAATCACTACCCTCAGAACGACCCCTTACACTGCACAAACACCACTGCACTACCCTAAAACACAACCCCCAGCACGACCCCTACACTACACAAACACCACTGTACTACCCTAAAACACTACCCCCAGCACGACTCCCTTCACTACCCAAACACAACTGCACTACTCTAAACCCTAAAACAATACCACCAGCGCGATTCCCTACACTACTCATACACCACTGCACAACCCTAAATCAATCCCAGGACAACCCCCTACACTACATAAACACCACTGCACTACCCTAAACCCTAAAACACTACCACCTACACTACACAAACACCACTGCACTACCCTAAACCCTAAAACACTATCCCCAGCATGACCCCCTACACTACACAAACACCACTGCACTACCCTAAACCTTAAAACACTAACCCCAGCATGACCCCCTACACTACACAAACACCACTGCACTACCCTAAACCCTAAAACACTACGCCATCACTACCCCCTACACTACCCAAACACTACTGCACTACCCTAAAACCTAAAACACTACCCTCAGTGCGACCCCCTACACTACACAAACACCACTGCACTACCCTAAACCCAAAAACTCTACCCTAGCACGACTCCCTACACTACCCAAACACCACTGCACTACCCTAAACCCTAAAACACTACCCGTACACTACACAAACACCACTGCACTACCCTCAACCCTCAAACACTACCCCCAGCACTACGCCCTACACTACCCAAATACCACTGCACTACCCTAAACCCTAAATCTACCCACAACACACCCCCTACACTCCACAAACTCCACTGCACTACCCAAAACCCTAAAACACTACCCCAGCACGACCCCCTACACTACACAAACACCACTGTACTACCCTAAACCCTAAAACACTACCCCCAGCACAACCCCTTTCATTACCCAAACACCACTGCACTATCCTAAATCCTAAAACACTACCCGCAGCACGACCCCCTACACTACACAAGAACCACTGCACTACGCTAAACCCTAACACACTAACCCCAGCACGACCCCCTACACTACACAAACACCACTGTACTACCCTACACACTATAACATTACCCCCAGCATGACTCCTTTCATTACCCAAACACCACTGCACTCTCCTAAACCCTAAAACGCAACCCCCTACACTACACAAACACCACTGCACTACCCAAAACCGCTACCCCCAGCACGACCCCCTACACTACACAAACACCACTGCACTACCCTAAACCCAAAAACTCTACCCCAGCACGACTCCCTACACTACCCAAACACCACTGCACTACCCTAAACCCTAAAACACTACCCGTACACTACACAAACACCACTGCACTACCCTCAACCCTCAAACACTACCCCCAGCACTACGCCCTACACTACCCAAATACCACTGCACTACCCTAAACCCTAAATCTACCCACAACACACCCCCTACACTCCACAGACTCCACTGCACTACCCATAATCCTAAAACACTACCCCAGCACGACCCCCTACACTACACAAACACCACTGTACTACCCTAAACCCTAAAACACTACCCCCAGCACAACCCCTTTCATTACCCAAACACCACTGCACTATCCTAAATCCTAAAACACTACCCCCAGCACGACCCCCTACACTACACAAGAACCACTGCACTACGCTAAACCCTAAAACACTAACCCCAGCACGACCCCCTACACTACACAAGAACCACTGCACTACGCTAAACCCTAAAACACTAACCCCAGCACGACCCCCTACACTACACAAACACCACTGTACTACCCTACACACTATAACATTACCCCCAGCATGACTCCTTTCATTACCCAAACACCACTGCACTATCCTAAACCCTAAAACGCAACCCCCTACACTACACAAACACCACTGCACTACCCAAAACCACTACCCCCAGCACGACCCCCTACACTACACAAATACCACTGCACTTCCCTAAATCCTAAACACTACCCCCAGAACGACCCCCTACACTACACAAACACCACAGCACTAACCTAAAACACTTCCCCCCGCATGACCCCCTATACTACCCAAACAACACTCCACTACCCTGAACCCTAAAACACTTACCCCAGCATGACCCCCTATACCACACAAACACCACTGCACTACCCTAAACCACAACCCCACCACAAACCCTACACTACACAAACACCACTGCACTACCCTAAACCCTAAAACACTACCCCAAGCATGACCCCTTCACTACCCAAACACAACTGCATTACTCTAAACCCAAAAACACTACCCCCAGAACAACCCCCTACACTTCCCAAACACCACTGCACTACCCTAAACTTTAAAACACTACCCCCTACTCTACACAAACACCGCTGCACTACCCTAAACCCTAAAACACTGCCCCAACGCAACCCTCCAAAATACACAAACACCACTGCACTATTCTAAACCCTTAAACACTACACCCAGCATGACCCCCTACACAACCCAAACAAAACTGTGCTACCCTAAACCCTAAAACACTACCCCCAGTACTACCCCCTACACTGCACAAACACCACTGCACTACCCACAACCCTAAAACACTACCCCAGCACTACACCCTACACTACCCAAACACCACTGCACTACCCTAAACCCTTAATCTACCCCCAGCACTACCCACTACACTACACAAACACCACTGCACTACCCTAAATCCTAAAACACTACCCCCAGCATGACCCCCTACACTACACAAACACCACAGCCCTACCCTAAACCCTAAAACACTACCGCCAGCAGTACCCCCTACAGTACCCAAACACAACTGCACTACATTAAACTCTATAACACTACCCCCAGCACGACCCACTATACTACCCAAACACTGCACTACCCTAAACCCTAAAACACTTACCCCAGCACGACCCCCTACACCACACATACACCACTGTAGTACCCTAAACCCTAAAACACTACTCCCAGAATGACCTCCTACACTACACAAACACCACTGCACTACCCTAAAACACAACCCCCAGCACGACCCCTACACAACCCAAACAAAACTGCACTACCCTAAACCCTAAAACACTACCCCCAGTACTACCCCCTACTCTGCACAAACACCACTGCACTACCCTCAACCCTAAAACATTACCCCCAGCACTACACCCTACACTACCCAAACACCACTGCACTACTCTAAACCTGTAATCTACCCCCAGCACAACCCCCAACACTACACAAACACCTCTGCACTACCCTAAATCCTAAAACACTACCCCCAGCATGACCCTCTACACTACACAAACACCACGGCCCTACCCTAAACCCTAAAACACTACTGCCAGCAGTACCCCCACACTACCCAAACACAACTGCACTACATTAAACCCTATAACACTACCCCCAGCACGACCCACTATACTACCCAAACACTCCACTACCCTAAACCCTAAAACACTTACCCCATCACGACCGCCTGCACTACACAAACACCACTGCACTACACTCAACCCTAAAACACTACCACCAGCATGAACCCCCAAACACTACCCAAATACCACTGCACAACCCTAAACCCTAAATCTACCCCCAGCACGACCCCCTACACTATCCAAACACCACTGCTCTACCCTAAACCCTACATTTACCCCCAGCACGACCCCTTACACTAACCAAACACCACTGCACTACCCTAGACCGAAAAACACTACGCCAAGCATGACCCCCTACACTACACAAACGCCACTGAACTGCCCTAAACCGTAAAACACTACCCCCAGCATGATCCACTACACAAACACCACTGCACTGCCCTAATCCCTAAAACACTATCCCCATACGACCCCCTACACGACCCAAACACCACTGCACTACCCTAAACCCTAAAACAGTGCCCCCAGTAGAACCCCCTACACTATCCAAACACACTGCACTAACCTAAACCCTAAAAGACTACCCCTAGCACCACCCCCTAGACTACGCTAACACCACTGCACTACCCTAAACTCTAAAAGACTACCCCTAGCACGAACCCCTACACTACACAAACACCACTGTACCACTCTAAACCCTAAAAGACTACCCCCAGCACAACTCCCTACACTACACATCACCACTTCACTACCCTAAACCCTAAAACACTGCCCCTAGCCCGACCCCCTACACTACACAAACACCACTTCACTACCCTAAACCCTAAAACATTGCCCCTAGCACGACCCCCTACACTACACAAACACCACTGCACAAACCTAAACCCTAAAAAACTGCCCCAGCATGACCCCCTACACTACACAAACACTACCGCACTAACCTAAACCCTTAAACACTACCCCAGCATGACCCCCTACACCACCCAAACACCACCACACTACACTAAACCCTGAAAGACTACCCCCTCACGACCCCCTACACCACCCAAACACCACCGCACTACCCTAAATCCTAAAACACTACCCACAACACGACCCCTAACACTACACAAACACCACCGCACTATCCTAAACCCTAAAACACTACCCCCAGCACGACCTCCTACACTACCCAAACACCACTGCACTACCCTAAACCATAAAACACAACCCCCAGCATGATACCGTACCCTACCCAAACACCACTGCACTACACTAAACCCTAAATCTATCCCAGCACGATACCCTATACTACGAGAAGTCCACTCCACTACCCTAAATCTACCCAAAGCACGACCCCCTACACTACCAAAACACCACTGCACTACCCTAATCCCTAAAACACTACCCCAGCACATACCCCTACACTACACAAACACCACTGCACTACCCTAATCCCTAAAACACTATCCCCGGTGTGACCCCCTACATTACACAAGCACCACTGCACTACCCTAAACCCTAAAACACTACCCCGGCGTGACCCCCTACACTTCCCAAACACCACTACACTACCCTAAACCCTAAAACACTACCCCCGGCGTGACCCCCTACACTTCCCAAACACCACTACACTACCCTAAACCCTAAAACACTACCCCCGGCGTGACCCCCTACACTACCCAAACACCACTTCACTGTTCTGAACCCTAAAACATTACCCCCGGCACGACTCCCTACACTACATAAACACCACTGCACTACCCTAAACCACTACCCCCAGCTTGAACCCCTACACTGCACAAACACCACTGCACTACCCTAAATCCTAAAACCCTACCCCAGCAAGACCCTCTATACTACACAAACAGCACTGCACTACCCTGAACCCTAAAACACTACCCCCAGCACTAACCCTACACTACCCAAACACCACTGCACTACCCTAAAACACTACCCCCAGCACGACCCACTACACTACACAAACACTACTGCACTACCCTAAACATTAAAACATTACCCCTATTACGACCCCCTACACTCCCCAAACACCACTGCACTACCCTAAACCCTACATCTACACCCAGCACAACCCCCTACACTACACAAAAACCACTGCACTACCCTAAACCCTAAAACACTACCCCCAGCGCGACCCCCTACACTACCCAAACACCACTGCACTACCCTAAACCCTAAAACACTTCCCCCAGCATGACCCCTATGCTACCCAAACACCACCGCACTGCCCTAAACCCCTACCCCAGCACGACCCCCTACACTACCCAAACACCTCTGCGCTAACCTTAACCCTAAAACACTACCTGCAGAACTACCCAATACTACACAAACACCACTGCTCTACCCTAAACCCTAAAACACGACCCCCTACACTTCCCAAACACCACTACACTACCCTAAACCCTAAATCACTACCCCCGGCGTGACCCCCTACACTTCCCAAACACCACTACACTACCCTAAACCCTAAAACACTACCCCCGGCGTGACCCCCTACACTACCCAAACACCACTTCACTGCCCTGAACCCTAAAACATTACCCCCGGCACGACTCCCTACACTACATAAACACCACTGCACTACCCTAAACCACTACCCCCAGCTTGAACCCCTACACTGCACAAACACCACTGCACTACCCTAAATCCTAAAACACTACCCCAGCAAGACCCTCTATACTACACAAACACCACTGCACTACCCTGAACCCTAAAACACTACCCCCAGCACTAACCCTACACTACCCAAACACCACTGCACTACCCTAAAACATTACCCCCAGCACGACCCACTACACTACACAAACACTACTGCACTACCCTAAACATTAAAAAATTACCCCTATCACGACCCCCTACACTACCCAAACACCACTGCACTACCCTAAACCCTACATCTACACCCAGCACAACCCCCTACACTACACAAAAACCACTGCACTACCCTAAACCCTAAAACACTACCCCCAGCGCGACCCCCTACACTACCCAAACACCACTGCACTACCCTAAACCCTAAAACACTTCCCCCAGCATGACCCCCATGCTACCCAAACACCACCACACTGCCCTAAACCCCTACCCCAGCACGACCCCCTACACTACCCAAACACCTCTGCGCTAACCTTAACCCTAAAACACTACCTGCAGAACTACCCAATACTACACAAACACCACTGCTCTACCCTAAACCCTAAAACACGATCCCCTACACTACACAACCACCACTGCACTACCCTCAACCCTAAAACACTACTCCCAGCATGACCCCTATACTACAGAAGCACCACTGCACTACCCTAAGCCCTAAAACACTATCCCCAGCACGACACCCTACACTACCCAAACATAACTGCACTACCCTACAACACTACCACCAGCACGACTCCCTACACTACCCAAACAACACTGCACTACCCTAAACCCTAAATCTACCCCAGCACAACCCCCTACACTACCCAAACACCACTGCACTACCCTAAACCCTAAACACGACCCCCTACACTACACAAACACCATTACACTCCTCTAAACCCTAAAACACTACCCCCGGCACGAACCCCTAAACTACACAAACACCACTGCATCACCCTAAACCCTAAATCTAGCCCCAGCACTACCCCCTACACTACCAAAACACCTCTGCACTACCCTAAATCCTAAAACACTACCCACAGAACGACCCCCTACACTACACAAACACCACAGCACTACCCTAAAACACTACCCCCAACACGACCCCCTATACTACCCAAACAACACTCCACTACCCTAAACCCTAAAACACTTACCCCAACATGACCCCCTACACCACACAAACACCACTGCACTGCCATAAACCCTAAAACACTACCCCAGAACGACCCCTTACACTACACAAACACCACTGCACTACCCTAAAACACTACCCCCAGCATGACCCCTACACTACAGAAACACTACTGCACTACCCTAAACCCTAAAACACTACCCCCAGCATGACCCCCTACACTACACAAACACCACTGCACTACCCTAAACCCCAAAACACTACCCCCAGCACGACCCCCTTCACTACCCAAACACAACCGCACTACTCTAAACCCAAAAACACTACCCCCAGTACGACCCCTACACTATCCAAACAGCACTGCACTACCCTAAACCCTAAAACACTACCCCTAAACTACACAAACACCCCTGCACTACCCTAAACCCTAAAACCCTACCCCGAGCATGACCCCCTACAATACACAACCACCACTGCACTGCTCTAAACCCTTAAACACTACCCCCAGAACTACCCCTACACTACCCAAACAAAACTGCTCTACCCTAAACCCTAAAACACTACCCCCAGCAGTACCCACTACACTACCCAAACACCACTGCACTACCCTAAACCCTAAAACACTACCCCAGCTCGACCCCCTATACTACACAAGCACCACTGCAATACCCTAAACCCTAAAACACTAACCTCAGCACGATACGCTACACTACCCAAACATAGCTGCACTACCCTAAACCCTAAAACACTACCACCAGCACGATTCCCTACACTACCCACACACCACTGCACAACCCTAAATCTATCCCAGGACTACACCCTACACTTCACAAACATCACTGCACTACCCTAAACCCTAAAACACTACACCCTACACTACACAAACACCACTGCACTACCCTACACCCTAAAACACTACCCCCAGCATGACCCCCTACACTACACAAACACCACTGCACTACCCTAAACCCTAAAACACTACCCCAGCACTACCCCCTACACTACCCAAACACTACTGCACTACCCTAAGAACTAAAACACTACCCCCAGCGTGACCCCCTACACTACACAAACACCATTGCACTACCCTAAACCCTAAAACACTACCCCAGCATGACCCCCTACACTACCCAAAAAACACTGCTCTACCCTAAACTGTAAAACACTAACCGTACACTACACAATCACCACTGCAGTACCCTCAACCCTCAAACACTACCCCCAGCACTGCGCCCTACACTACCCAAATGCCACTGCACTACCCTAAACCCTAAATCTATCCCAACACAATCCCCTACACTCCACAAACTCCACTGCACTACCCTAAACCCTAAAACACTACCCCCAGCACGACTCCCTACACTACACAAACACTACTGCACTACCCTAAACCTTAAAACATTACCCCTAGCACCAACCCCTACACTACCCAAACACCACTGCACTACCCTAAACCCTACATCTACACCCAGCACAACCCCCTACACTACACAAACACCACTGCACTACCCTAAACCCTAAAACACTACCCCAAGCGCGACCCCTACACTACCCAAGCACCACTGCACTACCCTAAACCCTAAAACACTACCCCCAGCATGACCCCTATGCTACCCAAACACCACCGCACTGCCCTAAACCCCAACCCCTAGCACGACCCCCTACACTACCCAAACACATCTGCGCTAACCTAAACACTAAAACACTACCCCAGCACCACCCCTACACCACCAAACACCTCTGCACTACCCTAAACCCTAAAACACTACCTGCAGAACTACCCGATACTACACAAACACCACTGCACTACCCTAAACCCTAAAACACGACCCCCTACACTACACAACCACCACTGCACTACCCTAAGCCCTAAAACACTATCCCCAGCACGACACCCTACACTACCCAAACATAACTGCACTACCCTACAACACTACCACCAGCACGACTCCCTACACTACCCAAACAACACTGCACTATCCTAAACCCTAAACACGACCCCCTACACTACACAAACACCACTGCACTACCCTAAACCACTACCCCAGCATGACCCCCTGCACTACACAAACACCATTACACTCCCCTAAACCCTAAAACAGTACCCCCGGCACGACCCCCTACACTACACAAACACCACTGCATCACCCTAAACCCTAAATCTAGCCCCAGCAAGACCCTCTATACTACACAAACACTACTGCACTACCCTAAACCCTAAAACACTACCCCAGCACTACCCCCTACACTACCCAAACACCACTGCACTACCCTAAAACACTACCCCCAGCATGACCCCCTACACTACCAAAACACCACTGCACTACCCTAAATCTACACCCAGCACTAACCCCTACACTACCAAAACACCTCTGCACTACCCTAAATCCTAAAACACTACCCACAGAACGACCCCCTACTAACACAAACACCACAGCACTACCCTAAAACACTACCCCCAGCACGACCCCCTACACTACCCAAACAACACTCCACTACCCTAAACCCTAAAACACTTACCCCAACATGACCCCCTACACCACACAAACACCACTGCACTGCCGTAAACCCTAAAACACTACCCCAGAATGACCCCTTACACTACACAAACTCCACTGCACTACCCTAAAACACTACCCCCAGCATGACCCCTACACTACAGAAACACCACTGCACTACCCTAAACCCTAAAACACTACTCCCAGCATGACCCCCTACACTACACAAACACCACTGCACTACCCTAAACCCCAAAACACTACCCCCAGCACGACACCCTTCACTACCCAAACACAACTGCACTACCCTAAACCCAAAAACACTACCCCCAGTACGACCCCCTACACTACCCAAACAGCACTGCACTACCCTAAACCCTAAAACACTACCCTAAACTACACAAACACCACTGCACTACCCTAAACCCTAAAACACTACCCTGAGCATGACCCCCTACAATACACAAACACCACTGCACTGCTCTAAACCCTTAAACACTACCCCCAGCACTACCCCTACACTACCCAAACAAAACTGCTCTACCCTAAACCCTAAAACACTACCCCCAGCAGTACCCTCTACACTACCCAAACACCACTGCACTACCCTAAACTCTAAAACACTACCCTCAGCACGATACGCTACACTAACCAAACATAGCTGCACTACCCTAAACCCTAAAACACTACCACCAGCACGATTCCCTACACTACCCATACACCACTGCACAACCCTAAATCTATCCCACGACAACACCCTACACTACACAAACATCACTGCACTACCCTAAACCCTAAAACACTACCCCCTACACTACACAAACACCACTGCACTACCCTACACCCTAAACACTACCCCCAGCATGACCCCCTACACTACACAAACACCACTGCACCACCCTAAACCCTAAAACACTACCCCAGCAATACCCCCTACACTACCCAAACACTACTGCACTACCCTAAGAACTAAAACACTACCCCGAGCATGACCCACTACACTACACAAACATCATTGCACTACCCAAAACCCTAAAATACTACCCCAGCACAACCCCCTACACTACCCAAAAACCACTGCACTACCCTAAACCCTAAAACACTACCCGTACACTACACAAACACCACTGCAGTACCCTCAACCCTCAAACACTACCCCCAGCACTGTGGCCTACACTACCCAAATGCCACTGCACTACCATAAACCCTAAATCTACCCCAACACAATCCCCTACACTCCACAAACTCCACTGCACTACCCTAAACCCTAAAACACTACCCCAGCACGACCCCCTACACTACACAAACACCACTGTACTACCCTAAACCGTAAAACACTACCCCCAGCACGACCCCTTTCATTACGCAAACACCACTGCACTATCCTAAATCATAAAACACTACCCCCAGCACAACCCCTACACTACACAAGAACCACTGCACTACCCCCTAAACCCTAAAACACTACCCCCAGAACGACCCCTACACTACAAAAACACCACTGCACTACCTTAAACCCTAAAACACTACCCCCAGCATGACCCCCTACACTATACAAGCACCACTGCACTACCCTAAACCCTAAAACACTACCCCCAACACAACACCCTACACTACCCAAACATAGCTGTACTACCCTGAACCCTAAAACACTAACACCAGCACGATTCCCTACACTGCCCATACACCAATGCACAACCCTAAATCTATCCCAGCACAACCCCCCACACTACGCAAACACCACTGCACTACCCTAAACCCTGAAACACTACCCCCAGCACGACCCCCTACACTACACAAACACCACTGCACTACCCTAAACCCTAAAACACTACCCCCTACACTACACAAACACCACTGCACTACCCTAAACCCTAAAACACTAACCCCAGCATGATCCCCTACACTAAACAAACACCACTGCACTACCCTAAACCCTAAAACACTACCTCAGCACTACCCCCTACACTACCCAAACACCACTGCACTACCCTAAACCCTAAAACACTACTCCCAGCGCGACCCCCTATACTACACAAACACAACTGCACAACCCTAATCCCTAAAACACTACCCCCAGCATGACCCCCTACACTGTCCAAACACCACTGCATCACCCTAAACCCTAAAACACTATCCCTACACTACACAAACACCACTGCACTACCTTCAACCCTAAACACTAGCCCCAGCACTACGCCCTATACTACCCAAACACCACTGCACTACCCTAAACCCTAGATCTACCCCAGCACAACCCCCTACAGTACACAAACTCCACTGCACTACCCTAAACCCTAAAACACTACCCCCAGCATGACCCCCTACACTACACAAACACCACTGTACTACCCTAAACCCTAAAAGACTTCTCCAAGCACGACCCCTTTCACTACCCTAACACAACTGCACTACCCTATACCCAAAAACACTACGCCCAGAAGGACCCCCTACACTATCCAAACACCACTGCACTATTCTAAACCCTAAAACACGACCCCCTACACTACACAAACACCATTGCACTTCCCTAAACCACTACCCCCAGCACGACCCCCTACACTATACAAACACCACAGCACTACCTTAAATCCTAAAACACCACCCCCCTGAACGACCCCCTACGCTACACAAACACCACGGCACTACCCTAAACGCTAAAACGCTACCCTAAGCACGACCCCCTATATTACCCAAACAACACTCCACTACCGTAAACCCTAAAACTCTTACCCCAGCACGACCCCCTACACTACACAAACACCACTGCA
This sequence comes from Triturus cristatus, assembly GCF_964204655.1. Taxonomy (NCBI): domain Eukaryota; kingdom Metazoa; phylum Chordata; class Amphibia; order Caudata; family Salamandridae; genus Triturus; species Triturus cristatus. The sequence continues at coordinate 1,170,405,816 of NC_140579.1, read as the reverse complement.
GTACACTAAACCCTAAAACACTACCCCCAGAACGACCCCCTACACTACACAAACACCACTGCACTACCCTAAACCCTAAAACACTACCCCCAGCATGACCCCCTATACTACACAAACACCACTGCAATACTCTAATCCCTTAAACACTATCCCCAGCATGACCCCCTACACTACCCAAACATCACTGCACTATCCTAAAACACTACCCCCAGCACTACCCACTTGTGAGAAGTTGGCCTGGCATATGCTGTCTCCTAGTTATAGGGACACCTTGCACCAGTCCAATTCGACTCTTATTGATGATAGGTTTAAGACAACCTTTAAAGAAAGCTATCCTAGTGGTAACTGTGGAGAGCAGCCTTCAGGCTAAGTCTTGAAGGAGTGTTAAGCTTATTGTTTTACCATAATAACCTCTTGAATAACCAAATGAAAGAGTAGCCCACACAAGTATATATATAAAATATATGTATTTATTCTAGACAGAATCCCACAGTCTCTTTATGAAGCTGTGGCAAAGGTACAATTTCAAACAAGCATTGATAGATACAAAAAATAGCACTATTAACATTGGGCCCCAGGGGGGACAAAACCATATACTAAAAAAGTGGTATAAGAACCACGACAATTCTACAGACAATGCCTAGGGCATTTAGGATCGCTGGCCCCTTAAGAATCCACCCCAGGTTATGAGGAAGGGAACCCACGGGAGGCGCGTGCAGTGCAAGTAGCTGCTATCGGGATCTCTATTACAGCCTATGGAGAATGTCGCGGTTGGAAATAAACAGTTTAAAAATACTTCTAGCAGGAGTACAAAGTTAAAACTTTAGACTTAAGCTTTTGAAGAGTCCACTACCACGAGAGTACCGAGGTACCACTGTTACCTGCCCCAGGGAAGCCGGGTGCATAGGTCGTTTCTGCTGTTGGGTCGCGGGCTGATTTTCAATGGGAAAATAGTCGAAAGTTCTGCTAGCCAAAAGCGTCGATGATTACGTGAAGATCAAAGATGTGAAGATTGTAGAGAAGAACCTGAAAGCAGAGGGGACAGAGTCTGGGTCACGGCAAAGTGACCAGGAGGCTCAAAGCAAAGAGCCCTTCGATGTCGGGTGCTTCAGGTGGAAAGTGGTGTAGCTTGGATCTGCAGCCACAGACTCCGGGAGGCTTCAAGGAAGGCCAGCTTCAGGAGGGAGACTGTCCCACATCGGATGAGGGTCGCTGCGGTGTTAGTGTCCGGATTGGATCCACTAAGCCTTGGCAACCGCAACCCACGAAGGATAAACAAATCGGCTACAGTGCAGACCCACGAGGTCTGGGAGAGGTCTCCTTTGGAGAGTCTGTAGAGCAGGCCTGGAGCAATCAGGGGAACACTTAATTCTGGAAATAGACCTCCGCTAGGGCCCACAAGTCGAGAGACAAGGGACCGCGGGAGGCGGCAATTTGGAGTGCGTAAAAAGGCACCCACGGGCCACCGGAGGGGGCTAGGGCGCTGGTCTTTGGCACTGTAGAGTGGTTGGCTCGAAAACGGGCCAAAGCACAACTTCCCCACTGGTCAGGGTCGTGTGCTACACAAGAGGTGGACAGTGTCCTGTGGTATTGGGGATCTCGGCACACACGCGGTCCACGGTGCCCAAACTCGTTGAGCACACTCACTGGCCTCTGGGATGTGCTGGAAACCCACCTCAAGGTTTCTGGAAGTCGTCAAAGTTCGTGAGAGCAGCAAAGTTCCAACCGGGTCACTTGCAGTGTTTCAGGTGCCTGCCAAGCAGGGGGATAACTCCTTTATCCCAAAGAGAGGTTTCTTCCGTCAGCTGGGCAGCAGCAAGTCGAAGGTCAAGACTGTAAAGTTCAAGATTAATCTGAGGCTCTGGGGCCACATTATTCACCTTTATCCCCAAGATTAGGGGAGTGTCCAGAGTAGTGCCCACCAATGGGAGGTGAGGCGGGAAAGGGTGGCTACACCCTCTCCCCTTTGTGTGTTTCCCGCCTGGGCGAGGGGCAGGATGCCCCTGAACCGGTTCCAAGCGGTGTATGCAGAATGAGGTCTCTGCAGCTGCCTACATGCAACTCTGAAAGGACATTTGGTGCACCCACCCTGTTCCAATCCACATTATCCTGTCTGGGGAGATGCTAGCACCTCCCTGCCACAGGAGCCCTATTGTCCAGCTGGCGAGGCTGGGGTTTTCCCCAGCAACAGCCAGCCAGGGTCGTGTAGGTGGCGGGTAGTAGCCATTTTGTGTGACTTGTGCACTTTTAAATTGGTGTCCGAAATCTACCGCTTTTCCCATATTGCCCCTCTAGCAGGGGGGAATCGTACCCTCATGCCCATGGCTGGACTGGGGGTATGATTCCTACATGTTTGACACAAAACACGATATGGTTCTGTGTAGCCATTCTCAAGTTATCGCGTTATCGCGATAGACTTATAATGCGGTTAAGAGTATATGGTATGGCTACACTACAAACAACCCAGTAATGATTTTATGAAGGTTGCAGAGAGGCCCTACTGACGTAGGGGTCCCCCCTCACACATACCTCAGCACCCTGCCTTGTAGGATTAGCAAGGCCTGCTATAGGGGTGACCTATGAGAGTATATGTGTTGTAATGGGGTGGGATATAGGGTACCTATATTCCTGTAAGGGGTGCTAGCACCACCTTACCCAGACTACAGTAGTGGTCTGGTGGTGTCAGTTTGTATGGCTGTCCCAGGGTGGCACAATAAGTGCTGCAGCCCCGGTAGGCCTACTGAGGAACCCATGCCCTGGGAACCTAGGGTACCATCTACAAGGGACTGTCAGGGCATCCTCAGCATCCAATTGGGTTGTACCTAAGGTACTCACATCATTTAACAGAGGAAGCAGATAGGCTGGGGTCCCGGATAGCAGGGCCACAGCCTGGCTAGAGTCATAAAACAGGAAAAACATCAGCAAAAAGTTGGGGGCAACTATGCAGTCGATGCCACCCTCCTACATAACCCCCCCCCCCCCCAAACGCAGGGACATTAAACTAACCTTGACCAGTTGAGTCTTCATGTTCTAAGTGGAAATATCTGGAGAGGCCATCGTGCATTGGCATGGTTGCTCCCAGGTCTATGTTCCACTGAATAGTCCATCCCCTGTAGGGAAATGGACCACCTGAGTAGTTTGGGGTTTTCACCCTTCATCTGTTTTAGCCATAGGAGGGGCTTATGGTCTGTTTGAACAATGAAGTGAGTGCCAAACAAGTATGGCCTCAGCTTCTTCAAGGCCCAGACCACAACAAAGGCCTCCCTCTCTATAGCTGACCAACGTTTCTCTCTGGGGGTCAACCTTCTGCTAATAAAAGCTACTGGTTGATCCTGGCCCTCCTCATTCAGTTGTGATAACACAGCACCTACCCCCACCTCTGAAGCATCAGTTTGAACTATGAATTCTTTGGAGTATAGAAATAATTAACAGTGGATATGCTATGAGGACCTGCACATCGTAAAGTATGCGCTGTAATGCAATAGGTTATTATTCACAGTTGTATTGGGTGCTAGCAAATCACCACATACTCATCCACCTAGAGTAATAGTCATCTCAAAGAATAGAAAATTCCCAAGATGTTACAATTTATCAAACAGGCAATGCAGCACACCACAAAAATCACATACACCCCACAAGCCAAACTTATTTCCGGGTGTAGTCCGTTAATTGTAAATATTGTACAAAGCACAAAATCAATATCCGTTCTTGATATCAATGGATATATAGTATTTATTCGGTAGTAATCATATAGGTGTCCAAATTTTCACAGCGCAGCCGACGCGCGTTTCGCCCAACGGGCTTTCTCAAGGCTGCATATATACAAAAGAAAAGAAAAACATGGTATCTAATCACCTGTACACACAGATATATAACCAATATTGTCAACTGTACTATGCGTACACAACAAAGTCATTAAGTTGAAAATGCAAACCTAATCCAAAATATATCATATAATTTAGTACATTCTCAAAACAGGGCTCCAGGGGAAAGTACCCTCAGAAACAGAGTGCTCCCCTCGAGTGGGCGATTGATAGAGAGATACGTTCCGAAAGGTTCCCCAGATGGAAAGAACGTGCATGTAAAAGACACCAATGAGTAACTGAATCCTGTCTCTTTAAGTTACCCAATTCAATCATGTGCATATCACCAATATAAATATGAGTGTTAATGGGGGTGCCCATGTTGGATATTAAATCAGCCAAAAAATATGGGACATGCTCGTAAGGTGCTCGAGGTAAGTGTCTACGAGATGACGTGGTCTCACCTTAAACAATTCAATGTCTCGTTCGAAAATAGAATGTAAAGTTTGTGAAGTCTGTAATAAAAAATACCGAACCAGATCAAAGCACTGGTAATAAACTGTCACGATATCTGACACACCGTTTATCAAAACGTTAGGTATTGCTTACAGAATAGCATTTTTGACATATGTTGTGGCTCCAGGATTCTTATTCCATATGACCTGCTGCTATCTGTCCTTTCTATTACTATTTTATTAATATTTTTCACATAACATTAGGACTTCTGGTTTACCTAACATCACTGGGGATACAAAATTTCGTTTTGTTTCTGTGAAAAAGACGTGTGACATGCCTAGATACACGACTTATGTATTTATAACATACATATTGGATCATTCCAATATGGCCGCCAGTCCATGATAGTGAACTTCGTCCACCTAATTTTGTAGTCCACTTTCCATTTTTATGACCTCACGCTCCGCTTTTATTTCCGACAATGGCGGGAGGCACACGGATACCAAACGCCCATACACTGTGATAGTACGAGTTACAGCAGCAATGGTGAGTGTTACATGGGGCTGTTGTTGTGACGAGCTTTATATAATGCGAGCTGTTTTAGCGCGACTTTGGCCACCGTAAAGGCGACGGATAGATTGTTTTTGCATTTATCCGGGCCAGATGATATTGTTGGGAACTAACATGAGATACTAGAGACGCTGGGTTTATAGGTACGATACCGTGTTGTATTTTGATAATAAGGCCGTTTTTTATGCACATAATGCAAATCAAAGGATGTGAATCAATATGAATATGTACGAATGATTTTACATTGTAGGCGTCACGGTAACTTGCTGACATAACGCTAATTTCTGGGTTTGAATACCAAATCCAAGACTTATACGCGTACATTTGATTCGTTGCGGTAACGATATATATGGAACTTGGCAGTGATTACTTATTTGTACAATATACTTGTTTCAGAGTGGACGGATCCTGGTCCTTCTGATTGCTCCAACAATATTACAATTGCGGTAAACGTCGACAGTGTCCTATCTAAGGCAGTCTTTAAAAATTACACGGGACGATTCTGTCAAGATTAGGTAAGCAATACCTAACGTTTTGATAAACGGTGTGTCAGATATCGTGACAGTTTATTACCAGTGCTTTGATCTGGTTCGGTATTTTTTATTACAGACTTCACAAACTTTACATTCTATTTTCGAACGAGACATTGAATTGTTTAAGGTGAGACCACGTCATCTCGTAGACACTTACCTCGAGCACCTTACGAGCATGTCCCATATTTTTTGGCTGATTTAATATCCAACATGGGCACCCCCATTAACACTCATATTTATATTGGTGATATGCACATGATTGAATTGGGTAACTTAAAGAGACAGGATTCAGTTACTCATTGGTGTCTTTTACATGCACGTTCTTTCCATCTGGGGAACCTTTCGGAACGTATCTCTCTATCAATCGCCCACTCGAGGGGAGCACTCTGTTTCTGAGGGTACTTTCCCCTGGAGCCCTGTTTTTGAATGTACTAAATTATATGATATATTTTGGATTAGGTTTGCATTTTCAACTTAATGACTTTGTTGTGTACGCATAGTACAGTTGACAATATTGGTTATATATCTGTGTGTACAGGTGATTAGATACCATGTTTTTCTTTTCTTTTGTATATATGCAGCCTTGAGAAAGCCCGTTGGGCGAAACGCGCGTCGGCTGCGCTGTGAAAATTTGGACACCTATATGATTACTACCGAATAAATACTATATATCCAGTGATATCAAGAACGGATATTGATTTTGTGCTTTGTACAATATTTACAATTAACGGACTACACCCGGAAATAAGTTTGGCTTGTGGGGTGTATGTGATTTTTGTGGTGTGCTGCATTGCCTGTTTGATGAATTCTTTGGAGTAGTTCGGGCTTTGGAGCACTGGAGCAGAGCACATTGCCTGTTTTAGGTCATCAAAAGCTTTCTGACAGCTGACAGTCCACTGAACCTTTTTGGGCATCCTCTTAGAGGTGAGGTCATTCAAGGGGGTCACAATGGATCCATATCCCTTTACAAACCTCCTATAGTAACCAGTCAGGCCCAAGAAAGCTCGAACCTGAGTCTGGGTGGTTGGAGCAACCCAGTCCATTATGGTCTGGATTTTGCTCTGAAGTGGTTGAACCTGGCCTCCACCTACAAGGTGACCCAGGTACACAACCTGACTCTGCCCTATCTGGCACTTAGTAGCCTTGATAGTGAGCCCAGCCTTTTGCAGGGCTTCCAAAACTTTCCTCAGGTGGATCAGGTGATCCTTCCAGGTGGAGCTAAAGACAGCAATATCATCTAGATATGCTGCACTAAAGTCTTCCAGGCCTGAGAGGACTTGGTTCACCAACCTTTGAAAAGTGGCAGGTGCATTTTTCAAACCAAAGGGCATCACAATAAATTGATAATGCCCACTAGGGGTAGAAAAGGCAGTTTTGGCTTTTGCAGACTCAGCTAACTTTATCTGCCAGTAGCCAGCTGTCAGATCAAATGTTCTCAGATATTTGGCTGAGGCCAATCTATCTATGAGCTCATCTGCTCTGGGAATTGGATGAGCATCAGTCTTAGTGACTGCATTGAGTCCCCTGTAGTCGACACAGAACCTCATCTCTCTCTTACCATCCTGGGTGTGAGGTTTTGGTACTAGGACTACTGGGCTAGCCCAAGGGCTATCTGAGGGCTCAATCACTCCCAATTCTAACATCTTTTGGACTTCTGTCCTTATGCAGTCCCTGACATGATCAGGTTGCTTGTAGATTTTATTCTTGACAGGCAGACTGTCCCCAGTGTCCACTTCATGAGTGCACCAGGGGGTCTGACTTGGAGTCAGAGAAATCATATGTCTATAAGACTGAAGAACTTGTCTACAGTCAGCTTGCTGCTGGTCAGTGAGGCTGCCTGCCAAGGCTACTCCATCAACTGACCCATCGTCAGGGTTCTGAGAGAGCAGGTCTGGGAGAGTTTCACTCTCTTCCTCCTGTCCCTCATCTGTTGCCATGAGCAAGCCCATGTCAGCCCTGTCCACATATGCTTTCAACCTATTGACATGAAGTACCCTGTGGGGACTTCTGGGAGTGCCAAGGTCTACCAAATAGGTAACCTCTCCCTTTTTCTCCAAAATGGTATGGGGTCCACTCCACTTATCTTGGAGAGCTGCTGGGGCCACTGGCTCCAACACCCATACCTTCTGCCTTGGTTGGTACACCACCAAGACAGCCTTTTGGTCATGCCAGGCTTTCTGTAATTCCTGACTTGCCTCCAGGTTTTTAGTTGCCTTCTTCATGTACTCAGCCATCCTGGAGCGGAGACCAAGTACATAGTCCACAATATCCTGTTTAGGGGGTTTGAGAGGTTTCTCCCATCCCTCCTTCACTAGACAAAGTGGCCCTCTAACAGGATGGCCAAACAAAAGTTCAAAGGGGCTATAACCAACCCCCTTTTGTGGCAACTCTCTGTATGCAAAGAGAAGGCAGGGCAGAAGAACATCCCATTTTCGCCTAAGCTTTTCTGGGAGCCCTTTAATCATACCCTTTAAGGTCTTGTTGAATCTCTCAACAAGACCATTGCATTGTGGGTGGTAAGGGGTGGTGAACTTATAGTTAACCCCACACTCCTTCCACATTGCCTTCAGGTAACTACTCATAAAGTTTGTACCTCTGTCAGACAATACCTCCTTAGGAAACCCCACTCTGGAAAAGACTCCCAGGAGGGCCCTTGCCACCACAGGTGCTGTGATGGTCCTAAGGGGAATAGCTTCTGGGTATCTAGTGGCATGATCCACTATCACTAGAATGAACCTGTGCCCAGATGCTGTTGGTGGGTCCAGAGGACCAACAATGTCAATCCCCACCCGCTCAATGGGCACCCCCACCACAGGCAATGGTATCAGGGGGGCCTTTGTGGATTTACCTGCCTTGCCACTTGCCTGGCAGGTAATGCAAGAGCTGCAAAAACTCTTACAGTATTCACTCATCTGGGGCCAATGAAAGTGAGGGACAATTCTGTCCCAAGTCTTGTTTTGGCCCAGGTGTCCTGCTAAGGGAATATCATGGGCCAGTGTGAGCAGGAAGCCCCTACACTTTTGAGGTATGACCAACCTCCTGGCTGCACCAGGCTTGGGGTCTCGACCCTCTGAGTAAAGGAGCCCTTCATCCCAATAAATCTTATGGGTCCCACTGGCATTCCCTGCAGCCTCAGCAGCAGCTTGCTGTCTGAGGGGTTCAAGAGTGGGGCAGCTCTGCTGCTCCAGGCTCAAGTCTGCCCTAGAAGGTCCCCCTGCCCCCAAGAACTCAACCTGATCAGGTTCCAGTTCCTCTGGGGCAGTTCCTTCTTCAGGAGCTAGATCCTCTTCTGCTAAAAGAGTTTCTACAGACTGTTCCTGGGGGGAAGGCTCTGCCTTACCCCTGCTACTCCTCCTCTTGGAAGGTCCTTGGTCCATTTTTCCAGGATCCAAGGCCTGTTCAGTTCCTGTCAGCTTTGCTTTTGACCTTGTCAGGGCAAATACTTCTGCTGCTATACCCAACATTGCTGCATGGGTAGTTAGCTCCACCTCAGCCCATGCTGAGGTCTCCAAATCATTCCCTAGTAAACATTCAACAGGTAGGTCTGCACTCACCACAACTTTCTTGAGGCCAGTTACCCCTCCCCAGGAGAAGTTCACAACTGTTAGAGCATGGTCAGTACTAACGTTGCTTGCATTGGTCACTTGGTAGATTTCTCCAAGTATGATCTGGTTAGGGTCTACAAGGTCCTTAGTCACCATGGTGACACAGGCCCCTGTATCCCTGTAAGCTAGTGACTCCCTTCCATTTATTTTTGGCTGTTGTCTGTATTTGCCCAGACCACTGGGGCTCACAAACAGGGACAGGTCCCCATCACAAACTAGAACAGCCTGAGTAGGAGTTCTGACTAGGCCAGAGTCCTCTCCAGATCCCAGGGTCAACCCTACTATGCCCTTGTTCTGTGTACCACCACCTATGGTTGCACTAGGGGGAGCAGCTGCCTTAGGGGCAGGTGGAGTGGTACTTGTGGAGTCTTTGGCCTTATTACAATCTGAAGTCCAATGGGTCTTCTGCTTACAGAACTTACACCATGGCTTCCTTGGTTGCTTGGCTTTATTAGCTTGGGTATTATCAGATGCAGATTTTTGGGGGCCTGTTGAAGACTGCTGGTCTTTTCCCTTTTCCCCGCCCTTCTCAGAGTTCTTGGCATCTTCCTTTTTAGTTGCACCACCCAAGGGCTGCACCTTCTGCTTAATCCTGGTTCTGACCCATTTGTCTGCCTTCTTTCCCAATTCTTGGGGAGAGGTCAGATCAGAGTCCACCAGGTGCTGATGTAAAAGCTGGTTCTGACAATTATTAAGAATCTGCTTCCTCATTATGAGATTATACAATCCTAGGTAATCATTCACCTTACTGTCAGTTAACCAACCTTCCAGTGCCTTAGTA